>NW_012114252.1:18492386-18673197 GCF_000951035.1 Colobus angolensis palliatus
ACTGGCTCTTATAACTCTGATAATCTAGGATAGAGAGAACTGATAAATTTTTGAGGACTCTTCACACAAAAAAGAAAAGTTTAAAGACTGCACACACACAACATAAAGTCATTCTCTGAGGCTAGGGAGGAGACATGAATGGTATCTCTGTGTGTCCTGCAGAGCCATGGAGAGCCAGCCCTGAGAGAAGTGCCCCCGTGGTAGGTCCATGGCCCTCCCCGGCTGCCTCATTAGAGACTGTTGTGGCCCAGGAGCACTGCAGGGAGCTTGAATGGGCCACACCACCAGGCACTACAGACCTCTTTGGTAATCTGTGGACCAATGATTGAGCACATTTTCTGACTCACGTTTTGGTGCTAGAGTTTGGATGTTTGTCCCCTGCAAACCTCATGTTGAAATTGGATCCTCATTGTTGAAGATGGTGCCTTACGGGAGGTGTTTGGGTCCTGGGAGTGGATCTCTCATGGATAGATTAATGCCCTCCCTGGGGCGAGGTGAGTAAATTCTCACTCTATGAGTTCTCACAAGAGAGTTTCTTGTTATAAAGAGCTTGGCATCTCCATTGTTCCTCCCCCACTTTTTCTCACTCACTCTTTCTGTCTTTCTCTACACACTAACGCCCTTTTGCTTTCCACCATGAGTGGAAGTAGCCTCAGGCCCTCATGAGATGGCCAGTATTGAACTTTTCCAGACATCAGAATTGTGAGCCAAATAAACATTTTCTTTAATAAGTTACCCAGCTTCAGGCCATCCTCTATAGCAACACAAAATGGACTAAGACGCTTGGCACTAACGTAAGTTATTTGGAACGTGTCACAATCTTAGGGGGTAAGAAACAGGAACAACTGAAGGTAGAGACAGAAAATAAGTTGAATGATAGAAAATAAAGCTCTGTGTGCTGTAGACATAATATTTATCGGGGGAACCTGCCCCAATATTTCAACGTAGGTTCTTTCTATTTTCCATAAGTGTCAGCCAGCTGAGAAGGTTTGCAGGGGACAAACATCCAAACTCTAGCACCAAAACAGAACCACTGATAAGGGTTCAACAAAGATCACAAGGCAAAGGGCAAAAGCAGAACTATTGATAAGTGTCTATGTTCAGCGGTGCATGCATTGTCTTGATAAACATCTTAAACAACAGAAAACAGGGTTCGAGAGCAGAGAACTAGTCTGACCACAAATTTACCAGGGCAGAGTTTTTCTTTACCCTAGTAAGCCTAAAGGTACTGCAGTAGACCAGGGCGTATCTCAGTCCTTATCTCAACCACATAAGGCAGACATTCCCAGAGCAGCCATTTATAGACCTCCCCCGAGGAATGCATTCCTTACCCAGGGTATTAATATTCCTTGCTAGGAAAAGAATTTAGTGATATCTTCCCTACTTGCACGTCCATGTATATGCTCTCTGCAAGAAGAAAAATATGGCTCTTTTTGCCCGACCCTGCAGGCAGACAGACCTTATGCTTGTCTTCCCTTGTTCCCTAAAAATCGCTGTTATTCTGTTCTTTTTCAAGGTGCACTGATTTCATATTGTTCAAACACACATATTTTACAATCAATTTGTACAGTTACACAATTATCACAGTGGTCCTGAGGTGACATACATCCTCAGCTTATGAAGATAACAGGATTAAGAGATTAAAGTAAAACAGGTGTAAGAAACTATAAAAGTATTATTTGGGAACTGATAAATGTTCACATTAAAATAAAATCTTCACAATTTATGCTCCTGTGCCACAGCTCCAGCTGTTCCCTCCATTCCGGGTCCCTGACTTCCCGCAACAAATATTATCAATACAGAGCTGTCTAAATGTTCTCCTCAGAATATAAAGGAACTTGGAGGGATGGGAAAACCAGTACAGTAATGTAAATCGAGAAAAATGATAAGACAAGTTTCAATCATTTTGGGAGATTTATTTGACAAAGTTAAGGATGCACCTGGGAGACAGGTCTATGCCTTTCTCCTAAGATGATTTTGAGGGCTCCAAATTTAAAGAGGAAATGATGGGAAATTGAAAAGTACAGAAGTTTTATGTGGGATGGGGGATAGAGAAAATAGTCATTCATGTCTTTGTCTGGCTAAGTGAATCTGCATTTTTACATAAGATAACATAGACAAAATGGGGTAGGGGAATAATCAGATATGCATTTGTGACTGGTGGGCCAGGGGTGACTGCACCTGTAAAGATGAACTATCAATTTGCATTCCCATGGTGAAATTTTAACAGCTTAATAGGCACTTCTTTGTGGGCAAAATATGGGGGAGGCATGTAGCTTTTCATCTTGTAGTCATCTTATTTAAGAACTAAAAGCAGGAGGCAGGTTTGCATGACCCAGTTTCCAGCTTGACTTTTCCCTTTGGCTAAATGAGTTTGGGGTCCCAAAATTTAGTTTCCTTTCACAGTAACATAGATTTATTTCAGTGAGTCATTAACTTAGAGCACACTCATTCATTTCCAGGAAACTCAACTTGGTCATCTCATGATTCTATTCCTTTAGATCCCTGAGTTCAGCATTCCTAGCTTTCATTATTCTTTAAAGTAATGGTCTAATGAACAGACACTTCTCTAAAGAAGACATTCATGCAGCCAATAAACATGAAAAAAAGCTCAACATCACTGATCATTAGAGAAATGCAAATCAAAACCACAATACTATAACGTTTCACACCAGCCAAAATGGTGGTTATTTAAAAGTCAAGAAACAACAGATGCTGGCAAGGTTGTGGAGAAAAAGGAACATTTTTACACTGTTGGTGGGAATGTAAATTAGTTAAACCATTGTGGGAGACAGTGTGACAATTCCTCAAAGATTTAGAAACAGAAATAACATTTGACCCAACAATCCCACACTGAGTATATATCCCCAAAAAATTATAAATCATTCTATTATAAAGATACATGTACACATGTTCACTGCAGCTCTATCCATAATAGCAAAGACATGGAATCAACTCAAATAACCATCAATGAAAGATGGAATAAAAATGTGGTTCACATACAACATGGAATACTATGCAGCCATAAAATTGAATGAGATTCATGTCTTTTGCAGGGACATGGATGATGCTGGAAGCCATTATCCTCAGCAAACTAGTACAGGAACAGAAAACCAAACACTGCATATTCTCACTTATAAGTGGGAGCTGAATGATAAGAACACATGGACACATCGGGAGTGGTGGGAACAACACACTTGGGCCTGTTGGGGGTGTGTGGGGAGGGACAACCTCAGGAATAATAGCTAATGGATGCTGGGCTTAACACCTAGGTGATGGGTTGATCTGTGCAGCAAACCACCATGACACACATTTACCTATGTAACAAATCAGCACATCCTGCACATCTATCCTGGAACTTAAAATAAAAGTTGATGAAAAAAAAAAAAGGAAATTCAGATGGAACTGAATTTAGGTAACATCTCACTGTTTTTCCTTTTTAAAAACTCAATATAATATCAAGCTTACATTATTGTTAGAAATCTATTTGGTTCTAAGAAAAAAAGTTAATCATCCATCTGCTGTTCACAAACCAAGAAAAAGTTCATCTGCTGACCCACAATTTCTACTGACATAATTGCCCACGGAATAGGGAATATCACAGGACTCAGTTTAATTTCCAAAGAGAATACTGGAAAAACTTATGATGCATTTTAGTGTCAGTAAGGACAATTCAGTATAACTGAGCTATGTTTCTGATTGAATATCGCTTTAACAAATGAACTTTCAAACAGAGAGCTTGGATTCAAGATCGAGTTTCTGTTTTCCACAGAAAGCAAAATACGGTTTCTTTTCATTTTTAACCAGAGAGAATTTAACACAGGATATTGGTTAAACGGGTAAGAGAGGACCAGAAGACTTAAAGGCACAGGTGAGGTGCCACAGAGACATTAATCCAAGAGCTGGGAAAAGAGGGGTGAGGTTGGAATTAGAACCTACAGCATTGGCTGAGGAGTCCTATGAACTGAGTCTGAGATGTCCTAGATGAGATACTGCCTGGCTGGGGCTGGAACGTTTTGAGCCTGGAGAAGGCTTTGCTGAGCTGGGACCTAGACCTCTGAGGAGAAGTGCTACTGAACAGCTTTTGGAGCCTCAGTCTCTCAGACAAGGGATCACAGAATTGGGACCCAGAATTCTGAGGAAAGAGAGGTGTCTCTAGGCTGGTGCTGGTATTTCTGAAAACCATGGAGGAACCAATCCTGGTATTAAGGAAGATATCTGGAAATAGAACCAGCTGCTATTAAAACCCAAAAATTCTTCCGAAGGGAAGGGTCCTTACTGGGGCAAACCTGGTAGGACAAATAAGATCTAGGAAGCAACAAGCCCTCCTATGCCTCCTGCCTTCCACTCTCTTCCCTAGCGCCCCCTATCGGCATAAATCGACAGAAAGCTTGTTGGCAACCAAGTGTAGTTTGCAGTTCACCCCCAGCAGAGTGGAGAACAGTGAGGTAGTTTGAGGGGGAGGATGTAATTACCCATCAGGTCCTTCGTGTCCGCTACACAAGGTCAATTCACTGAGACTATGGCATTGCAGTAAAGGAAGAGTTTAATTGATGCGTGGCCTGCCACGTTACCTGGAATGTGAAGTATTAACTTCAATCCCACTGAAAATTCAGAGGCTAAGGTTTTTCAAGGATAGTTTGACGGGCAGGAGACTAGGGAAGGCTGATTGGTTGGGGATGCAATCATAGGGGTGTGAAAAGCAGTCCTTGTAAGTAAGCTCCTAAGTAGCTCCTAAGTAGGAACCACCAGAAGAGTTGCTGGTGCCAGTGGGGCCATCTGGTAAGCAGAAATGCAAAGGCCTGAAAAGACATCTCAAATGGTCAATCTTAGGTTCTACAATAGTGATGTTTTTGACAGGTGTAACTGGGGAAGTTGCAAATCTTGTGACCTCTGGAACAACGGCAGCAATTGTTTCCCCCTCATCCTCCTAACCTGGTGGCCTTTCATTAGTTTTAAAAGGATGGTTTAGTTTGGGGGAAGGGCTGTTACTATTTAAACAACAGACTAAATTTCTTTCAAAGTTTGCTTGGCCCGTGCCCAGGAATGACCAAGGAAAGTGTGGAGGTTAGAAGCAAGATGAAGCCAACTATGTCAGGTTTCTCTTGTGATTTTGTAAACGTGGTTTCAAGGATAACAGCATAACATCCAAATACCCAGTACAATCCACCATTTTGCACACTCAACATCCATATTTAACTTTCCACATATATTTTCAATTCCATGCAACAATTGAAACAATTGCATTCTTTTGCCTAATAAGATGAAAGTATCTTTTGTACAAATGAACATTTTCTTCCCCTCTCTCAAAAAAAAAAAAGTGGGGGGCGGGTAGAAAAAAAAAACAATACAGGTTGCTGCTACACAATGTGGACAAGAAGGAGGAATGTGTCTAAGATTCAGGGACTCTCTGGAACACCTCTCAAACTACCATGTCATGTAGGAAAAGTTCATGGAAAGCTACAGCAGGCAAAGCAAGGCAGAGCCTGTTAGGATTCAGACTCTCCAGTCATTACACTGAGTATAGAAACCCATGATCTGAGGTGCCAGGAGGGGGCAGAGGACACATGGAATGGGTAGAGGAAGAATGAAGTTATAAGTACAGTTACAGAGACTAGAAGTGAAGCACCTACTATGAATCATTTCTTGCTCGATACATGCGTGTTTTGTGTGTACCATTTTCTTGCTTGTTTTCTCTTTATGTATGTGCCTGAGTACGTGGGTGCATATCTGTCATTTATCTCTATATCAATCTATCTACCTACCTATCATCTATCTATCTAATCTATCATCTATCTACTTGTCATCTATACATTAAGTTTTTCTACTTCTTTCCCCTTATCAATTTACATAAGGGTTATAGGTAACTTATTAATAGGTAACTTTATAATTTAGTTGTTAAGTTAAAGAACAACTGAAATTAGCAAATGCTTCAACAGCTAGAGTTTGCAACAGGCTCTAGAGGTAGTTTCTAAGGAACGTGATTCATCTAATGAATTTCAAGTGATTTTTTAAAATAATAAAATGAATTAAATGGGAGTTGAAATAAATACTGTTTTGTCCTTTGCAGCATCCCTAACATTTAACAGGTCTCTGATGCCTGGTGATCTCCCAATCAGTAGATGGTGAGTAAAGAAATGACTGTGGCACTACTTAAACACATTTTAAGCTGTATCTACATGATGCTACGTTTTCTCAAATGACAGGCAACTGAATTTTTCTGTTTTTATCAAGGCTCCTAAATTGTTGTAAATACTGGTTAAGTGTGTTTCCCTGAAATTTTTGAATTCTGACAATACCAATCTTCATAATCTACTTCTGTATGTAAATGTCTAAAATAAAATGAATCATAAATCTTATACTTTACTAACTGTGTAAACTGACATATAACCACACCACACCTACGGATAAGGGGTTGGCATTTTTCCAAACCAAAAATCAAGAATTAAAATATTTGATCCCACATTTGAATGCTTTGTGGAGGAAAACAAACAAAATGTCTGAAATAAAGGCTTCTTCTGAAAACCAAGATTTTTATATGTCTTTTTTTTTTATTTAATTGAAACAGGATCTCAGTCTGTTACTCAAGCTGGAATGAAGTGGTGCAATCATAGCTCACTACAGCCTCAACCTCCTGGGCCCAAACCATCCTCCCACCTCAGCCAGCTGAGTAGCTGGGACCACAAGTGTGCACCACCAAGCCTGGCTAATGATTTCATTTTTTGTAGAGATGAGGTCTCCCTGTGTTGCCCAGGCTGATTCTGAACATCTAGACTCAAGTCATCCTCCCGTCTCGGCCTTCCAAAGTGCTAGTATTATAGGAATGAACCACTGTGCCAAACCTATTTGTCATAGTCTTAAGTGACTTATTTTTTGTGTTTGTGTTAATTATCCCTAATGTAAATTTAGCATTTTAGCTGAACTGTTAACACATTCAAGTTAAATAATACTGTATATAACCTTCAGCTTAGACATCCTCAGCTGGCTGAGACAATTTAATACTTAGCAGCTGCAAAATGAGAATGACAAAACAAAGTGCAAAGAATCCATTTAAGTTATTTTGGCACTAAACATTTTTTTTAAAAGGCAGTCAGGCAAAGGAACTGAAAAAGAGAGAGAGAGAGAAAGAAACAAAGAGATAGAGAGGGGAAATCATAAATATAGACAAGTCAAGTGTTTTGGAAGACCGAATTCACCAAATTCCCAGGAACCAGGAGTGCCTCCTCCCCAACTGTGGAGCTTGACTTCAGATTTTTTTAAAGTTTCTACTCAATAAGTAAATGTGATCTTACACTCTATATATTCAACTATGTATATCAGGTGACCTGATTGCTGTCTTTTTTTCTACCTCAATTATTTAACTCTGAACTTTACAAATTAACTATTCATTTGATAGCCTGGTATTTAAACCATTGTGCTTTCTTGTTCTTCTTAGTTGCCGCCCCTTTTCAAAACGCGCACTGTACAGTGTGTTATCCACTTACCGCGTGTGGTACTGAAGCAAACTAAAATGCAGTAACATTTAAAAATCAGTTTGGTGGCTACAGTATTAGGCAGCACAGATACAGAACGCTTTTATCATTTCAGCAAATTCTACTGGACAAGACTTATTTAATTTCACCAAGAAATGACTTGGCTAAAGACAGAGTAATGAGAGGTCAGCAATGCAAAAACTGGGGAAAAGCTTTCCCTGCAGAAAGAACAGCAGATGTGAACTTTATTTATCCTCACAATCTCTATATGATGGGGATTATCATGTTTATATTGAAAAGAAGTTCATTGAAATTTAGAGAATAAAATAATTTGCCAAGGATTGTGAGGTTATTTGGTAGTGAATCTAGGACTTGAGCTGATCTAATGCAGTGTCTATCACTGTACTAGCATGTTCTCCTGGAAGAGAGGAAACATTGATGCTGATAGGAAGATCTAGACTTTTGTGTGTGGCTGTGGAATGGGGAAAGGTACGGGAAGGAGCTGTGGTGATTCACAGGTTCAGGCATCTTTTGATTGTGCTATTTAAATATTTAGAAATTCCATTAGGGTTCCAAAGAAAGTAAATTTTCAGCAGCTGCTGGGGTAGTGGTGTGAATATGCATAAGTGTTGTCCAAAATGTGGAAATAAAGCAAAGAAAAAAAAAATGTGTGTTGTACATTCGTTTAACGTCACATGAAGCTGAAGGCCAGGGGAATGTGCACAGTTCAATTCACTGTTGTTTATTGACTAAAGGTCTTGCATGAAGTTACATCTCAACTTGTAGAGTTTTGTCTGGTAGAGATAATGATTTCTCTCTGGAGATAACCTTGAAGGTTATATATATATGGCCTTTTAGGGGCATTAATCAGTTCTGTATCTGACCCAATAATTTTATCCTATCATTGCCTATTTATACCTAGTTTCTCAACTACTTTTTGAACTGGTCATAATATCCTACTCGTGCCCTTAATTAATGAGTTTAATACATTTTCGACATATATTAATCTCTTTTTTTTTCTCACATCATATTCTATTGGATCATCTTATTTTTATAAATGTCATTTTAAAGCGTATTTTAAAATTACACATTAATAATTTTAGAATTTTAACGAAGACGCCCATTGGACTCATCTGATGGAACTAAGTAAATCACGTTTCTTAGAAAATGCTTCTCATGAAGCTCACGCACATTTTTTCTTACACCCACTAAAAAGTGACTCTATCTTCAGCTCCTGTTACTAAACGTGGTGTAAATGTGATATCCCTAGGTGTAGAGGGTGGCATAATCAGTGTCAGAAGTTTTGCTAGTCTGTAAAATGATAGCCTTGTTGCCCGATGTCATGCCTATGTGACATAGTTGAATTTCTACCCTGCCTATCTTTAAGAAAGAGGACACCTGTGATAAAAAGTTCCCTTTGTAACCAAACTAGCTGGGACACACTAGAATCAAGATAGCCGCCCAAACAACTTCAAGAAGACCTCAGGATTCATGGTAATCTCATTTCCATGCTTAATAGCACCCCCACTGGTGCCATCACAGTTGACAATCACCATGACAATGACTGGAAGAAGCCATAAAAGGGCAAAAAGGAAGGCAGCACTGCAGTTCTGAGAAGCTCCCCACCCATTTCCAGAAAAGACATGAATATGCTTTCTCTTGCTTTTAATATCCAGCTCCTTCATTGGTGAAACCCCAAACTCCTCCCTAGTCGAGACGCTGATTTGTGAGTCATGGCTCCCTTCTCATTTCCACGGCCATCAAATAAAGCCTACACTTCTTGACACTCACTTCTGGTTTTGTGTATTGGTTTTGTGACACCAAACAGGTGTCCCCCAACTTTTGGGGGACCAGCTTTGTTGGTAACAGTATATTACAGAAAGTGCTCAAGTATCTAAGTAGTAGTTTTATATTGTAAACTGTAAGAGACTTGTTTTGGGTAAAAGCTATAATTATTATTGACTGTTGAGACTATATTAGAAGCTATAGTGACAGAGACATATGGCCATGTATGCAATCTATTAAGATGGGTTTTGTTCTTCAAAAGAGAAAAAGTACTTTTGTCATAAGGTTTGGTGTTCCCAGAATAAAGCAGGGTGGTGACAAGGACCAAACGGATAGAGAAGTTGCAGAAGGTACACAGACAGGAAATGTGTATTTGCTTTCCTTTATAACAACTTTAAATAATGAAACTGAAAAGAAATGACACATGTTAAATGCTGCCAAAGTTGGCTCAGTTATTCATAAGAATTAAAATGTTTGTGAAATTTTGTTACCAAATATGTGACTAATGCAAAACCAGAATTTAGCTTTTTTGTTTTGCGTTGTTAAAACTGTAAACTGAGCTCAGAGTTCTTAACAATGAGTAATAAAGGTTATTAATTACCTTTCATGTAATAGGTAGCAGAGATTTCATATCTCACCAGAGTATTTCATCTGTTTAGCATTGACTTTATTGTGTCACCAATTATTAAAAGGAAAAAAACTAATTAGCTTTCTGTCTTTTAAATGAACTAAAGTATCTTACAATCACACCTTCTGTTTCTTTGCTGCTTTCCATTGCTGAATGGTATTCTATTGTTTGGCTATGCCCCAGTTATTACCCATTCACCAGCTCAAGGACATTTGTTTCCAGTTGTTGGCAATTATGAGTGAAGCCACTATAGACATTCATGTACAGGCTATTTGTGAAAATCATGTTTCATCTTTCTTGGGTAAATAAATATACAAGAGTAAGATTGCTGACTAGTATGGTGTGTTAGTTTTCTTCTGTTGCCATAACACATGAACACAAACTTGGTAGTTTAAGTACCTTACAGTCCTCTAAGTTAGAAGTCCAACATGGATCTCACTGAGCTAAGTCAAGGAGCCAGCAGGACTGTGTTTCTTTTTGGAGACTGTAGAGGAGAATCTGTTTCCTTGTTTACTGAATTGTGGGCAGAACTCAATTCCTTGCAATTATGTAACTGAGATCCCCAAGTCCTTTCTGGCTGACAGCTGAGGGTCATTCCTAGCTTCTAGAAGCATTTCCTGGCTTGTGAGGGAATTATTATGCCAGCCACAGTATTATAGCTTTAGATTTTATGTTTTGATCTATGATTAATTTTAGTTAATTTTGCTCCTAGTCTGAAGTATTGATTGAAATTATTATTTATGTGGATATTGAATTGTTCCAGCACCATTCATTGAAAAGAAATCAAATAGATGTGAAACACCAAGTCTTGATGAAGGTGTGGAGAAATTGAAATTCTTGTGTATATATGGTGTGAATGTAAAATGGTGTAGCCTCTATAGAAAACAATATGGCAGCTCTTAAAAAATTTAAACATAGAATTACCACATAACCCTGCAATTTCACTGTGGGGCATATACCACCAAAAAATTGAAAGCAGAGACTCAAACAAACATTTGCATACTCATGTTCATAGCAGCATTGTGCACAAAAACCAAAAGGTGGAAACAACACAGGTGACCACGAACAGATGAATAGAGAACCCAAATGTGCTATGTACAAACACTGGAATGATATTCAGTCTTAAAAAATGAATGACATCCGGATGCAGGTTACAATATGTATGAACCTTGAAGACACTATGCCAAGTAAAATAAGCCAGAAACAAAAGGATAAATATTACATGATTGCACTTATCTGAGATGCCTATAATAGTCAAATTCACAGAGACAGAAAGTAGAATAGTGGTTAACAGGGGGTAGGGAGATCAGAAGAATGAACTATTCCTGTTTAACAGATACAGAGCTTCAGTTTGGGATGCTGAAAAAATTATAGAGATAAACAGAGGTCATAGTTGCACAACAGTGTGTAAATAATGCCACCCCACTGTATACTTAAAAAGGATTAAAATGGGAAAAATAGTTGTCTTTTCTCTCTGTGTTTCATTTTAGTTCATTTCTGTCACTAGCTGTTAAGTTCTCTAACCTTTTTGTTTACAGTGTCTAGTCTGTTATAATGCAATGCATTTTGTATCTTAGACATTGTAGTTTGTACAAATATTACTTTGGCTTTTTTCACATCTTTTCTGTCTGCACTTAACTTTCATAACACATAGAATTCAGTTACAATAACTCTTTTAATGGCTGTTAATTTTCTGCTTCTTTACATGTTTAGTAATTTTTTACTGCGTCCCAGAAGTTGTGAGTTTTACCTTATTCAGGGCTGGAGGATTTTAAACTACTATTACTGACCTGTGTTCTGGGACATAAGTTGCTTATAAACAGTTTGATCCTTTCAGATATTGGTGTTAATCCCTGTTAGGCAGGAACAGGACAGAGCCGAGTCTAAAGCCAACTTTTTTCCATTAGTGAGGCAAGACCCTTCTGCAAACTCAATGCAGTGTCCCATGAATCATGGGATTTCCGTTCTGGCTGGCATGAACAGGTACTATTGACGGCGCTGTGTAAGTGCAGGGCTCTGTCAACCTTGCTGATTCTCCTCCTAGTGGCTTCTTTCCCTGGCCACAAGTCCTTTCCCCACATGCATTTGCTGGTCACATGAATACTCAGCGGAATCCTCTGCAGCTCTCTGGAATTCGCCCCCTCTGGCTCTTTCTTCCTTCACATTGTTTTCTGCAACACCTGGACACTGTGGTCTCCTTGGTCTCTCAGTTCTCTCTCCTCAACTCAGTGTGTCCGCTGGGCTTCTGCTTCCTACACTACTGCCTGGAAGCTTTCTCAAAACACAAATCTGAGGGACTCATAAGATTTCTTTTGTTTGTTTCTTTTCTCTCAGAGTTAATGTCCTTTTCACCTGCTGTGTGATGTGTTGAAAACAGTTACTGTATTCTGACCTGAAATGCAGGTCTTGATAAATTCTTTATAAATTATTGAATATGTAGCAGAACTACCAAATCTCCAGCCGCTGTTTCTTAAAGTGTATTATCTTGTTTCTTTGTTTATTTATTCATACTCCCTCTCTTCTCTCCACCTTTCTTCCTTCTTCTCTTTCTTTAGTTAGTATCAGCCAATGTTGGTCAAACCAACTATTTTGAAACAAGTCAAGATCCTGCCATTACAAAAGTTCCCCTGAAAATAGCTGTCCGGAAAGCACAAATGTTGTGAAGCTACTAATAGAAAATTGCAATGTAAAGTTTTCTGTCTACCACGTCAATTCACCACTCAAGTAAGGTAGATGTGAACATTTCTGGTTAAAACAATTATTTATTGTTTTATTCATCAAAAACAATATTCATCAAAATTTATTTTATTCATCAAAAATTAATGGATAATCAAACAACAATTTTTAACAGTTTTTCTGGTAGAAAAAACCACCAGAAACCAGAAAATCGACTCATTTTCATTAGTAAAACCAGAGGTTGTGGACAACTATTTTATTTTATTTCCAGTTTCTCCTAAAGGACAAAACTCTGAAAAATACATTTTAAAATGTGTAGTTTTCTATCCATTTACTTAATTAAGGGAGGAAAGAAACCCCACAATCAAATGAAGTAAATTAGAGATTCCAAAACAAATGGCATTTTACCAAATTTATAATTCATTTCCCTCCCCAGGACTTGATCCTGTTAAAGTCTCAGAGATGAAATACGGCAGAGTTATTTAGCATAGTTTTTATCTTTTCTGAAAAGAAGCATCAGTCATGTTTAATTCACAGATTTAAAACTCTAGTGATTCTAGCTGACAGGAGAAAGAAATGAATACTTTCTGGGAAGGTATCACAGAAAAACCAGAAGAGACTTCAAGCGAAGAGTCCCCTGAGTCCAGCGTTGACAGCAGGCATCTGATACTGGACACGTCATTTGGGAGGCTCAGGGTTCACCTGAGGACGATTTCTCTCAACTGCTGTTCATATTTAAAAGCCCGTATATTATAATGCATGGGAAAAACAGAAAGGATTGTATAGACTAATATAAACAAAAGAGGACAATGGAATTTTTTCCTTTAATATGAGAGAAATAAAATAGAAGAAGATGCTTACTGATGTGGTTTGGCTGTGTCCCCACCCAAATCTCATATTGAATTCCTACCCATTGTGGGAGGGACCAGGTGGGAAATAACTGAATCATGAGGATAGGTGTTTCCCGTGCTGTTCTTGTGATAGTAAGTCTCATGAGATCTGATGGTTTTCAAAGAGGAGTTCCCCTGCACAAGGTCTTTCTCTCTTTGCCTATTACCATCCATTTAAGATGTGACATGCTCCTCCTTGCCTTCTACCATGATTTCGAGGCCTCCCCAGCCCTGTGAACCTGTAAGTCCATGAAACCTCTTTCTTCTGTAAATTTCCCTGTCTTGGGTACGTCTTGATCAGCAGTGTGAAAAAGGAATAACACACCTACGAACTCTTAAAAGGGGCCCCTTCTGACCGTGTCAACAACCTCAATTTTGATTTAAAATCCAAACTGATGGAAGGGAGAGAATCAGCGGCCAATGGGAATTGTGTAGACCGGGTGGAGTCGTGAAAAACACAGCCCTGAAATGGAGGTGGGGAGTAAGGAGAGCTGGAATGGACAAAAAGGTTTGTGGGGTCTGAGAATGGAGAGTGTTTATGTGTGTAATGCCTTAGATGGAGTCCTGGGGAGGTGAACAGTTTACAGAGGAATGGCGTGGGCTTATATTCAGAAAGATGGACCAAAGGCAGGCCTGAAATATTCCACCTTAGCCCAGCAGTGTACAAGAGCAACAAAATAGTTTTCATAGCTTAGAGTCCAATTAAGTAAGAGTCAGAAAGATGGACAGAATTTCCTGGTTGCAGTGTGGCATGGAATTACGAAACAACAGTCTCGCCTCAGAGGCAGAAAGGACAGATCCTCAAGAGATCCTAAGTCCGCTCCGAATGATAAATGGCCAAAACCTAAAAGAAGCCGATGACTGTCTCAGTGGAGGCCAGCTGGGCCCTGTAACATCAAGGACAAGAAACCCTCCCACTTCTACCTCTGCGTTGTGCTAGCATCAGGTTTGACCTCTCCACCAGCCGAGATTCAATCCTCCAGGGGAAAAACATGGTGTTCCCCACAGGACTGAGATTATATTTAGAAGCTCAGTTGTCGAATTGAAGATTGAGTTTTAGTTTACTTCATATGCCTAAGTTAGAACTGTACTGAATATTTTATTTACAAATAAAAATTGAGGATTTTTTTTTTCTTGGTGTAGCTGTGATTATCTATATTCAGAACCAAAGTTCTTTTAACTGTTCATTTGTTTAAGTTATCTTTTATCACTTTGAAAGGCATGGGGTATTTAAAGAAGTGTTTAAATTTATCGTGGAACCATTTTTAGATGTTAAAATGTTCTGATTGCTAATGTGATTTCTTTCTGTGTTTAAACAACAGCTGTGCATGACTGTCCCATATTTTCCCTTTGTACTTTAATGATTTGAGTTATATCTTAAGAAAAGGTTGGTACTATTCTTGCTGGCATATGTTATTGATATAAACAATTGTAACATGAAGGTCTGAAATTAAGTTAACTTGCTTTCGATATCTCTATACCTGTAAATATTGAAACCGGCAATTAAATGACCCATGTGACAGTCTCACAGAGAAACACCCAGGTTTGTGAAAATAAATGGATAAAAATTACTCTCTCGATCAATGACAGACTGATAGCCATTTTTCTATAAATCCTCATGAATGCATTATGAAATGATATAAAGAATGTGGACAACTTTTAATAATCCTGTCATTTTTTTTTCAATTTTCTATCAGTTATACTGTGACATAGCACCTGGAAGGTGACCTTTCACTCACAGGAGCTTAAAAGAAGCCAGTTGTAAGAGTAGAAAACCATAATTGAGAACTTAGTGTGTACCAATGTGATAACATTGTCCTGTATCAAAATATTTAATCATCACAACCAACTGTTAGATTTTTAATATTCATCTTTATTGATTCTATCCTAAATGCACCCACAGGGTTTTTGGACCAGCGACAGATTTTTTTATGACTTGCAGCAAAAAACAAGCGTGTGATTCCCCTGTGCTTTTGTTGTTCTCCCAGGGCCACTGTGATGAAAGCCAGGTCAAATATTTTAAACACACCAAGTCTATATGGTCATTAAGGAATGGAGAAAATGAATTGTGTTTGCTTATAGTGGGGAGTAAGGCAACTGTCCTCTTCTCCCTTCTGAGAAAGTCTGTTTTGGAAACATGGTAAGTCCTATGTCTTCAGTTTCACAATTAAGAGATGCCTCCATGGTCCTGGGTCTCAGCACTGCACCCCCTGCCACCTCCCTCAAAATGTCCATGCATAACTCAGGATGTGGGTGAGCCTCTCTGGAGTTCTCATTATCTTTAGAGTCATAGATTAACTTCTAAGGCTGGTTTTTAATTCAGACCTCAAGTTTCAGTAAAACCTGTGTAGAAAGGCATAGTTGTACCAAAACATAGAAGTATTTTTCTCTACAACTTTACACACACACACACACACACACACACAATGTTATTTTACAGATGTGGCAACTTAATTTAAAGGACTTAACTTGTCCAGGATCAAATTTTTAGTTATCAATAAAGCCAGGATTTTGCCTCCCATGTAACTTGAAAGCTCACATTCCTAAAGATTACAATGCCTTGCTTATTTATTGGTTAGTAAATGACTGCATGCATAAAGCAACCATTCTAGTTGCCACAAATCAACTTTTACTTCACATTCTTTTTCAGATTTCTCTCATGATTTTGTAAAGCAGTAGTTGTAAATTATAGAGCAGTTTAATATAATTTTTTCATTCCAGAGAATGAACTCAGGGTTAGGAAGGAAATTTTAAAAAACTGAGTGAGGGCATGTAAGAATCACTAAAATAAAAATGAAACTCAAGTAGACAGTTCAGGGAATCTACATAGGAGAAATAGAGCTAGAAAAATAGTATTTCCTGATCTCTCAAGTGGGGGATGTAATTCAATAGGTCAACTGACAAGCACAGTGTCTAGCATTTTGTTTCACATAGCATAGATGTCCATAATTAACACATGAATGAGAAAATGAATACAAAAGTGGGGCTTGCATATTAAATGCAAATGCTTTACCTATTTAATTTTTAAAAGTCCTCTTCTCAAGGAAAATTTTAAGAAAAAAGGAACAAAGTAGATAAAATACAAATAGCATGTTTAAATGAATTATTGGTTTTATATAATAGCAGATCTCCTACAAAATTTATTTACCCATTTTATGATGCTTTATGCAGCTTGTAGCAGAGAAGACTAATATTTTCATAGTTTGCAAGATACTTTTGTTTGACAGCATTGTTTTCTAAGGCTAAAATGTTGGAGAAAAAGAAATATTTAACTGATACCAGAGGTAGATTCTGGTTTTATGGGGCCTGCAGCTTAATTAATTTATATAACCAACTTTAAGAAAAAAAATTAATAGTAATAACACAGGTAAAGGGACTTGAAATAGTAATAACACAGGTAAAGGGACTTCTGAATAAGTGTGTGGCCCAGAAGCTTGCACACATTAACCTCTGACTCAGACAATTTAAAGACTATGCTTTATTCCAACAAAATCTTTTGTTTCTAGGCAAATAGCACTTTAACCTACCCTTGTCTGTAATCCATATTGCTCTGAGATACCTAACACTCAGGTTTGAAGAACTGCAATCTCCAATCTACTGACATGGATAGAATCACGTTTGTCACCTGTGCGTGACAGCACCAATGGAATGGTGATTTGGCATTCTTGGCTTGTCAGTGTACGAAATACAATGTAGCAAAACAAAACTATGTTGCCAAAGGTATGAGTTACATGACAATTTATTAAACATTTTAAAATAGTTTATGCTATGTAATTTCTATAAATAAAAAATGTATCTCTGTATTTATTTGATGATAACAGTTGAGGTTTAGTTCATTGTGTTTTTTTCCACATTTTTTACTTTCTAGTATTTAATTTTTACTTTTTTTTAACATTTTCTAAATGTTCTACCATAAGCAAGCATTAATTTTATAAGTAGGAAGTTTATCTTGTTATTGAAACAAGAGTGAAATGTGAGATAAATGTTAAAATCCATTAACTCAAAATAAATGAAGAACAGTTATTTTGGTGAAATGATATAACTAGACTATATGGTCAAATCAACAGTGAATTACCTACCTTTGTCTGCAATCCGTATTGCTCTGAGATACCTAACACTCAGGTTTGAAGAACTGCAATCTCCAATCTACTGACATGGATAGAATCACGTTTGTCACCTGTGTGTGACAGCACTAATGGAATGGTGATTTGGCATTCTTGGCTTGTCAGTGTACGAAATACAATGTAGCAAAACAAAACTATGTTGCCAAAGGTATGAGGTAGAAAGAATGTGATATCATGTCTTCTGCACAAATAAAATCTTGATAGCATATGTGAAAGAATTTATATGTATGAACCCATTTCCCATTCTTGATGCGAACAAAATTACAACTGCCCTATTTTTATTGCTGCTTCTTTGTAATAAACATATGACTTCTCTGTAACTGACTAAATCATGTTAATTCACTGCATGTTAGAAGAGATTAAATCAGAATCCATTCTGCCTTCATTGCATAAACTTCCAGTTACATGATGCCACAGAAAAGATTTCCAATCAGTTGTATAAATTTGAAAATATATTTTTTACACCATATAACCTCAACTTAGTACTAGCAATCTGTTACATGAGTTTCTAGTTTATATGGTGGTTTGATTTGTCAAGAAATACAATCACAGGTTTTTGGTGTTTGTTTTGACATGGAGTTTCGTTCTTGTCGCCCAGGCTGGAGTGCAGTGGCGCGGTCTCCGCTCACTGCAGCCTCTGCCTCCTGGGTTCAAGCGATTCTCCTGCCTCTGCCTCCTGAGTAGCTGGGATTGCAGATGCCTACCACCACACCCAGCTAATTTTTGTATTTTTAGTGGAGACAGGGTTTCACCATGTTGGCCAGGCTGGTCTCCAGACCTCAGATGACCCACCTGCCTTGGCCTCCCAAAGTCCTGGTATTATAGGTGTGAGCCACCGCGCCAGGCCACAAGTTGTTTTTTATATCCTATGTATCCTAATAAGGAATGTAACTTCCAAGAAGACATTTGAAGGAGAAAATAAACATTGACTCTTTATATCATAGTTATATTGCTTCATCTAAAATCCTAAGAAGTTATGAATGCTTATATTTTTAGTAAATGTAACCAGATGAAAACTACTAAAGTAGGCAAATAAGAAATGTTAATTTTTTTAAAAACAATAATAAAAAGAGAATGGAAGAAGATGTTTGAAAACCATAGCATTTATTAAATAGTAAATATTAAAATACAAACAAAGCAAAGTTTGAAAATATAGTCTATATGGTTAAAGAAAAATGATAAAGCACTATCAAGATATTATCTTTTTTCACCCTATTTGTTAAATGTATTATAACAATGTGAAGTCATATCAAAGTTTATTAAACTGTGATATTTATGATTTACACAGCCATGACCTGTTTTCTTGTATTATATTAGTAATTTTGACACCTTTCAAATGGCTCAGACTTCAAGTACTATTTTCAGGAACTACCCCTGGAAGCTAAGTTTTATGAATCCTAAATTTCTGTGATGGGCATGGACATTTGGGGTCAAATATTTTCCACTCAGCAATTGTGGATGTTATCATTCTGGTCTGTTACATAACTATGAAGAAATCTAGAGTCACTTTAAATTTGTATTACTCTATTGGTTCTATTTTTAAAATATGAATGTCAGTAAAATGATCCAATTACAACCAGGTGCAAATAATTTATTTTGTCTTCAAACTTGATAAGCCCCCCTGCTTCTGAAAAGTCAGAAGGTAATGTTTTTCTCATCATAAAATCCTTTGGTTCCTCTATATACTTGATTACATCTTTTCCTTCAGTTGTTTCATTTTTTCCTTATATATCATAGAAGGATAAATTATACGTCCAATATCTTTTCTCCTATCTTACAACTTTCATCTACTTCTTCTTCTCTCTCCTCTTTGTGATTGGTTCACAAATATGTTCTTTAGATAACTAATTCAATTTTTGATATGTCAGACCTGTTCTTTAAAGCTTTCCACTTTTTTTTTTTTGGCTTTGTTTTTTACCATTGCCAACATTTTTCGTGCCAGCTATTCTCAATTTTGCTTTTACAGTCTTTATAATGACCTACACTTTTATCACAGATAATTTTCCTTACTGAGAACATGAAGAAACTACATTAAAGTCAGTTTCAGAAATATGCATTTCTCCTCTGTTCTTGACATATGCTCTTACTTCTTTTTGTGGCCAATTAGATTTTTCTCTGTTTACTCAACAATATATAAAGATACGCATTTTGATGGTTAACTCTCTTGTCCTTCTCCCACAGCATCTTTCCAGACAACAGCAGCATGCTATACAGAGAACAGCAGAGCCAAGGTGATGTATAAGTATTTTGATTTTTTACAATGATCTCTTTGTTGAGACCATGAAGCAAGAAAAAAAAAAAATGACCAGCAAAAGCAGGGCCCAAGATAATCTTAAGAAATATCTAAGTTTAATACATTTCTGTTTATCTGTCTTACAGACCATTTCCTCATTAGTTCAGGTATTATTCTCTACATGAATCCTCCAGAATCTCAACTCTTCCTTCTCTTGTGACTGCAAAATCACGAAAACTTACAATTCATTCCTTTCAATCACTGCATCATTTTCATGTGTAAAAGTATCTTGTTGAGTGAGTCTTTTCCACCATATCTAATGATTCAGGTATTCTATTTCTACAAACAAAATGTAGTATGCACTTATATCCTCAAATATGCAAGACCAAATGGTGTGCCTCTCACATCTATATGGCTTGACATAACAATTTTTTTTTACCTGATATTACAATAAGATTTCTAATGTGACCAGGATGACCCAGCAACGGTTTTGTCCTCGGAATTGTTAGGATGCCTGGATTACTGTAGGCATCGGAAAAGTTGAAAAAACATTGAGTAGTGCAAATCTCTTTGAGATAACTGAAATGAATTTATTAGTTTGAAAGATAGGCAAGATGTTTGAAAGACAAAAATAAATTAGATTTTAATTTCAGAAATAAATTATGAGACCTGAAAATAAGAAAGATTAATTTCTTACATTAAAATAGAACATGTATTATGTGCCTACATCATAATAAGTGTAACTTTTGGATGTTGATGTAGCTGTGGTTATTGTTTTCTTGCCTACTGAGAGGGTATGCTGACCTTAAGACAAATGGGATTTTGAGAAAAGGTTTTCTCCAATAATTTATAAATAAAAATGTTATTCAAGCCAAACATTTTACTATTTTCCTTAACCTACATTCAATATGGGTGGCTATAGATTAAAAAACAAAGTGACCCTAGAAATTGACTCACAAGCATTTGATAACTTTCTCATCAAGGAAAATGTAAGCATCTATGGTGAGGCACCTAAAAATCCCGTTTCGAATCTCTTTATGTTCTTTCCATTAGATCTTTTGGTTTCACTCTAATAACTGAAACCACAGGAAGGTTTAGAGGAGAGGTGTGGTGTGAACAGGTCTGTTCTGAAGACAGGCAATGGAATTTGCTGCTGAACAGTTCAGAGGCTGTTGCAATAACAGAGCTGAAAAATGATCATGGCTTTGACTAGGATGGTGGCAGTGAATATAGAATTAAATAGACAGGTTTTGTATGTACATTGAAGGTTGTTTACTGATAGCATTACTTGGAAGAGGTGAGAGAAATAGATTTGTCAGGGATGAGTCCAATAACTTTTCTTGAGCAACAGAAAGAACATAGTTATCATTTACTGAGATGAAGAAGGCCATGTGAAGGACAGGTTGGGAAGAAAAATCAGGAGTTTAGTTTTGAGTTGTTTAGGTTCAAGATGTCCATTTAATATCAAGGGGAAATGTTGAGCAGTCAGTTAGATATAATGTTTGGAGTTTAGAGGAAATCTCTGGACCAGAGATATACATTTGGGTATCAATAATATATAGACAGAATTCGAAGTTCAAAGATTGGATGAGATGAGCCAGGATATGAGTCTAGTGAGAGAAAAGAAGTCTGAAAATTGAGCCCTTAGATTTTACAACTTTAAGATGTTAGATAATGAGAAAGAAATCCAAGGGAGACTGATCATCTGAAAGTCCAATGAGAAGAGGTTTGCAAGAAGTGATTAATGGTCATATGTTGATGATTGCTTAAATAATAAAAATAAAAACAGACCAAGAATTGATCATTGGCTTTGGCACAATGAGATTATTGATAACATCTGTAACAACTATTTGGGTGAAGCTATGGAAGTCAAAGCATACTTGGAAGGGAACTGGAGACATGTAGTATTGACAAGTCTTTTGACAGACATCACTAACGAGATGGAATATAAAGACAAAGTTACAGCTGTAGATGGACCGAGGAGTTAATTAGAGTTACAAAAGTGTACAAATGAAAGGCTGTCCTTAGAGGGGCACCAACAGTCAGTCCTTGGAATGTGCAGTGTATTTGCCTACCTGCAGAGATATTGGTATAGATGGTAGTGAGAATGAATGGAGGATTTATTCTGATATTTTCTATTTTGTGCAGCAGCTGAGAATAAAGATTGGGAAGGATGTATGAGAGATGTGACTAAAACTGGAATAAGTATGAAATAGTGTGTAGTGCATTGGTCATCTATTGTCACCTAAAAAACCAACTTAAAATCCAATGGCTTTAAAAAGATGATGAATTCCACTTTAGTTAACAAGCTCATTGTCTCTGTTTCACATGCTATGAGCTGGGGATGCTAGATTAGAGACTGGAGGACCCACTGTCAAGGTGGCTTGCTCACATGGTGCATAAGTGGGTATCAGAGCTGTCAATGCATCAGATGCCCAGCTAAGATGTGTACCCCAGGCCTTAGCTCTGATGCACACAAGCCTCTCCATAGCTGCTTGGGCTTCTCTGAGTCATAACCACTAGATGCTAAGAGCAAGCATCCCAAGAAGAGCAGGCAGAACCTGCATCACCTTTAATGGCTTAGTCTGGGATGTCACATGACATCAATTTGTCCACAGTCTATTGATTAAGGCAGTCATAAAGTTTCACTTAGGTTCAAAGGAAGGAGATATATCCCTGCACCCCCAATCCTATTGGAAGGGTATAAAGTTCACATTTCAAGAAGAAAATATGATGGGATATATTGTTGCTGCCATCTTTGAATAAAATGATCTGTCACCAAAAAGTCATCTAGAAGAGTAGGAGAATAAATAGACCTGGGAAATGAGATACGATTGCTAGATGGTTCTAAGAATCCACCTAAGATTGTCACAAATTGAAAGAATTTAAATGTAGGTATGTGTTTTGCTATCCACATTCAGGTATGAGAATACTCATTTGTAGTAGATAAAGATGCAAAATTTAAGTAGGCTTTAGATTTTCACAGGCAAAGTGATGAAAGATGGTCATACAAGAAAGTAGAACATCCAAGCTCAAAAAAAAGAGGGAAGTAAGAACACAAAGAAGATGAGGAACAAGGAACTGTGAACAATGAATGATAGATCTCACGAGACAAAAAGTTGTTTTTGAGATATTAGAATTAGCTGGCAGTGCTGATTTGAGAGTAAGATGCTTAAAATTGAAAAGAAAAAGGGACAAATAGTAATGATAGTGACAGTATGTATATAAGCTTTGACTATGATAGCGTGTAATTTAAATTGAGAGGAAGTCAAGAGAATAAGAGGCTGGGATTTTACTGGGATAATATACATGAGTATAGAAAACACCAAAAATAATACAGGATAGAATAACCATGAGTCAAGTGTTAGAATCTTTATGTAATAAGGAGTAAACCAGAAGTCTGTAGGTGACTCTTATTAACCTCAGCTTGCACAAAGAGTGATGGAAGCACGGAGACATTAGTAATTGCCCTAAAAGAAGTAGAGCCTAAATTGGAGTCCAATAAGTAGCTCAGCTCCAGCACCTGCACTCTTAGCTTTCAGCTCCCCAAGAACAAGAGAACAAAGTGTGATGTAAACCCAATCACCACTTTCTTTCAAGAGTAGCTTTTATCAAATGAAAAAGGGAGAATACTATTGGCGATGACAACCTATAAGCTATGACCATGATCGTGAGTACTTTCATAGGGAACTCCATAATATGATTTTTACACCTGAGTCTATACAAACTGACTTTTTAAAACCCATTAGTTTGATGCTGTGGCACAATATTTACATTCTAAAATGTTAAATGACTTAGAGATTATTTTAGTCTTTTAACAGAACTATTCCACAAGGTCAGTAAATTTACTCATAACCATATTAGCCAATTGTGTTGTAGAGAGTACCATATAAATGATTGCACATGTCCACCTGTGTTGCTGTGAAGGAATGTCTGAGACTGGGTAATTTATAAAACAAAACATTTATTTGGCTCACAGCTCTGCTGTTTGGAAGATTAGGCCTCTGGTGAAGGCCCCAGGCTGCTTCCATTTATGGTGCAAGGAGAAGAGGGTCTGGCATGCTCCGAGATCACATGATGAGAGAGAAAGCTAAACAGACAGGGAAGCTGCCACACTCAACTTAATAACCAGCTCTGGGGGAAATTAACATAGCGAGAACTTGCTCACTTGTGCTTCCCAGAGAGGAGATTAATTTATTCCTGAGGGATCCTTCCTCATGACCCAGACACCTCCCATTAGACCCCACCTCCAACACTGGGGATCCAATTTCAACACGAGATTTGAAGAAGTCAAACCAACCATGTCCACAGTATAGCCACACCCATTTGTATATAGAAATGGCTGTTTACATTTATAGTTGTGTTTATGTGCACTGAAACTCATGTATCCCTGCAAACACTGTGAAAATGTTGGGTTTGCTCAAGTAATGATAGGGTCAGCAAAAGGCACGTGGCCCTAGCTGTGGGCCTGGACATGCTCCTGTGGCAGTAAGACCCAGGTTTCCGACTGCCCATTATGTGGTTCTGTGTTTTCTTATCACAAGCCAGACTCTTCTCACATTTATTTGATTCAAAGTGCTGTGTAGATATGGAAAAACAGAAATATGAAGGTAGTAAAGTAAAGACTGCACGTATAACTTTAAAAAATCTCTCTGGGTATAAAGTTCTGAGTATTTAATTAATTTAATCCAAATAGCGAAGAACTTTTTCCTTATAATAGTTAATCTTTCAAAGCCCTGCACATTTCTAAGAATAAGAAGTGTTTGGTGAATGCTATAAGCAGCTCAAAAATAGATGGAAACACAGAAACCAGCTCACCTGGCAGAATATTACATTTTTTCTCCAAAAAACTTTAGAGAAATACCACGTCTTTTTTGCCTTGTGTTTTTCTGTTGAAACCAAAGATTGCAAGATGTCATGTTTGCACCCAATTTTAGAGCACTATAATGTCAAATAGACTGCATTTTACATGAGATTCCAAAACTGTGCTGTTTTTTATATTCATCTTTCTTCTAACACAATTAAAAGCATCCTGCTTTCTTCACAGTAATCAGAACATGAAATATTACCTTGTGCTCCAAATGCAACCCCTGGGGGTGCTTAGCATGTCTGTACAAGACTCTCGGGAATTCTGCACAAATGTTGGAAAAATGCATGCTGGCAATGTCATTAAAAAGGAAGAAAACAGATGGTTCTTTGGCTTGAATTTATGCAGGCAATTATATGTGTTCAGGACAAGTTTGATTAAACAATAATTTCAATAGGATTTTAGCTAACAAGTAACTGTCTGACCATTTTCTGTTTCAGAAAAAGTCATTCTGGCTTTTTTCTACATCCCCCCTTTCCCCTAGCCTGGTGAAAATTATTGACATTTTCAATCCTAAGATAGCAAAACTTGAGGAGTTTGCTTTTCTCTGTCATAATGTCATAAATTCTAATCATCTTTGACATAGGAAAGCACTATAACTATAGTGGTTAGAAGTGTGTGCTTTGGGATAGGCAGGGTGAGTTCAAATCCTTGGACAATTAAACCTTCTGTTGCCTTGGTTGCCTTATTGTTTAGCATGAGGCATAATAACAGTATCCACTCCAAAACCCTTTTGTGAGAAGACAATGTTTGAAAAATAGTGCCCAGCACCTAGGAAGCCCTCAACCAAATATCAATGTCTTTACAAATATTTATGTGTTTGGAGATACAGGCACAGAGCAATGCTATATTTTCCCTAGATTTTCTGTTTCTCTAATAATGTGGTTTAGAGTAAAGAGATGTAAAGAAATGTAAAGAGATGACTAGTTTAACCTCATCTATCAGAATCTTACTTTGAGTGGTTCTCCACTCTGAGACCCAGTGTCTTGTCTATAACTAAAAGCAAATGTGTCCAGTGAAAACATGAGATGATAGTGCATTGAACTTTCTCATCAGAAATGAGCTTTTTAAGCTCTCTTGGTGCTTTCTTGGCCCCTCTTTTGTCTCACCAGAGTATCACTATTTGAGAGGGAGAAATATAATAGAGTTAATAATTTGCTAATTGTGAGTAAGGTGACGTTTTGTGCAGCTGCATGTTTGTCTATACCCATGTAGTGTTACCAATGACCAGCTTTGTGAGTGCATGTTAGAGTTTACAGATTCAATGGCTTGCCTTACCAAACCATGCTAATGAAATATGAGTAGCACCAAAAAGGGCTGTTTTCCCCTCCTTTTCCTACAACAAATAAAGGGTCATCCTGAAAATCTGTAGATCCTTCATACCAAGTGACTGTCCCTGCCATATTTCTAGTGGAGTCTGATTAGGAGGATGAAGGAGATTATCTGCATTGTAGTCAAAAAAGTAGATTTTCGTGGGTCTTTCCCAATTTGGGTTTAGGGAAAAACCTATGTTTTTAGCTGAGTAAAATAACAGGCTAGTTTTTTCCACTTTATTTTTCCATTTTCTAAAAACTGAGGAGGATCAGGGGCTGGTGCTAGGTGAAAAGCATAATGATTTTATACAACGCCTCAAGGCCACTAAACATGAACCCTGTTTCGAGAGCTTGAGTTCATCTTTTGTACTTACTTCTCTTGAAAGGAAATATACAACCATAAATTCTGGCCTTACCATACCAAAATAAGAGTTACATTGAAAGATTTTATATTTGCAATGCTTCCCAGTTTTCAAAATGTTCTCTGCCATAATGCAATAGAAAAGCACATTTCTTGGAATAGTTTATGTCTGGGTGTTAGAGTAAGTCATTGCATTAAGCTATTATATTTAAAATGATGTAAAACTAACATCTTCAGAAATATAGGTAGAAATGTAGTAACGAAAACCAATATAATGGTGCAACAGGCCAGGCGTGGCGGCTGATGCCTGTAATCCCAACACTTTGGGATGTCGAGGCGGGTGGATCACCTGAGGTCTGGAGTTCGAGACCAGCCTGACAAACATGGTGAAACCCCGTCTCTGTTAAAAATACAAAAATTAACCTTGCATGTTGGAGGGTGCCTGTAATCCCAGCTATGTGGGAGGCTGACGCAGGAGAATGGCTTGAACCCGGAAGGCAGAGGTTGCATTGAGCCGAGATCATGCCATTGCACTCCAGCCTGGGTGACAGAGCAAGACTCCATCTCAAAAAATAAATAAAATAATAAAATAAAATAAAATAAAATAAAATAAAAATGGTGCAATTATTGATGCCAGAACTTGGATTTAACAGTAAGATATTTAGTATTAGCCTAAGGACAGACACCAGTGGAAAAGAGTTGAAAGTCTAGAAATATACCTAAAAATATATTGCTTTTTTTTTTTTTGACAAAGGCTCTAAATTCAATGCCAGAAAGGATAGTCTTTTCAACAAATGGTGCTATAAGAAAAGTTGAGAAGAAAAGATAAAGGAAGGAAGGGAGAAAGAAAGGGAGGCAGGGAGGAAAGAAGAAAGGAAACAAAGAAGGAATGAAGTCAATCAAGGCTCAAACTAGAAAATAAAAAATAAAAGATAATCCATACAAATAGTTCTGAAAACAGTCCTGAGAGAACATCTTTGTGGCCTCGTGATAGGCAAAGATTTCTCAGCATTCAAGTAGCACTATAAAATGAAGGAAAAAATAAATAAATAAATTGGACTTTATCAAAATGGAAAATTCTTCAGGAAAGACAATTAATAAAATAAAAAGGCAAGCCAAAGCAAAGAGAAAATATTTATAACATATGTGTCTAACAAAGCACAGTGTCACAGTGTCCAGATCGTATTTTTTAAAGTCTTACAACTCAATAACAAAAAGACAAATAACCAAATTGAAGATTGGGCATGAAGGAACTTAACTGGAATGATAGTCATATAGGTGTATATTTTCGTCAAAACTCACCAAACTACACAGTTAAAAGCTTTGTCTTTTATTGTATGTAAATTATATATGCATAAAATATAAAATATATAAATCTCACTAATATTCTTCAGTTTACTAACCTCTATTTCTAATGTGAAATTGAAGTTCTAGGAGTGAATTGGGTTAAATATTTTACAAATATACATTTCAAAAATTAATATTTTGTTTTTTGTTTTTTATATTTAAATTTGACTGTACTTGAATAGACATTCTACTGGCTTTATTTTTTTTTCACCCTTCATCATTCTCAAGTCAAAATATTTTTAGTAACACTCACTACACCATATTTCCTGGGAAAGATCTCCGATCACTAGGGCATATCATTATATACCTCCCAATTCTTCTGTCATTTGAATTGATATTTGGAAGGCTGATCTCATGATATAGAATTTTTCTGAGCTTCTCTCTTTTTGTTTACTTTCACTTTAATATTCCATAATCCACAATAACACAATCTGAGTAAATAATCTATCAAATTAAGGAAACATGTGCTGCATAAAATCTATATTGCAGTGAGAAAGAGTGAATTAATCCAATGAATGATTGGACTTACATTAAGGGATATATAATTTTTAATAAGTTATGTACATATTAATAGAGTACCTTTTTTTCTTGAAACATTTTTGTTTCAGTTTTCACTTCCTCATGTCAAAGCCTGAAAATATTCCCTAATAGAATTAAAATATATCTGTTGAAATATTCATGGATTTTAATTAAAGACTGCTGTTGTACCTTTACGTAAAGAAAATATAATGATGACTTAGACAAAATGACTAAACATTCTTAAATTAATTTAAAATATTTACTTTTTGGAATTCATATTTAAAATATTGTTTTATCAGTCAAAATATCAGTGTTACCATTTTTAAATTTAAAAAAAATAAAACTGAAAGCATATTAAATAGAAGTTTGAAAATAGAAATGCAGATTACATTCCTACCAATTCACTAAGAAACACTTTAAAAAATTAGATACTGAGAGTGCAGTGATTGTAGGACTTTACACTGCAACTCATTGCTGCCTATCACACTGGAAGCAACACAGGGCAGAATTCAGCCAGCGCCCACAGACAGAGCATTTAGACCAGCCCCCGGCACATGAAAAACATTTAGACCAGCCCTCACCACAAGAAAAACATTTAGACCAGCCCTAGCCACAGGGAATTCATCCATGCCAGTAGTGAGAACCTGAGTTCTGGGAAGGCTCACCACTGTGATCTAGAGTGCTCTGAGGTCCTAAATAAACTGAAAAGGCAGTCTAGGCTAGGCCACAAGGATTGTGATTCCCAGGCAAGTCCTGGGGCTGTGCTGGGCTTGAAGCCAGTGGACTTGAGGTGCACGAGACCCAGTGAGACATCAGCTGGGGCAGCCAAGCAAGGGTTCACATCACCCCTCCTCCAACACCAGGCAACAGAACTTGCAGCTCCTGCAGAGACGCCTTCCTTCTGCTCAGGGACAGAGGAGAGTAAAGAAGATTTTCTTGCAACTTGGATACCAGCCTTGCCTCAGAAAATGGAGCACCAGACAGGGTTCTGAGGCCCTCCCTCCAGGCCCTAGGTCCCAGACAATACTTCTGGACACACCCTGGACAGAAGGAAACCTACTACCTTGAATAGAAGGGCCCAGTGGTGGCAGGATTCGTCACCTGCTGACCAGAGAGCCCTTGGACCTTGAATAAACATCAATAGCAGCCAGAGAGTACACACTGTCGACCTTGGGTGAGAGTTGGTGCTGTGCTGGCTTCAGGTGTCATCCAGCACCTTCCCAGTTATGGTGGTTAGAAGAGACTCCTCCTACTTGAGGAAAGGATAGGAAAGAGTAAAAGGGACTTTGTTTTGCAGCTTAGGTCCATGCTCAGCCACAGTAGTGGAGAGCAGCAACCAGGCTCCTAGGGTCTTTAATTCCAGGCTTTGGATGCTTGAATGCATTTTTGGACCCACGATGGGCCAGAGGGGAGTCCCTGCCCTGAAGGAAGAGATTCAGGCCTTGTAGCATTTACCACAAGCTGATTGAACAGCCCTTGAGCCTTGAGTGAACATTGGTGGTAGAAAGGCAGTACTCACCATGTGCCTGGGGTGGCAGTGGCCATGGGGAGAGACTCTTTCTGCTTTGGGAAAAGAGGAAATTGTGGAAAGGACTTTATTTTGTGAGTCAGTGCCAGCTCAGCCGCAGTCGAATAGAGTACCAGATAGATTCCTAAGGCTCTAGTTCCAAGTCTTGGCTCCCAGATGGCATTTCTGAACCTATCCTGGGTTGTAGCAGGAGCTCATCACTCTGAAGGGAAGAACATCAGCCTGCTGGACTCACCACCCGCTGACTGAAGAGCACTTGTGCCTTGACTCATGTTCAGTGGTGGCCAGGCAGTGGGTTGCTGCAGGTTTGGGGCTTTAAGTGGGACCCAGTGCTGTGCTGGCTTCTGGTTTGACCCAGTATAGTCCCAATGGTGGTGACCACTGAGCTGCTTATGTCACTCATCCCCCAGGCTTGGGAGCTCAGTACAGAGAGAGAGAAACTCTGTTTGAGGGTAAAGTAAGGGGAGATAACAAGAGTCTCTGCCTGGAAATCCTGGTAATTCTCTAAGGTCTTGTGTACACAAAACTACCAAGGCAGTACCTTCACAAGTCTGCAAGAGTCACAGTGTTACTGGACTTGGAGCAGATATGGCCACCGTGACCACAGAATTAGATCACGACATTCAATGTACTTTGAATACTTGCAAAGTCTTCCTGAATAGGACAGGTACAAACAAGCCCAGACTGCAAAGACTACAATAAATACCTAACTCTTCAATGTCCAAACAACAATGAGCATTTGCAAGCATCAAGACCATAGAGGAAAACATGACCTCACCAAACTAAATAAGGCACCCATGACCAATCCTGAAGTGACAAAGGTATGTGACAGTTCAGACAGAGAATTCAAAATACCTGTTTTGAGGAAGCTCAGTGAAATCCAAGATAACACAGAGAAAGAATTCAGAATCCTATAAGATAAATGTAACACATAGATGGAAATAATTCTTAAAAACCAAGCAGAAATTTTGGAGCTGAAAAATTTAATTGACATGCTGAAGAATGCATCAGAGTCTCTCAACAGCAGAATTGATCATGCAGAAGAATTAGTGAGCTTGAAAATACGCAGCCGGAGGACACAAAAGAAAAAATAATTTTAAAAAATGAAGCATATCTAAGGATCAAGAAAATAGCCTCAAAAGGGCAAATCTAAGAATTATTGACCTTAAACAGGATGGAGAGAGAGAGAGAGTGGTAGAACGTTTATTCAAATGGATAATAATGGAGAACTTTCCAAATCTAGAGAACGATATCGATATTCAAGGACAAGGAAGTTGTATTAGTAGAACACCAAGAAAATTTACCTCAAGTAAGGCTACTTCGGGACATTTATAATCAAACTCCAAAAGGTCAGGACTAAAGGGAATTCATCAATCTAAAAGAAAAGGACATTAAGGAACAATAGGAAATCATGCGAAGGCATAAAACTCACTGGTAAATACTAAGTACACAGACAAGCACTGAATATTAAAACACTGTAATTGTGGTGTGCAAACTATGCATATCTTGAGTAGAAAGACTAAAAGATAAATCTATCAAAAATAATTACAAAAACTTTTCAGGATATAGACAACATAAATAGAACCACAAAAGGTTAAAAAGCAGGGGAGATGAAGCTAAAGTGTAGAATTTGTATTAGTTTTCTCTTTGCTTGTTTGATAGTTTGTGTTTCTTCTTGCAATTAGTGTTAAGCTGTCATCAGTTTAAAATATGGGTTATAATATGTTATTTGCAACGCTCATGGTAACTTAAAATCAAAAAACATACAACAGATACACAAAAAATGAAATACAAAAAAATTAAAACATAGTATTGTTGCAGGACTTTTCTCTAGTTCAGCTAAAAACAGGGTTCTTTGTCCCATGGCCATAAAAATTCAGGCTTGCAGACAATTTGAATGGTGAGTGAGACAGAGTTTTATCAGGCGAAAAGGAAGAAAAAGGTGAAACAGGGACTCTTGCTAGGGCAGAGTCCCTGCTAGACTGTTTCCCACCTGCCATTCAAATCCCAGATACCACACAGGAAGAGGAGGGGCCAGGTTCCTCCCTGCTGCAAAGGGCAGGAACCTCTGTGGCTCCACCCCAGGGCACAGGCCGGATGGGGTTTTTTCCAGGAAGCCCCTCCCACCTGGCTGTCTCAGTACCAGAGAAAATTACCTTCACAGGAAACAAAGAATGAAGAAGAAAAGGCCACAAAACAACCGGTAAATAAATAACAGAATGGTAGGAGTAAAGCACTGACTTGACAATGATAACATTGACTAAATGGACTAAACTATCCTATCAAAACACATAAAGTGCCCAAATGGATAACAAAACAAAACAACCTAATGACCTGTTGCCTAGTAGAAACACACATAGACCAATGGAACAGCAAAGAGAACCCAAAAACATATCCACACATTTACAGTAAACTCATTTTTGACAAAGGTGCCAAGAACATAAGCTGGGGGAAAGGAAAGTCTCTTCAATAGTGTTGGGAAAGCTAAATACCCATATGTAGAAGAATGAAACTAGACCACTGACTCTCACCATATACAAAAATCAAATCCAAGTGGAACATATAATTAACCCTAAGATCTCAAACTGTGAAGACACTGGAGAAACCATCCAGGACATTTGACTGGGCTAAAAGTTTTTGAGTAATACCCCACAAGCACAAGCAACCAAAGCAAAAATTGACAAATGGGATCATATCAAGTTAAGAAGCTTCTGTGCAACAAGGGAAACAATCAACAAAGTGAAGTGACAACACACAGAATGGAAGAAACTATTTGCAAATTATCCATCTGACAAAGGATTAATAATCAGAATATATGAGGAGTTCAAACAGCTCTATAGGAAAAAATCTAATAATCTACTTATAAAATAAACAAAAGATCTGAATAGAATTTTCTCAAAAGAAGGCAATGGTAAATGGCAAACAGATATGGGAAAATGTGGTCAACATCCTTGCTCATCAGAGAAATACAAATCAAAGCTACAATGAGATGTCATTTCACTCCAGTTAAAATGGCTTTTATCCAAATGTTGGCAAGGATGTGGAGAAAAGGGAACTCTCGTGTAGTGTTAGGGAGAAAGTAAATTAGTACAAACACTATGGAGAATAGTATGGAGGTTCATCAAAAATCTAAAAATAGAACTACCATATGATCTTATGTTATACCACTGCATATACCACTGCTAGGAATATTCCCCAAAAGAAAATAAGTATATTGAAGAGATATCTGCATTCCCATGTTTACTGCAGCATTATTAAAGACAGTCAAGATTTGGAAGCAACCTAGTGTCTATCAACAGATGAATGGATAAAGAAAATGCAGTACATATACACAATGGAGTACTATACAGCCATAAAAAAGAATAAGATTCTGTCATTTGCAACATGGATGAAACTGTAGGGCATTACGTTAAGTGAAATAAGCCAGGCACAAAAAGACTAAAAGCACATGTTCTCACTCATTTGTAGAGCTAAAAATTGAACTTATAGAGACAGAAAGCAGAATCATTGCTACCAGAGGCTGGGAAGGGTGGTGAGTTCGCAGATGTGGGGACAGTTAATGGACACAAAAATAAAGTTAGTTGGAATGAATAATGTTCAATGTTTCATAGCACAACTGAATGAATACAGTCAATAATAGTTTATTGTACATTTTAAAATAACTAAAAGTATTGGATTGTTTTTAATACAAAGAAAGGATGAATGTTTGAGGTGATGAAAATCCCATTTACTCTGATGTGATTGTCACTTATTGTATGTCTGTATGAAAATACCTCATGCAACCCATAAATATATACACCTAGTATGTACCTATAAAAATAAAAAGTAAAAACTTTTTTTTAAATTTAGATACTACAGAAGAGACCTCTATGGGAGAAAGGAGACAACCTTGATATATCACATTTTTCAAACGTTTACACATGAAGCAGGTATATATAACCCCAGTAAAAAGGAAAACACTATGAAGAAAATATGAATGTCACAAATATAAACAAAGTTTAAGTACATAGGGACATGTTTTTAATGGATGAGAAATGCTAATATAGTTTCAAAAGATTAATTCATAAAGTTTGTGATGATACAATTTATGTAAAAGGAAAAATAATATGCAAACCTACTTATGGGAAAATTCTCAAATACCTTAAAAAAGACAAATGTGAATTATAATTGAATTGAAATATATTGGCAAGGCATTTACAAATGCCTTTTTCAACATATTGGCAAGGCATTTATAAAAATTTAAATGCCTACTGTTTGCAGATCTGTGGTGATCCTCGTTGTCTCAAACTTTGCTAAATAATGTTATAAAATCGTAATAATTTTTAAATGCTAAGACCACATGCATTAAGAGTCATCATAATGTTCATGCTATTTGATTAGTAATCTTGTATCTTGTCATTAATTCAAAATAACCACTATTAAATATAGAAAATAAACACATGCAGACAGTTTTTCAAAATTTTTAACATAATTAAAACCAGAAACAAAATGATTATTCAATAATATGAAACATAGAAAGAAATTATCCCTATTCAGTAGGACATAATGATGACATTTGAAATGATATGTTAAGAAGCTCAGACGGTTAAGAAGATATGATATACTAAAGCAATAGGCAAAATGTCCACCTAAGACCAAATCAGTGAAAGGAGCATATTTGTTCCTATAATTAAAAACATATTAATGAAGCTTATGTTAGGGTGGTTAGGTTATACATGTCTTTTTTTAAACTTTGTCTCATCAAAATCATATTAAAATCATAATAAAAATTATATATAAGAGCAAAACAAAACTAGCTGTTATTAATACATTGATTAGTTTAAAAAGATAATTTATTCAAGAGTCATATTATAGGTACCAGAAATCATCTGTGTTTAATAAAACTTTAATTAAAACTATTCAGCAATGGAACTAGATAAAATGAGAAAAGCAATCTAATTACCAAGACCTTTAAAGGCAGAGAGATTTTTTTTTAATCTTCCTTCTCTTCCTGTAAACTCGTGAATTTTATTCCTAATGTTTCCATGTGAACTTATTTTTGTAAATGTGCTAAATAAATGCAGAGTTAAAATAAGCCACCTAAGTCTTTGCTTAAAAAAAATAGAATTAAACACCACTGATCTCTCTAGTAGTACATGCATCTACTAACATCTACTCAAAGAACCCAAAACAACAGAGAAAGAAAGAGAGAGAAGGGAGGGATGGAGAGAGGGACAGAGGGAGAGAATATTGATCTATCAGTTTATTACATTTTTAAGCGTTTACTGGGATTATATCCTTTATTCTATGTTCATTCATAAGTATTTATATGATTAAAGAGCATAAATATAAAGCCAAAGCATTACTACTAAATATCTAGAGTAATGGTGATAAAATCTTTAATATGTAATAATCAGTTGTGTCTATATAACATTAATATTTGTAGTATTGCCAAGCCATTAAGGTTATTTCCAGAGGCAGTAATGGACCCATAGCATGATTAGGAAGAAACCAATGCAGATATTGTTGGATGCATACCTGAAGCTTGACCCTGTTACATGTATTTCATTTCATTCTCACACAAATCCTTTGATGTAGATAGTATTACGTGCATTTTACAGATGATGCAATTGGTATCTATAGAGTTAATTATTTGTCCAAGGTTATAATGAAAGAAAAACACCTACATATTCATATCTCAAGACTAGCAAATTTTTTGCTATATTGGAGTGACATTGGAGGTTTCGTTGTTGAGATAGGCTACCACTTTCAAAATTCAAAATTATTATTTGCTGTTTTACTGAAAACATGAATGTGAAAGAATATTATATATTGAAAATAATGCATTTCCTTTCCACCTAATTAGTTCATAAACTCAATGAACAAGTGGGTGGATAAAGATATCTAGAAGAGTTATTCCTTCTTTCTCATGTGAATGAGTGTGAAAATAAGATAATATCACAAATATTGTCTTTGGAAATAATTCTTAAATGCATTACATGGTAGTTGAAAATAAGGCTCTTCCAAGAGAGCAGGATAATACTACATGTCATATGTAAGGAAAGAAAATAAATAGTTATATAAGATAGTGTAGGAAATTCAGTGTTGTAGTAAATGGAAGATAAGACTGGTGTCAGAGGAGTGGAAGTCAATTATAAGAGGATGAGATCAGTTTCATAATCCACTTCATATGCTCCAATAAACAAATAGCAAATATTTGTTATTTCCTTAGGTAATGAAAAGCAAACAATAATGATTTAAATAAATCACATTTGAATTTTTAAAGTTCAAATCATGATAATAAGAAATGTGAAAATATGAATCATATTACCCATAATGAAATGCTATCATCATTCTAAATTAATTTCTTTAAATAACAATACTGAGATACACACAAATACCTCTGAGGACTAATCTCTGATTTTTTTCTTGCCCAGATTCCTATCTAAGTGACCTGGGGAGTCATGACCTACAAACCATAAGTTCTCATTAGATGCATTCTACTTAATTTTATATATTGGGACTTGCTTTCCAATCTGACTCTGCCATAACATTATGAGACAAGGAAGAAAATCAAAATACTGGAACAGGTGTGGTGGTTCATGCCTATAATCTTAGCACTTTGGGAGGCTGAGGCAGGTGGACTGCTGGAGCTCAGAAGTTTGAGACCAGCCTGGGCAACACAGTGAAACCCTGTCTCTACTAAGAGAGAAAAAATTAGCCAGGCGTGGTGGTGCATTCCTGTAGTCACAGCTACTCAGGCAGGAGAATCGCTTGAACCCAGAAGAGGGAGGTTGCAGTGAGTCAAGATTGCGTCACTGCACTCCAATCTGGGCAACAGAAAGAGACACCATCTCAAAAACCAAAAAACAAACAACAACGACGACAACAAAACAAAATAAAAATAGTTTACCCCAAAGCATGCTTCTCTGCTATATCTTGAAATGTCCCTGCAAAGCCATTCTTTGTGGAGGAAAATCTGCATCTGTAAAGAATCTCTATTAACATAGACCATTGCCAGGTCTGTCCCACCAACCCTGGCAGACAGATAGATGAAAGGAGTGCGCAGACACAGGTATTCTGCCTGAGAGCACAGCTAATGGACTGCACAGCATAGCACCATCAACAAGAGTGCAGCCCTGATAAGCCAGAGCCATTTGTATTTATTTAGTACAGATTTAATGACAAAGGCCCAGAGCAAACACAATTTGTGTGTAGTTAACACTGTCGACCCCCCAAGTAGAGAGCAGTCCTGAGTGCAAATGATCAAAGGCTGGTTTCCAGAGACATAAGTAAACCAATTTATCTAGATAAGTTCCTTTACATTCCCTTGTTATCTACTCTTTGCCCTTAAGAGAATTTAGCTGAAAGCTTTTGTAAAACCTCCTGGCCTTCCAAGAAGATTTGCGTCTTTCCCTATAATTTTTTCTTATAACTTTTCCCACCACCCTGACTGATGTCCTACAGATCTTTTTGTTCCAGGCCTTTGAAATTCTGAAGAGATTAACCAAAAGTCTAGCACCTTTTAAAGATCTGAATAGGAAACATTTGTCATCTATTGTCTCTAAGGGCAGTCACTATAAGACTTCAAAAGAACCTTGGACTCCACAATCTTTTATCTTAACCTGAACACTTCCTTTCTATGGACCCCAGGTCTTTAGACAAACTCAACCAATTGTCAACCAGAAAATGTTTAAATTTACCTATAGACTGGAAGCCCCTCCCCCTCCAACCCTCTCACCCCCCACCCACTTTGAGTTGTCCCGCCTTTCTGAACCAAACCACTGTACTTCTTTTTTTACCTTTTTTTTTTTTTTTTTTTGAGACAGAGTCTCGCTCCATCGCCCAGGCTGGAGTGCAGTGGCACGATCTTGCTCACTACAAGCTCTGCCTCCTGGGTTCATGCCATTCTCCTGCCTCAGCCTCCCAAGTAGCTGGGACTACAGGCACCCGCCACCATGTCTGGGTAATTTTTTGTATTTTTTTTAGTAGCGATGGGATTTCACCATGTTGGCCAGGATGGTCTCAAACTCCTGACCTCATGATATGCCCACCTTGTCCTCCCAAAGTGCTGGGATTACAGGTGTGAGCCATTGCACTCAGCCCAAATCGACGTTTTTCTTAAATGTATTTGATTATGTCTGATGCCTTGCTAAAACACGTAAAACCAAGCTGTACCCCAGCCACCTTGGACATATGTTTCTTGGGACCTCCTAAGTTCTGTGTCGTGGGCCATGGTCACTCATATTTGGCTTAGAATAAATCTCCTCAAATATTTTACAGAGTTTGACGCTTTTTGTCGACACCTTAAAACTCTCCTTGTCCTTTAAAATTAAACAGAATTTGTGTAAATGCTCAGCTTATTCTGAACAAACATGTTTGTAAGTTTTAGTATACATGTGTTTTATGGGGTCTGTGTCTGTGTGTGTGTGTGTGTGTGTGTGTGTGTGTGTGTGTCTTTAGCATATAAACTCCTAAAGGAGAGGCAAACTTTTTACAGTGGCTTCTTAAAATAGCTTTGTGTGTATATTTTTGATGAATAAAAATATGCAAATTTCAGTTGAGCTCAAGATTACAGAGAAGAGCTGAAGGAAGCTCATGTCCACTGCTAAAAATTAAAAAAGGAAATTCAATTTTAACCTAACAGAGACCCAAGGTATCAGAAACAAATGCTCAGTGCTGCAAAGAAGAATCAGTCCTCTGGCAAAAAGCTTTCTCAGCAAGGCAATTTACTTCTGCAGAAGGGTGCCACCTGTGCCTAGCATGGTTGCAAGAGCACACGAAGTGGGGTGGGGCAGGGGTTTTAGCCCTAACATAGCAGCTCCGGTAGCTGTGTCCTTTCTCCATTGGCTGGAGTTGGACTGCACAATCTAAGCTAACTCAATTGGCTACTGTTTAAAATTGGATAGGGCTAAGTAGGTGGGAAGGGAAAGGCTGTCCATTACAGTTTTAGGATGCAGTAAAGGCAGGAAGGATAGTTCCAATGGGAAGGTCAGTTACAGAGTGGGTAACCAAGGGAGTAGATGTGAGTTTTCATTAGGCCTGGCGGGAAAGTTGTTTACCCTAACTAGGGGCAAGGAGTCACAAAGAATGAGGAAGTTAGATTTTGAAAATCGAGATCAAAGAACAAAGAAGCTGAACTAGCTGACACTTTGAAGAGAAACTCACTGTGCTTCACAAAGGTCACAAGGCAATCAACAGGCTCAAAATCTAAGGAGATGTGGGTACGCACAGGGAAAGAAAAGACAGAAGCACTTCCCTCTGTGGGATAGATAACAATCAGATATTAGAAGAAAAGAGTTCGGCTGGTCGCAGACTCTAGTTAAAGTATCACCCATATAGTGAGAATTCAGTTACCACCCGATTAAGTCCTACACTGAAGGCTGCTGTCGTAGGCCCAGTCTCTAGAAGTTGATCCTTAAAGAGGAGTCCTTGTTTAGGAGACATGGAACAAGGGAAGCAGTTTAGGTCAGGGGGAAGCTAAGCCAGGATTCAGTCTCACCTGTAAACTGGCTTCCCTGTGTTCCCAGGGAAGTGCTGGGGCCTGGCTTGCTCTGGAGATGATTCTAAAGCCATCTGGCTTCAGCACTCCTGTCTTTTATCTATTGACCAACTGCTTGCCTCAGGGAGGCCTTAAGGACATAATCTTCTGGCAAGGTGACTGTCATTTTACTGCATAATGTTCTGCCTGGCAATTAGCAGGCTCTAAACAAATATTTGTTAAATGTTATTCGAGTTATTTATTATCTGCTTAAATGCTCCTCACCCGCCACTTTGCCCACCTCCAGTGACTCATGTTCAACATAGTCTGAACTGAGTTCAGCATTTCTACACCCACGTATCCTATCTTAATCTTATTATTATCCTCCCCGACATAGAAGCAAGAGATTTCTAAGTCAAATTTACTTCTTACTTGCCTGTATTCACTCATAAATAATTCATTAATTCTACAAATATTGCTGCTGAAAACTAAAATAAGTGCTGGTGACACAGAGTCAAATAAAACACAGCCTCTGCTTTCAAAGATAATTGTACCTAGTGGGAAAGGGAGACAAGTAAATCAAGATTTACAGGACAATGTGAAAAGTGCAATGGCAGGACAAAGAGGCATCAGGAGAGAGGTCTGGAGAGGAGGGGAAGTCCTCAGGAAGAAGCGAAGCTTAATCAGAATTAGAAAGAATGAAGGGGAGAGAACCAAGATGAATCAGGGAGAGGGACAGAGGAAATGGTATATGCACAAGCAGAGAGGGCTCCATGGTGAGTGGCTCCAGCCAGGATCCCAGTGGTTCACAGTGGCTGCTTGGAAGCTGAACATCAGGAGAGGCCAGCGAAGTCTCCCAAATGCAGATGTCCTGTGGGGACAGGGAACAGGCACTGCTCTGATTCTACAGAATTCACAGAAAGGTATTTGCCTTACTTCAGAAAGCTCTGGAGAGTGGTTGAGGGATTTTATTCAGGGTTTAATATTGTGTGGGAGGTTGAGGGGGGCAGGTGTGCATGCTATAAAGAATATATTTTCTCATTATGCCATGGGGATCTAGTGAGAAACCTTTACAAAATTTTATACGATTTATATAAAATCATGTAAGGAAAAGGATACAAGAAAAACATATATATTATGTTTATAGCACTTCTCTTTTGTTTTGAACTAGCTCAAAACGGAAACATCTGATTTATTCCAGGCACTGAGGATCCAGAGGCACATAAGAACCAGCGCCTACCCTGGGAACGCACCATCCATCAATAACAAAAGCACGTGCCAATGTCATGTGGCAAGTATCAGCACAAAGATGTGAATGGGTGGCTGAGCTAGGACAGTAAGGAAAGGCCGACTGCCTGAAGCTGACTCTCCCCTGGGCCCATGATGGGTCCTAGTGACCAACTGCTTCCTTCTGTAACTACTTGCCAGTTTTGTAACCCATCCAATAATCCAGCAGGATAGATCCATTTGTCTGTGGATAGTGGATTCTCTTTGACGTTTCTGTTCAAATGAAAACTTTTAAAAATTAAAAGTTGAGAAGTTAATATTTTGTTGGTGTGAACATTCAAATGGTGTGAATACCTCTTGACTAAATAAAAAGAATAAAATGGACTTTGATTATAAATTCACTCCTGGTAGACCTGAACTACAGTTACTAGGTACTTCTACTGATTGTGGTGAGATCAAGCTAAAAATTGTATATAATAAATGTCATTTGGGTCAAATTTCTCATGTAGTTTCATGTAAGGTCAGGCATTCTATAATATTTGTGCATTTATTATGCATTTGATTTTTGTTTGCTTTTTAAATAGAAAAACAGATAAACAGAACTCATGTGCGTGTTATTATCATTCTTTAAGCTATTGCAATAAAATTTTCAACAAAAGAATCCTTATAGTACTCTGTAATACTTTGGAAGATTTAATTATTCATGTTTCTTAAACAGACTCCACAAACTCCTATTATACATTTGACACATTGATAATTGTGAGGTCAAAATAAATTTGCATTTTTGCATTTAATTGTTAATTCAAAACTAAAGCAGTTCCTAAAGTAAAAATACAAATGGCCAATAGGCATATGAAAAGATGCTAAACATCATCAGTCATTAGTTAAGTGTAAATCAAAACCATAAGACATCACTTCATAACTCCTAGGGTGGCCATTATCATATAATGTAATATAACAATACAATACGTGTTGGCGAGGACATGGAGAAATTGAACCTATCACAGAAGAGCAGATCCTGATAGTAAACCCAAAAACTGCTCAAAATAAGTGTATTAGTCAGGATTCTCTAAAGGGACTGAACTAATAGGATAGATGTATACATGAAAGGGAGTTTATTAAGGAGAATTGACTTACATGATCACAAGGTGAAGTCCCACGACAGGCCATCTGCAAGGTGAGAAGCAAGGAAGCCAGTAGTCGCTTAGTGTCTGAGTCCCAAAACCTCAAAAGTAGGGAAGTCGACAGTGCAGGTTTCAGTCTGTGGCCGAAGGTCTGAGAGCCACTGGTGTAAGTCCAAGAGTCCAAAAGCTGAAGAACTTGGAGTCTGATATTCCAGGGCAGATAGGAAGCAGCAAGAGAGAAAGATGAAGGCTGGAAGACTCAGCAAGTCGGCTTCTCCCACCTTCTTCTGCCTGCTTTAGTCTAGCCATGCTGGCAGTTGATTGGATGGTGGCAACCCACATTGAGGGTGGGTCTGCCTCTCTCAGTCCACTGACTCCAATGTTAATCTCCTTTGGCGATACCCTCACAGACACAGTCAGGAACAATACTTTGCATCCTTCAATTCGATCAAGTCGACACTTAACATTAACCATAGCAATAGTCTTTTAGATTCATTTCTATCTTTGTCAGTATAAGAACATTATTTCTTATTGTTATCAAAAATAATTTCAGATTTCCATGATAGAAGTTATGTTTTAATGCTTCTTAGTTGAAAAGACATGTAATGATAACATTGTACTATAAATTCAGTAATACTTTCAAACATTTGTAACTATAGTTACAATATATTTTATGTCAGTTAGAAAAGCACGTGTGTGTGCGTGTATGTGTGTGCATACACATGTCCGTGTCTCTAGGTTTGTGTCTATGTGTATTATGGGTATGTATAGAAGAGATATTTGTAAGACTTATTTTAAAGTAGTCAATGTGTTTAGGGAAAATGAAAAGTTGACAACGACTTCTAAACTTAAAGGAGGAATAAAATTCAATGAGAAAATTTAAAAAGCAGTAAAATGGATAAGCACTTTTGAAATGCTCTTGACAACTATGGATGACGCATGCTCTTATAGACACCGCTGAGTAAGTGCTAGGTGGTAGGCAAAGTGTTTTTTTCATTCATTATCTCATTTAACAGGATGAAAAGGGTAGAAAAAGAATACAAGAAAAATAAGTTCTTTACTTTCAAATAGGTACAAGATCTATCACATGGTAGGAGTAAACTAACAGTGGGGGTTACAGGGAGTGAGATTTTGGTTTCCAAAAAGAAAGTTCTCTAACAATGTGACAGACAAAAATAATTTAGTCATTTCAAAAAATAAGACAAAAAGGACTCTGCATTAGTCAAGGTTCTCCAGAGGGACTGAACCAATCGGATATGTGTATATTGGAAAGGGAGTTTATTTGGAAGAATTAGCTCACACGATTACAAAGCAAAATCCCAGGATAGGTTGTCTGCAAACTGGGGAAAGAAAGAAGTCAGTAGCATGACTCCGTAAAGTCTGAAAGCCTCAAAACCAGCAAGCACCCTCAGTCTACGGTCAGAGGTCCAAAAGCACCTGGGAAGCTTCTGGTGCAAGTCCCAGAGTCCAAAGGCCGAAGAACCTGGAATCTAATGTCCAAGGGCAAGAGGAGTGGAAGAAAACATTAGGCACGGGAAACATTAGGCACGAGAAGAAGAAAGAGAGCCAGAAGCCTCAGCCAGCAAACTTATCCCACATTCTTCTGCCTGCTTTGGTCTAGCTATGCTGGCAGCTGATTGGATAGTGCCCACCACATAGAGGGTGGGTCTTCCTCTCCCAGTCCACCTTCAAATGTCAATCTCTTCTGGCAACACCCTCACAGACAAGCTCAGAAACAATGCTTCACCAGCCACGTCGGCATCTGTATTAGTCCATTCTCACACTGCTAATAGACATACCCAAGACTAGGTAATTTATAAAGGAAGGAGGTTTGATTGACTCACAGTTCAGCATGGCTGGGGAGGCCTCTGGAAACTTACAGTCATGGTGGAAGGGGAAGCGAACACATCCTTCTTCACATGGTAGCCACAGGAGACGTGTTGAGCAAAAAGGTAAAAAGTCCCTTATAAAATCTTTAGATCTCGTGAGAACTCACTCATTGTCACAAGAACAGCATGAGGGTAACCGCTCCCATGATTCAATTGCCTTCCACTGGGTCCCTCCCACAACATGTGGGGATTATGGGAACTAGAGTTTAAGATGAGATTTGGGTGGGAACACAGACAAATCATATCAACATTCTTCAATGCAATCAAGTTGATACCTAATACTAATCATCACTATCTCTAGGTACAATTGTTAAGACTATTTTCAGAAAAGGTAGTGAGTTTTACATCTGATTTATAAATACAGATAAACTTACTATTTACTGAGGAACAGTTTAGATATATAGGTTATAATAATCCCAACATTTCATAAACAAATATTCCAAGAATATCATGTTAAGAGGTTTAGCAAGTCTACAGTAGCATCTACCACCTATATTTTTATAAAACTCCATGGATAAGTTTGACGTGCATCAGCAGTTGACAATACATGGCCTAGACGCTAGATTCAAATTAAACAAGTAAGGCTGTGGCCAAAGAGAATTTTAAATAACAACTAAATTTGTGACTGAAATAATACTACTGTTGTCCCTTAATACGAGGCAAAGTACCAAAAGGACTCTTAATAAGTGGAAATGTATAACAGACAGTGAGAATACTGATAAATATCCAGGAACTTGCTATAAAACATACCATTTCTGAAATATTTATAGTAATAACATTTTTCTCCTATAAAGCTGAGTATCTCTTCTGATTTGACAAGTCTTCCCTTGCAACCATAATAGTAACAGATCAAATCAAATGAATCTAATTATTCCCAGCACTTCTCCTTTTATAAGATGAATTAGCAAGTCTTGGTGATTAAGAACCCTCCAGGAAAACCTAAAGCTACTTTTAGATTTAAAATATACCCTGAAAATTATATTAAAATGTTTCTATGTTTAGGATTCCATCTGGGAATGCAAAATGAAAAAGGTTGTCAGAAAAAATTTGGACTTTTGATTAAGAGAGAACTGTGGATGCCTTAGAGGCAGCCCTATTTGCCTATGTAATCAAAAGGACAATAAAACATTTAAAAATAAACCCCGCCATGTCATCAATAACTAAAAGACATCTTAGAAATGTCGAGATCTAAAAAGAATGTCCCATTCTACAACAGGGAAAATGGCAAGACAAACTGAAAATTAATGACTTTCATTGAACCTACCAGAGAATTGAAGACATGGGACATTCAATTCTCCTGAATTCTGAAGAGACACATAAGCTTGCAGAAAGAAAGAAAACCCAAGCATTTGCTTAGGAGCAGACATCACTGGATGAGATATAATCTGGAAGGAAATTTAAACTAGTAACTTTTAACCAATTTCTAAAGGCTGAACATGAACTAATGTCAGAGTGTGAAGCTGAGAGGGGCGCTGACATAGAGGTCTCATGCTACTACAAGCCTTTCTGCTGGGACACTTAGTCTGACAAATCAGGGAGAAGCCAGAGGAAGAGGCCCTACTGAAACTCATTAGCTTCTATTTCTCCTAAGCATGAAAAGGCTGATCTGCAGAAGAGGAATGATAGAAGCATTGCTTGAGGAGACTGCAGCTGGCTGAAGACAAAGGGGTGGGGTAAGAGGTACTACACTTATTGGAGCCATGGAAGATCTTAAGAAGACCACACACCCAAGGGCTTCCATAAGTTTAAAACCTAATGAGAATATTATAATGAACCCACTGGCTCCTTCCACCCCACCTCATAACCATGCTAACAAGCTTCAAGTAAACAATAACAGAGGAAACATCTACAGAACTACAAAAGGAAAACTCTCTCCAGGGAGGAACACAAATTAAAGATGCAAAGCCAACCAGAGAGAAAAAGTCCAAAATATCACTAGAGAAATCGCAAGTCTCCTGTGCCCATAACAACAACTAATTCCAACTCTGGTAACTAGAGCAACAACATACTTCAAAGTCAGCCCAAATCCTGACAAAATTAAAACAAATGCCATACTAAATGCATAGCAGAAGGCATATAATAAATACTTGCTTTGACATCTCTTGTCACATATAATACATCCACCTTGCAATACAAAAGTATAAGGCATACCAGAAAGCAAAATAAATAAATAAATAAACAAATACAGTCTTGAAGAGTCAAAGTAGTCATTACAACAAAAATCAGTCATGACACAAATGTTGGATACATCAGAGAGGGAATACAAAATAATAATAATTAGTATGTTAAAGGTTCTAATAGAAAAAGTAGATAACATGCAAGAACAGAAGCTAATTTGCAGCAGAGAGGGCTACTACAAAAATAGTAAAATGAAAATATTAGAAGCAAATAAAAAAAACCATAGCAACAGAAACTGTACAAGTCTCATTAGCAGATTTGACACAGCTGAGGAGATATGTACACTTGAAAACAGGTCAACATAAGTTACCCAAACTAAAATGCAAAAGAAAAAAGTACATTGATAAGAACACAACACATCATTCAAGGGCTGTGGCACAATATCAGACCTTCTAACGTACCTATAATTTGAATACCAGCAGGAGATGACAGGGAAAACAGGATGGAAGAAATATTCAAAAAAACAGTGGCTGAGAATTTTAGAATTTTTTATTATTACTAACAGAAACAAACCACAGATTTCAGAAGCTCAGAAATTTCCAAACATGATAAACAACAACAACAATAACAATAACAATACACACACACCCCTCTAAGCATATCATATTCAAATCCCTGAACCAAAGATAAAGAGAGAATCTTGAAGGCAGTGAAGAGAAAACAACACTTTTCCTACAGAGAAACCAGGATAAGAATTATGACATACTTCTCACCAGAAACTGTGCAAGCAGGAAGACAATGGAATGACATATTTAAAGAACTGAAAGAATAGATCTGTCAACCTAGATTTCCATATCTACTAATAATATTTTCCCAAAATGAAGAGAAATAAAAACTTTCTTAGGCAGAAAAAAACTGAGGGGATTCATTATCAGCACACCTCTACAAAAAATGTTAAAGAAGTCCTTCAAGCTGAAAGAAGATGATACAGGTTATCAGAAACCCAGATCTACATGAAGCAATGAAGAGTATTTGAAACAAAAAAAATGAAGGAAAATAAAATATTTTATCATGTTATAATTGCTCTCAAAGAAAAATAATATTTTAAAGGTATAATATTAACAATGTATTGTGTGATTGTAGCGTAAGTAAAAGTGAAATATATGACAAAATTGACATAGACAATGGGGGGAGGAATGAGGAATATGCAGATGCTGCTGGACTTGCTATGGGGGCACTTCTATCACGATGTAACCTCATCATAAGTTATATCTGGACAAAAGTAACTCCATCAACTTAAGTCAAGGAACTTACTAAATTCATTTTGCCTTTGCAGCATTGTAAAGTTGGAAAATTATGAGTCAAACCATTGCAAGTTGGAGACTGTCTGTACTGTTATAGGCTCCTTACACTACATTTGATGAGGTATAATATTTCTAGGTGAACTTGGATTATTTGAAAGTGTGCTTTGTAAACTTCAGGGCAATCTCCTCTTCAGATGAAGCAGTTTAGTCACATATTTTTCTCCATTCTAGCTTCAATTGCATCATTTGCACACTATCTTTCCCACAATAAAACCATTATGATGAAGAGAAAAGTCATGCTTAATTGACAGGTAAGCCCCAAGTCCGTCTAATTAAACTATATTCTACATGTATTACTCCTAATCTGTTTCTCTACATTGCTTTGTTGACCAGTATACCTTTCTTCAATATGCTGACTTAATACATTATGAAACTACTAACCAACTCTATCAAAATTTTCCTTGAAAAATCCAACATTTTCTTCCTGATTAATATTACCTTACAATATGAGTTATTTTTTGTTGTGTTTCCTGACCACTGATGGGCAGAGACCTGACCACTGATGGCCAGAGAAGTTCACTGCTCAAATCTCAATGAAGAGAGCCCGCTGTGAGGAGCATCACTGACCAGCCTCAGCCATTGACACTTGAGTCCATACTGCATTTCCACTGATGTCACGGCTCCTCTGGGTTACTACCAGGCAATGACCATGGTGGTGGCACTGGTGTTGCCCATGTCTACCTGACATGGGATCCTTTCGACAAGCAACCTTTGCTTGGAAACTCCTCATTTGCCTGTGAAATTTCCTCAGGACTCCACCGTGATCACACATTCTTCTTTCTAATTTGCTCTCCCTCTCCTTTCACAGTTGTCTGCATCGTCATCTGAAGACTTCTGCCTGTTCCCAACTGAGTCCTCCCCTTTTATCCCTCACAGACATTTCTCCTAATAAATTTTTTCCATATCTAATCCCATCATGGCATATACTTCTTGGAGAACCCAGAGTGACACACTATGAGACGTTATATTCTTGGCATTTGTTAAAGCTAATTTTCACAAGTTAGTATTACTCTTCCACAGTTTTCAGTGATAAAACTACCAACCTCGAAATATGGAGCCAGAATATGAACTTGATTCTGCTTCCTCATTTGCTTGTTCCCAAATTTCATGCTTTCTCTGCTATACAATACTGCCCCCAAAGATAAGCACGGTCCCTTTCAAATAAATAAAATGATGCATGAAGACTGAATCATATCTTTAGGCAAACAAACATCATATATATTTGTTTATCTCCCCAAAAGTCCTATAGCAATTCAGATATGATCAATTATATATGTATGATCTGTCCCAATCTTATTTTTAATCTTTTTTTTTCTGAGAATTTTCTGGAATTGACTGTCTCAATCTTGACTAACTGCTTAATGACATTGATGAAACTTTTCAGAAGCCTAGAAATCTGAACAATTCCATAAAGTACAAATATCTCCTAGAAATACTTAAAGCATATTTCTGAAATCCCTGCTCCACCACTGCTTAGAGATTTTCAGTTTTATCTAATAGGTCCCATAAAAAATACTACAATATTTCAGCACCTCAGTATGATGGAGAGACTTACAATGACAACCCTAAGGCCTGTAATTAAATCCTGAATCAAAAGTGGCTTGTAATCCAAAAAGATGAGATTCCAAGAATTAAGGAGCAAAGAAACTCTATAAATGTAAGTGATGATTAAGAAGTGACTTTTTTTTTTTTTTGAGATGGAATCTTGCACTGTTGCCCTGGCTGGAGTGCAGTGGCGCGATCTCAGTTCACTGCAACCTCCGCCTCCTGGGTTCAAGTGATTGTCCCGCCTCAGCCTCCCGAGTAGCTGTGATTACAGGCACCTGCCACCATGCCTGGCTAATTTTTTTTTGTATTTTTAGTAGAGATGGGGTTTCACTATGTTGGCCAGGCTGGTCTCCAACTCTTGACCACATGATCTACCCTCCTCGGCCTACCAAAGTGCTGGGAATACAGGCGTGAGCCACTGTGCTTGGCCAAGAATTGACATTTTTATACCTGGACTCACTGTGTAAGAATAGAGCAAATTTTCCATCCTTCAAAATCTGGCAAATTTCTTAAAAAATGAAGAGCAGCACCCATGTCTCCAAATTTGTCAGGGCCAAAAATGCCAAGCCACTCACCACTAACTACTCTCAACCAATGGACAGGCTGAGTTTCCTCAAGTGTCAGGCCTGGGATGTGCACTTAGTTTGCTGTTTTATAAATGAGACACTGCTGTCTCTTTGACATAAAAAAAAAGTGTAAGCCATGATTAATATGTACCCTGCTTAAGAATGCTAATGCCTTCTAGAAAAAGAAGAGAGTCTCGAGCTGCTAGCACACTCCAAATTCATATGTTAGCATCCTAGTTTGCAAAAGAAAATGTGTCACTATATCAGCAACAGTTACATAAGATTTTTATTATGTCGAGTAAAAATGTTAAGACTCTAGCTAAAATGCAAAGGAGGAATTGAGGCAGGATTTTAAAATATGATGGCTCAGGAAAAATACTAATGAAGTGTGGAAATCTCATTTAAAGAAACACTTGGTATTGAATTTGTATATAGAACAAACATGATCATTATTTCAGCATTATCAAAACAGTAAGCTCTTCTTTACAAAAAGATTATTGATTCACTATTAACTACAGATATTAACTAGTACTGTTTTGTCCTCACTGTAATTTGTATAGCTCTTTTTATGATCTTACTGACCAACTATTAATATTTTGCAACATTGCTTTTTTTATCACTATCATGATCACCATGATTATCATTAATGTCTTAGTCCTGAAAGAAGACTTAGTAATCATCTCTATCTACTTTATTTTACCTATGAGAGGTAATGTAATTTTCCCAAGATGATAGTTACAGCCGTTTTAGTTATCCACGTAGCCAGTTTTTCTGTCGCTGAAGTTAATGTTATTTCTCATACAAAAAAGAAAAAAAAATAGAACAGGACAAAGTATGCTAGATTGTCCATTATTAGGAATATTCATTGGAGTATTTACAAAGAAACATTATTCCTGCTTCTACAATAATTAAGAAAAATTTTTAAATGCAATAAAATATTAATATTTGAGGATTCTGTGAAGGATGTCCAGCAATTCTTTGAACCATTCTTGTATATTGCCTATAAGTCTTTAAATTTTTTTTTAAAAAACACCATTGGGAAATATTGTGCAAGAAATAAATTTCATTAAGTCTATATAAACTATGACAATTTTTTCTGATGATTAACAAAGTCACCCACATCTTGTAGGACCTTGCCTTTCATATAAATATGAATAGTACTGATTATTACTATATAGAAATATAAGAAACATTAGGCAAGAAATGGAGATATGTTTAGTAAAGATTTCCAAATTAAAAGAATTTTTGGTTATTGCAATGTTTATTTTACTTAAAAATGGTATGTGTAATAAGAAAGATACTACTTTACTACGCCTTAATATTCCAAAAATTGTAAGTAGAGTAAAATATGTGTTAAATATCTGCCAAGCTTTGTGCTATATATTTTAGATAACTTTATAGATCATTCTATCAGATTTTTTAAGAGAAATTTGATACTAAGCCCATTTCATAGATGAAGACGTTGCATGTTGGAGAAGTTAAATAACTTTCCCAAGGTCACAGGCATTAAACAGTGGACCAAGTATCAAGCACAATTATATATTCCCTCTATTTCTAAGCACCAAGTAGTAGTACTATTGCAGTGTGTTTGGCAAAGGAATTGGATGCTACGCCCTACAAGTTACATTTAAAGGAACTAGACGCATTAAGTCCTGAGAAGAGATGACTTGATGGTTATGATCGCTGCCACACGCCAGTCTCTGGGATAATTGGCAGAATTTGCATAAACATAAGTTTTATTCTTTCAAACTATTGCAAAGATTCATTAAGTTTCTATTGGTTAAAAAATACTAATCATAAGATTCAGCTTTTTTTTAACTGTTGGAGAAAGAAGCTATAGTAAAGCAAGGAGGAGAAGGCTCTATTAAACAGTGTAGCACAAGATCAGCTTCAGAGATATCAATATGAACTCATGTTTACCTTTATATGTATATATGATAAATGCAGAAATAATTATGCATGTATGTGTGTGCACAGGTTAGAAAGCATGCATCTATTTCCTAGCTCTGTCCACTGAGAGATCCTAGAGGCAGCGATGCCCAGTATAGTGAATACACTCAGCAACCAGTTCTTGGTTTCTAAATATCATTCTCTACAAAAAATGAACCAAGACACCTTCAAGAAACGGCTGATGGAGGGGTGGGGCAGGGACAGTATAAGACGATCCTAGAGTATTTTGGAATCCCATAAAGTAAAGGCTGAAAACCAACTGACCAAACAAGAAGACAGGGCTGCGTCAAAAAAACACAAGAGCCCATCTGAAATAGCTCCCAATGGACAAAGCTGAAACAATTTAAAAACAAAATCAACAATGTAAAATGGGTTTACATACAAAAGTATATACATTAAAAAAAAAACCAACAAACACGTTTATACTAATACAAGTAAATGGGTAACCTGGGGCAAAACTTCATTACAGAGGAATTTCAAATAGCATATGTAGTTACTCTTCATTCCGGAAGCGGAACTTACTTCTCCTAAAGTATAGGGTTTATTTCCTGCCAATACCGTCCCACAAACCCTGCAAAAAAAAAAAAAAAAAGAAAGAAAGAAAGAAAGCAAAAATGATGCAAGCAAATGAGCAAGCAAGAAAGAACAAGGAAATATGAAACAAAATGTAAAAAGCCATTTATTTGCATTGTTGTTTTCTCTGTATTACTAGCAAAACTTTTTGTTTTTTATTTTAATGTCAGTATACCTCATCAGTCAACAATATGGCATAAAAGGCCCTCAAACTATGGACTACTTTCTCTACTACATTTCAATTTATTGTCACCATTCTAACTGAATCCTTAAGCCACCTAGAAAATTTTAAAGGAAATACAGATACTGTGATGTAAAGTAAAAAGCAAGAGGAAGATGTCCAGCTGGTCAGCTCTGAAAACTTGTTTATTTTAAGAGCAACATGCCATTGTTCTTTCCCAGAGTAGGGTTTAAACACAGGCAGGTAAATCACAGCAGAACAGAAACTCAATATTGAGTCATTTGAATGTGAATAGAAGCATTCTTCATTCACAGTGGCAGTTTATGCTTGGCAGCACTTTTGGTCTATCCTTACTTGAGTTTCAAAAGATCCCAAGAATGTGAGTTGTCAGACTAGCATGGCATATATTGCATTTTTCAACCTGCAGACCATTTTCCCAGGGGTGGTTAGTAGGCATAAAAAGAATATCTAATAAAAGGGTATTTTTCATTGGTTCGCTAATTTCCTTAATTTGAAGAAAATTAAGCTTGAAACTTAACTTTAAAATAGTTGGTCATTTGCAAATGCTTTTTGAAATGTCCCATAAGAGCTAAGTACTTAAGATGCAAAAGAAGAAAAAAGACTGATGTTCAGATGTCATGAAGAAACTGGCATTCTAAGTCAAAGCAATTTGGAAAAAAGAATTAGTCAAAAGTTCTTGGCAAAGTTCCTGTGTGATAGGAAGTTGTCAAAATGATTGAGAACTAAAGAGGTTATGACAGTTTAGTATCTCCAATTAATTTCATTATTTTATTGAACTTAGAAATAAGGTTGCAAGTATGCACTTATACATATTCCTACTCTTTAATTTTGAGCAATAATGTCGCCTGTCAAAAATAACCTGTTGTTTCAATCCTAGACACTATTTCTGTGCTAGGGCTGTCAATTAAGATCACGTGAGTACTTTAAAACAAATACGTATAACTACTATAGCTTTCTGCTTTATAGTCACCACTAGGCTTACATAAAGTAACTTATAGTTACAGCAATCTATTTTAAGCTGATGACACCTTAACTTTTATTACACAAAATAATTCTGTGCTGTTTGCTCCGCAGTTCCTAACATTTTGTATTTATGATGTCATAATTTATACATATGTTAAATAGCTTGATTAAGCCATTCCACAACTTATTCATATATCAAAACATCCTGTTGTACACTATAAACATATACAATTTTTTACTTGTCAAATAAAAAGTTTATATAATTTGCCATGTGTAATTAGCTATGCCCAAGATGATATATATAACCACGTGTATTTTTTAATTGTAGTTAAAAAAAAAACCCACATCTACATAACATAAACTTACCCTCTTAACAACTCTGAGGTGATACCTTCAACTCCTATATTTTTACATTTGTTCTTTGTGCCTAATACTGTGAAAAAAAGTTGAAATAAATCAAAGCATCAGTAAGAGTGGTAGATATGAGTTCTAAATTTCTCTTCAAAGAATCAATTTGTCGGTATGTTCAATTCTTTGCCTTCTACTTTTAAACTTAATTTCCTCGTAAAGCAACCATTTTCGATTACCTGCTCCACCCTGACTCATTCCAATGACCTGCTCTGTCATAACCATTTTCCCTGCCAAACCACTCACCCTGTCACTGTCTTTAAATTAGCCAATTGGAATTAGTATAGCCTGTGTGGTCTAACCCTAACCAATAGGGAAGGACACTACAGCAGAGGCCACGTGTGTCAGGGATAAGAACCCCTTGCCCTCCCTCATCCAAGTGTGCAGTCACCATTGCTCCATCTGCCAGGGTGCACCCTTCTATAGAAGTACATTGCCTTGCTGAGAATTAAAAAGAAAATTTCATATTCAAGTGCTATTTCTTTTGCGGCACCAAAACTTTATTTATAACAAGAAGTTCCATATGCTCTTGTCCCATGATCTTGAATCGGAGAAACTCATTTGAACCTCTTAAATGATTGTCATAAGCTCTACAATCTTGTCACAGAAACACAACGCAGCCTGGAGCATGCCCTCTGGGGACTACAAGACTGCCAGTGAGAGGCCTTGCATCTGGAATATTCAGGATTTTGAAAGGAGTTAGCCAGGTTGCTTCAGGCAGACTGAAAAGGGAGGGCCCCTGGAGAGCCTCCACCCCACCTCACAAGCGCTTGCACCAGATGTTTTGTTCACATGGGGAACTTGCAAAGGGGGCTTGCCTCTACATGCCCACAGCAGACTAAGGGCCCACAGGCACACTGGGGGAATGGGGTGGAGCCACCAGGAACTCACACCTTATACAAATAGGGAACCCAGCCCCATCAGTTTATATGTAAAAAAGCCCCGGTATTCTACCATAAAGGGGGCAACCGGGAACCTGCTTTCAGGACCCCTCTCTTTGCTGAGAACTTTCCTTTTCGCTTAATAAATTGTACCCCAGTCACTCTTTGATGTCCATGTGCCCATTTCTTCCTGGCAATGAAACAAGAACCCAGTCCTAGCTGAGCTAAGGAGAAAAAAATCTTGCATCAATTTCTCCACTGACACTGAGGGTTGCTTACAATGGGAGTCAACAGAAGTTGCAAACCCAGATTTATATGGAAACTCTCACAGTATTGAAATGTCAGTCCAGGGTGTTCCTTAAACAGAGTATGGAATATATGTGTGTGGATAACAGTTTGCATTATACTGTATATCTCCTCTCAATCAAATCACAGACTTCCTGTGAGCTGAGGCTATTTTTGTTCAGGTTTGTTTGACGCAGCCAATGCAATGCCTTGTGCAAAGTGACCATTTGTGTTCATTACTTGAGTTTGGCAAAGACAAAAAGAAACACCCAAATAAAAAACCATTTTGTAACTTTTCCTTCAAAGCCCTGAAAGTCTCACATGGTCTCACCATAAATATTTTACAAAATGAAGTGAGCTATAAATTCTGTCCATTGATGGTCCTAACTTGGGACTAGGGATAGGGACTAGGAATAATTATGGCAAAGGATATTATGGTTGACAAGTGATTTGTTGCAAATCAACAGTGGAATAATCCCAAAGAAATCCTTGCATTTAGCTAATCAACTGGGCTTTATCAATTGGCTTTGGTTATTCAGTTTTGTGACATCTGGTTCTTTCAAGAGGTTATTTTTGACATTGTGTGGCTTTGCTCTACACGACATCACATTTCCAACAAGTCTGTGTTATTATTTTGTATTTAATGGTTCTAAAATGAGAAAACACTTAACCACTCCAGAAGTAAAAAATAAACTTGCATTCTTCAAGTCTGTTTGTATAGCATTCTTGCAACTCATTGTGCTTTTATGAAATGGTGTTTGGGTGTTCCCTTGATTTTCCTTGTTGTTTATGTTATTAATGAGACACTTATAAATTCTTGCACAAGGGAGCTAAGGAGTAGGAATGTTATGTGGGTGGTATGTAATCAGGATATATATATGAATGACCACTTTTAAGAGTGGGAATAATCAGATTGATTTCTCCATGTTATTATGTTAATTAATCCACATCATAAAGTTAGTCCATTTCCTTTTATTAAGAAAACTTAAGACGCTTGGTATATAGATTTAGATGTAAAATATAGGACAGGGTCTATGGTCAAATCATAACCAGACAATAGAAGCAAAGCAAAAATCCTTCCTCAAAACTAGTTGCAAACTAGTTAAAGAAGAGGAAGTTGCACGAAACATAGAAGGTAAAGTGAATATCAAGGTTATGTTGCCATTGTGAATAAAGCCATTTTAATTTTCTGTGTTAGGGCTCCTTTAGTTTCACATGACATATTCACAAAGTAAAGCAAATTTCATGACATGTAGCTGGCAGTCCAAGAGCTCTGTGGGACCCAGAAGTTGAAACAGTCTTGTTCTCCAGAAGGCTGCCCTCAAGTGGTGGCCAAGATGGAGACAAGAAGTTCCTGCTCTCATCCTTCTTCTGGCTAACAAGCCCAAGGAATCAAAATCCCATTCCTCCTGATGGTTCCAGCAATGACCTTGGAGCATTTTGATTGGCCCTGCTTGGGCTAATGCTAATCCACTGGCTACTTACTGTACACCAGGCAAACTTTTGTGAGCTTTTCCCAGTTTTCCCCAACTCTGGTGCGAGAGAGAGAAAAGAGTCAGAACTTTCTAAGTCATGGGAAAATAGTTCTACACAAAGGTTTGTTTGTTACCAGAAGGGGTAGGGGGTCTCCATAAGGCACAATCTGTGGTCTCCTGCTGGAGCTCATAGCCTTTGACACAGACTCCTGAAGAACAGGGACAATCAAGAGAAGGCATATATGTTATGTTCAAGCCCATTGCTTCAGCAACTTGATCCTGGTCTCCACTGCTCCCACCCTCAATTTATATCGGCTGCGTCTGTTTCTTTTTACCAGTCTTGCCATTCTGATGCCAGTGAACAATCTGATCTCAATTTACCCATTCCAGGATCTCAGCAAAAATGGCCCAAGACCCTTGTGTGTGTGTATATATATATATATATATTATAATATGTATATAAATATATATATTTTTTGACTACTTCCTGCATTATTTATTGTTTTCAATTTTCTCATCTGTAAATAGTCATTTAAGTGTTTTAGAGACAGGTGCAATATTTTATGTTAGCTTCAGTTCCCTGTAGCATCCCCTGTAGTCTACTCAATGGTTCAGTGTTCTTTCCTGTAAAAACAGACAAGATCGATTTTAACTGAAGAAATCAGAGAGCTTTCAGATTAGTTCCCCTGGTAGATGAGGTCTAACTCAGCATTCAAGGTTCAGATTTTTCATCTGATTTTAAAACCCCAGTGGATTATTCTATCCAAGACTCCTGCAGGTTAGTGTTTGTATATAAAAGCCCTTCTGCTGAATGCTTTAAATCTGCCCTACAGAGTTTAATATCCCCCTTGATTTGAAGAGAAAAACATTCTTAGAGTTTTATATTTCTGGATCCTAACTCTGGGGCCAGGGCTGGCACTCTGGCAGAAGAGTTTGAAACATGGGCTGAAAATAGCTGACTTCCACAGGCTTGCCAGGGATATCAGATGAGCTCAGAGGACTCTCAAGAATTCTCTCAACAGTGTTTCTGCTATTCTGGGAGGACGAGATAACCAACAGTGGCTAGTTTTAAGGTTTATAGCTTTTCTGATTACTATTGGTATTACAAAATACTGTTAATGCCTCCCAGGGTAGCATTTGAAAGGGACCCTCTCAGCGGGATGGCATCTTGGAAATTTGTCTTTGCTTCAGTGCATAAACAGTCTGGTTCAAGGCCAGCGTCGTATTTTATACGATGAGCAGAATGGTGAACACTGCCCTTTGGTGAACATGCAGGATGTCTGAACTAGAGCTAGATCATCTTTAGGATATTTTCTGGATATAAAATTCTATTATGTATCTATTCCGTATTCTATTCTGTATATTTTTCCCCAAATTAGGCACAAAGGCAACTTTTTAGTATATTTATTGGTAAGATATGAAATGATTGAAGGAAGGCCCAAATCATTTTTATAAATGGGCAGATACATTTAAACAATCTAGACACTTGAAAGTCCCTTGAGGGGCTACCAAATAGAGGGGCCACACGCCATAATGTCTTCAGAAGGGAACTACACTCAGGGGGAAAGTCCACTCAGTTATTTGCTTAAAATGTAGCCATATAGTCTTTGAATCAACTCTCTGAACCTAACACATTCTGTTCATAAGATAGCCTAGACCTACTGTACATGTCATACAAATGAATTAGTTAAGAGTCTTTCGAGTTCTGTATACAAATTTTATAAGTGGTTTTGTTGGCATTCAAAAAAAAGGATAATTTTCTTGGAGCTCAAGCAGTTAGCCCCTTTATATGTAAAATCAATTGTCAAAAAAAAAAAAAAAAAAGAGAATCTGATGCTCTCTACACAGACAAGTGAATTAAAAATAACAAAACAAAATAAAATATGGTCTTCCCTACATCAGCAACTTTCACAAGCATTAAATTCACTTTAATGGTTTTAACTCTGGACATGTCCAGTGGCATGCTGACTGTGACAAAATCACATGAAACCTACATGTTCTTCCATAATTGTTTCAACCCTGTAAAATGGAGATGACAGTTTAAGGATGACTCCACTCTGCTGAGAAATGATAGAAGAGAGAAGGTTGACAACACATACTTCCCAGACTGCATTCACCAAAATTCCTTCTAATAGAAGGAGATCCCAAGAGTTGGAAAAAGTTTGACTCCAGCATCTTTCAAAATTCTATTTCATTGTATTCTCCCACAGTGTTCTCTACAGGAAACGGAGTCTCTGGAACTGTATTTAACATAACTTCTCTAGAAAGTACAACAATTTCTTAACGGGTTCAAGTATCCTTGCAAGTTGTAGATCTAGTATGGAGATCTGTACACCAGCCAAATCTGGCAATGCCTAAAAGATGTAATTATCACACAAAATGTAATGATGGGCTCATGTCATCCTGAGTGCTGACTCCAAAAGCCACATAGATGAGAGAACAGCAAAGTCTTATCAGCTGAGTACCCATGAGCTAGTAAAATGTATCAGTTATTTCAACGTTTCATTGACAAAATTAAGAAATGTATTAAAAAGCTAGAAAACCCTAAATCCTAGTTAAAAGTCTAGTTTTTCTACTGCCACATTTTAGAATTTTATTCTAAAATTCTAAAATTGTATGTATTCTCAAGCACTGTTTTTCTATGAAGTTTTCTTCAAATGTGGAGGCATCTTGTGGTGGCTTGAAGTGTGAAGACCTATCTGCTCGGGACCTCAGAATGTGACCCTATTTGGAATGACAGCCTTTATAGGTGTAATTAAGGTAAGGATCTTAAGATGAGGTCATCCTGGATTAGCATGGGTCTTTAGAAGAGACAGGAAGGGAGAGATGCTGAGACATAAGAAGAAGGTCGTGTGAAGCAGAAACTGAAGCCGTGCAGTCCCAAATGAAGGAACACTTGGAGCCACAAGAAGCCAGAAGAGGCAAGGAAGGACACTTTCCTGGAGCCTTCGAGGGCACTGAGGCTCTGCTCGTGCTTTGGTTTCTTTTGTACTTCTAGCCTCCAGAACTGAGAGATAATAAAGGTCTATTGTTTGAAGCTACCCTGTTTGTAGTAATTTATTACCACAGCCCTAGGAAACTAATACACATCTTTAAGTAGTTGATGCATTTTTAAGAGAAAAACTATATAAAATTATGATATATTATTTAACATAACTTCTCTAGAAAGTACAACAATTTCTTAACGGGTTCAAGTATGCTTGCAAGTTGTAGATCTAGTATGGAGATCTGTACACCAGCCAAATCTGGCAATGCCTAAAAGATGTAATTATCACACAAAATGTAACGATGGGCTCATGTCATCCTGAGAGAAAAGTGAGAAGATCACTTTTCTCAGGGTCTGGTATTTGCAGGAGTCAAAAATTATAGCAAAAGAGATTCACTGAGTACAATTATCTAAGTGCGTAATCTTGCAATTTCTTTTCAAATATTTTACCTAGATCTAAGGAAGATGTTTTTAAAGGCCGTTCTGTAAGGGTCTCCTGAAATGAACAAGGCTGAGATCGTAGATGCATGATGGACAGTCGGTGCTGAGAATATTCTAAGCCAAACTGAACATCTGAAGTGTGGACAAAAATCATAAGGGTAAAATAAAGACAAATAACTACGAAATTTACTACCAATCTTTCCTAAAAGGAATCCTAGAAGGGAAATTTCAGAGAGAAGGGAAATTATGCTAGAGAGCAAATCTGAGATACAGAGATGAATAGAAAGCAAAAATGTTAGAAAATGGGTGAGTAAATCTAAGAATTTATGGACTCACTAAAGCAATCATAATAATTTCTAATTTGTGATAAAAAATAGGCAATACAGAACCAAGATATTGGACAAAATTAACAAGAATGAGAGAAAAGGTGAAAGGAGTTAATGTTATCTGTTATTTCTAGGGAGGTTAATTTTAATAATTTTAATTAAATAGGCATGTTAAACCACCTATGGTAACCAGTTAAAAGCTAACAAGGAGAGTATAAGCTTCATACTAATAGAATAAAAAATGAAATGTGAAAACTAAACAAATAAACAACAAACCCTCAATATTTCAAATTAGAAAGAAGAAATGGGGTAAAAAGGGGGAAAAACAGAATAAATCACAAGAAAAACGTGAAAATATATCAATATATCAGTAATCACAATAGATCAAAATTACTACAAGTTTACCTTTCTCATAAATATGGATTAAATGCACATTTTCAAAAATGGCCATAAGTAGTGATACATTTTTTCAGGATGTGAGTATCTGGGGACTTATTAAACTTCTCCAGAGGACGTATCTTTCACTTGAGCCTGAAATTAAGATGTGGAAGGCTTTGGACAAAAGGCTTGGACTGACTGATGCTCTGGGTAGATTCATATTTTACATCCATTTTCTTCCTTTCTTTAAGTCTTTGTTTCCTTTAGGCTCCGTCTTCCTTCTTTTCCCCTGATAGCACTGTTGTCTATTGCCAATAATACATTTCAAATTTAAGACACCTAACAGATTCTGAGAAAACAGATATACCCTAAGGGTTCGTATCAAAGGTAGTTAGGTTTTAATGCATAAGTATGATAATTATTGAGTGTTCCAACAGTTTCCTTTGCATTTGGAAAGGAGAAAACCTGACAGACATAGGAACAAGAATTTTCTCCCGTACTCGTTTTACTGCGAGGTTAACACAGCTTTAAAACAGAATTTTTGTTCCAGTGGAACACTTCCCAGGTACATGAGCATGAAGAGTCACCATGTCTTCTACGTGGACATTTCAGAGTGTAAAGCAGAATAGAGAGCTCATTGCCTGAGGGTTCACATAAGGAACAAAAGTTGCCTGATGTAAAATAAGAAATAATATTTTTTTCTGCAATTCAGACTCTGGTCTTTGCTTTAAAATGAAAATGGAGAAGCTAAAGTTCTGGAGGAGAATGATCTCAGTTCACCATGGTGGGACCAAAGATCTAAGAAATGTCTTTCAAAAATATCAAATATAGTTGTTTCAGAAAACAGAAAAAGAAATAAAAGATTCTGGATCCTACTTTAACATTCTGAGCAATACAGACATTAGAAGGATGCTTAGGGGCTGTGCAAGTCAATGATGAATGCCTGCTACTAAGACTTGGGTGACTCACCTTGCCTCTCCTGGTGGCCTGCTGAGTGACAAGTTTTTGGAACTAATTATTTGTTTCCACTAGCAAATGATGCCTAGATACTAACATTATAGTATAAATTTTTATAATTATATTGTAATAAATATAATGAGTCTGTTATAAACATATTCCATGTTTTCCATGAAACTCAAAAAAGCCGTCTTAACTTTTTTGAATGAAAATAGCCACCAAAGACTTATTTTCTTTTCCTTAAACTACCTTTTGCAAAATAGGTACTCATTAAATATCAAATTCACCTCTCTCATATAAAAATGCCTGCAGGTGCAAATATATTCAAACAACTTGAGTGAAGGAATTAAGATTTTAAGTTGCTTCGCTTAAAATACAGAGGCTATTATATGGGTCATACATTAAAATTTTTTCTCCACTGATATTTTAACTTTCTCTGAGGAATCTCCTTGCTCTTTCTGCCACTGTGGTAGAGCCCAAGACACATGGAACCTTGAATGGCACTGTTGGGTGTGGGGCCTGCCCTCCATCCCCCTCCTACTCATATAGGTAGAGGAAGCAGAATGTTACCAAGTTGATGGGAATAATGTAGGAAAAAAAGAAAAAAATTCAAAAAGAGTTAGCAGTGTAATTGAGACAAACCCCATTTTACAAAATTTATGCTATAGATAAAATGCAGCTCCTTGAGAACAGGGTTCTTTTGACATATGGATGGAGGAAAATAGATAGATAGATAGATAGATAGATAGATAGATAGATAGATAGATAGATAGATAGATAGATAGATAGACAGACAGACAACAGGTAGGAGTTCTATGTTATTTTAAAGTGCTACCACCTGGAATAACCCTTAGTTTCTTTATACAGCCTGCTTTATAAAATCTTAGTGTCCTTTAAAAATATCCGTGGAAGCAAGGTTATCTTAAAGGAAAGACTATTTTATAATGATGATATATTCTACGTATTAGGGCCTGAATTTATTAAACCTAATACACCTTAACAGCAAATAATGTTAAAATTAAGTTTATTTAAATATAATTCTAAATCCCACAGATAGTTAAAACTCTCTTTCTGTGATTCTTTTTAGAGAGGTGATCTCAGATGAAGAAGAAAGTGATTAAAAATTCTTGTTCCTCAGAAATTAATTTATGACTATTATCATGAAAACCTACACGGTTTTCTTTAAATACTGCATTCTCCCAACCATGAGATAAGCATAAATGCTCTTTAAAAGAAAAAGGCAGGGTTTTGGGGTGATATCAGTTGCAAAATGGAATAGATATTTAATGTTAGAACAAAAAACTCAAGAGTAAGTCACTAATTATTTTCCTATTTTATGAGATAATTCATAGAGAATTTAATACATTATGTAAATGGAAACTCCTGATTTTCCTCAGTAGATGTCTCTTGCTCATATCATGAAAATTTGAGAAAAGTAGATTCATTCTCATGCCCTAAATATACATTCTGGTAGTTGCTATTTTAACAAAGATCCTGATTGTTGACTCAAGCATAAGTGTTTTATTGATTATTTTTGGAAAGCTACAAGTAAAAATACGTCAAGTTAACTTAGCAAACAAAAAGAAACTTAATAGTAAGTGATTGAGTCAAGAGTCAAGAACCACAAATTTTCAAAATACATTGGTTGACAGTGAGAATTTAGCTTTAAGCACCCTTCCATATCTGGAAGTGTGTAATTGATAAAAGACAATTATATGTTTACCTTTTATTTCATTCTTATCATACACAAACAAAAATGACACAACCCCTTTGAAGTGTTAACCAAAATTGAGTCACACTAGATATTAGCAACCAGCAATAAACTATTCTTTGAGGGGTTATTATTAAAAGGTTAGACTGAATCACATCATTCTTACAAATCAAATTTAACTCAAATCCAATCATTTGTCACATTTATTAAATTGTGGAATTTATTTTTCAAGTTTTAATTTTCTCTTAGCTTAAACATACTGAATTTTCGTCAATTCTAATCCTTGTTTTTACATTTTAGTGTCTGTGATAGATGCATCGTAGCATTTAATATCACCGATGATCAGGTGATTTCTATCGTGGACATGCAAACTCTCCACATCACAGCTTAACTGGCAGTGCATTTTCTTTCTTGGTGGTATATAATAGTGTTATGTGTTATATATACATAATTTGAAAATAATGTAATCTTAGTTTTCATTAAATATTATGTTATTAAGACTTTCCTTACCTCCACTCATTCACACTGTTTAGAAGGAAACAAAAAAGTATGGTTAATAAAGCATTTCAGTAGCAGAAGCCACAGATTCAATTCTTGCATTAGCGTTGATTAGAATTTTTATAAGTAAAACTTGCTTATACATTTTTTATCATGATATAGATGAATTTGAATGAAAATTAAATGAGACATATGAAAGTATTTTAACTCTATTAGGTTTTCAAAATACAATAATTTCCTTTTCCTCATGATTTAAGAAAAATATATATGTAGATAATTTTAATAGCAATAAAGTAGCATAGTAAAATAAGACTAATGATAATTACTATAGTGGTTGAGAATTTCCCACTGGTTTGGTTTTCAAGACAAAAATCTTTCCCCTAATCCTTCCAGGCCTCTTGTCAAGGAAGTTGAGTGAGGTATCTGATTTGTGGATGAGAGTCACTGTTCATTGTTCAATTAGTAACAACTTCCTAACAGACATTTCAGCCCCACCTTCTCCTTGGGCCCACCTAAGGATTACTGGGGAAAAAGCATCAGGTGAGAGAACAGATGTAATGGTGCTGAAATAGCTCTGCCAAAATAGATGCCTCCAGCCACTATGGTTTACCTCGATGAGTTAGTACGGCCCTTCTCTGCAGTACCACGGAACTAAACAAGGCTTAGGAGAACGTTTTCTCCTAGTTCTGCTCATTTTAGGTTTGATTTCCGTTGGCATAAGGAACTTCAGGTGAGTCCTTCATCTTCAGGAAATGTGCTTTTGCTTAGGCTTTCTGAGCTTTTCTCTATTCTGCTTTCAATCCCTTCTCTGTGGCTTCTGCCCAATCTTAGCTGCTTTTAGCAGCTCTTAAAAATGTTTTGAGATCTGTGGTTTTGACAGGAGTAGAGGTCTGTTTTTCTTATTCTCCTTTTTGCTTTTGTGTTGTTTTCAGCAGAAAAGGCAGTATCTAACCTCTGCAGCCACATTTCTTCCAGAAGTCACCTATTCATATATAAAAATGCCAAGTGCCATGTTCACAGTGAATCTGCCATGGCCATCCTCTGAGAGATTTTCTAATTGTTACAATCTGCTCTCTCTCAGTCCTCAAAAAATTTAGATTAAGGATGTATATATAAAACAATACCAAAGAAATTATGTGCAGGATTCTGTCATTTGGACCACACATGAAAAAGAATTCAGAAAGGAAGAACTCAGTGGGGCCTAGAGAAGCAAGGAAGTACTCTGAGAGGACGCTGGCATTGAGAGTTTCTTGAATAAAAAAAATTAAAAGGTATAGAAAAGAAGGTTTTACAGGAGGATGATACTACTTTAAAATTGCACATTACAATGAAAACTGGAAAAAGAGTTTTCTTTACTGTAATTATAGAAACATTTATTTACATTGATGCCCTGCTTTAGAAGTTTCAGATCACTTTCCCATATAATATTTGAGCAATCCTATTAGATTCCCTCTGGATTTATGTCCAAAATTGGAGATACACTTTGGGAACAGCATGGTAGTAAATATGGCCGAAAACTAATTTGTATTTAAAAGCAAATGCAGTGTGCCAACGCAGTGTGCCAACACAGTGTTTTGATTATATGCTTAGAAAATTGAGTGAAGACAACGATTTTTTTTTTTTTTTTTTGACACAGTTTCCTTCTGTCGCCCAGGCTGGAGTGCAGTTGCACGATTTCAGCTCACTGCAACCTCTGCCTCCCGGGTTAAAGTGATTCTCCTGTCTCAGCCTTCCCAGTAGTTGGGACTACAGGTGTGTGTTTTTTTTTTTTTTTTTTTTTTTTGCATTTTTAGTAGCGACGGGGTTTCACCATGTGAGCCAGGATGGTCTCGAACTCCTGACCTCAGGAAATCCTCCCACCTTGGCCTCCCAAAGTGCTGGGATTATAGACATGAGCCACCGCGCCGGGCTGAAGACAATGTTTTCATGGGGTGGGAAAGTTTGGTTATAATCGGATTCATGCTGCAACTTCTTCTCATAGCTAGTATTCACTTTCGTGATTAAACATAGTTTTCTTCAATGTAAAAACCTATAGGTGTTATCAGTCCAAATCAAATTACAGTGTGACTGATGTTGAAACGAATTTTCTGTCTCTTATGCAAAAATCAGTTGCTCAAACTAAGATGCAGTCCCTTTCCAATGAAGAAAAAGTCAGGCTGTGCATAAAAAGTGAGACCTTGTGAAGGTCACTCTCACTGTTGACTTAAGCCCAGTGGCTTCCTGCTCCATCTCTTCATTTCTTAACCGAACCTTGCTCCGAGCTTGGCTTCCCTTGGTGAGTCTTTGTAAAATATGTCCCTGACTCCACTCTGTGGAATCTAGCCACCTCTAGCAATGGGCAACTCTTACAGCTCTTAGGCTCTGGCTCTGTTACTTGGCTGCGAGTCTTGGCTCTCCTTTTAGCAAAGCTTTTCATCCAAAAATGGTCAATTAGTGGCAATGTTCTGTACGTAACAGAAGTGCACAAAAGCCATGCCTTGCTGGAAGCTTCTCTGCAGAGTGACCTTATTCTATCACCCTTATGATAGGACCACATTTTTAAGACCACAAATTCCTAATTGTGAAGAATTTGAAATCCTCTGATCCAGAGTTTTCACTGGTCATAGAGATTTGGATATGTTGAGAGAAAAATTGAAGAACATTTTTTTTTGCATTCTTGGTTTCCATTGTCTACTGTTTTATAGACATTTACGCCCTTTTATATTTTCAACAAGCAACCCTGAGATCCTTCACGGTGGTACACGGTGGTAACTACTATTAGATAGTCACCAATTTAGATTCAGGAGCCTCAAAATAGTTTGTTCCTGAGTAACTTCAGTATACACCAGTGCTATCTCATTCTCTTCTATTGCCATTATACACCCAAGGCCTACAAAAAAGTGTTTAAAGACGTAAACATTATCACATTTTTAATGTCCAACTGTGCTTTTTAAATGAAAATATTCCAGCTCATGACATGATTGGTTTTCTTAGTGCCAAAGATCTTCACCTAACAGAGGAAGTATAATATATCACTATTTTCCTGCAGATAGAAAACTGCAGGGATCACTGATACAAATGAATATATTCTTTGTCCACAAAACTCATAGAAATTTAATTATGACACAGGAAAACATAAACCCAAGTCAATTCTTTTAAATCAGTTACAATTGTACAAAATTAATTTATCATGAAATCAGAGTTTAAATGTATTGTTTTATTTTAATTTTAGAGAAAATGTCGCCAGTGAGTCTTATTTCTACTGGCTTATGTCAGACTGTATGTTTTAGTCTCACAAACAGCATTAGTACAAAAGTGATGGATTCAATCTGATTTACTTCCTTACAATATGCAAATCATTTGAAATTTAAGCATATGTAAATTTCTCATTACTCTCATTTTGATGTTTGTTTCTTTTTCATAGTTTATTTCATGACATGCTTAACCTTTAACCTTTATAAAGACTTAAAAGTGTGATAAAGGTCAAGTGTAAAATGGATTATTTTGGCTGTTGGGGCTCAAAAACTGAGCCCCGACAATATGGTGCTTTGACGTGCTGAACTAAAGAAGCAGCTTCAAGGTCTCTCTGACCTCCTAATTTTCTCCCTCAATCCCCTACCTCTCCCAAGCCACAGGATGAGGCTGTTCTCTGAAATTCCCTTATGCACCTAAAACCAGGCCCCCAAAGAGAAACACAATTGCCTTCAATCCCTTCCCTGATGTTTCATTATCCAGAGAAGATTAGAACTCATATCAAAGAGGAGGAGATTGAAAATTGAACACCACACCTAGAGCCCAGAACTTCATCCCAAACTACTGTCTGTTCTCTGGTCCCATTTAATTCCCAAAGAGAATTATTTATTAACCATGATCTAAACATTGGCTCTGTTTATCTCTCCTAAAGTCGTAAAGTTCTACTCCTACTCTCCCTCATCTTTCCTTCCCTCATGAAAAAGGGTGTATAAGCACCTGGACCTCCTTGCGTTGTTGGACAATCACGGTCTGAGACTCCCCTGTGCTATGCATGTTCACTAATATGTATGGCCATTTCTCCTATGAATCTGCCTTTTATTGGTTCATTTTCTGCAAGCCTTCAGAGGGAGAAAGGGAAGCTTTCCCTCAAGTGTCCTCACAATACCCTCCTTTAATTGCCATCTTCCTGTTGTCATTACATCCTTCAAATATCTGCCTGGTTTTCATGCTGCTAACGTTAGGCTAGTTTTATCAGGGACAAAATATCTGTCCCACATAGGTCATCAGTTATGTGGACTTCGAGCTAAAATCAAATTGACACCTATGTACTAAAATATTTAAGTTAGCCAGCATGTGGAACATTCTTTTGTATGAACTCCCAGGAAAGAGCATGGAGATTGATAGACGGGACCAAAAGTGAAAATGGGATCATTATTTAGTTACCAAAATACAAATTATTAAGAAAAAATACAGCATGATTTGTAAGATTTGATATGAATAGGATTGGCCTAGAATAAAGGGTAGATTTTGATGGAAAATCTTAATCATGAGGAACGATTATTGCATTAAAATGGAGAGACATCATAGGTTTATCTGTGCAAAATCTTGTAAATTTTGTAAGAGAAAAATATTCTGTGAGTGTTAATGCACAACGGGCAATATTTTACTAGAATTATTTTGGAGAAATTATATGAATCAGTAGAATAACAAAAATGAATCCTTTAAGAAAATGTATCTTGGTTAATGCAATTTTCGGACATATGGAAACCAAATAAAAATGACAAAGAGGCAATGACTGTAATTTTGGCAATTTCCCACCCCCAAGCATGATAAATTACAGACTGGATTTCGGGAGCCAGGTGTGCAGGAACCTGGGGTTGAGATGGGTGGCTGGGGGCCTGGGCTGCGAGTAGGGGCGTGTGCACTGGGCCAGTACGTTGGCTCTGAAAGCCCTCCACAAGGAACCAAATCAAGGCTGCATCATCCACGGAGATGTTTCGTATCTTGTAGTTCACCATCCTTGCTGGGGAGGAAATTCTAGAGACAGCAGTGTGGGACACTTTTTTTTCCTCAACACTGACTTGCCAGGTATAATTCTAAACTTAGTTTTCTAAGTATCATAAACTTGAACTCACAAAACACAATGTATACACACATACACACACACACATCTCTTCTAGGGATTGTGAGTAATAGAGAGAGATTGAGATTTAGTTGTAGCTTGCTCAGAAAAATGCCTGACACAAAATCAATTCTTTCTTGCTGTTGTTGTTATGAATATTATAATTGACATTAAGACTAATGTGGCAAATTAGAGATATTTATATGTGGAAATTAAACATAGTGGCCTAGCTTTGTATTAAATAAAGTATTATGCCATGATGCATTCTCTTATTAGGAGCAGCCATTTTTATGGGGCTATATTTAGAAATCTAAAGCCTTAAAAAAATCCAAGTTTTCACTTATGTTAACAAAATGTGTTTTTTAAATAATACTTTTATTCTCTGTATAATTAAATGTAATTCAGTCTTTTTACAAGAGAAAAACAGTTATTTTAGTTTGTTTGTCTCCCCATCAAGATGAAGTAAGAATGGTTGGAGTAAACCTAACATTGTCACGTAAACCAGTTGTAACATATGAGTGGCAGTACAGCTAAGTCATTTAGAGTATGAGATTTGGATTTAAACAGAACTAAATTCAGCCTGTTTCCACCCACCGGTGGGTAAACAACGAGTTTGAGTAAGTTACTTACCACCCTTAAGACTCAATTTTCTTATATGTTAAATCGAGATAACAATATTAATATTTACATTATATGGTACTTGTGAAGGGAAAAATGTATTTAAATTGCTTGACACAGTGCAAGGAACATTTTTAAATTTTTGATAAATGATATTTATTGTGCTAGTATTGTTTCCCTTCCCTTTCCCCTTCTAGTAAGCCAGAGTCTGTGTATTTTTTTTTTCCCTTGAGAAAATTGCTCAGAAATGAAATAGCAAAGAGCCTGAGGTCTATAAGCCTGAGAATGAAGGAAGGGGCATTGGTCTTTCTTGATAGCTCCGGGCGGGTCTAATGAGAAGCCAGGGGTGAGAACAACCACTTTCTGGCATTGCCATTAGGTGAATATATCCCATAGTATTAACTTTTTTCTAGGTCTTCACACAAGACTCCGATTCTTATGTGAGAGAAGCTTTTTTTGTTAGTATGAACAATGTCTAATCTCCATGCTAAGATTAGAATTCCACTGACCGTGTTAGGGGACAGAGGAATCATTTCCCAAAGAAAGGAAAGTTTGTCAGACCAAAATCCAGATGGGCACTACAGTACCCAATACTAAATAGGGTGGAGCATTTTGGGGTTCTGTAAGTGAATTTCAGAGGATGATGGAAATGTTCTAAATCTTATTTTGTATGATGATTACTCAGATCAAAACTCATCGGTTGGAATGCACTTTATTATTTATTCCATGTAAATCCTAAATAAATCACTTCATTTAAATACCTCAATGACTCAATTAAATCATCTTCAGTAGTTAAGATACAATTCATTATTAGTCTTTCAGTAGTCTGCTATATCACAGTCTACCAATCAACATAAGGATAGAATAAATTCAAAAGGAAGAGACACATGCACAGTGGTTTCTCATGATATCTTTTATTTGTAAATTCAAGTTCAGAAATACAAGATTAAGTATTCTATACACACTTTAATTTATAATTCAAATAATTCATATGCAATATTTAGGTAATAGCTTCTATTTTCTTTTTTCATTTTAAGTAGGTTCTCTGTTGCTAGGTGCTTTCTAAAAGTGATTTGAATAGTAATGCAGTAAAAGTGTTATATAGCTCCTCTTCTAAAATTTCAGTCTCATTTACATCATTTTTAAAAATTGTTTCTGAGAACAGTATTGTTATACTTATTCCTCTTTGAGAAAATGAAGTGAGTAACATTTAAGTCATTTAAGATAGACTAGAACTCAAAGAGCTGTGTTCTGATATTACTTGAGGCATGCAACAAACATATTTCTATAAGCACAATGTTCAAGAAATGTATGGATACCATTGTTTCCTGATTTGAATTTTTAAAAAGGAAATTGGAGATGAAGTGCATAGAAAAACCCGCATTTCTCTTGCACATTATCCCATGATTTCCTTATGCAGAAAATTCCTAGTTTATATATTCTGTAGTAACTCTTAGAAATGCAAATGTTTATGTTTGCAGCATTATTTTTGTATTTAAACAATCATTCACATACATACCCATATCTGTAAATATCTATACTATTGTCCACATATTTAATAATCTGTAAACTGAAAATAGTTATGATTGACTAGTTTATATACTCTTATTCAACACACCTTTATTAAGCATCTGCTGTTAGTTAAGCACTGTGTTTGAATATATAAAGAAACCATAACCTCATAAATAATCTTAGTTCAGAAACTCTATTACTTGTTTTGGAAAACAGGTGGAAAAAATTCAAACGCAAAACATAGTAAAGGAAATTGTGAGGGAAATTATTGGAAGAGAGCAGCTTGGAAGACAGATAGTGAAGAGATACGGCATGACTAATGAAAACTGGAGCAGAAGAAAGTCCCAAATAATACAGAAAACTAGCCAGAGGTAAAAGAACACCTGAATCTGTCATTTGGAAGGCATGCTAACATCCCAGAATAATTTTGAAATCTATCTGGTAAAATTTCTGAATTCCAAGAATAAAGAAAAGACAGCACACATATTGCAATGGGAAACATAAAATGAGAGAGTAAAAATGAAATCCAATTATTTATGGAAAATCCCAGTAGCTAGATGGTAGCAGAGCAATGTTACAGATTTTAGGGAGACCAGGACTAGAACCAAGAATTCTGGGCCAGACCAATATAGATTCATGTATTAGTGCAAAATAAAGACACTCTTGGAATTGCAAAGTTCAGAAAGTATTCTGCCTGTGCTGTTCTTGGCCTGTGGACTCAAAAGCCACGCCCTGCCCTTCCCCAGGGTCTATATTCTGCAAACCAAGTTTCCCAGGCTTCCTCTCTAGCTGACTTCTCACTAGATTCCAATAAAAGGAGGCCCTGGCAGGAGAGTGGAAAGTAGCAGGAAGGGAGAAACCAGAAGCTTTTTTCCTGCCTGTCATTGCATCAAGTTGCACCCTTGACTGTCACTATCTCTTCTGTGGTTCAACTCCATCATGGCTCTTGTAAGACCACCTGTTCCCTTATCCCTCCAGCCCTTGTGGAAATGTTGCTTAGAGGAAAAGAGGAAGAGGAGGCAGTGTAACAGAGGCTTTATAATGCTTTTGTTGCAAACCTGACTCTTTGCCAAGGAACCAGCAGCGGTGTTCTCAGATGTGTGGAATAAAGCAGCAGCTGTACTGATAAAGGATTTGGCTTTCCGGGCCGAGGGATGAGAGTGATAAAGCAGAGTTCCGTCCGTCTCTGCAGACTTATTAAATGAACATAGAATTCTTGCCAAAGTAACAAGGCTCCTGTGAGTCATTGACTGTGTGTGGGTACCAGCAGTCCTTCATGTTCATATCCGGTAGCTGAAGAGTTCTTTCAGGTGTGCACCTTTGCCTGAAATGGTGGTGGTTAATCAGTGCCAATCAAAGAAAAAAGCTGACCCCTGCCCATTAAGATAAAGTTCAAATGGTTTCCAAAGATTTGGTACAAGTACAGCAAATTTATAGCAAAATATCCACAAAACCACATTTACACATTTGGAAATTCAAAAATATTTTCCAGATCACAGAAAAGCTGGTTATACTTCCAGCCTAGTCCAAAAGACTGTAACCATAACAAAACATGCAAAACTTTCTTGTGTACAAGTGATCACAATCAAAATTCTTTTCAGTGGTACGCCCATATAGCTCTCTTAACCTACCAATCTCCTCTTAGGTTAATACTATGAATTAATTCCTGATTTATTTTACATATTAGGAAGAAGGATAGCAAAGAAGGAATCAGAGTATTTGGTGACTGAATGGATATAAGAAGTAAAAAGTGCAAGATTTTACTTTTAAAGCTTTTTAATCCATTAAAATTATGTTAAGTTCTTAGACCTGTATGGCTAAAGAAATGTCATAGCATTGCTAGTGTGAGAAACAGACTTACCCATCGAAACCCAGAGAATGGACTCAGAGATCCAGAAGAGCAAAAGTGAGACTTTTAATAATGGTCTTGCAAGGTGGGGTGTTTGATGAGCAGGCACACCCAGCACAGTTTTAACCAGCAAACTATCCCCTAGTTTGCAGGTCCCTCTCCCAGTTCCTCATAGGCTGAGTACTATGGGGTCACAGTCTTCCAGAACATCGTCTATTGATTGTTGGGTGGGGACTGTAGGTGTTTTTTGTTTGTTTGTTTGTTTGTTTTTTGGCAGGGGGTGGTTATCTTGCTGCATTTTGTTGCAGACCGCTATGCATTGCAATTGTAGTTAGCTTAGGGGCTCTTCAAGTATTTGACTTATGACGTAAGTACCTGGGCAGGCTGATAAGAACAGACAAAATGAGCTATTTTGCAGGCTAGTAAACTTTCATTTTAGACTAAACTTTTTTGGTTTGGGTGAGAGCACCTAAGTGGTGGGGGAAGGTAGGGGAAAGGGGAGACCAACAAGCAGGCTTTCGGCTATCCAAGCGGGGGTCTAGTATATCCTGTTTCTTCTGTAGTTTGCTGACCTAAGCAGACTCAAGGCACTTTGTCTTGGAAATGGACCGCTGTGTATATTATTTCCTTCAATAGTAACAAAGATAGGGCAGCTAACTTTCAAGAAAACTAATGTATTGCTGTGTAAAAGCCAGAAATGTCACTTGCCTCTGAACAATAACACTCATGCTCAGAAAAAGGCTCCAGATTTAGGATGTGGAAGTGGGATTTATTTGCAAAAAAGGCTGGTTGGAGTCATGGGGATGTGATAGTTCAAGGAAGAATGCAGCACAGATTTCAGGACAACCTGGGGAGAAGTCAAGTGAGAAAACTCACCCAAGCAATCGGTTTCCCTGTGTGCAAAGTGTAATGTGTACTAAAGAACGTATTATAATCAGAAAGCTGTATTTTACCAAACCTTTCTGTGCTTAACCACAAAACACTCACACATTTACAAAAGATTAGAAAATATTTTCATATGAAAAACTGAAAAGATAAAAACTCATAAAATACAAAGCTAGTAAAGTCAGTTGGTAAAAATGCTCTACATTAAAGTGAGAAATATTGGAATGGAAAAAAGACAATTTTCCTCATACTCATCATGATCCTTTTCAGTGGTTGAAAAGTATTCAGGTGAAAAATTCATGTAAGTACACTCAAACAAATATAATTTCCTTCAACTTTCTGAGACCTTTACAGAACAAACATATAATTTATTTTTTCTGTTTCTCACTTCCCATTTCTTCCTTCAATCACACACACACACACACACACACACTCACAAGTATGAGCACAAAACACTTCTGCTCAATGCCATCAAGTTCTGATGCTGCTTTGTCTGTTTGCTTGTTTTTTTATAGAAATATTCTTCCCTGAACTGTAACTCCTTGAAGGCATGAGTTGTATGTTTCATCTTCCCTATGTCTAGAAAAGTTCCTTGGATATTGAAGGTTCTGTATATAGATGTATGTTATATATGTGTGTATATATTTATGTATGTATGTGTGTATACATCTTACATGTATATACACATGTGAATATATTTAACATATACATGTATATGTAACATATATACACATATATACACATAGATGTGACTACATGTGTATAAAAATTGGAACCAATGGATTTAATGACTCAATAGTACTGTATTATTTATGATTGAAAACATTGGATCATTTGGAACATCAAATTTTAAACAACTAAGCTCTAAAAATACAGTGAGAGCACGATACCATTTGTTGCACAGTCATCAAGATTCTAGACCACTATATATCATCTACTATTAATGCACAGAAAGACATCATCCACTAGGGAAGAAAAATCTGGAAAGAACTCATAGATTGTTCTAACACCAGACTTAAAACCAGAAGACGTCATGAGATCCTAGGTCTTACACCTTCTAGCTACAGTGACTTCAATTCTCTACACTTAAGTTTTTGTTTTTTATATAAAATAAAAAGTGTGGATATTACGAATCCAGAATCATTTACAAATCTAAAGATTTTTCTATTGCTGGAACACATGTACAATAATTAAAATGGAGCTTTGCACAAAGCCATGATCAATAAATTGTTGTTTAAGCAGGTGACAGAGAAGGACGTGTAGACCTGAGTCCCTTCCAATATTGGAAATTCAAGACCATAATCAGGAAAGCTTAGAGCAAATGTTGGGGGATTTGCTAAAACCCCTGTCCAAATCATTCCCATTGAGAAACACTATCTGTTTTTCCTAATATTTTAAAAAATCAAATAAAGATCTTATTTTTAGACAATATGTAGCACACAAAGATTCATCTAACCTGGAGTTGCTTACACAAGATTCAAAATACATTCCTTTTTGTCCTCTGCACTGAGTGTAGTACAAGTTAAACTCTCAATGCTACTCAATTACAGTATTTCTTTAAATGAAATAAATTGAATTATGTATTTACAAGGATTAATTGTCAATGTACTAATTAATCTTTATTATTACAAAATCAAAAATCTCATCTTAAATATCTTTGGATGCCATATATGGAAGTTAACTTAAAATGGATTAAAGACTTAAATATAAGACCTGAAATGGAGAAACTACTAGAAGAAAACACAGGGGGAAAACTCCATAACATTGGCACAGGCAAAGATTTTTTGAACAAAACCGTAAAAGCTTGGAAAACAGAAACAAACTGTAGAAACTAATGGGATTGCATTGAACTAATTAGCACCACAAAGGAAACAATCAGCAGAGCAGAGTGACAACATCTATTTTAGAGGATGGGAGACCATATTTGCAAACTGGATGTCTGATAAGGGATTAATATCCAACATTTTAAAGAAACTCAGACAACTTAACAATAAAAACCCCAAATAACCTGATTTGAAAATGGGCAAAAGACCTGAATAGACATTTCTCAAAAAATGACATGTAAATGGCCAACAAATATATGAAAAAATGCTCAGCATCACCAGTCATCAGGAAAATGCAAATCAAAACAACACTGAGATACCACCTCACTCCAGTCAGAATGGCTACAGTCAAAACATCAAAAGACAGGTGTTGGCGAGGATGGGAAGAAAAGGGAAACCTTACACACTGCTGGTGGGAATGTAAATGAGAACAGCAATGATGGGAGACAATACGGAGGCTGATAAAAAATGTAAAAAAGAGCTACCATATGATCCAGCAATCCCACTGCTGGGTATATAGCCAAAGGAAATGAAGTCAGTATGTCTGCATTCCTATGTGTACATATGTTAATTGCAGCACTATTCACAATAGCCAGAATATGAAATCAATCTAAATGTCCATCAAGAATGCATAAAGAAAACGTGTTGTATATACAAAAAAGAATGTTATTTAGCCAGTAAAAAAGAATGAAATCCTGTCATTTGTGGCAACATGACTGAACCTGGAGGACATTATGGTAAGTGAAATAAGTCAGGCACAGAAAGACAAATACTACATGATCTCACTCACATGTGGAATCTGAAGAGTTATTCTCATAGAACAGTAGAATGGTGGTTACCAGAGGACGGGGAGAGTTGGCGGGGACAGGAGGATGGTGAGAGATTGGTCAAGGAGTACAAAGCTACAGTTAGATGAGAGGAATAAACGCTGGTGCTCCATTACATAATGGAGGACTAGAGTTAGCAATAATGTGTGGATTGTGGTAAATACGCTATATTGTTTCTTTCTTCACTAAGAAAATGCTTTTAAGATCTATGCATGTTGCTATGTATGCATATCCAACCCATTGTTTCTCACTGCTGCACAATACTTCTTGGTGTATATCCACCAAATTTGACTGTCCTTTCTCACATGGATGGACAACCAATTTGAAATCAACTCACTGTAACACAAATGTCTCTGCAATGAATACTCTTGTTTTGTTTTGTTTTGCTTTGTTTTGAGACAGTCTCACTCGGTTGCCCAGGTTGGAGTGTGTTGGCATGATCTCAGCTTACTGCAACCTCTGCCTTCCAGGTTCAAGTGATTCTCCTGCTTCCTCCTCCTGAGTAGCTGGGATTACAGATGTGTGCCACCACGCCTGGCTAATTTTTGTATTTTTAGTAGAAACCGGGTTTTGCCATGTTGGCCAGGCTGGTCTCGAACTCCTGACCTCAGGTGATCCATCCGCCTCGGCCTCCCAAAGTGCTGGGATTACAGGTGTGAGCCACAGTGGATGTTCTTAAACATGTTCCCTTAGGGACCTATATGAGAATGTCTTTGGAGTGTATGGCTAAGAAAGGAATTACTGTGCTATGTGAATAATTTGGCAAAATAACAAGATTGCTCTTCCACATGGCTATGCCAATTCACACACCCAATAACAAGGCATGAAGTTTTATAAATGCTCACATCCTCACTAACCCTTGGTAATACACAACTTGTTAGTTAATTTTGTCATTCTAAAATTGTAAAAGGGATAATTTCATTTAAGTCTTCATCTCCATGTTTACCAGTTATTGCAAAGATGTTTTTATGTTTGTTAATTTTAGCTTTTTGTTTTACGGAGATTACTCCTTTATATCCTTTCTTTTTTTATATATAAGGGTTGCCTTTGATTTAGTGTTAATTTCCAGCAACTCTTGGCACATCCTAGATATGAGGTGCCAGATTTATACTTGAAAATACTTTCCTTGTATTTGCTGTTCATTTAATCCACGTAATTCTTTATTTAATGCCTCAACTCTTCCTTATTTTCTGCAGTAGTGCTATTGAAAAGTTCTGCAGATGATTCAATGGTATAGCCAGGTTTGATTCATAGCTCAGAACGAATAACCAAGATAAGACGTTCAGGAGTTTTGCTGCTCATATCTGAGCTGTTTTGTTCTCATCCTCCCCAAGGCCTGGTTGTCTATAAGAACAGAGCTTAGAAGGAGCTGATGGTAAATGCAGTATGACATTTATGCCAAGAGCCCTGTGGCATGACAAGCTCGCCTTGTAATTGTTTTTCCTGTGACTGAGCCTATAGTGGATATCCGCAATAATGTACAAATATTCCACATTAATTTCTGTCATTTGTCATTATTTGGAAAGGCAAAGGGAAGAAGTTGAAGCTTTGCCTTCCCCCTTCCCCATCAAAATAGTAAAACATGGTCTTTGATTAAGAAAAAACTACAGTTCATTTTATATGCTAGCCCAAGGTCAGTATAAATTACTGTGACTTACTCCTTTGCTTCTCCTTCTCTATAGGTAAGACTAAAATCTCAGCTTCCTCAACTTGCTCCAGAATCAATTGCGATACCAATGAAATTAGATCCCCAAATGGAAGCAGCTACTATGATCTGTTTAATTCCTGCATAAGGGATGGAGATTCATCCTGGCTAGTGCATAGGTTTAGAAAGTCACCATGGTGAAATAAAAACACCCTAGACTTGCTCATAGAAAGAAGTTTCTAGGTAAGGCTCTGCCAGTTAACTACGTGTTTGTGTACATAATATTCTTAGCACATAGGAGTATGTGCAGAGAAATATTTGTTGCTTGAATGACTGAATTTGCTATATGATCTTGGTTAACTACCTGAGTCCACATTTTACCTAAACAAGGGAATTAGTCCAGATGATATCTAAAGTCTCTTCCAGTTCTGTGATCTCAACATATTGAAAAATTTCTACCAAGTTGTTACCATTTATATAGCATGGAGCAGTATATTCTCAAAGTTTTACAATATATAGTTTCCTTTTATAGGAAATAAAAATTATCTGGTGTTTTAATCTTATAGTGATGTAAATCTGCACAACCTGCTATACACTTCTGACTCTTAACAGCTCAACACACCTATGAAATTGAAAAGATACATAAAATAAGTGGAAAAAACTAGAAAAGTAAGTTAATTTCAAGTCCATAACATTTACTCAACTAGACTGTTTTGTTGAAATTAAATTACAAATGGTGGCTTTAATAATAAAGTATATCTGTTTGATCATAGGGAATATTTAGCCCAGCACCTATTTCTATTTTAACATTTTCTCCTATGTTGAATTAAATATGCTATATTTATAGAAAAATGTCTATATTCATTAGTATGTGCTATAAAATATTAATAATTTTAAGACTTGATTCGGTGAGCTAATTAATGAAACTCTGGCATAGGAAGTTCTCTAATGCCAATTTAAATTAGAAGTCACTTATTCTGTACTGTTGTCTTGTCTACTTACATATAAAGTTTGCTTTACTGAATACTGCATTGCATGAGTGTATGGTACAATCACTGCCACTATCTGGAGCAGAAAACTTCTTTATTGGGAATGAACAGTTGCAAATTAATATCTACAAGCAAAGGAACCAGGTGGCATGCCTGCTATCAATATGAACATGGTAATGTCTGCTGTGGCAAAGGTTGTTTTGAGCTTACCTACCCTTACCAGTGAGAGATACATTATGGTTCAATTCCTCCACTACTTTTCTCGAATTATTGCAAAACCTTCATTCCTACAATGTACCACAAATATTTACATTTGGTCTTCACATGGAATGAAGTTAAATGGAAAGGTAATTATTGGAGTAGAAATAGAACCAAGATTCAGTAACAGGCGGCAATGTAGATGACCCACAATATATTTACATTGAATGTTTAATTAAAGACAAAGTCAAAACACTTCATGTAAAACTATGGAAAAACCTGAAGGCCTCTGAGAATGTTTTCTGGGCTGGCAGGGGATTGTAGACCACAGTTTGAGAAATACTGAATTCTGAGCATAATAGGCAATAAAAATATTAAGTCTTTTTATAAGTGAGCACTCAAAATACATTTCTTCTGAGAAACTTAAAATTAGAAAACCAGTGGAAGAAGCATCAAGATTCTAAATAATCCTATTATCTATTGCTAGCTACACTCTGATTTTCTGATGGAAAATAGAGCCTGCAGAAGATACAGCTAAATATTCAGCTGGGGATTTTCAAAATTGATGTAGATGAGAAACAGTGTAAATATATAGGAACATCAGACACTTCCTCAGATTCTTGTTTGACTTATTTGCCCACTCAGTTGCTTTGGAATGGGCAGGAAAAAATACCATCTCTCCATTCTGCCTTTCTTCAGTGTGCAATGGTGACTCTACTGAGCACAACACATTCAACAAGAAGAGAATAAGAAGGAGATACAGAAACCCCAGGGCACTGAAAATGAACTAGCTGGTTGCCCTATTCCCCTGCAAAGAGAGCTGACTATCCCACTAAAATAATAAGGCAGAATATTTTTAAAAGTTATACATTTATGGCATTTTGGAAAAGGTCACTGTTCGTCGGCATGATACTTGAACAATGTAAAAGGAAAACTGTTAAGTGTACAATCCTTTCAATTATAAACAGGTAAAAATGTTAATGGGCAAACGATCAGGGCTCAACCAGCAGGCCACCCCCATTGCAGCACGCCCCTGGTCTCTATACGAGAACTGAGAAGTTCCATTTAATATCAAGGAGCGTTTTTTTTTTGAGACAGTCTCACCATGTCGCCCAGGCTGGAGCGCAGTGACGTGATCTCGGCTTACTGCAAGCTCCACCTCCCAGGTTCAAGTAATTCTCTTGCCTCAGCCTTCCGAGCAGCTGGGATTACAGGCACCCCCAACTACGCCTGGTTAATTTTTGTATTTTTATTAGAGATGGAGTTTCTCCATGTTGGCCAGGCTGGTCTCGAACTCCTGACCTCAGATGATCTGCCTGCTTCAGCCTCCCAAAGTGCTAGGATTACAGGCGTGAGCCACCACGCCCGCCCCAAGGAGATTTCTAAAATGTCATGCAAAGCTTTGAGACCAGTTCTCTGTAGTTTTCTCAGGGGAAAAAAGTAAAACTTTCAAGAAAACTGGATTGTCAGTATCTTAAACTTAGAGTTAGGTCATGATTGTTTTTAAGATATAAACTTAGAATCAAATCATTGATTATTGTAGTTGGGAGGAACCTTAGACATGGACTAGTCGTATCAATTTATTTCAAAGCTAAGCCTGACTGCAGAGTATAGCTTAGTTGTTAAAGCATGGAATTTTTCATCCAGTAAAATTTGGGTTAGGATTTTAATGCTATGATTAATTGTAGGATGGCCAGGGTTAAAGGGACTAACTTTCCATTGCCTTTATCTATAAAATATGGATGACAGTATCTATCACATGAATGTGCCATGAAGACTGGGCCAGATACTAACATAAAGCATCCTGCATAGGAAAAGTACCTAAAGAATGGCTGTTAGAATTATTATTATTATTATTATTATTATTATTTATTTATTTATTTTTTTTTTTCTTTTTTTTGAGACGGAGTCTCGCTCTGTCGCCCGGGCTGGGGTGCAGTGGCCGGATCTCAGCTCACTGCAAGCTCCGCCTCCCGGGTTCACGCCATTCTCCCGCCTCAGCCTCCCGAGTAGCTGGGACTACAGGCGCCCGCCACCTCGCCCGGCTAGTTTTTTGTATTTTTTAGTAGAGACGGGGTTTCACCGTGTTAGCCAGGATGGTCTCGATCTCCTGACCTCGTGATCTGCCCGTCTGGGCCTCCCAAAGTGCTGGGATTACAGGCTTGAGCCACCGCGCCCGGCCCTGTTAGAATTATTAATGCTTGAAGTCATGTGATGAATTACTATTCTGATAGTAGATGCCACAGAAAACATATGCTCTGCATGTTATAATGCTTATTTAACACTAACCTTTACAAACAATTGCAGAAAGACCACACCGGTGTTCTTATCCTAACTTTGATACCTGTGGTTGCAGTATGTCACTATAAGTTCTCTCAATCTGTTTCTCATAATTAAAATGTCAGAGAAGCCTACATATCCTTTTCAGTGCTTTTCTAGTGACACATTTGTCTGAGTTCCTAAGTTGTGTATGACATGCAGCCACGTCACTCCTTTTGTACGAGGTGAGTGGAGAGACTGCACTTGAGTTGACACAGTGCTATAACTACAATGGAAAGAATGAGTTCAAGCTTAATTTTTCCATTCCCTACACGTTTTCTTTTGCTCTATAGCAGATCAACCAATAAAAAATACTGTGTAACAATTATGATGAGCTAAGTTGATGGGTCCTGTGGGAGATCCAAATTTGAAGAAGTAAAACATATGCATAAGAAGAAAATGAACTTCATTCAACCCCAGGCATAGCTTATTGCAAACACAAGCTGCTAAATTCATGTTGAGTCCTGCATATGAACAAAAGAGGAGGAGATGAAACATCGAGTGTTTTAAAGATAGATATGACTCACAAAAAAGTAGACATCCAGCGACAGGTAAATACGTCTGTCTTTCTGTGCTGTACTATGCCCATGTACATGAACTATGTAGATGAACTGTACAATTCATTTACAGTCACATTATATTTTCATTTTATAGCCTCAGTCACTGTAGATGTTTATGCATTCCATTATTCAAGGAGATCGAGAAGATATATGTTTGTACACAAATAAAAAATATCCAAGAATAAAGGAAATAAAAAACAAGTAGAAAGTTGCTTTTTATTAAAAAGTTTTAAATCTTTAAACATGTGTTTCATCTTTAAAGTGGTTTATATATTTAGAGAAATTCTCTACCTGAAATGCAGATTCCTTTTGTTTCTGACAATACATGCAAGAAAGATGAGCTGCATGTCTCAAGATCAGGTGCTGAGTATGACTCGGGCCTCCACCACATGCCAGCTTGACACAATCTTATTCGAATCTTATATTGGTTTTACAATTCCATATCTGACCTCTCACCAACTCCCTGCCAAGGATGTAGCATGGTTCAATTAGACTACTTTTTGTTGTTGTTGTTGTTGTTTGTTCCATTCATTTAGTAAATATTATTGAATGTCTACCCGGTTCTAGGCCTGTGAAAGCTCTTTGTGGTACAATCATGAACAAATGAGCCCCTGACTTCAAATCTTACAAACAACATATCTTGTGTAGGATAAAAGGAACACAGAAAATCATGCTGCGATAATTTAGGAACTTCTTAGAAAGTTGAGAAAATGTTCAACCTTATTTTTCCCCATGGTTTCAAAATAAGTTGTAAAATGCAATTTCAGTTGCTGTCCATCAAAATGCTACTCAAGGCTAAACCTGCAATGTAACTATGGAAATGGGAAATATTCAAGAAGAAGTAGGAAATCATAAGTGCCTAGAACTCATTAACTATGTAAACTGTGATACCCAACATACATGAACATATGTGAACCTGACAACCTCTTTCATGAGTTTAAGTTCTTACCTAAAAGACTTGGGTCAATCCTACAGAAGTTGATATAGTTTGGCTCTGTGACCCCACTCACATCTCACCTCAAATTATAATCCCCACATGCCGAGGGAGGGACCAGGTGAGAGGTGAGTGAATCATAGGGGCAGTTTCCCCCATGCTGTTCTCGTGATAGTGAGTTCTCATGAGATCTGATGGTCTTCTAAGTAAGTGTTTGATAGTTCTTCCTTCAGAGGCTCCCTCTTGCCTACTGCCATGTAAGATGTGACTGCTTCCCCTTCCACCATGATTATAAATTTTCTGAAGCCTTCCCAGCCATGCAGAACTGTGAGTCAATTAAACCTCTTTTCTGTATAAATTATAGTGTCTTTATAAATTGCAGTTCTTTATGGCAGTGTAGAAAAGACTAATACAGAAGTGAAATTTTGCATTAACCAAACTAATATTAATATTTTAGAGTTATTTTTGAAGAACATAAATTTTAGCATTTCTTTGTTGAATCATCTTATGTGAATACTTCTTAAAACATGATGAGATTCATATTCTAGCAGGAAACCTGACCGATATTCTTCATAATCTTACTCCTGCTGTTTTTATCTAATCACTCCCCTGTCATACACCATCATTCAGCCATAGCGACGTCTTTCCTGCTCTCTGGACACATATGCTGTTTCACACAACAGTGCCTGTACATATGCTGCTACCATTTGTCAGAAATGCTCTATCATTTTCATGTACTGGGAAAATCCCTACTCATATTTCAGAACTTCTGCAGATCGTTCTAGTCTCTCCTCTGTGCCCTTAAATATTTGCTAAGACCATCTATTAGAGCCTTTAACAATTTATCTTGTAAAACATTACCTAACCTAACTGGGTCATGAGTTTTCAAAGGACAATGTATTGTTCATTTTCGTGTCAACAGTAACTTTGTTTGAATCAAATGGAATGAAAAAATTTAAAGTCTCTCTAAACTTCAAAGAACAAATGTAGGTATATTCCAACAGCAGAAGACTTTAAAAGGGAAAATGATTCAAGAATGATGGGAGGCTCTCAAAATGAAATTCTGAAGATAGCCTAGCATATGACCTTACTAAGGAAAAAAAAATGCCTCTATTTGAAGAGGCTTATGTAGTTATACAGGCTATTGTTCAATGAGTTAAGATACTCATGAGCAAGTATACAAAATGAAAAAATAACCAGAAGCAGAGAGAAGATGGGAACTCAGGAGTTAGGTGATTCATTCTGGGGCACTAAATTACTCATAAAGGTTTGCAATATCCACTAGGCCACAGAAGACATGTCCTGTGGTGACTCTGTCACTATCCAAGGGGGCTGACTAAGTTGATGAGATGGATTATTCAGGCAGGAACAAGATTTTTTGTTTATCGACTCCCAGTGATATGAACTAGGATCCTACTAGGGTCTTCCATAAAGTTCATACTCCTGCCCACATGGAGAAAGAGATTAGCAAAGGATAGACAGGATGTTAGAGCCCCAGCTGAAGGAGTCAGTGGGAGTCCCATTTCCTGTAAGGTACAAGGGTGCAAATCAGGGCCTACAGAGGGGAGTTACTGGGCCAGGAAATTACAGAGTGGGATAATTGAGGATAAGTTGTTACTGGGTACTTGCGGGTACATAGGAGTAAACAGAGGGAAAAATACCCACTAGGAATAAGAGATACCAAGCTTAAAAAGTGAGATCAATTCTCCTCTCATAGCTGGAAGTGGTGACTCTAATATATCTTTGGCTCTTTTAGCTGTGTCTTGTAGCAGGGTGAGGTTATTAAGACAAAAATGGATTATAGCACTGACAATGTAACATGGCTACTATAGGCTATTCAGACCTAATATTCATTAGTAAGGGTATGTTTATAGAAATGTATTATCTAGAGCAAAATATGTGATTGACACTCCCTACTTGTGAAGCCTTAGGTGCATACTTAGAATATCACGTTATGTTCTCAGCATGAACTTTAAGGTGGAAAAGGACACTAGAACATATTGAATGAAATCAATAGCCAAAATTCAATATAACATCAAACTCTGTATATAAGTACAGGGTTACTTTTTACCAGAATTGTAATAGAACAATTTAAATGTTGACAAGGAATTAAACCTAGAATATGTGAAGTTGGAGGAATTAGTACCAATAATTTGAAGTTGGAGAAAGCTTATACTAAACCTAAAGACCTCTGCAGAGGTAGAGCTGCTGAAACAAAAATAGAATGGTTTGCCTTGTGCAAAATATACACTGATATAAATCATGCTCATTGGTCAAATACTTTGTTTAATATATTAATAGATGAGAAAGAAATTGTAATTCTTAACTCAGAGAAATCTATGATTTTTAGGACTCACTTCCACCAGTACAGTTGTTTAAATTGAGCCACATCAACTTTGACAGTTAAGTCACTGCAATCACATTTGCCTCATTATTGTCCCTTGCTTTTGGTGACATATTATTTAGCATTGAATATGTCTTCTAACATTTAGAAGACAAAAGAGAGTTGCTATTCTTTTTCTTCACACCATGGTGTGTCAAATATTCTGCTGGAGCCTAGTAACATTGAACACTTTTTGAAGAAGTGAAAGATAAAATGGATGTATTTAATGCCATGTTGATACAGGAGTTCAGAAGAGATCACTTAGGCAGAGAGTAAGTGTGTGGGGGTCCTCAGTAAGGCTTTTCTCTTTAATGAAAAGCAGCCCCAAATCATCATCTAACAAAGAGCAGCCTGTAAAGTTGAGCTGAAGACATAGTCAAGCAAGATGGGAGCTTGCACAGCGAATGCCGGCAGGAACTGAGGACTAGACATATTCAAGACGGTGGCTCCATCTTCCCTTCCCTTTGTCAGCTATCTGTACAGTAAGGAGCAGACAAGATGGCGCCAATCAACTGGAGAGCCCATTTGCAAAATAAGATTAGAGTGGGGCCACCAGCCTTCCCCTCACACTATGTAAACGTCATATCTGATTCAACTAATCTGTGAGCCCTGCCTGAATTGGATGCTGCTTCCTCAAACCGGGCTATAAAATCCAGCCCATTCACTCCAAGCCAGTCTTTTCCTCTTTGAGGCCTCCCTCTCTCTATTGAAAGAGGTGTTTCTCTTCTGCCTATTAAACTTCCACTCCTAAGCTCCTCCCATGTGTCCATCACAAACTTCAGGGTATATACCCCAGACAGTGTAGTCACTTCAATATAATTAACACTTCTTTTGATCTATGTTTTTATGAAGAAACTTTGAAAATGCTGTAAACCAGTAACAACCATCCTGGAAAGCTATAAGAAAAGAAATTTTATGTAATGATTTATAGTAATTTAGAGATGGAAAGATGAAAATAGATCTTGAAGAAAGTTATAACGAAATTTATCTAGTATTAAGACAGTGTGTAAAAAAATCATCTCTGAATTTCTAAAAGCACTTCTTCTCATTCCATTAGCATTTATCTCAAATTTATTTCTATCATTAGATTTATCCTGAAGTATTATAGTTACCTGAGTACATGTGAAAGAAGTTTATTTTAAGTACTCAATCCATATATGTTCTTTCAATGGTTATTAGTCATTACAGTGTTTGAAGCACTATGTGATGTGTAGTGTGGAAGTCAAAATAAAATGTCAGGTTTCTAACATCAAGAAGCCTACAGCTAATTAGACTAGGGTGTCAGGTGAGTGTATGAAGCTGGGCATCACTTTAGCTCCCCATGGAACTTGGTCCTGGGCAAAGCACTGGCTTCTTGCTCAGTGGTTTCATCATCTGTCAAGAGGGGCTTGCACTTTGCCTCAGAGCCATGAAAATGGCATAGCTCAAACATATGTGATGTACTGAGAACTTTCATGACCATCAACAAACATCAGATTCCATCTGTTCTTTTCTGAAAACACAAGAATTGCTTGTTTTGCAACCATTTATATATTCTGTGCCAGTCAATGACATGAATGCATTCTGAGTATCAATTTAGTCTTCACAATTATGCTGCAAAGAAAGCCCTCTCATCACCCTATTTTACAGATAAGGATAGTGAGGCCCAGAGGTGTTAAGTATCCTTCTCAGATTCATGTAAGTTGCAGAGCTGGTACTTAAAGTCCATCAGTTTGACTTCAGAATCTATATTCTTAAACACTAAGGTATACTACTTTGGTTTACAAAGCCATGTGTTTATGAGAAGATATTCTCCCAATGTAGTCTGACTTCTGATTTTTAAGTAAAAATTTTCAGTTGCTGATTTCCTTCATTTTTAGTTTATTGTGAGAGTGATTTGTTGTTGTTGTTGTTGTTGTTGTTGTTGTTGTTGTTGTTGTTTGAGATGGAGTTTCACTCTTGTTGCCCAGGCTGGAGTGCAATGGCGTGATCTCGGCTCACTGCAACCTCCACCTCCTGGGTTCAAGCGATTCTCCCGCCTCAGACTACTGAGTAGCTGAGATTATAGGCACACGTCACCATGCCCGGCTAATTTTTGTATTTTTAGTAGAGACGGGGTTTCACCATGTTGGCCAGGCTGGTCTTGAACTCCTGACCTCAAGTGACCAACCCACCTCAGCCGCCCAAAGTGCTGGGGTTACAGGCGGGAGTCACTGCACTTGGCCGAAAGTGAATTTTTTTTTACATTTACATTTCACCATGCTTCCTTTGAAAATTTCTAAATTTTATTTTCCTATAAAACTAATTATCTATTGTTGCTATGCTATACATATATATTCTCCACTGATTAAAAGTAGTAAATTTTGGCTGTCATAGCCTGCAAGTATGTATTTCCATTCAGTTATTCAGCAAATACTTATCAAGGGTTTATTATGTGCAAAGTCTTGTGCCAAGCACTTAAGACCTAAGGAAGAGGCATTCCTTTTACCCGCTGAGGGATTAAGGTCCACCTGCAAGCACAGATATTTAAACACAGCGATGTGTTAAAGGGACCCTCTGGATTCATCCTTTGCATCTTCCTTTCCTCAGTTACCATCTGAGTGACATTGATAACATACTTAACATCTATTAGCTTCACTTCCCTTATGTACGAAACAGAGGTGGTGGTGCTGTCTTCCTCCGGGGGGTCACACAGAGGATTCAATGGGGAATCCACGTAAAGCGCTTAATGAGAATGCAAACTGTGGTAAATTTTGCCTATGGACGAGGAGGCAGTGTTTCTAAGCATAAGACACGAGTAAACAAGAAAAGTGCTGAAAGTAAAGGTATAAATAAGCACCTGAGAATAAACAGACATGCAGATTCATTATGATTACCCACACCAGAGGAGGCTTTAGTGAAGGAAGTTCGTGAGTGTTGGGGCTTGTATGTTGAGCAGCTTTCATCCCCCAGAAAACCATGTGAGAAAGGGAATTCTGGCTCAAAAAGCAGTGCAATGATGATAAATGGCATGTTCAGGAGCTATCTGAACCATGGGACATTTAAAATGGGAAGAAGACAGGGCTAAACACCAAAGATATTGCAGTTTTAGGTTGAGAAATAGAAACATGTATATTCAAAGCTATGCTTATATTTGTATTAATTCCACACACTGAAGAATTAACCTCTGAGAAATAAAAATTTTTCCACTGGCAATTCTGTGAATAAATTCAAAACTGGCACATTTTTCAATAATCCTTCATAATGCTGATTGTTCTTCAGAAAAGGACAGGACTGATAGAGCGGTAACTTCATGGAGATTCACCAGAAGTCATAACAGACATTATTGAAATGTGTCACTGCCTGTGAGAACAACACCAATGTCACCGCAGTGGTGTAACCCCACATTTGTTCTAATGAGTGCTGGGAGTCCATACGCACCCAAAGGTTCCCACAGCTTATTCTGTGCCAAGGCCATAAACACTCAGAGGACTTGGTGCACTTCCTGACTACTTTTGATCCTAAAAGTAACAATATTACTTGAACCTCCCACAAATATTGGGTATAAGGATTTTAAAAATAATTGTATTATACTCATTTTCAGAAGAGGCTCAGGGATATGAAGTGATTTGTCCAAAGCCACATAGCTAGTAAGTGATGGAATTGGCACTCTAGTTTTGATGTTTTTTCTACTACACCACAATGCTTAAGCAGGTGCATACACACACACACACACACACACACACACACACAAACACACAAACTCACAACATGATTGAACAAAAATGAATTAATCAATGCAATAAGCAAAGCTTTGAAAGTCAGTAACCCCCAAGGGTAATTCACTAATAATGCTATAAATTCTTATCCCACTGCTCTCAGTTACTGAATCTATAAAATGTGGTTTATTTTAGCCAAATCGTAGCCCATAATATTGTCTGTGAGTGAGAGATATTTAAATTTTCTACATTTCTTCAGAACATACTCTGAAATATAAGAAAAGTTCAGTGATAATTTAAAAGAATACTAGTTTATAATGCACACAACTTGGTAAGTTCATTTTCTCAGCTTCACTGAGGTATAACTGACCAACAATGAGAGCTCCCAATTTCAATGTGCAATTTGATGAATTTTACAAAGGTTCATAGGCATTAAACCAGAACTGAAATCATAACATTGAACTTTTCCATTACCCCACAGTCCCCGTGATGGTTCATATTGAGTGTCACGATTGGACTGAAGGATGCAAAGTATTGTTCCTGGGTATGTCTGTGAGGGTGTCGCCAAAAGAGATTATCATTTGAGTGAGTAGACTGGGAGAGGCAGACCCACCCTCCATCCGGGTGAGCACCACTCAATCAGTTGCCAGCATAAAGGCAGACTTGGAAAGAGCAGACTTGCTGAGTCTTGTGGCCTCCATCTTTCTCCAGTGCTGGGCGCTTCCTGCCCTTGAACATCAGACTCCAAGTTCTTCAGCTTCTGGACTCTTGGACTTACACCAGTGGTTTGCCAGGGGCTCTCCTGTCTTTGGCCATAGACTGAAGGCTACACTGTCAGTTTCCCTACTTTTGAGGTTTTGAAACTTGGACTGGCTTCCTTGCTCCTCAGCTTACAGATGGCCTATTGTGGGACTTCACCTTGTAATCCCATGAGTCAATTCTTCTACTAAACTTCCCTTCATATATTCATCTATCCTCTTAGTTCCATCCCTTTAGAGAACCCTGGCTAATACAGTCCCTTCTTGTTGCTTTGCAGTCGATCCCTTCACCCACTCCTTGCCCTTTGGGGACCACTGTTTTGCTTTCTCTCTCTGCAGATTTGCCTTTTCTAGAACAACATGTAAATAGAACCATAGAGTGAATAGTCTTTTTTGTCTAGACAATTAATAATATTTGAATGTTTATTAAAATTAGGACCCAAAAAGGAGCAAATTCCCAGGGTCCTATTTAACAGAATCGGTAACTTCACTACTGTACCGCCAACCAAGAAGCAGTTCACCCAGTGATTATATCGTTTTTTGAGTACATTTTCAATGTTTTCTAAAAACATAACCTTAAAAAGTCATTTTCCTATGGCTCTGGAAGTTCATGAGATGAAGGAACACTGAGAATAGAAAACACTGTGGATTTTGGCAAAACCTCATCTAACTGTTGAGATGATACAAGCATTTGTTATACACTTTAATGCAGAAGAAGCCAAAGGTGGTTGATGTGTATGAAGAATAAAGACCATTTTGCTCTTGTTTGAGAAATCAGAGGAACACTGTGTTATATAAATACCTATAAGGTCATCCAATTCTTCCACATACTGACACGTAATTAATTGTTATTTAAAATTTGTTCCATCTGTGCCTCAAAAACCTTTGTTTTACCAAGTATTTGGTTTTATTTGCTATCATGTGTTTCATTTGTGGCTTGAGTTGTCTATTCATAATTGAACCCACATCGATTTTATGACATTCTGCCTTGGGCTGTGAGCACAAACATGAAGGGGGTCCTTAAGGTGGAGGCCAGAGAAACCAGAAAAGGGTATGTTGAGAAAAGGGACTCATGAGAGAACAGATTCAGAAAAAAGGGTGGATTTTCTCTGTGCCTAAGTCCACCCCTCTCCTTAGCAAAGGACAACCCAAAATATCTGTATTCACTGCCCTCATCATAAATCTAGAGTTTCTGATTGCAAACTTCAGTTTCCTTTCAGACCCTAGGAATTCGGGGAAAGAAGAGGCTGAGGGAGGGGAAATCACAACTTCAGGATTTACCGAGCTACTCAGTGGACAACAGAGCCGCTAAAATGAAGCTGTTCCTCTAGTGGATCTGAGTTTTATGAGGCCTCTTTGTGTTTGAGACCTTGCCCTTCTTGCTCTTCTGTTTTGGGCATATTTCTTAAACTCTTAGTTAATTTATGCACTCACACTAACCTCTGGGAAGTTTGAACAAGCAATATGTGATTCCCACCCTACTGGGCCTCCCATGGAAAGAAAACACAAAAATAACTCCAACTCTAGTGCTGGTTTATAAAGATCATGACAGAGACATGTACAATCATACGAATAAGAAGAGTGGGCTCCTCAACATTCTCTGTGTGGACTAAAAGGTCATCCAGGCTAGATATGGCATTTGAACTGAGATTCCGAAGAAAGACATGGCAGGCAGGAGCAATGACCTTATGCGAGCAGAGAGAAAAAGTTTTATCCTGCGTTTAGAGGGGAAAGTGAGTAATTCACTTCACCATTCTAACCTTCCCAAACATTAACAAATTACACTTTCATTATATTCCAAAGCTTAAAGATAGGAGATGGTTAAAAATGATTCCGCCCATGCACCTAGAAAAAGAAACAAGTCCTCAACCTATCTAATATTATTACCAACCGCTTTATTATCTCTAGTTAAATGTTCTTTAATTGACATTGACCTCTATTTCCTGAAACCTGGAGAATATTAAGTCCATCAACACACTTGGGAGGCAGCAGAAATCAAGGCGTCTTCTCCATTCTGCTAGCGCTGGCCCTGCTGAGCGACCTCTCTTGGGTGCCCTTTTCCTCAACATTTCCCTCTGCTTCATTTTCATTCACCCTCTCATCCCACATCCCACAGTCTGCTACTGACAACAGTTCCTCTTGCTTTTGTTCCCTAATGAGGTCCAGGTCTGTCTGTCTTTGAGTTTTCTGTTCCATCTACCTAATATTAACATGCTGTGGGAGGTAGGTTCTGACTAAGGACTATTCATGATTAGGCTAAAAACTGCCTTCTGACTTTTTCCCCTAACCATCTTTTTAATATAAAATGTCATTAAAATATAGCTGAACTCTGCCTCGCTCTCTTATAGCTTGGAATGGAAGCTAAGCTCACACATGTCCCCAGATATTTTTAATTTCAAGGATAAATTCTGGTTAAAATCATTGAAAACTAAGTGTAAGATGAACAGAAAAAGACTTAAAGCACCTAGAATGGTAATAAGGCAAAACAAGCTTCTTGGGGACATACCATCAGCATCACCCATGGAGATTTATGGAGTACTATCTGCATCTTTACATTGTGGCAAAGATACAGATATAAAATTAGGCTCCTGGACTTGAAGAAATTGCAACCAAAGCTAGAAATAAGATATGATAATATGAACCTTAATCATGAAGTATGTAAAAACAATTAACATCAATGGTGTACCTATGAGTCATTGCTTAATTAAAATTGTTGTAGTTCTCTGTAAAAGAAAAAATGTCACTTCAGACTGACATGAAAATGCATTAAATTATTACACCCTTCCCTAAAATCTACATTATCAAATGCACAACTTGCTTGTTCCTTGAAGTCACTGTCATTTTAGTTTTTCAGTTCCTGTTGTTTTCTCCAGCCATGGTTGTGTAGGGGATGAGAGGGAAGCTAACATTTATTAAGACCTTCCTTTATGTCTGGTATTGTGTTCATAGTAACCAGATGTCTTTTAAAATTCAAGTTATTTCTTTGTATTTATTTACTTTTTAATTGACAGATAAAATTGCATGCATTTATGTTGTACAAGACATCTTCAACTGTATATACATTGTGGAATAGTTAAATCTAGCTAATTAACAAATGCATTTGTTCACATAGTTATTATTTTTGCAGTGAGAAGACAATATCCACAGGATGGGGAGATGTCAGTTAAACGATATATAATTGAAGTTAGACAGGAGGAATAAGATCAAGAGATCTATTCTACAGAATGCTGACTAGGGTTAATGATGATATGTCATATTATTAAAAAATAAAACTCAAGTTAAATTGACTTCAAACCCATCTCAATTCCTAAAAAGTTCTATTCACAATCGCACTAGAAATTGACAAATATCACTTGAATTACATGGAGAACTAAATAAAGCATTTTATAATGTTTGATTATGACATAAGGTAGCTATTCCATTTCAATTCCCATTGTTTATTCCAGTGAAAATAAAGCTAACAAGCAAACAAAACTAGTCAAAGCAAGCTAAACTGACAAACTATCCAGCAAAGTAAACCCTAAACGAGCAAATCAAACCATGTCAAAAGTTGTAAAAAAAAAAAAAAAAGAGGGGAAGAGGGGAAGGGAGATATATGTATGACAATTTTTTATCTCTGTCTATTCCTACACGTTATTAGGGCCTTTCACTCTGAGATCTGTAAAGTTGAGTGGACATTAATTTAGTGAAACAAAATTCTAGTAATACAAACCATTTAAAATTTCCATGAATTTTATTGTATTGAGATTTTTGCTACTTTTTTGAAGCTATGCTTTTTTAGTTAGAACAAGTAAATGTCTAACATTTGAATATTAGAGAAATTACAGTTTTTATTTGAAAATTGTCATACAATGTACAAACACCTACATACACTCTTATATAGATAAGGATTTGCATGCAGAGTCACAGTCCCCTAAAATAATGACTTTTAAACAGCAGGATTCGGCTACCGTTCAAAACCTCCTGACTGAATTTAATTATTTATGTAAATATATTCTAATAAAATGTTGATAATATTTCAATGCATAATAAAACATACATACATATATATCCTATCAAATTTCCTTTTTGTGTCCTCATTTTGCAAAATCTCTAATTACATGGTTATGATGAAAATTTTCACATAATTTGCATTTTATTGACAATGATGCCAACTTGATAATTTTTCTTGAGTCTTTTTTTTTATTATTATGCTTTAAGTTCTAGGGTACATGTGCATAACGTGCAGGTTTGTTACATATGTATACTTGTGCCATGATGGTGTGCTGCACCCATCAACTCGTCAGCACCCATCAACTCGTCATTTACATCAGGTATAACTCCCAATGCAATCCCTCCCCTCTCCCCCGACCCCGTGATAGGCCCTAGTGTGCGATGTTCCCCTTCCCGAGTCCAGGTGATCTCATTGCTCAGTTCCCACCTATGAGTGAGAACATGCGGTGTTTGGTTTTCTGTTCTTGCGATAGTTTGCTGAGAATGATGGTTTCCAGCTGCATCCATGTCCCTACAAAGGACAAAAACTCATCCTTTTTTATGGCTGCATAGTATTCCATGGTGTATATGTGCCACATTTTCTTAATCCAGTCTGTCACTGATGGACATTTGGGTTGATTCCAAGTCTTTGCTATTGTGAATAGTGTCGCAATAAACATACATGTGGATGTGTCTTTATAGCAGCATGATTTATAATCCTTTGGGTATATACCCAGTAATGGGATGGCTGGGTCATATGGTACTTCTAGTTCTAGATCCTTGAGGAATCGCCATACAGTTTTCCATAATGGTTGAACTAGTTTACAGTCCCACCAACAGTGTAAAATTGTTCCTATTTCTCCACATCCTCTCCAGCACCTGTTGTTTCCTGACTTTTTAATGATTGCCACTCTAACTGGCGTGAGATGGTATCTCATTGTGGTTTTGATTTGCATTTCTCTGATGGCCAGTGATGATGAGCATTTTTTCATGTGTCTGTTGGCTGTATGAATGTCTTCTTTTGAGAAATGTCTGTTCATATCCTTTGCCCACTTGTTGATGGGGTTGTTTGTTTTTTTCTTGTAAAATTGTTTGAGTTCTTTGTAGGTTCTGGATATTAGCCCTTTGTCAGATGAGTAGATTGCAAAAATTTTCTCCCATTCTGTAGGTTGCCTGTTCACTCTGATGGTAGTTTCTTTTGCTGTGCAGAAGCTCTTTAGTTTAATTAGATCCCATTTGTCAATTTTGGCTTTTGTTGCCGTTGCTTTTGGTGTTTTAGACATGAAGTCCTTGCCCGTGCCTATGTCCTGAATGGTATTGCCTAGGTTTTCTTCTAGGGTTTTTATGGTATTAGGTCTAACATTTAAGTCTCTAATCCATCTTGAATTAATTTTCGTATAAGGAGTAAGGAAACGATCCAGTTTCAGCTTTCTACTTATGGCTAGCCAATTTTCCCAGCACCATTTATTAAATAGGGAATCCTTTCCCCATTTCTTGCTTCTCTCAGGTTTATCAAAGATCAGACGGCTGTAGATGTGTGGTATTATTTCTGAGGACTCTGTTCTGTTCCATTGGTCTATGGCTCTGTTTTGGTACCAGTACCATGCTGTTTTGGTTACTGTAGCCTTGTAATATAGTTTGAAGTCAGGTATCATGATGCCTCCAGCTTTGCTGTTTTGACTTAGGATTGTCTTGGAAATGCAGGCTCTTTTTTGGTTCCATATGAACTTTAAAGCAGTTTTTTCCAATTCTGTGAAGAAACTCATTGGTAGCTTGATGGGGATGGCATTGAATCTATAAATTACCTTGGGCAGTATGGCCATTTTCACGATATTGATTCTTCCTATCCATGAGCATGGTATGTTCTTCCATTTGTTAGTGTCCTCTTTTATTTCACTGAGCAGTGGCTTGTAGTTCTTTTATATTTTCTTAATTTTAATTGGTAGAATGCTTATTCTGTTGAAATAATAGCAACTTGAATTTTCAATCCCTTAAAGCAATGCTAGATTTGTAACTGTCTTATAAATTTTGTTTTATGCTCATTGTGATAGGAATATATATGACAAATGATTATTATTGCAGAAGTTATTTCAAGATTTTTTAAATCATTTAAGTGGTTTTTATCATTGAATGGTGGTTTTTACCATCTCTTAAAGCAAGACATAAACCCATACAGTATCTTAAAACATTCTGCTTTTGGCTTTTTTATTGTTAACACCATTATTATAGGCTTGCCATCAGCAATTTCTGAAAATTGCTCCTGAAAATTAAAAGTTATATTTTAATTTAATATTTAATATTTAAATTTATATTATATTTAATTTAATATTTAATAATTAAAAGAAAATTAAAAGTTTTTCACTTAGGTCAAAACCTGTACATTTTACAAGTATAAAAAGTATGACCATGAAGATGGTTCCACTCTCCTGGGTATAAATGAGGTACTAACAAAATGTTCAATGAAGTCAGAGAAGCCGGAGAGGGTTCTGGTATCACATTCTGGCATTTTTCCTATTAATGAAATGACACAGGGTCTTGGGGATCTGGTTTTAACCTAGAAAGTTCAATAATCCAACTTTCTCTCCTCTAGGGGAAAAATATCAGACTAACACACTTTTTAAATTTCTGATTTAAATTTAAATTTTAAATTTATATTTTTATATTATGTAATGATGTGACTTTGTTTTTACCAAATAAACCAAACAAAAATAAATTATAAAATGGACTATTGTCAATAACCTTTCCGTATTCCCCCCACCCCCACCCCCACCTCTCTTTCCTCTTTCTTGCTCTCTCATCTGTACATTTTTGTCCTGTGTTACTAGAATTTGGCTTGGGAACCTGCCTCTCTTTTGGCTCCACAGGGAGTTCAGTCTGTACGTCCTGGCCAGGTGCTCTCCCATGTGGACTAGTTCTGGGATAGAAAGTCTATTTTCTTCTCCAAGGTCCTCCATTCTGGTCACAAATGGTCTCTGCTTTTGTATTCTAAACCAGGAATGGCAGGGTCATGTTTTGCATCCTATGCATCCTGCCGAGGGCTCTGTCTACTGTCTCTGTGAGCAACGCCCTTTCATTCTAAACCATCGAAGTTCTCTTAGATGACTGTGTGGTCCAAGGGGTCGGGGTCTTTTTGGCAATGTCTGGAACAGCTAATGGGACATTTTAAAGCCCTTTTGATAGGAAAAATAATCTCATGGTCACAGAAAAGCCAAAAGTGGGCCAGCTATTTGCAGGACAACATTACCACTCCTTGTGTCATGGCAGTAACTCTGGGGTAAGTCAGAGTCAGAACGCTGTTCACACCTAGCACTGTGTAGGGCACACACATGCAGTGCACTGGGCTTGTCACTGCTAATAACCATTGTGGCAACACAATTGTTGTTAATATATGAATATTCCGCGATTGTTCTCTTTACTTGTCCACCACCGAGGGCCTGCCTGGCCTTGCCGGCTGAGTGTGTTTCTTTCCTTACACTCCCTGGTCAGAGCTCTGCCAATTGGGTTTTGCATTGAAGGAAGAAAGGTGGGTTTGGGAAAGAACTTCAGAGATTTTGAATTGAGAAACAGCAGAAAAGTAGCAGAAGGAGAGAAAAAGAAGAAAATAAGAAAGAGTTTTAGAAATATTGCTTGAGCCATATAACCATCCGTGGTTTTTGGAAACTATTTTGAAATTACTCTTTGGTGCTGTATGGTTCTCCTTTGTTCATATTTGAGGCTAAGCCATAAATTCAAACATATAGTTCAACAGAAAAACATGGGTAATAGTAATACAAAGGGTTTACATATATGCTGTGCTAGGAAATCTTTTAAATGTTTTGGAAAAGAGGAGTGAATTTAAATCTTATGGCAACCTTGAGGGTAAGTTTTACTTTATTCCCACTCACAGATTCAGAAACAGGCTCTGGAGCTTATTTTCCTTAAGGTCACTCAATAAATACACATCCTTGCAAGCCTCAACACCAGTTGGTCTGACCCCAGACTTTAGGCTCCTGAAAAATACACCCACACTGCCTGGTGATCTTTTATATTCAGCCAGATTCCATATTGCTTTCTCACTCTGGAAGAAAATGCCAAATAATGTAACCAGATTCTTTTGGGTTTTCTGTCAAATGAAGAATAAAGCTTTGTGAAAAGTAATTCATCCAAAAGGATGATTGGTTCCCTTGAATACATTGTATTTTTATTCTAGGAATAGACTGTTTTTACATCAAAACCCACTATTTTAAGCTTAAATGTTGTCACCTTAAAAAAAAATGATATGTTGGAGTCTTAACCCTCAGTACTTCAAAATGTGACCTTATTTGGAAATAAGGTATTTATTGAGGTGATCAAATTAAGATGAGGTCAGTAGGGTGGGCCCTAGTACAATATTATATAAAAAGAGGAAATTTGGACACAGACACACATTCAGGGAGATGACCTAAAGACATTGAGGAAGAAGATGGCCATCTACAAGCTAAGGAAAGATCCCTTCCTCACGGCCCTTGCCAATACCTTGGTTGTAGATGTCCAGCCTCCAGAACTGTGAGACAATAACTTTCTGTGGTATAAGCCACCCAGTTTGTGGTACTTTGTTACAGTAGCCCTAACCGACTAAGACGTCTACCATATTCTCCCCTTTTACTGTCCTCTCTTTCTCTTGTTCAAGACTTCAATACCCTATCTGCAACTCACACTCTCATGAAAGGAGCAAGATCATCCTAGAATTTTATCCACCCCAAGGCTTTTGATATGCTTGTGTCCCAACCTGGGGTTTTACTATATGAAATAAAGACAGCTCATTATTTGTGTCAAGAAGCAAATTTCAAATGTTGTGGTTAGAAATAAAAACATTTTGAACAGAGAGATTAGTAAGCCTAATCAAGTCATACCATCATTTAGCTGCTTGCCTTTCTCACATTCCATATGTAGGCTACATAAATTACTAAATATAAAGAAATCTAGATAAGGTTGTATAGTCAGAGAAATATATTAAAGATGCAGCATTATCTGATTCTCCAGTTTCCTTTGTCTATCACTATGGCAACCAAGAAGGTGTTGGGTTGAGATGGCGCAAGCACACTACCAAAGCATCCTAGATTGTGGTGTCATTTAATGGAAGATAATCATGCTGGTGATTTGCCTTGGTATTGAGCAGACTTTATGTAATCAAGAAATCAACTTGTGTTAGGTTAAGTAACTGATATTGGGAAGTTTTACCCCAGCAAAGCCTAGTTCATCTTCTCTCTCATTGATAGTCTAAATTCGATGAATACAAGTAATTTGCAGCTTCTCTCTTCATCTACAACCATTTTACCTCCTCCTATATCAAACAATTAGGGTTCTGCATCCTCACATATCTATATTCATTTTGTTCCTATTATCTTGTTCTCGGAAAGTCTTCTAAAACTTCATTTACACAGACTCTCTCCCAAGCCTCAGATGTGGCCTCACACGGCCAGCAATGTGTTCCTGAACCCTAAAATCAGCCAAGTGCTGTTCATCTGATATTCGTGTCACTTGAACAGTTTACCAGCTGAGAAAAAAGCATTCAATATTAAATTATCTCCTCCATTAGACAACAAGCTTTACATGTCGTTTCAGATTTTTGCAATATGTGATTATAATATGTGAAGGGGGAATCTTTGGGCTACCATGTATCTATGTGCATTAAAAAATCCCCCAAATTGTGACTTTTTTGTCTTCTACTTTTAATTTGTGTCCTCAGAGCACCTTGCATAGTTCCAGTGGAAAATGAGCACTTTATATATATTAGTAGACTTGACTTGAATAATGAGCTTTGTTATAATAGGGTTGTATTATATAAATAATTAAATTTTTAGTCAAATCCTGGGATAGAGAAAAAGGCTTAATTCACCTTAGAAAGGGCACACAGCCCTTGATAATGACAAGATTAAAGGCCTATTAATATTGAAGGGAAAGTATGACCATTAACACTTATCTATTATGCCTCCTATTGTTAATGCTGTGTCACTTTAGGATTCAATGTGTTAGCTCTGTGAAATCCAGTTTTCACTTACTGTATGTTTCTTGGCTTGATGTCTATTGGAAATTAATAAAAACAAATTTGGAGCTTTGGGGTACACAAAAGTGGAAGAAATGGTTTCTTCTCTGAAACAGTATCAACTCACAGAGAAAGAGCGAGGATAAACTAGTGAGTACCCTTAAAATGGACAAAGTGTGCTTGAGGGACAAAACCTGAGACAAAGAATGAAACACAAATTTCACTTATGAGAAACAGTCCAATAGAGAAAAAATGTCTCTTAAAAAGAGATATCTAAAATAATAATAATCATGAGTAAAATAATACCTGATATCCTAAAAGTAGTAGATGTTAGAAGACAAAATCACTAAAGCAGACGTCCTACATGGAAGCATGTGATTCTTGTGTTGTCTAGTATTTCACGTAACAGAATACTATCTGCTTTCTTGTAAGTGAATAAAATATAATTTCTAGGGCTGAAAATTCATGTGCAGAGAATCCAGTATGAGAATATAACTTTATCCAGAATAGAGTGATAATTAGATTATTAACCAGGCACAGGAATTTTTTCACTATGGACATCTCCCTCTCTATAATTTCTGCTCACCTTGTACTTCAAAAACACATCTTTCTTAAAGCTGACAATTAGTAAACTCCATACTTTAATGTACACTTCAAATTAGGTCTCACATAAGCTTGGAAAAATCTGGACACAGGTCCATATTTTGATACTTGGATATATTACAATGGGTTGGTTTGAAATATTACCACAATCAAGAGAAAAGAGCAGTGCCTTTTCTGAGAAAAGCATGAGAAAACAGCATGCTTGCTATAAATTGCTAATTTAGTAAAAGCCATTATCATTCTTTCTCAAAGAGTTCTCTGTGTGTGGCCCTGAACTAAGTGCTCTATATGTGTGATCCCAGACAGACTTCTTATATGACTTCTGTAGTAGCCCCATAGTCAGGTCTCCATATGGTTAAAGAGAATCAGCAAATTAGCCAGGCCAGGATAGAACAACTCTTTGAAGAATCACAGAGAGGACTATATGGGAATAAACACTAAACTAACTCAAATCTTAACATATAAATAACCGATGCATATTATATACAATCATGAACAAAATTAACATTTTGGAGTAGTATCTAAACTATATAAATATTTCAGATGCATTATTGCTAATTTAATTTCACTCTAATACTTCAATAAAGTACATTCGCTAAAAATAACTACCTCACAATGTTTTGTTGACCAGTTTTCACAGGCACGACTCCAGTCTTTGTTCAGATAGTCTCTGATTGACCTGTTATGGAAACATAACAGGTCTGTGGAAAAATGGTCTTACACGAAACCAGTCTCTGGTGCCAAAAAGGTTGGGGACAGCTATATTAAAAGCATGAATGTTCACTGCAGCATTGTATATTAGCAATAATTTTTTAAATGTCCATTAAAAGAGTGCCAGTTAAATAATCTATAGCACATCCATAAAGTCATACACTCTGTAACTACCATAAAGAATAAAGTAGATTTTTACCTGCTACTATAGAAATAGCTTCCATATGTTGTTACTGTAAGAATTGTGATTTAGAACAGTGTGCAAGGTAAATGCCTCGTGTATTTTTATGCATATGTGTGAATGAATGAATTGAAAATTTCTGGAAAGAAATATGACAAATTATTATCGCTGGGAAATGGCATTGGAGTTTTCAGGCATAGAAAGGAGATTTTAATCTTGTTTATCCTTGATTTAGAAACCACCATGTACATATTTTGAATTTAAGCCAAAACACAAGCAAGTTAAATTTTTAAAAAATTAACAGTTAAACAAAAGTTATAGTAGGAGAATAGTCAATAACTAAGTAAAGCAAAACAAATACCAAAATGACATATATACATGTTAAGAAAAAAAGCAAAAGAAGATCAGTTTTTCAGTAAAGAATGATGAGAACTTAGAAGAAGTGGAAAAACATAAAGCCTTCCTGGATCCTCATTTCACATTATACCAAAATAGATTCTAGACAAATTCTAGACACACCTAAGCAAAACACTAACCTATTAATTAAACCAAAGATAATTTGAAGAAAATATAAATGAGTCCATGATAAAATTCTTGGTGATGGATCCAATAACCTTCAAAGTAGTTCAAAAAGAAATGCCAAAGGAAATTGATCTATTTGAGAACAAACTGCTGAGTTTATATTTGGATATTTCTGATAGAACCCACCAAGCTAATCACAAAGGTAATTTACAATGAGAGTTCCCGGGAATGTCCTCTCTTTGCTTCCTAGCATAGCTAGCTACCTGCCCTTCAAGAAACTGCTATACGCAGGTGGTTGGGGCAGGGCTGAGCCAGCTCAGCTGCAGGGGTGGAATAAAGGAGAGCTGACTGCCTTATAGCAGCCAATGAAGCCCATTTTCTGGTCACATTGATTGGTTTAGGGAATATCCAGTAACCAAAGGAGGACAATGAGGTATGAGATGTTTGCTGAGGTCTTCTAAGAAAAAGAAGTTTCCTCCATTTTTCAAAGAAGATCCTGAGAGAGAACTCCTCTCTTCTTTTGAACTATGTGATGTAAGAATTGAGGTCTGGGACTGTTAAAGCCATTGTTCTGTGACATCAGGAAGGGCTGGAAGGAAGAGTGGTAGGAGCCGGTGTCACACCCACAGGGCTAGAATGAAACCACTACAGCGTGTAGCAGAGGGAAGAGTCAGAATGCAACGTGGCCCCAGATACACTGCTTGAGTTGGGACCTAAAGGGCCAGGATACACTGAGTTGGAATGTAAAGGCTCCTCTAATGTCAGACTTTTAGTTACAAAACACATTAAATTAACTTTGTTGTTTAAAACAACTTAAATGTGTTTTCCGTAATTTGCAACACAAAACATTTCAAATGATGCATATTTAAATAGATGTATTCTCAAGGCAATGTTTTGGATTTCAAAGAGGGTTTTGTAGTCATCCACAGACAGCCCCAAAAATATGAAATCCCACAGTTATACAACAGGAAGAAATTCCTCACTTTATAAATAATTCACAATGGGACTCCACTGAATATAATCCACCCGAGTGCACTGAAAATGGAAACTGACTTATAAACAATTTATATTCTTCTAATGTGAAAGCAATAGCCTTCATCTCTTAGGATTTTGCAGTTTATAAAGCTGTTTTATATGCATTATCTCATTCGACCTAGGAAACCAAAAGAAGCTCACATTGGCCAGGACCCCAGGAGTGTGCTGGTAGAAAGAGCTGACATCCATTTAATCCATCTGACACTGATATTGATTTACTTTGCAGTCTTCCATACTTGTGCCGGTGCCATACTTACCGAATAACTGTACCCCACCATTCACATGTTGCCTCCTGTCTTACAAAGCAAACCCACAATGTGTTTGTTCGATGGTCACTGGTTCAGTAGCCCCATTGGCAATTGAGAAGCTCTTGGGCTCATTGGGAGACAGACGGAGCTTGAAACTGCCCACAGTTACTAAGTATATAACATTTGGAAAAGATATTAAAATACTCTGAGTCTCTGATTTATCATATGAGAGTGGGAATAATACACACCCACCTCACAGATTTTTAAGTACCAAGCAGGATAATTCCCTTCACACTTTTTATTCTTCCTTTGACTGATTTTATCTCTTTCAATTCTTCTTTCATAAAAATATGCAAATATTTCTACTTTTTAAATTTATAAATTTAATGGTTTCATTCCCATGCTTAAAATCTTTCAATGATTCCTTATTCCTCAGGTATGCAGTCTGATCCCCATATCAGGACTTTCACGATTACCCATGATCTGGCCAGTACACCTTCTCACTTGTCACTTGGCCACCTCTTCCGACCAGACTCATGTGCCCCAGGGTGTGGATCCCACCTAAGACTGCCTTAATGATCCCCTCAGCGTGATCACGCTTTAGTCCTGACCCTTTTTTTGGAGGAATTACTTTAGAAAATCTGTAAATTATTTCTCTGTTCTTCTGTGATGTACGTAAACTTTTTAAAATGCCTCTTGCAAATTATTACTACCCAGAGCTGTCTTTTTCAAGGATCTGGGAGCCACCTTTTAGAAACATAAACATCAAGGAAGATGATGGCCCTGTCTCCCAGTGCCTCCCTAGGGTAGGAGCCCAACTTAGGGGGTGCCTTGCTCCAAGTTGTAAAACTACCTCCTTTCACCAAGATATGAGAAAGTTTGCTCTTCCTTCGGGTGAAGCTAATTAGCCAATCCAAACAGCCTGTATTCTCTCTCACCCAGTTCTTAAAAATTCTTATGTTCTTCCTTTCAGTGGAGCTAAATTCAGACTGAGTCTGGTCTCTTTCCCCTAAGAGAGTTTTGAATAAAGTCTTCCTTGCCTGTTCACCCTTGTCTGATGCAATTCTTGTTTTGACAATCCCCAGTGCAACATGTGATTATGCTCATGCCTGGCTTAACCCATTTGTTTTTTCAACTTGGAACAACTTTCTCTCTCTTATCCACAACAATTTATGCATTCTTACATCAAAGGATTAACATCTTGTTAAGTGTGTTCCTTGCTTGGACTAGGGACATCTCGAAGGCAGGAAATATTTTATTCAAATTTTGGTTCTAGGGATTAACCCAATGTTAGGTACTCAGTGTACTAAGTGTACTCCCCACAAATGCTTGGTGTCTGTCAACCAGAACAAGCAACATTGCATTTAGCTCCCCATTCAACTGAGCGTGAGCAAATAAATTAGAGCAAAAATAAAGAAATAAATAAGCTGGAGGTCAGAAGGAAAATCCCATAAGCAAACCAGGAACAAAATGTTAGCACTGCTGCTCAGCAAAGATGATAAGAAAATTTGAACATTATGCTTTCTTCCAGAAAATAAACTCCCCTGTGCAAGAGAAGTGGTGGCGAAAAACAAGAGGTTATTGCTAAATCTCCAAAAAGGTAGTTCTTTTCAAATAAACTGAAAATATCTCTTTGATATTTCCAGGTAGGTTAAAACTACAACTCTTTTCCTAAGTATAGTTTAAATATTAGTAAGACAGATGTTGGGGCTGGGCACAGTGTCTCACACCTGTAATCCCACCATTTGGGGAGGCCAAGGTGGGCACTTGAGCCCAGGAATTTGAGAACAGCCTGGGCAACATGGTGAAACCCTGTCTCTACAAAAAATACAAAAACTAACTGGGCATGGTGGCACACACCTGTGGTCCCAGCTACTCAGGAGGTTGAGGTGGGAGGATTGTTTGAGCCAGGGAGGTCAAGGCTGCAGTGAGCCATGATTGCACCCCTGTACTTCAGCCTGGGCAACAGAGCAAGATGCTGCTTCAAAAAAAGAGGCAGATGTTGAAACATCACACTTATAAAATCAATAAGATGAAGAAAAAAGAGGAACAAGGGAAAAGAAAGAATACCAAATATATCAGGCACTTAAATTTTCTAGAAACTGTTCTAAACAATCCCAATGTAGTCCTGAAGTGGATGCTTTTTACACCGAGGGAGGAGGAGAAGTAACTTGCCCCAGTCTGGTCAGCTAGTAAGCAGCACAGCCAGGATTCAAAACTAGATGGTCTGACTAAAAGCCTGCGATCTTGCACATTACATGATAATGAAACAACACAGTTACTTGCGAATGAATTCAGAAATTGTAATGCAAATGATATTGCTAGTGTTAAAGACCAATTGACCAGCTGGATGTACATTTATATATTGTAATGAGCTTCATAGAAAATAATCACTGATTATTTTCCACACACAACCCAAGATTTTGGGTAGAGCATTGTGTAAAACTTTTTCCCCAATATTTGGGAAACATAGATGCTCAAAGTAAAACAAAAGCTGAGTGCATGTAAAATAATCCAAAATTGTCACACTTTATTTTCATGAGCCCTAAAAAAATCTCTCAGAGCAGAATAAAGTAAATATGGATGCCCATTATTTTTCTGAACAAACTACTTGTAATTTGTAGCAAAAGCATTTTCAGATTAGGCAAACCAGAATTTTTTCTTCCAGTTGGATATAAGTACCTAGAATGTTATATTAACAGCAAAGAAAAATCAAATTTTTACAAGAAAAGGGCAGTCTGCTTGGATAAACTCTATCCTGTTTGGAGAATGATAAAATCCTCAGAGGAAATAATTGCATTGCTGCAAGGAGCTCCAGCAACTAAAATTGTGTGGCGCCTTGATATTAAATTACTAAGAGGTCCCGCTGGTCACTGTTTGTTAACTTACATTGAGCTAGAAAGGAACTGGCAGTCAAAAAGTGTTTTCAGAGGAAAATCAAAGATACTCATTTAGAATTTTAATTTTAAAAAAAATGCAGAAATAGCTTTAAAGGAAAATTCTTAAATTAACTTTTATTTATTTCATTTATTTTATTTTATTTTACTTTTTAAAAAAGGAAGATGAGAAAGCAGCTTAGATGGGAAATAAATTAATTTTATCCTGTATTGGAGACTTCACATGGATATTAACTATGACCTTTTGAATGCACATGAGCTATATCTATTTTGGAATGAGAAGTAGCTAAGAAATTAAAAGCCAAAAGTAATAGTGGGAAAAGATAAGCTGAACCACATCCAAGCACTTAAAAATGTTGGCTTGAGGCATGTACCAGTAAGTCTAAGATCACATAACCAACCTCTTTCTATGACCTGTAATTACTCTTTCTGCACAGAGAGAAGTCTGCTGACTTTTCAGTAAAGTATCCCCTAGATAATATACTTCTTGATAAATATATTGCATTTCTATGACAAGGTGTTAAAAATGTTTTACAATGTCCTTAACACTGGCAAAAAACTTGTGTATTCCGATTTATTGTACTATGCATTTGCTAAATTAAGTCCTTAAGGTTTTGTCTTTATATTAGCTGATTTTTCTCTGGAATTTGATACTATCTAATGCTCTCCTTAAAATCTCTGCCTTCCACATTCAAATATATGTATATTCAAATCCCTATGCAACAAATCGGAATGAATGTTCCTCATTCCTGTGACAGAATTTTCTTTTCTTGTTCTTATTTTTCTTTCTAGGTTGAGTTGGCAGTCCACCATCCATTCAGAAATCCAAGGATGGAGTCATTGTCCACCACTCAGCTCCATGTATTCAATCATCCAGGATTGGTGTCACTGTCCACCCTCCATCCTCCATCTATTCAGCCATCCAGGATCGGAATCACAGCCCGTCCCCCAGCTCCCATCTATTCAGTCATCCAGGATTGGAGTTACTGTCCATCCTCTAGCACCTATCTATTCAACCATCCAGGACTGGAATCACTGTCCCTTCTCCATCCTCCATCTATTCAGTCATCCAGGATTGGATTCACTGTCCACCCTCCATCCTCCATCTATTAGGCCATCCAGGAAGGGGTCATTGTGCATCTCCCAACCTCCATCTATTCAGCCAACCAGGATTGGGGTCACTGTCCACCCTCCATCCTCCATCTATTCAGTCATCCAGGATTCATGTGGTCATTGTCCATCCTCCCTTAATCTATTTAGCCATCCAGAACTGGGTCATTGTTCACTCTCCATCCTCCGTCCTCCATCTATTCAGCCATCTGAGATTGGCATAATTGTCCGTCCTCCACCTTTTTATATCTAAAGTTTTCTCCAAGTCTTGCAAATGTTGCTCTCACAACTGTTCTCTCCCTTCTACTTCCATTGCCAAACATGGCCTTGGTTTAGGCTCCCTTCATATATTTTTCAATGGTCTCCCTCACACTAATTTTTTATCACCGATTCATCTACAATATTACTACTTGAATAAATCTAAAATATTCTGATGATGCTACTATTCCATGTAAAAGTCTTCAACAGTTCCCCCATAACTTACATGATGAAATTTGTGTTCTTTGGTAAGAATTTTCAAGGGTTAGTTTTCCCCAATATTTCATCTTCATCTTCTTTCCTCTCCATCTGCATTTTATGCAATAGTAATTCAGAGCTACTTACCATTTAGCAAACATGCCATGCTTCCTCTTCCTCTCTCCTATGCTTGGCCACGTGCAGGTCCTTCTGATTTGAAAGATAAACATGCATCCCGATAGTTTTTCCATTAGTGTTTTCTGACAAATCTGTGTTTATCCAACCTATATGCCACCTCTTCTGTGAAGGTTTCCTTATCTACCTGCTCCACTACTCCCGAATTAGTCATGTTGGCTTCTCAGCAACTCCAGTAAGTCACGTGCTCTTTCAAGATTACTCTGACTACTCCACGTAAGTATTACATATTTAAATATGTGAGGTCAGAGTTGATGACTTATTGATTCTACTCATCTTGGCTTACCTAGAAAACTGCATGGTGTTTGCTATAAAATGGACACTTAATAAATATTTCTTAAATTAAACTGAATATAGAGATTAGGTTTTCTTAAAAATTTCACATTTTGCTTGTCAATTCACTTTTAATTTAATGTGCTTTTAAAATCATCATGAAATGTTCATTGAAAATCCATAATTAACATTTTAAAATTCCAGTTCAAAATTCAGCATCAAGGACATGTGACAGCCCTACTCTATTGCCTCAAGCATTAGCTGGATTTTAAAGGTATATGTAAACGTATAATAACTACATTAGAACAATGGAACTTGGTGAAATAAAAATTAAGAACTTCCTGAAAAATCAAAAGTATATGAGATTGTCTTGTAGAGTGAATCACCAACCAAAATGTGTCCAAGAGACTATTGTTGGAAAGGTGGGTTGACGCTCAGAGGTGAGGAAAGTAAGAAGGCAACTGTTTCCAACGTTAACTGATGATACGATTAATGGATGCATTGCTGCTCAAGTAGCTGGATGAATTCAGACTTTCATCCACACAGCCCCCTTTTCCGGCACAAACATTTCCCTGGGGCCAGGAAGCAATGCTGAGGAGTCAGCCTCCAGGTAAAAGTGGTGGACGTGAGACCTTAGGTAAGAGAGGTTAATGCCCTGGATTTCTACTGATGTACAGACAGAACAGGAAATATTCATGTAGCAAATGAGATGCCTTGTCCATTAGGGAATCCTAAATTTGTTTCATTCTAAGTGAGAGTATAATATTCTGCACAGGTAGTCCACTCTTTTAAGTAGGCTGTGCAATCAGATAGCAGGTTGCTTAACCAGAAACCTCAACCACAATCGTCAGGACAGAACAAGGACCACAAAGCACTTCAGGAAAATTCGCATTATGAAAGACATAATACATTTTAAAACAAAAAAACTACTGGCTGAGTGAGAGTTCAGTGGATATTTCATGCTCACAAAGAGATGCAAGGACATATTGTGTACATAAAATATAAACCATAAAACAGCCTAAATTTTTTTTAAAAGATTGCTAAAATGCATACTTCAGTAGGTGGTCTGAAATGTTTATATCCAAAAGATAATTCAGTGAGTTGAGAGAATGAGCTCAGGAATATTTCAGAAAGCCACAATATGACAATGAGATGCAAAGCATAAAAGTAAAATTGCAGAGTGAGGCATGGATGATAGATTTCAGGTCCCAGCAATCTTCTGACATAATAGGTGTCAACCTTAACTATATGTTGGGATTATTTCCAGATTTTTAAAATAATCGTGATGCTTAAAAGACAGACACTTAACAAAAGAAGATACCCAAATGGCCAATAAACACACACAAAAAATGTTCAACATCATTACTCATCAGAAAATATGAGTTAAACCACAAAAAGATACTACTATACATCCATTATAATGTTTAAAATGTAAAAGACTGGAAATATCAAGTGCTGGTGAGGGTGTGGAGAAACCAGAAACCTCCTAAGTTACTGAGGGGAGAGTGAGATGAGTGAGTTACTTTGGGAAGCCTTGGCAGTCCTCGAAAGAGTTAAGTCACAATACATACCAGCAATTTTACTCCAATAAATATACCCAAGATAAATTAGCACATGTATTCACCAAAAGACATGCACATGAATGCTTATAGTTGTTTTATTAATATACTCCCCAACTGAAAACAATTCGAATGCCAATGTAAATAAACAGTGGCACACTTATTGAACGGAACACTATACAAGAACAACAAACACAACAAAAAAGCACTGGTGTGTGCAGAAACACTCATAAATCTCATCGATATTGAGCTGAGTAAATAAAGCCAGAAATCAAAGAGTACCTTTGTAAGAAGTTCAAGCAAATAAATGAATGTTGATAAAATTCCATATATTCATTTATATAGTTAGGTTAAGCATAGACTGAGAAAGGGCCAGATGAAATTGTGGGATTAGTAGAAATGTTTTCTATTATGATATAGGTGATAGTTATATGATTGTGTATATATACAAGTCTAGGTGTGTGTGTTTAAAAATTATTGAACAACACACCTTATATTAGTGTAATTTATCCACTTTGCTCTGTGTTTTATACACATTAATTTAAAATGGTAAAAAACCTGACAGCAGATCCCTCCCCTAGATATTCTGAATAAATTGTTTTAGGCTGTGACTTGTGCATCAGTGTTTTTAACACCTCATGGGACTCTGAAAGGTGTACCACTTGCAAATTAGCTCTGAATTAATATTTTTAAAATATACTTCAAAAGGGGGAAAATAAATCCAGAAGAGAGTAATGTAATGCAAAAAGCAAAGTTGAAAACAGAAACTTTCTAAAATGAATTTCCAGAAAATGGATTGACAAGTTGTTTCTACAAGATCAAAATCAATGAAAATAGACTGAAAAAGAATGCACAGATGTGTACGTTCAAAAGATAATTACAAAACACCTTGTCATAGGTACTTAGACTTTTCTTTGGCTATGCCTATTGCTCAGACTTGTTTTGATTTTATTGATCTTGACAGCGTTGAGGATTGCAGGCCAGGTACTTAGTAGGACAACCTTCTACTGAAATGTCTCTGATGTTTATCTCATTATTAAGGTGGAGTTCTGGCCTTTGGGGAGGAAGATCTCAGAAGTGCCATTCTCATCATGTCGTCTCAAGGGTCCATACTGTCAATATGGTTTATCACTGTTGATGCTCACCTTGACCAGCTGGCTAAGGTGCTCCTTGTCAGATTTGTTCACCATAATGTTAGTCTTTTCCGCTTTCCATACTGTAGCACTAGAAGGAAGTCACTATAGGCATCTAACACTTAAGGAGTGGAGAGTTATGCTCCACTTCTTGAGGATAGAATATCTATATAAACTATTTGGAATTCTGTACCAGAAAATTATCTCTTTTCGCCTGTTATTTATTTATTTGTTATAGGCAGGATCTTGCTGTGTCACCTAGGCTCAAGTGCAGTGGCACAATCATGGCTCACTGCAACCTCCTGGGCTCAAGTGATCCTCCCACCTCAGCCTCCTAAGTAGCTAGGATTAAAGGGGCACACCACCACACCCAGCTAATTTGTAAAAAAAAAAAAAAAAAAAAAAAAATGTAGATTCAGGGTCTCTCTGTATTGCCCAGGTTGCTCTCAAACTCCTAGTCTCAAGCAATCCTCCTGCCTTAGCCTCCTGAAGTGCTGGCATGACAGTCATGAGTCACCGCACCCAGCCATCTTCACCTATTTTTTAAAAAATTTTATTTTAGGTTCGGGGATACATGTGAAGGTTTATTACATAGATAAACGTGTTATGGGAATTTGTCGTACATACTATTACATCACCCAGGTAATAAGCTCAATACCCAACAATTGCCTTTTCTGCTCCTCTCCCTCCTTGTACCCTCCCCCACTCAAGTAGACTCCAGTGTCTGTTGTTTCCTTCTTTGTATTCATAAGTTCTTATCATTTAACTTCCACTTATAAGTCAGAACATGTAGTATTTGGTTTTCTGTTTCTGTATTAGTTTGCTAAGGGTGATAGCCTCCAGCTCCATAAATGATCCCACAAAAGACATGATCTTGTTCTTTTTTATGGCTGTATAATATTCTATGCTGTATATGTATCACATTTTCCTTATCCAGCCTGTCACTGATGGACATTTAAGTTGATTCTATGTCTTTGCTATTGTGAACAGTGCTGCAATGAACATTTGCATGCACATGCCTTTATGGTGGAATAATTTTTATTCCTTTGGGTATATACCCAGTAATGGGATTGCTGTGTCGACTGGTAATTCTGCTTTTGGCTCTTTAAGAAGCCGCCATACTGCTTTCCGCAATGGTTGAACTAATTTACACTCCCTTCAACAGTATTTAAGTGTTCCTTTTTCTCCACAACTTCACCAGCATCTGCTGTTTTTTGACTTTTTAATATTAGCCATTCTGACTGGTGTGAGATGGTATCTCCTTGTGGTTTTGATTTGCATTTATCTAATGATCCATGATATTGAACTTTTTTCATATGTTTGTTGGTTGCATGTATGTCTTATTTTGAGAAGTCTCTGTTCATGTCCTTTGCCGGCTTTTTAATGGGGTTGTTTTTCTGTTATAAATTTGTTAAAGTTCCTTATAGATGTTGGATATTAGACCTTTGTCAGATGCATAATTTGCAAATATGTTCTCCTAGTCTATAGGTTGTCTGTTTATGCTGTTGATAGTTTCCTTTGCTGTGCAGAAGCTCTTAAGTGTAATTAGACCCCATTTGTCAAAGACATGAAAAGGAACCACAATAAGAGCAAAAATTGACATCTTTACCGATTTATTAATTAATCATTTATTTATATCAGCCTAACTCATGGATATTTATTTTCTATCTTGTTTTATAATGCAATACTACTTTATATATTTTGTTGCTCAAATTGTACCAGCTTTGATTATTGGGAGCTTTTTGGGGTGCCTCCTGTGTGCTTTGGCTAGCTCACCACTGTGGGGTTTCAATGATCGTTTACTGTTTCCTTGCTTGTTTGCTTCAAGCACTTGCATACTTTCTGGTACTACAAAATACTCCAGGCTCATCTTATGTATTCCCTGCCCCAGTCCTAGAATCAGTCATTTCTCCAAGGGGCCCTGCTTTATTTGATTAAAGAAATATTTTAGAAACCAATGTCTGAGACTAGCGAGGTTCATTGCTATCCGGGGTGTCATTTCTTTTAGGCTCTCTCAGCTGACAGAGCAAAGAAATATATGTGTATATACTAGTTATGCATACACATATATCTATAAATACTTCTAAATGTAAACACCTCTATTTATATTAAATCAACCTGAGTGCTTTCTGATATCTCTTAACTCTTGCAACATGGATCATTCTAGCCTCCTCTCCCTGCTTACCTGCAAATTCCCACTCTATTTATGAAAGATTCACACCATCCACTATTTATATACTTAACTGTTCCTGTACACATGTACAGCAGTATCAGAATTGTTAACCTGTATCTCCTTGGGAAACAATTTTATCAACTAGAATACTAAACTTATGTGCAGCTTCTTATGCCTTTAGAATTACAGCTTCAACTCACATCCATCTTTCTTCCACCTTACGCCTATAATGAGGCTGGCTATACATTCATTTGTTTGTAATACACCTAGAATTTCTTGTTGCAATCTATAATCTTTCCCAGGATCCCCTTACTTCCTAAATGACTTTCTAACTTTACATACAGTAAAGTTTATTTCTTATGACATACATGTCTAAGGATTCTCACAATACGTAATGCTATGTATCTACATTATAGTATCATTATCCAGAATCATTTCGTCACTCTAAAAGTGCCTTGGGTTCCACCTACTCAGCCCCCTTGCCTCCTGCTGAAGCCATGGAAACCACTGATCTTTCTACTATGTCTACAGTTTTCCCTTTTGGAATGTCATATAATTGAAATTATGCAGTATGTAGCTTTTCCTGACTTTTTTTTTTTCACTTAGCAATAGGCACTTAAGATTCCGCTATGTCTTTCTGTGGACTGATAGCCCATTTCCTTTTATCATGGAATAATATTCCATTGTACAGATGTAGCACAGCTTGTTTACCCATTCCTGTATTGAATAAAAACGTCTTGATTGCCTCCGGTTCTGGTAATTATGAATAAAGCTATTATAAACTTTTGTACAATGTTTTAGATGGACATAAGTTTTCAACTCAGGTAAATACCTAGGAGTGCAATTGTTAGATCGTATAGTAAGACTATGTTTAGCTGAAAGAGACTGTCAAACAGTCTTCCAAAGTGACTCTACCATTTTGCATTCCTACCAGCAACGAATGAGAGTTTCTATTGTTCCACATTGTTTCCAGCATTTGGTATTAAATATCATCTGCAATAAAGCAATTTATTCCACTTACCATAGTTTTTCAGTAGATTTTCTTTGAATTTGTTTCAATACACTCTAATTCTTCAGTGAAATTCTCTTTGCTGTCACCAATTTTCTTGAGCCTAATAGTCACTGTTATTTTAAAGACTGAGCCTAACAAGTCTAATATCCAGATCACCTGTAGTTTGACTTCTATGATTTGTTTGCTTCTCTGGTTCTTGACATATCTGGAAATTAATGATTAAATATTGGATTGTGAGTATAAATAACTGTAAAATATCTGGGTGACCACTTTGTTTTCAGCAAGCAGTTAGAATAGAGAGTTGAGTTCTGCAACATGGATCTACATCTCCATCTGGGCATGATTTTCTTTTCTCTCTAGTCTATGGGTACAAGAGTATACCTCCAGATCTGAACCTGATTTTGAACTGGAAAAGTCATAGTCAATTTCTGGTTTACACATTTCTTATGATGTAGTCCTTTGGGCAGTCAGGCATCCCAAATGAGTGTCTAGGATGTTGGGCATCCAAGTTTATTTCCCTAGCCTTGTGAGGCTTACAAAAGCCCTGCTTCCCTTCAACCTCTAAGCTGAGTTTTCTTTCTTTCACTCTCTAGACAGTGAAGAAACCCTCAAGCGGAAAAGTGACTCAGATTTTCAAATTCAACTTATCTAAAACTTCTTTCTCTTTTGGAATTGGCCTCTCAAATCCTCTCTGCTTTGATAGCCTGAATTTCAATTTTAGTCTCCCGGTGCTGTGAGATAGCCAAAATCTCTGCTTAGTCACTTGCTTCCTGCTCAGATTTTGCCTTGGTTTCTCAGCCTCTTGTCCAGCTTCATTTAAAAATCACTAAAGTGTTTCAAGGGATTTTGAAGGAGTATGAGATGCCAGGCTGAGCTCAATAATTTTACTTCCAGCAATCTTTGCCCTCCAAGATTTGGCTACCATGGGTGCTTTCCGATGCCTCTGGATAGGGTGGTAGCTTAGAGAATGTGGTTTTACATGTAGCTTAGAGAATGTTATAATAAAAACTGGTTTGTTTTCCATATAGAATGTCCTATGTTCTCAATTTGCCGATTGTGTCCTTTCATTGCCATTTAACTTGCTCCTCTAATCCCCACGTAACCAAGAAATTAGAAGTTATATATAGAAGTTTGATTATATTTAAGCTTTTGACAAGAACAATTCAGAGTATCCAGATGATTTTTGATTATTCTTCTCTTAGTGATGTTTTGTATTGATCAGCAGGCCGAGGTGTTGTCATTGCAACATATTTTTGAGTGAAAAAAGACATTGTCAAAGACATATCCTAGATTATCCATACTGTGACTTGCATATAATAACTGTCTCTCCTTAGGTGATATCACTGAATGCTTCCGAAGTCTTTTTGTTCTTATTATATTTTACTTTTAGTCATAATTGTGTTTTTATTCAGAGTTTTAAAGCAAATATAAATTTATCTGATAATATTCAATTACTGTTAGAGAAACAGTGCTTGCTTTCAAGAAACTATCATAAAAAGAAAGAAAAGAATGACACCATTTAACAAGATGACATAGAAGTGGCCACAAGAACTCTAACCCTGACATTAAATTTAGAAGAGTGGCTCTTGAAGGGATGGTACTATCATTGGTGCCATCAACTGAAGAATGACAAGGTTGACAGATTTGGAAAGGAGAGCTTTATTTCCCATAAAAGGTTGCAGCCTGTGCCAGGTGTGATGGCTCGTGTCTGTAATCTCGGTGCTTTGGGAGGCTGAGGTAGGAGGGTCCCTTTAGCTCAACAGTTCAACGTTACAATGTGCTTTTACTGTGCAACTGTACTCCAGCTTGGGCAGCAGAGTGAGACCCTGTCTGGATATGAAAAAAAAAATTTGCAGCCTGCAGGGTGGCCATTTTCACAGCCTGGGAAGCATAGCCTCTGGTCAGAAGCCAAAAACAGGTATTTTGAGGGAGGGGAAAAGGAAACAGGAATTTATGCTGAGCAAGGTGTCTGAGTACACACAGTTAATAAGCTATAGGAAGAGGGATGAAGTTTATGAGAGAAGAAACGTACATAGGCGCAACTGAGCTTCATGCACCATGAGCTGCATGTACACAAAATGTCAACCTTAACATGATCTGAGCATGAAGTTTTCGACCCGCTGACATCAAAAGATGAAGCAGAGGACACAAAAGCCCTCACCGTGCATCCTCCATAGACTGGCCAGCGCCACTTTGTGGTCTGTGATCTCTTATCAGAAAAGACTGCTGGTCAGTTGTGAAAAACTGAAAGAAAAGAGGGGTGCCATCAGGTGGTTGGTTTAAATCAGTGGTGGAATCTTTTGAAAGGGCTGTTTGCTGTTTAGACCTTAGGGAAGAAAGCCTAATGGCAATTAACAGGGGATTGGGCATTAATACAGTGTGGATTTGTGTCCCTACTCAAATCTCATGTTGAATTGGAAGAGGGGCCTGGTGGGAGGCAATTGGATCATGGGGTGGATTTTCCCCTTGCCGTTCTCATGATAGTGAGTTCTCACAAGATCTTATGGTTTAAAAGTGTCTGGCATTTCCCACTTCACTCTCTCTCTCCCCTAATACCATGTGAACAAGATACTTGCTTCTCATTCACCTTCTATCATGACTGTAAGTTTCCTGAGGGCTCCAAGTCATGCTTCCTGTTAAGCCTGCAGAACTGTGAGTCCATTAAACCTATTTTCTTTATAAATTACCCAGTCTCAGATAGTTCTTTATGGCAGTGCAAGAACGGATTAATACAGGTACAATTTATGTTCAATGTTCCATCAAGTCACGGCAGGAAAGTCAGTTTTTAACCTTCTCTGGGATCCCCTTGGCCAAAAAGAGATGCATTCAGTCAGTTGGGGGGCTTACAATTTCATTTTCATTTCTCAGTGGGTATTTTTCAAATTTGTGGAATTGTTTCTGTCAAAATAAATGGAGGTGCTACTGACATTTTGTGGACAGGCATTAAGACTTCTAGAAGTCCTGCAACACACACCAAAGGCTGCCAATGCCTGCTTTGCAAAATTATGATGGTAAGATAAATCTGAGGCAGTTGACTTCATCTGGCTTCTAACCTCCAAAGTTGTCCTTGGTCATTCTTAGGTGTAGGCCAAGCTAACTTTGGGAGAAATTTAGTTGACAGTTTAACCTTAAAGCAAGGATAATAATTAAAAGTCCACAAAGTTAGGGTTATGGGAGGGGCCTGAATTCTGCTACTATGTAGCACAATGTATGTAGATATAGTTAAATGATAACCAGCCATTGTTGCAGAGGTTGCAAGATTTGTAACACCGCCACTTACGTCTGCAGATAACATCACTATCATAAAACCTAAGATTAGCTTTTTGAGGTGTCTTTTCAGATGTTGGCATTCCTGACAACCAGCTAACCCCACCTGGACTCATGGCTCATGACTCAACTGGTCATGAATCCCCTCCTGGGACTCTACCCAGAGGTAGACTCAGGGCACAAGGACCATTCTCCACACCCCCATGATTGCATCCTCAACCAATCAGCAGCACTCATTCCCTAGTCCCCTGTCCACCAAACTATCCTTGGAAAACCTTAACCTCCGAGGCTTCAGAGAGATTAATATGAGTAATAACTCTGTCTCCTGTGAGTCCTGGCTGGACTTGCACAAATTAAACTTTTTCTTTACTGCAATGCCATGGCCTCAGTGATTTGGCTTTGCCTGTGCAGTGTGCAGGAAGAACTTGCAGACAATTACAACAACAAGACATTTTTGTATCTCTTCAAGTGTAGCTGCTCTTGGTACTAGCATGTTGAAATGGATGGTACCTTATTATATATCACTTTCCCACTTTTCCTTCAATATACGGTTAAGGCACTCATATTGATTTTTGAAAGTTATATATGTAGGCAGTTCATGTTATCTTTAAATTTCATTCCACAAATGACAGAAAGCATGTTTTATTATTGGCCGGGCGTGGTGGCTCATGCCTGTAATCCCAACACTTTGGGAGGCCGGAGTGGGCGGATCATGAGGTCAAGAGATTGAGACCGTCCAGGCCAACATAGTGAAGCCCCGTCTTTACTAGAAATACAAAAACTAGCCAGGCATGGTGGCAGGTGCCTGTAATCCCAGCTACTTGGGAGGCTGGGATAGGAGAATTACTTGAACCTAGAGGCGGAGGTTGCAGTGAGCCGAGATTGTGCCACTGCACTCCAGCCTGGCGACAGAGCAAGACTTCATCTCAAAAATAAAATAAAATAAAATAAAATATTTATTATTAACAGGGGGCATTGAGTCTGCCCAAGTTAAGAGCCAGTGTTCTGGGTGAAAGGATTTGGGACTTATCTCTATTATTTACTGTTCCTACCTTCCTCCTGAAGCTCACTTAGTAGGTAGTTTCTTCTGAGGTCACTGATCTTCCTACCTGTGCTACATATGGACAGATCTCCTATGCTTGAGTATGCTTTAAATTTTCTTCTAGTCTATGGGTAAGAAAGGGGACTACTTCTTGGTCTTGACAGTGGCCTGCAGAGCATATCTGAGCTTATTCTTTATTTTGTAAACTGTGAATTTTATCACCTTGCTATTCTTTTCATATATTGTGTAGCTGTTTACTCTCTCTCCAAAGTTAGGAAAAGAATCTCTGCTTGATTTCCACTTATCTAGCCTCCCTGTTGGCCCACAGCTACTAAAAACACAAGGTGAGTAGTGCGTAAGTTCAGCTTTGATAAACCACATTTGAGCTGGACTTTGCACCACTCCACCCTCTACAGCAGTCATTGAATTCCTGCTGAGAGGAAAGTACTACGTGAGGTATTAGTAGATAAGGCTGGGAGGCTCAGAAAGTTAACTCATATATGGCCTCACCTCTCAAAGGAATTTACAATCTAGCTGGGAAAAAAATGTTACAACAGAGAGTTAACAATGCAAGAGAAGGCTCTTCGTTGCACTGGTTTTAAAATCTATGCTGTTATTTATACAAGACCCTCGGACACTCTCCTGCCCCTATGTCCCTGCCCTTACATGCTGCTTTTCCTTTGGTCAATATTGACATTAGTCCAGTAACCAATCTTGAAAGGGGACAGGGAGAGATGAGCTGCCTCCAGGTTTAGAAAACAAGATAAACAAATGCACAGAAGGAACTGAAGCGAGAACTGTATTCAGAGAATAGCAAATACTTCAGGGTGAGAGTAAAGTTGCAGGGAGAGAGGACACTGGGAGATTTGTCAATAAATAAATTTTAAAAATAGAAGAAAAGGCAATCTTTAAATGTCTTTACTCCTCCTAATGTTCTCACAAAGAAAAAAAGTTTGAGTACGAATATTCCGTAAACTCTATTATCTTCCCCGGTAGCGGGGTTCTGTCATTTAGTCACAGTGCGGATCCAGCTAAGAGGAGGCAATCAGCTTGAAGTTAGATAGAGTCAGTGGAACTCAGGGACACAATAAAGATAGTTTTGAATAAAGTTTAATATTCAGGCCTCTTTTCTAAAAACCAGTCTTTCTCCTAATACTTTTAATTTTAATCCCTTACTACATTCCCAAAAGTTAAGCAACACTAGAACCAGACTTTCTGGTTTAAACTCCCACCGACTTCACCTAGTAGCTGTGAAAACCTGGGTAAAGTCCCTGCCTCAATTTTCTTGTCTGTAAAATGTGCACAGTCATAATATCAACAGAAAGGTTGCTGTGAGCAATGATACATATTAGGTACTTAGAATGGAAGCATGGAATTCGTCCTCAGTAAAAGTCCTATCATTATGACCTAGTGCCATATATTACCTCCATTCTGGAAAGTTATTGTATCCTTAACATAGATATACATTTCCTTTTACATTAAAGAATGGAAAAAAATAATATAAAAAAAGATAGAGCAGCCTTGGCCCAGATTTTTTTTTTTTAGTGGCAATTCTGTGCTTTCATGATATATGCTGCCACCTGCTGGACCCATCAGGAATTGTTCCATCGCAGGATGTGATTAACATTGCTGTGTTGTTTGACATAATTTCCTATCCACGCAAAATAAATAAAGCTAAATATATTATTCACATCATTCAAAGAATAGCCATCTGAGCAATTTCTCTCACTAGGTGGCACTATTAATAACTACATGTGATCTTAAAACCCTTGGAAAAGCTACATAGTCAGCTGCAAGACACCAGTGTGATGAGGAACTGCACGGCTTTTAGGATAATGACCATAGAGACTCTCTTAGTTACAAATCCACACTTCAGGGAGCATCTTACAGAAACCAGAATGTGAGATAAATGCAGCATTTATAAGATTGGTTTTTTTAAATTAAAAGGAATTTAAGTTATTGATATCATAAACCATTTATCTTATTTACAAAGGCTTTAGTATAAAAAATTTTTAAATGAATAAAAGAGTAGCTGACACTGAGATTTTAAAAATTAATAATCTCCTTTCAGAATACTAAGGAAAAATATAAAATATATTTTAAAAATCTTTCATTAGTTTCCTCTAGTTACCAGCATTTTGTTCCAGAGTATGGGGTTCTATAGTGGGAGCCATGTTTTTGTTATATAATATTTCTAAGCTTGGATGCAAAGTCAGAGATAAAATAACTCTGCGTGATTTAGGAGTACTTAACTCCAAATAGAATCTTAGGACATACGAGATCTCTCATAAGATGAGTACTTAAAGACAATGAAGTACGCATTGCCCAAAGGGGGAAAATCACCAGTGGTGGGGGTTAGAAGACATTTCTAAGAGTCATTTATGACAGTGATTAGCTCAAATCTCTTACTAACCACTAGATTACTAAATGCTGGACTCTCTGTCTGGAAGGAACACTAGGCCAAGAACCCCAGATGGGAAAATAGGGGAGTTCCCTCTAGTTGTAGTGTTAAAGCATTGTGTGTCTGAGCACACTTCAGCCCCACCAAGGGACTGTGCTGCATCAGGCTCATGTGCTGAGTGTCAAGGACCCCACTGAGAGTCACATGAAAGCTACAAAGCTCTTTCCAGAAGAATCCTGATATCCATCACACACGCACACTCTCACACTCACACAGTCACATACACACACAGACCAACTCACACACACACTGAAACACACTCTTTCACACACACTCACACACAGACACACACACACAGACCACCCACCCCCACACACACAGTGACAGTCACATACACACACAGACCCACTCACACATACAGACACATACACATATACATATACACATACATTCACATACACACACAGGCACAGTCACCCACAAACACACTGACACACTCACACACAGAGACCTGCTCACGCACAGACTTACACACACACACACCCACTATTACCAGAGCCCTGAATCTCCTCCTTGGGTCCCTTTAAGGTAAAGAATCCATGAACCATATCATACCTACCCAACTTTCAAATGCTGAAGTTCAAGTGGTAAATTCAGTCTTAAGAAAAAAAAAACCATGATGAAATTTGAGAATCAATTAATTATACATTATTTCTAAAATGTTAAGAAAATGAACCCAGGTCATAGTTAATACATGCTTACTAATGCAGTTAAGAGTCTCAAGATATGACTTCTGGTTAACTGTTTGAATTTACTCTTCTTTGAGCTGGGGAATGAATTCTTCAAAAGCAGTTTTAAAATTTCTGTCTTATGTATTACAGAACGTTCTAACCTAAGACTAGTCCAAAGTGCCCTTACTCATGAAAAAGAGAATTTATTTGTATTTTCTACATGCAATCATGCAATATAATCACTATAGAAAACTACTTTAACATTTGCTTTTTAAACTATTGTCAGATTTCTGTATACAATATAATGTTCATTTTTGGATATAAGTAAAAATCTAAATCAATCCAATAATCAATCATTTTGGCTACTTATCAAGTCTTAAAATCTAAGCAGAAAAGTATGGAGTTTATTTTATAAGTGTTAGGAAAATACAGAGAAATATCATGAAAAAATAAATATTTAGGATGATTTATCTGGTAGTGATATGCAAACTGCCAACTGGCCATGAGGCACTTTTAAAACCCTGGCTTTACTAACACAGGAAGAGAAAACCGAATACCGCATGTTCTTACTTATAAGTGGGAGTTAAATAATGCAAACTCATGGACACATAGAGGGAAACAACACACAGTGGGGTCTACTGGAGGGTGGAGGGTGGAGGTGGAGAAGAGGGAGAGGATCAAGACAAATAACTAATGGATACTAGGCTTAATACCTGGGTGATGAAATAATCTGCATGACAAAGCCCCATGACACAAGTTTATGTATGTAACAAACCTGCACTTGTACCCCTGAACTTAAAAGTGTAAAATAAATAAATAAATAAATACCTGGTGTATTAGTTTTCACAGTGCTATGAAGAAATATCCCAGTCTGGGTAATGTCTAGAAGAAAGAGGTTTGATTGACTTACAGTTCCACATGGCTGGGGAGGCCTCAGGAAACTTACAATCATGGCAGAAGGGGAAGTAAACATGTCCTTCTTCACATGATGGCAGGAAGGAGAAGTGCAGAGTGAAGCTGGGGAAAGCCCCTTATAAAACCATCAGATCTTGTAGGAACTCACTCATTATCATGAGAATAGACTCATGGGGGTAACGGCCTTCATGATTAAATTACCTCCCACCAAATCCCTCCCATGACACGTGGTGATTATGGGAACTACAATTCAAGACAAGATTGGAGTGGAGACACACCCAAACCATATCACCTGGCTTTGAGGTGAGTCCACAGCAGGGATGGAGGTTTCCAGGGAAGCAGGAAAGAAAGAAACAAGAAGGAGGAAACAGAAGGGGAGAATACACATGGTCTTGGAAATTGAGAAGCTGGATGACAAATTAAACTAGCTGCATGTAGTCCCCACAACAAGGGATGGGGGTCCCACTGGAACACAGGACACTTTGTGTTTGAAGGTGTCCTCAAAAGATCAAGTTGATCAAGTTTTCTATTAATCTGCCTTTAAAAACAGGCAGACTTGAATGCCCAGAACATGGAAAATCACAATAAAATGCATGTGAAAAGTAAATAAAGGCGATTGGGGCTGTCCCACCCTTTACAGAGTAATGGTGCTTCCTTTAGTTTCTATACTCCTGGTCCCGCCTCCTCGGAGCACAGCACACTGTCTGCCTTACAGTGTGGGTCTCTGTGGGAGGCTTATCACATGCTCCCTTGTCATCTCTTTAAGTAAGGACTGGTTAAACAGCATGGAACCCAGAGCTGGGCCACCCAGAAGCTTGCCTTCTCTTTCACAGCCATTCTCATATAATGGTCCAGATTTGGTGTTTGACCCTTGTCCCCACATTTGTCTGGATTCCTTACCTAATACCTGAAAGCTTCAGCATCCTTGCATCCATGAAAATGGGCATAGAAAACCTGGATGACTGTTGTAAGGATCAGGTGTCACAGTAATACAAAGCACTTAGCCCTTAGCTGCTGGAGAAACCGGGCTCAGGCACGTGACCTTACCTATAGCCACACGTGGACATTCAGGTTTCCAGCTGAGAAAAGAGGAGGAAGGAAAGATGGAAACCTAGCAAGTGCACAGTCACAGAACCTTAGAGCTAGTGGGAGAGTCCAGAAATTAAACAATACAAAAATAAGTGCACCGTTTTACTTTCGAGGTGAGGGAATCGGCCTGAGGAAGCCAAGAAATGTTCCCAGAATTACAACACACATCAGAATTCTTCCAACCCAAGACTCTTCCCACTGAAAAGGGGAGAAGAAAGTGAGATGAGGGAAAGTTAAAAAAGAGGAGATGACACAGGGCAGAATAACCCCAAACAGCTTTGATTACGATTCCATTTACTGCTTTTAAATTCCAGCATTGAGACCCCAGCTAAAATACTTTATTGGAGCTTTTTCCTAAATAGATAGCAGAATAGAGGTAAGATTTGGTGGCAAACTTTTCCTTTTAATTCAACCATTGGATATTTTACCCACTCTTGAGCTTACTTTTACATGCCTTCAGGTTCGTTTCTTACAATGGGAAGGGATCAGAATCCAGTTTTCTGGAGTGAAAAATGAGGAAACACAGGAATGCAGCTGTAATCTCCCCTTTTTTTCTGTGCAGATGCGGAACCCGCACAGAAGGACATATCCTTATACTGTCATATACAGCCTCGGGACTTCTGCCCAGGCCTCAGTAGACACAACTGCAGTGGTTGAAATGGAGAGAACACACGTTTGTCAGAAATAGGTCTGGTCTGATTTTGCCTGAGTCATTGAGTGATGGTTTGCACTTCTCATCCTTCACAAACATCCTAGAAACAATGGCCCTGATTTACTCCGAACGTCCTGGGAGTGCTCCACGGTAAATACACAATGCCTCTGTATATTTATGATTCTTTCTTGGTCTATTTCGAGGCTGTAACAGTGAGGGTCTGAATTCCAAATTCTGCCATACAAGAAAGCATTTTGCCTTAACAGTTGGCTACGCTTGAGTCCAGAGTTACGTCTATTCTCAAGCAACTTGGCTCATCATGAAGAAGTATGAACTTAAGAGTCAGGAAGGCCAACAGACACATGAAAAAATGCTCATCATCACTCGCCATCAGAGAAATGCAAATCAAAACCACAATGAGATACCATCTCACACCAGTTAGAACGGCAACCATTAAAAAATCAGGAAACAACAGATGTTGGAGAGGATGTGGAGAAATAGGAACACTTTTACACTGTTGGTGGGATTGTAAACTAGTTCAACCATTACAGAAAACAGTATGGCAATTCCTCAAGGATCTAGAACTAGATGTACCATATGACCCAGCCATCCCACTACTGGGTATATACCCAAAGGATTATAAATTATTCTACTACAAAGACACATGCACACGTATGTTTATTGCGGCACTATTCACAATAGCAAAGACTTGGAATCAACTCAAATGTCCATCTGTGACAGACTGGATTAAGAAAATGTGGCACATATACACCATGGAATACTATGCAGCCATAAAAAAGGATGAGTTTGCGTCCTTTGTAGGGACATGGATGCAGCTGGAAACCATCATTCTTAGCAAACTGTCACAAGAACAGAAAACCAAACACCGCATGTTTTCACTCATAGGTGGGAACTGAACAATGAGATCACTTGGACTCGGGAAGGGGAACATCACACACTGGGGCCTATCATGGGGAGGGGGGAGGGGGGAGGGATTGCATTGGGGAGTTATACATGATATAAATGATGAATTGATGGGTGCTGACGAGTTGATGGGTGCAGCACACCAACATGGCACAAGTATACATATGTAACAAACCTGCACGTTATGCACATGTACCCTAGAACTTAAAGTATAATAAAAAAAAAAAAATAAAAAAAATAAAAATCAAAAAAAAAAATTGTCAGGAAGGGACAGGCATGGCAGGAGCTGCTATTCCAGTGGTCACAGCCTGGAGCATTCAAGAGGCAGAGCTCAAAAAGGAGTGCAAAATATGACCAATGTATTTTTTAATAATTGGATCACCTTCAACATATCAGGCACGTGTGTAAGAGATCTTTGTGAACAGAGTGTATGCAAACCCTACAGTGGGTGAAACCCTACAGAATAGATTTGAGCTTTTCCTTTTTAATTCATTAATCTTTTAACTTTGCTGAAGAACAGAACCTAATATTATTAGCCAACTAATTTGAATTTGTCAGAAGGAAGATGTTACCCGAATATCAAATCAAGACCAGATCTACTTCTGACAAACACATGTTATCTACATTTCAACCACTGCAGTTATGCCTTCTGAGGCGTGGGCAGACGTTCCAAGGCTGCTCAACAGTATAAGGAAAGGCCTTTCCATACATATTAATTTTAACTCTGACAACAATTCTGCAAGGCAAGTATTACAGTTGAGCAAACCCAGGCTCAGATACTTTAATACTCTATTGGAAGTCAGATAATTTGCCAACTGCTGAGTCAGGCCAGTAATCTAGGTATGTCTGGTACCAATAGATCATATATGATATCCATCCCCATAGACAAATAGCTGAAACTCTGCAGGATAGGGTTGAGCTTCTCCTTTTTTTTATTCACTAATATTTTAACTTCACTGAAGAAGAGAACCTAATATTATTATAGTAGCCAACTAATTTGAATTTGTCAGAAGGAAGATGTTATGTAAATATCAAATGGGGTGATTTCTTACAAGAAATCTGGTTGATTTGTTCTTCTGTAAGACACGGTGTCCTTGTACTTAGTTTCCATTTTTTAGTATCTATATGGGGAAAACAACTGATAAAATACCAAATGACTCTTTTTCCTGACTTGTTAATGCAAATAATCAACGTTCTTAGCAATAACAACATAATAACTAATTTCCAGGTATAAAACTTCTGAATAGCTTATGCTCTCCATGACTTCATTGGAATAGGTTTCTGATAATAAAGATTGCCATTTCCTTGTGATCTTTCTCTCAATATCTCTTAACCCCCCATCCCCAAGAAGCAAAGACCCATACACGGTCCTATTAGCCAGCCTTCTGTCTTTTGCCATCATGAATACAAATCCAGATGGAACTGTATATTCATACATCCATCTTTCCTGCCTCAAAAGATAAAATCCATGCAATGACACAATGTTAAAATTCAAATTAAAAAGTGCACTGTGAGATCCAAGATTTCTCCATGCTAGCACACTTGACATTTTGTTCTGAGGCCTTCTTGCCCTTAACATTTTTATGACAAATAACAATTTTCCAGTTGTTACCAAAACCTTGCTTTGAATTTTTATGTAAGCATGAACAGCATCACTTCTCCAAGACAGAAGACAAAGAAGAAGGCAAGAAGCAGAACAACTGATAATGTTCTAGATTGTCCCTACCTTATGCGGCATTGCAGAGAGATTATTATTATCAGTCATTAGGTTGAGGCAGCTTTGTGCTCTTCCTTTACTGAGTCATTCTCTGACATCACCGGGGAATCACTCCCTCACTGGAGAACACAGTCCTTAACAATGACGGCATCACAATTTTATCTCACTTCCCAACTGAGAAAGAAATGAGTCACTTTACAAGAAAACACTCTTCACACACATTTTTTTTTTTCCTGTAACTCAAGAAGTTTTCTTGTCCATGACACAGTATGAAATAAGGACTGGGCATGGTGGTTCATGCCTGTAATCCCAGCAGGTTGGGAGGCCAAGGCGGGCAGATCACTTGAGGTCAGGAGTTTGAGATCAGCCTGGCCAACACGGTGAAACCCCATCTCTACTAAAAATACAGGAAAAAAAAAAAAAAACAGCTGGACATAGTGGCACGCACCTGTAGTCCCAATTGCTTGGGAGGCTGAGGCAGGAAAATTGCTTGAACCCAGGAGGCAGAGGTTGCAGTGGGCAGTGATCGTACCACTGTCTCAAATAAATTTTAAAAAAGTGTGAAATAATACAATTAGTAACAATATGGGAGTAGATGAACATATGGAAACAACTTCACTTTACAGTAAAGCAGGTACTTGAAAATGAAATGCATTGTTCTCCTAACTTGCACTGCAAAACTGGAGACATGAATAGAATGCTCGGCGTTCAAGTTCTAGCATTTATGCAAGTTATCCAAACGTTTAGTTTTTCTTTTTTGCATCTTCCTCCTATCAAAATATGTCCAGGCCCAGTCCCTGAACACTGACTTCTTAAAGGATCTTATCCCAAATCCTAGTGTTAAAATACTATCTATGTCTATGTGTTGCTGACTTCAAAATTAACATTTCTGTTCAAACTCCAAATTCTATGATCACCTTCTTACTCAACATCTCCCTTTAGGTTTCCAATAAACATCTACAACTTAATATATCAAAACAAGTTTTCTGAATCTAAACATTGAATGAATATTCAATAATATTAGGAAAAAATAGTTCATTTCTCGGAGATGACAGTATTGTGACTGTTTTAAAAATATTTTCTAGAATATAAATGATAAAGATAAATCATTCAAAGTCTGAGATTTGCTTAACGAGCCCCATGGTGGTGGTGCTGGTGTGGAAGGTAGAGGAAGGAGAATCCAATTAAAGTACAGATGAAACAAGCATCTCAGGGACTTGATGGTTACTATTTCTGGGTGATGACTTTGTGGACATTTTTTGTACTATTCTTTCTAATTTTGCTTATGTTTAAATTTTTCCCTAATTAAAAAAATAAACAACCCCCTCCCCTTCTGAATAAAGGCATCATCATTAACTCAGCTGCTGTGAGTCAAAATCCTGGAATCACTGTTGCCTGATCTTTTCTCTCACAGGTGCACAGGATCTGAGTTGAGCATGTGCTGGGCGTGTCTGAGTAACAGTGAAAAGGCTGCCAAGTGCCGGAGTCATTGAAAGTGGGGTCAGAGAGATGTCCAAATGATTTCTACACAGGGCCTAAGAGGCCACAGTAAGCATCTGTGTTTTATTTTGTATTTTACTCTGTGTATGATACAAAAGTTACAATTTTGATGAGAAAAGAAAAACCCTGAGATTTACGTTTGACTAACACTGCCATGAATGGTGTTTGAATAATAGATGATAAGCGGCCAAGAATGGGAGAGGAAAGGCAACCAGAAGCGATTTCACTAGTACAGGTTGGTGGTGGTCATTCAAAACAGTGCTTCAGTGGAAGTAAGGGGGACTTGATTTCAAAGGTATGGCTGACATGATTTTCTAATGTATGACTAAGTGTGAAATGACACTATTGGATTAAAAATTGTCCTTTAGCCCTAAAATGCCATGAATGTCCCCAGTCCTGTAAGATGCGGGGGTTGTATGCACCGTTGCTTCTGTGCCTTCCAGGAGTTATCTCCTTGCAGTGTACATGGCAGAAAGAGCACAGCCTTCAGAGTCAGAGAAGATAGGCTAGAATTGGTGTGGTTCATGCAGTGTGCCCCACAGAGCCACATGAAAATTAAAGGAAACAGCATGAAAATCTGTGTACGATGCAACATAGCAAGGGACTCAACAAAAACCTCCCTTTCCTTTCCAAAATGCCTGCCCCTTACAAGGGGCAGTCTCATGTGTCACTGCCCTGCCATGAGATGTCAGCCTTCCTTCCTCACGTGTTCTTTGACTCCGTGTCTAAGATTTCCACAATGGAACCTCCCTTTCTTGCCCTCTAGGCTGCATGTTTTTGCAGAGGGGTGACCCTTACGTGGGGACTACATTGGAAATAAATGAGTATTCTAACCTGACCTCAGGTGATCCACCTGCCTCAGCCTCCCAAAGTGCTGGCATTACAAGCGTGAGCCCATACCCAGCCCACATTTTCTTTATCCAGTCTATAATTGATGGGCATTTGGGTTGATTCCATGTCTTTGCTATTGTGAATAGTACTGCAATGAACATACACTTGGCATGTATCCTTATAATAGAATGCTTTATATTCCTTTGGGTATATACTCAGTAATGGGATTGCTGGTCCAAATGGAATTTCTGGTTCTAGGTATTTGAGGAATCACCACACTGTCTTCCACAATGGTTGAAATAATTTGCATTCCCACCAACATTGTGAAAGTGTTCCTATTTCCCCACAGCCTCACCAGCATCTGTTGTCTCTTGAATTTTTAATAACCACCCTTCTGACTGGTGTGAGATGGTATCTCATTGTGGTTTTGATTTGCATTTCTCTAATGACCAATGATGTTGAGCTTTTTTGTCATATGTTTGTTGACTGCAAAAACATATTCTTTTGAGAAGTGTCTGTTCATTTCCTTTGCCCACTTTTAAATGGGGTTGTTTTTTTCCTGTAAATTTACAGTACTTGTAGAGTCTGGATACTAGACCTTTGCCAAATGGATAGCTTGTAATAAATGTTCTCCCATTGTGTAGGTTGTCTGTTCACTCTGATGATAGTTTCTTTCACTGTGCAGAAGTTCTTTAGTTTAATTAGATCCCATTTGTCAACTTTTGCGTTTGTGGCAATTGCTTTTGATGTTTTAGTCATGAAATCTTTGTCTGTGTCTAAGTCCTTAATGGTATTGCCTATATTTTCTCCTAGGGTTTTCATAGTTTTGGGTTTTACATTTAAGTCTTTAGTCCATCTTAAGTTAATTTTTGTGTGAGATGTAAAGAAGGGGTCCACTTTCAATTTTATGCATATGACTAGCCAGTTTTCCCAGCACCATTTATTGAACAGGGAATCCTTTCCCCATTGCTTGTTTTTGTCAGGTTTGTTGAAGATCAGATGGTTGTAGATGTGTGGTCTTATTTCTGAAATCTGTATTCTGTTCCATTGGTCTATGTGTCTGTTTTTGTACCAGTACCATGCTGTTTTGGTTACTATAGCCTTGTAGTATAGTTTGAAGTAAGGTAGCATGTTGCCTTCAGCTTTGTTCTTTTTGCTTATGACTGTCTTTGCTATATGGGCTCTTTTTTGGTTCCATATGAATTTTAAAATAGTCTTTTTTTCTAATTCTGTGAAGAACGTTACTGGCAATTTAATGGGAATAGCACTGAATCTATAAATTACTTTGGGAAGTATGGCCATTTTCACAATATTGATTCTTCCTATCCATGAGCATAGAATGCTTTTCCATTTGTTTGTGTCCTCTCTGATTTCCTTGAGCAGTGGTTTGTAGTTCTCCTTGAAGAAGTTCTCCATTTCCCTTGTTAGCTGTATCCCTGAGTATTTTATTCTCTTTGTAGCAATTGTGAATGGGAATTCATTCATGATTTGGCTCTCTGCTTGTCTATTGTTAGTGTATAGGAAAGCTTGTGATTTTCACACAATGATTTTGTATTCTGTGACTTTGCTGAAGTTGCTTATCAGCTTAAGAAACTTTTGGGCTGAGACAACAGAGTCCTCTAGATATAGGATCATGTCATCTGTAAACAGAGACAATTTCGACTTCCTGTCTTCCTATTTGAATACGCTTTATTTTTTTCTCTTGCCTGATTGCCCTGAACAGAACTTCCACTACTATGTTGAATAGAAGTAGTGAGGGAGGGCATCCTTGTTTTATGCCAGATTTCAAGGAGAATGCTTCCAGCTTTTGCCCATTTAGTACGATATTGATTGTGGGTTTGTCATAAATGACTCTTATTATTTTGAGTATCTTCCATCAATACCTAGTTTATTGAGAGTTTTTAATATAAGCGATATTGAATTTTATCAAAAGCTTTTTCTGCATCTATTGAGATAATCGTGTGGTTTTCATCCTTAGTTATCTTTATGTGATGAATTACATTTATTGATTTGTGTATGAACCAGTCTTGCATCTTGTGGATGAAGCTGACTTGATCGTGGTGGATAGTTTTTTTGATGTGCTGCTGGATTCAGTTTGCCAATATTTTATTGAGAATTTTGGCATCAATGTTCATCAGGATTATTGGCCTGACGTTTTCTTTATTTGTTGTATTTCTGCCAGGTTTTGGTATCAGGATGATGGTGGCCTTATAAAATGAATTAGGAAGAAGTCCCTCCTTTTCAATTGTTTGAAATACTTTCAGAAGAAATGGTACCAGCTCCTGTTTGTATCTCTGGTATAATTCAGCTGTAAATCTATCTGGTCCTGGGCTTTTTTTTTTTTTTTTTTTGGTTGGTAGGCTATTTATTACTGCCTCAATTTTACAACTTGTTATTGGTCTATTCAAGGATTGAACTTCTTCCTGGTTCAGTCTTCAGAGGTTGTATGTGTTCAGGAATTGATGCATTTCTGTTAGATTTTCCAGTTTATTTGCATAGAGGTGTTTATAGTATTCTCTGATGGTTGTTTGTATTTCTGTGGGGTTAATGGTGATAACTGTGTTTTCAGTTTTTATTGTGTTTATTTGATTATTCTCTCTTTTCTTCTTCATTAGTCTAGCTAGTAGTCTATTTTATTTTATTTTATTTTCAAAAAAACAGCTCCTGGATTCAATAATTTTTGAAGGGCTTTTTGCGTCTCTATCTCCTTCAGTTCTGCTGTGATCTTGGTTATTTCTTGTCTTCTGCTAGCTTTAGAGTTTGTTTCCTCTTGATTCTCTAGTTCTTTTAGTTGTGATGTTAGGGTGTTGATTTGAGATCTTTTGAGCTTTTCAATCTGGGCATTTAGTGCTGCAAATTTCTCCCTTAACACTGCTTTAGCTGTGTCTCAGAGATTCTGGTATGTTGTCTCTTTGTTCTCATTTATTTCAAACAACTTCTTGATTTTTGCCTTAATTTCATTATTTACCCAGGCGTCATTCAGGAGCAGATTGTTCAATTTCCACATAGTTGTGTGATTTTGAGTGGGTTTCTTAATCTTGAGTTCTAATTAGATTGCACTGTGGTCTGAGAGGCTGTTATAATTTCAGTTCTCTTCCATTTGCTGAGGAGTCTTTTACTTTCACTTATGTGATCAATTTTAGAGTAATTGCCATGTGCACCAAGAAGAACATATATTCTGTTGTTTTGGGGTGGAGAGTTCTGTAGATATTTATCAAGCCCATTAGATCCAGAGCTAAGTTCGAGTCCTGAATATCCTTGTTAATTTTCTGTCTAGATGATCTAATATTGACATTGGGGTGTTAAAGTCTCCCACTATTATTGTGTAGGAGTCTGAATCTCTTTGTAGGTCTCTAAGAACTTGTTCTATGAATCTGGATGCTCCTGTACTTGGTGCATATATATTTAGGATAGTTAACTCTTCTTGTTGTATTGAAATCTTTATATGTAATACCCTTCTTTGTCTTTTTTGATCTTTGTTGGTTTAAAGTCTGTTTTGTTGGAAATTAGAATTGCAATCCCTGCTTTATTCTGCTTTCCATTTAGCTGGTAAAGTTTCCTCCACCCCTTTGAGCCTTTGCACGTGAGATGGGTCTCTTGAATACACCACACTGATGGGTCTTGACTCTTTATCTAGCTTGCCATTCTGTGTTTTTTAGTCGGGGCATTTAGCCCATTTACATTTAAAGTTAATATTGTTATGTGTGAATTTGATCCTGTCATCATGATGCTAGCTAGTTGTTTTGTATACTTGCTGATGTAGTTGCTTCATTGTGCCACTGGTCTTTGTACTTCAGTGCGTTTTTGCAGTGGCCAGTAATTGCTTTTCATTTCCGTATTTAGCGCTTCCTTCAGGAGCAAGGTAGGCCTGGTGGTAATGAATTCCCTCAGCCTTTGCTTGTCTGAAAAGGATTTTATTTATCCTTCGTTTGTGAAGCTTAGTTTGACCAGATATGAAATTCTGGGTTGGAAATTCTTTTCTTTAAGAATATTGACTATTGGCCCCCATCTCTTCTGGCTTGTAGGGTTTCTGCTGTTAGTTTGATGGGCTTCCCTTTGTAGGTGACCTGATCTTTCTCTCTGGCTTCCCTTAACATTTTTTCCTTCATTTCCACCTTGGAGAATCTGATGAGTATGTGTCTTGGGGTTGATCTTCTTGTGGAGTATCTTCCTGGAGTTCTCTGGATTTCCTGAATTTGAATGTTGGCCTGTTGGGGAAGTTTTCTTGAATGATACCCTGAAGTATATTTTTCAACTCACTTTCATTCTCCCTGTCTCTCTGAGGTACCACAATAAGTGGTAGACTCAGTCTTTTTACCTAATCCCACAGTTCTTGGAGGTTTTGTTTGTTCCTTTTCATTCTTTCTTCCTTAATCTCGTCTCCCTGTCTTATTTCAGCAAGATAGTCTTTAAGCTCTGAGATTTTTGTCTCAATTTGGTCCATTTGGCTATTGACATTTGTAGTTGCATTGCGAAGCTCTTGTTTTTCTCGGCTCCATCAGGTCATTTATGTTCCTCTCTAAACTGGTTATTCTGGTTAACAGCTCCCGTAATGTTTTATCATGGTTCTTACCTTCTTTGCAGGGGCTAGAACATTCTCCTTTAGCTCAGCAAAGTTTGTTCTGAAGCCTACTTCTGACAATTCATCCATCTCACCCTCCTCCCAATTCTGTGCCCCTGCTGGAGACGTGTTGCAATCATTTAAAGAAGAAGAGGTACTCTGGCATTTTGAGTTTTCAGCATTTTTTTGTTGATTCTTTCTCATCTTTGTGAGTTTACTTAACTTCAATCTTTGAGGCTGCTGACCTTTGGGTGGGGTTTTTTTGTGGGGACATTTTTTGTAGCTGCTGTTGCTGCTTTCTGTTGTTTGTTTTTAACAGTCAGACTCCCTTTTCCATAGGGCTGCTGCTGTTTGCTGGGGGTGCACTTCAGACCCTATTCTCCTGGGTCCCTCTCACACCTGGTGGTGAAGACTGCAGAACAGCAAAGTTGGCCACGTGCTCCTTTCTCTGGGATCTCTGTCCCAGAGGAGCCCCAAACTGATGCCAGCAGGAACACCCCTATATAAGGCATCTGGTGACTCTGTTGGGGGGTCTCACTCAGTCAGGAGGCACAGGATCAGGGACCCACTTAATGAGGCACTCTGGCGGCCCCTCGGTGGAGGGGGTGTACTGCTCCGGGGGGAATCCTACTTGGATGGACTGCCCAGATTCCTCAGATACAGCAGGGGGAAAGACTAAATCTGCCGATCCAAGAAGACCACAGCTGCCCCTCTCCTCAGGGGCTCAGTCCCAGGGAGATCAGAGTTCGGCCCCCAAGTCCCTGGCTTGAGTTGCTAAAATTCCTGCAGGGAGGCCCCGCCCTGTGAGGAGGGCTAGGTCAGGATTTGGCCTAAAGAGGCAGCCTGGCCACGATCTGCCACGGCTGCTGTGCTGCACTGTGGGTAATTCCTCATGAGTCCAAACTGTCCAGTCTCCCTGGCACCAGCAGGGGGAAAACAGCAGACTAGGGCTGCAGTGATGGCTGCTACCCTTCCCCACAGGAACTTGGTAATCTTAGGCAGTCTCCAGCCTAGTGGCCACGGAGAATCTGCACAGCTCTGTGCTTGGGACCCAAGGCCCTGGTGGTGTGGGCTCATGAGAGGGATCTCCTGATCCACAGGTAGCAAAGATCCGTAGAGAAAGCATGATTTCCCAGGTGGGATAGCAAGATCTCTAACTGCCTTCCTTGGCTGGAGGTGGGAGCTCCCCTTGCCCTGGTGGCTCCCAGGTGGGCTGTCACACCACCCTGCTTTTCCTTACTCTCTGCGGGTCGCACCAATCTTCTAGTCAGTCCCAGTGAGAGAACCTGGATGCCTCAGTTGCCAGTGCAGGATTCATTCACCATTTTCATTCTAGGTGGGAGCCTCCAATCACAGCTTTTTCTAGCCAACCATCTTGGCCCCTCCCAGTAACTGTATTTACTATTTACATTTTTGACACACGCACAAAATGCACACAACATCGAACGCTACCCTATAGCACTTTCTGGAGGTGAGGACCAGCCTCGGATACATGTGAACTAGGGAAGGCCACCCCTGTTTCTTCACTCTCACTTTGCCCTCTAAGTTGTGTCTTTATTCCACTCCAACTCACTCTCCCCACTTTGATAAAGAGAGTCTCAGCTGTGATAATGAAGAATCCCAAAAGGTTAATAGTGCCACACAACAAAAGCTTATTTATCAGTTAAAAAAATGGCCTAAAATTGATATTCCCAGGCGCCAGACATCTTTCTCTGATGTTAATTTAGGGTCCGGTTTCCTTGCATCTGTGGCTCCTCTAGGGAGCAGGAGAGAAAAGGAATCAAAAGTGAAGTCCGCTTCTAAAAGTCTTGGTTTGGAAATGCTATACACTCCCTCTGTTCACATTCTACTGGAGAGCTAGTGACATGACCAAACCTGCAGGCTGAGGGGCTGGGAAGTGTGGACCATGGAGGGCAGCTGCCCCCAGCTACAACACTAAATGATGAATTGGTCATGAATGGCAGTGCAGCCAGCCATTCCTGCCACACCATCTGTTCATGCATCAAATCATCATAACAAAATATTAGAAGCTCAAAACTGTGTATGATGGATTCCAAACTGGTAGTCACACTCTAAGTGTGAAATAAAAGTGTGAACATGCTAATAAAACCTTACAGTAGTTCACATTTAGTAATTCTATACGATAGAATTTCTTTGGTTTCCTATGTAAACAACTAGCTTATTATTCATCATGTAATACCAAAGCTTAGAATATTAACACAGACACTTCAGGTTCCAAAGAAAATACCCCTTTCATCACAGTCATAGCCCAATTCTAATGAGCATGTAATTTTCTGTGATACAAGTGGGAGGAGAGTGCTATTGTGAGCCCTGAATGGGAAGCAAAGGTGGCCTTCAGATAATGCTGTTGCTCAGAACCACATGCAAACATCTCAGCTCAGGGAGTCAAAACATCTTGGCCTACATTATACAAAAGGCAACAGAACAATAATCTCATATTGAAATACTCAGCTTTGAAGCTCATATCAAACAAGAACAAATTTCATTTGCTTTTATGTCTTTCTTATTTTCATTCGTTGATATGAAAAACTTCACCCCAAATGTGATTATTTAAAAGAAATGGAAAATTTTTAAAACACTAATTCCCCACAATGTGAATTTACAATCTGCACCTTATAAAACTCCATGATTAAATACCTTAAAAAGTCAGGAACACTGTGAATTTCAGTGGGCATCAGAGCTTTGTCTGATTTTTATTTGAATAACGGCAAGTATTCAAATTCCAAAGCTCTAAAGTCCAAGTAGTCTCAAGACTGCAATATTTATTATACAAAAGAACCTGTACAATATATTTTCCTTGAGTCATTTTTAAAAGTTTTAAAATACTTGCAAAATATCTTTAACATCATATTTTAATGGCACTTTAAATATTTTCAGCAATAAAACAGCATCTAACTATGTGACATTTTCATTCTAAATATTCTGTGAGAAAGAGCATTTTACTGGTACATGGTAATGTAAAACTGGAGTTTTCTCTTTCCTTATATCAGGGGTTAAAATTATACAGAATTGTACAGAGAACGTTTAAAAATACATAACTCTAAGTCCTATCTCCAGAGTTTCTCATTTAGTAGGGGTTTTTGGTTTTGGTTTTGGTTTTGCAGGGCCTAAGAATTTGCATTTTATTTAATTCACACATCAGGAAATTCTGATGTAACCAGGCCACATGTTTGTGAATCACTGATAAGGAATATGAAAGATTTAGAACAGTGCTTCTAAAACTTTATTGTGCATACAGATATCAATGATCTTGTGGCAAAGATGATTCTATTCAGAAGGCCTGGAGGGGGCCTGAGGTTCTGTATTTTTAACAAGCTCCCAGGTAACCTCATGCAGCTGGTCCATGGATCACACCCAGAGTGGCAAAGATGGAGCCTCCCTAAAAGACAGGGTGAGCTTAGGTGGCTGTGAATGTTAATATAACGGTTTTCAAACAGGAATGACTGTCCTTGAGTGCATTAGGACTCCAGCAATGAAGTCACACTCTCTAAATCACCCTTCACCAAAAAGAAATAGTTATAGAAGGAGGAACAGTAAGTGCTCCCTTAGCAAAAAGTTTTATCATCAAGTCTGGTTCTTTTCCCTATATAACAAATCTTTAAGAATTCTGAGGGTGGACCAGGGAAGAAGCATATGCTCACTGTTCAGTAAAATCAAGAGAAAATTCTGATCCTGAATCCCACGGCACTGACTTTACCCCACCCAACACAGCACCATCTCACTCCATTCGCATGCTTCCAGGTAGTCCTAAGAGGCTCATTTAGATCACTGGATGAGAGCATGGATGATGAGGCTGGGTGCATATTTCCAGCACCAGCATTTACCGAGTGAGTTTGTTCAAGTTACATACCTTTCCAAGGCCTCAGATTTCCCATCTGAAACATGGAGACAGCACCTACTTCAAAGGATTTTTGTGCACATCACAGGAGAACCCACAGTATCTTGCACAAAGCGGTGCTCCAAAAATGCTAGATATGATTATTTTCACTAAAGACCAATGAAGAACAACAACAACAAAAAAAAAAGAAAGAAAAAGAAAAAAAATTCAACTATTGGGATAAAACAGAAAGAAAACTGCGTGTAAATGTCTAAAGCAAGTAGATACGAATTAAAAGGTAGGTAGGTGATGCCATATACCGAGGCTTTACTCTCCTGGCGTGTACTCATTTTAATTCCTGAAGGACAGAAAACAAATAGTCACCAAACAAGAAACCCTGTCTCCATCTTGTTCTTTCTCTAATGTATTTGTCACACTGGAGCCAGATAGAATTTTCTAGCATGCCAAACTGAATGCATCATTCCCCTTTAGAAAGCCCTCTTTGACTTACTGCCTTTAGGATAAAAGTAAAAATCTTTAACAATGCCTGTTGGTGCTGATCCCTTGGTCTAGGAACCTCTTTCTCCACCCTTCCTCACCAATCAATATTCCCAATGTAAATATACTTCCTCTAGGAAGTCTTTTTCAAGCTCTATGTTTCTCTAATCCAAATATTTTCACACTTTATTGCAATTTATATGAAAATATCTTGTGTTTTCGTCTAAGTCCATAAGAACAATGAAGGCAAACATTTTTATTGTCCTGATGATTATTTACTACACAGCAGCTATGTTGTGCCTGGCACACAGTTGGTGCTTAACAAATATTTGTTGGGGGTGGTGGCCCAGATGGCAACTAGAAGAAGCTAGTGCACACAGCTCTCACAGAGAGGAACAGAAGGGGCAGGTAAGCCCAGCACCTTCAACTGAAACACCCAGGTACACTCACTGAGACTAATCAAGGAAATAACTGGACCCATGGAAAATGGAGAAAATCAAGGCAGATCAATAGCCCACCCAGAAGTGACACAGAGCCAGGGGAACCTCCTTTACTCGGGGAAGCAGTGAGTGAATGAGTGACCCCAGGAACCCACACTGCTCCCACAGATCTTTGCAACTCTCAGGTCAGGAGATTCCCCCGTGAACCCACTCCACCAGGGCCTTCAGTCTGACACACAGAGCTAAGTGGGGTCTCAGCAGAGCAGCTACACAGGCACACACATGGAGACCCAGGAGCCTTAGAGACACGGGCTTTCTGGGCTTCCCAGGAAAAGTAGTTGCAATTCAGGCAATGTGGGAGGTTAGACTGCCATACATACCCCTAGGAAAGGGGTTGAATCTAGACTGAGCAGCGACAGTCTGCAGACCCTGCTTCCGTGGCACCTCTGCAGACCCTGCTTCCTTGGTACCTCACAGGATAAGGCCCACTGGCTTGGAATTCCAGCCAGACATGGATAGCAATGTTGCACCCCCGTGAGACAAAACTCCCAGAGGGAGCGGCGGGCCACCATCTTTGTAGTTTAGGCAACTTAGCCATCCAGCCTTCAGGCTTTGGAGAGTCCAAGCCAACCAAGAGTGGAAGTGGTCTCCCAGGACAGCACAGCACAGCTGTTCTATGAAAAATGGCCAGACTGCTTTTTAAAATGGATCCCTGATCCCATTCCTCCTCGCTGGGCAGAACCTCCCAACCAGGATCTCTAGCCACCCCCGTTGGTGTTCTCTGGCCAACAGAGACTTGAAACCTCTCTGGGACGAAGCACCTAGAGGGAGGGGTGGGCCACCATCTTTGCTGTTTAGGTGACTTAGCCATCCAGCCTTCTAGCTTTAGACATCCAAGCCGACTGAGGCTGAAAGCAGTTTTCCAGCCCGGCACAGCTGCTCTATGAAAACATGGCTAGTTTGCTTACTTAAATGTGTCCCTGATTCCATTCCTCCTCACTGGGTGGGACCTCCCAACCAGGGTCTCCAGACACCTCCTACAGGTGTATTTGAGCCAGCAATAGGCCCATAACTCTCTGGGAAGGAGACCCCAAAGAGAGAGGCAGGCTGTCTTTCTTGTTGTTTCATAGCCTTTATTATTGATACCTCCAGGTACTGGAAAATCCAAGGTGACCAGGAACTGGAGTGGCCCCCAGCATACCATAGCAGCACTGCAGAAAAGTGACCAGACTGTTACGTGGGTGCTCATTTTTATATGTCCTCACTGGGCAGGTCCTCCAGGCCTAGGCCTCTAGCCAGCTCCACCAGAACTACTGAGCCAGTAGGAGCTCTGCAACTCCCTGGACAGAGTCCCCAGAGACTCAAAGCCTCTCTGCCACTACCTCTGCAGTGGAACTGCCCTTGCTACCCTCAGATTAACAAAGGAGCAAAGACCTTATGTGTCTTAGCCACACCTCCAACAAGCTGTAGTTGATCCAAGGAGAGGAGGCCAGTCTGTCTTCCTTGGGTTCCAGCCACTGCCCCCACTGCTCATCACTAGACAGAGAACCCCCAGCTTGGGCCCACAGCACAGACCTCCATCCTGGGATGATTGCACTGAGCAATCTCTGACCTCCATTTCTCTGGAGTGGACCCCCAGGAAACAAGCAGAAGACCTTTGGACACAACCACTAAGGTCCCTTCCTCTGCGCCTCCAAGTTGGGGTAGGAGAATAACACCGAGATCACACCAGAGCGGCAATGGGCAGCCGAGAAATGCCAAGCCGTGATCTACAGCCAGCACTCAATGGGGAGAAGAACCCACACCTTCAGAACATTGAGAGGGACCATGGTTGTAACTGTGAGGAAACATAGGGAAGCCACGCAACTGAGCGAGAGTCTGCCAACTGACCAGAACATCTAGGTGCCACCTACCAGATCACACCCGAAAGCTTCAACACCAAAAGTAAACTGAGCATACACTACTCTGAAATCAAAGACTTTGTCAGTTTCAAATAAAGACTCTGTACAAAGCCTCAGTTCTGTGAAAACATCTAGAAAACAAGTCTATTGACTGCACTCAATCTACACTGCAGATAAAGGAATGCCAATATGCAGAGATGAGAAAGAACCAACACAAGGACTTCAGTAGCTCAAATGGCCAGAGTGCCATATGTCCTCCAAAGGACAAAACCAGTTCTCCAACAAGAGTTCTTAACCAGGCTGAGTGGGCTGGAATGACAGAAATAAAATTCAGAACATGGATAGGGATGAAGCCCATTGAGATTACAGAGGATTGCAAAACCCAATCCAAGGAAAGTAAGAATCACAATTAAATGATAAAGGAGCTGAAGGATGAAATAGCTGGTATAATAAAGAACCTAATGGATTTGATAGAGCTGAATAACACAATACAAGAATTTCACAATGCAATCACAGGTATTAACAGCAGAATAAACCAAGATGAGAAAAAAAAAAACAAAAAACTCAGAACTTGAAGACTGGCTCTCTGAGATAAGACTGTCAGACAAAAATAAAGAAAAAATAATATAAAAGAATGAACAGAACCTCTAAGAAGTACAGGATAATGTAAAGAGGCCAAATTTATGAATCACTGGTATTCCTGAAAGGGAAGGGGAGAAAACAAACAACTTGGAAAACATATTTCAGGATACCATCCATGAAAACTTCCTAAATTTTGCTAGGAGACAAACAGTCAAGTTTAGAAATAAAGAGAAATCCTGAAAGATTCTATGCAAGATCATCCCCAAGACACGTATTGTCAGATATTTCAAGGTTGAAATGAAAGAATGTTAAAGGCAGCTACAGAGAGAGGGAAGGTAACCTCCAAAGAGAATCCCTTTCATTTGAGAGGCTAACAGTGGACCTCTCAAATGAACTCTATAAGCCAAAAGAAATTGGGGGCCATGTTCAATATTCTAAAACAAAAAAATCTTCAAGAATTTTACATTCAGCCAAACCAAGTTTCCTAAGCGAAGGATAAATAATAAGATTTTTTTCAGATAAGCAAATGTTGAGGAAGTTTGTTACTACAACACCTGCCGTACAAGAGTTCTTGAAAGGAGCACTAAACATAGAAAGGAAAAACTACTACCAGATACTACAAAAATGCACTTAAACACACAAACCAGTGTCACTAAACCATACAAACAAGCCAACATAATAACCAGGTCACAGCTCAATGACAGGAACAAATGCACATATATTAATACTAACCTTGAATATAAATGGGCTAAATGCCCTCACTTAAAAGGCACAGAGTGGCAAGCTAGATAAAAAAGCAAGCCCCAACAGTATGCTGTCTTCAAAAGACCCATCTCACATGTAATGATATCCACAGGCCCAAAATAAAGGGATAGAGGAAAATCTTCCAACAAAATGGAAGAGAGAAAAAAGCAGGAATTGAAATCCTTATTTCAGACAAAACAGACTTTACATTAATAAAAATTAGAAAAGACAAACAAGAGCATTACATAATGCTAAAGGGTTCAATGCAACAAGAAGACCTAACTATTCTAAATATATATGCACCCAACACAGGAGCATCCAGAAATAAAGCAAGTTCTTAGAGACCTACAAAAAGATATAGACTCACACACAATAATAGTGAGAGACTTCAACACTACACTGACAGTATTAGACAGATCATCAAGGTAGAAAATAAACTGAGATATTCAGAACCTGAACTCAACACTGGACTAAATGAATGTGATAGACCTCTGCAGAACTCTTCACCCAAAAACAACAGAATATACATTCTTTTCATCACCACATGGGATATACTCCAAAATCAACCACATAATTGGACCTAAAACAATCCTCAGCAAATGCAAAAACTCAAAAAACACCAAACACACTCTCAGACCACAGTGCAATAAAAGTGGAAGTCAAGACTAAAAAAATTGCTCAAAACTATTCAATTACATGGAAATTAAACAACATTCTCCTGCATGACTTTTGGGTAAATAATGAAACTAGGAAGAAATCAAGATTTTTTTTAAAAAATGAATGAGAACAAAGATGCAACATACCAGAATCTGTGGGCTACAGCTAAGACAATGTTAAGAGGGAAATCCACAGCACTAAATACCCACATCAAAAAGGTAGAAAGATCTCAAATTAACAAGCTAACACTACAACTTAAGGAATTAGAGACGTACAAGCAAATCAACCCCAAAGCTAGCAGAAGACAAGAAATAACTAAAATCAGAGCTGAATTGAAGGAAATCAAGATATACAAAAACCATTAGAAAGATCAATGAATCCCGGAGTTGTTTTTTTTTTAATTAATAAGATAGATAGACTAAACTGCTAGTTATACTCATAAAGTAGAAAAGAGAGAAGATCAAAATAAACACAATTAGAAATGATGAAGGAGACATTTCCACTGACACCACAGAATTAAAAATAACCATCAGGGACTACTATAAACACTTCTATGCACACAAACTAGAAAACGTAGAAGAAATGGATAAACTCCTGAACACATACACCCTCCCAAGAGTGAACAAAAAAGAAATTGATTCCCTGAACAGACCAATAATGAGCTTCAAACTTGAATCACTAATATATAGCCTACCAACTGAATAAAAGCCAAGGATCTGATGAATTTACAGCTAAATTCCACCAGAGGTACAAGAAAGAGCTGGTATCTTTTCTACTGAAACTATTCTAAAAATTGAGGAGAAGAGACTCCTCCCCAACTCATTCTATGAGGCCAGCATCATCCTGATACCAAAAGCTGGCAGAAACACAACAAAAAAAGAAAACTTCAGGCCAATATTCTTGAGGAACATCAATGCAAAAATCCTCAAAATAATACTTGCAAATCAAATCCAGCAGTATATCAAAAAGCAAATCCACCATGATCAAGTAGGCTTCATCCCTTGGATGCAAAGTTGGTTCAACATAACGCAAATCAATAAATGTGATTCATCACGTGAACAAAACTAAACACAAAAATTACGTGATTATCTCAATAAATGTGGAAAATGCCTTTGATACAATTCAACATCCCTTCATGTAAAAGACTCTCAATAAGCCAGGTATTGAAGAAACATACCTCAAAATAATAGGAGCCATTTATGACAAGCCCACAGCCAACATCATACTGAATGTGAAAATTCTGGAAGCATTCCCCTTGAAAACTGGCACAAGACAAGGATGCCCTCTCTCTCGCCTCTCCTAGTCAACGTAGTATTAGAAGTCTTAGCCAGAGCAATCAGCAAGAGAAAGAAATAAAGGGCATCTGAATGGGAAGAGAGGAAGTCTAATTATCCCTGTTTGCAGATGACATGATTCTGTATCTACAAAACCCCATAGTCCCATCCCAAAACCTCCTTCAGCTGATAAACAACTTCAGCAGAGTTTCAGGATACAAAATCAATGTGCAAAAATCACTAGCATTTCTATACACTAACAACAGCCAAACCAAGAGCCAAATCAGAAAGGTAATCCCATACATGATTGCCACAAAAAGAATAAATTACCTAGGAATTATAGGGAGATGAAAGATTTCTACAGTGAGAACTATAAAACACTGCTCAAAGAAATCAGAGAAGGGCCAGGCACAGTGGCTCATGCCTGTAATCCCAGCATTTTGGGAGGCCAAGGCAGGCAGATCATGAGGTCAGGAGTTCAAGACCAGCATGATCAACATGATGAAACCCCATCTGTACTAAACACACACACACACACACACAAAATTAGCTGGGTGTGGTGGCACATGCCTATGATCCCAGCTGCTCATGAGGCTGAGGCAGGAGAATCGCTTGAACCCAGGAGGTGGAGATTGCAGCAAACCAAGATTGTGCTGCTGCACTCCAGCCTGGCAGACAGAGCAAGACTCCATCTTTTAAAAAAGAAAAAAAAAAAAAAAAGAAATCAGAGAAAACACAAACAAATGGAAAAATATCCCATGCTCATGGATAGGAAAAATCAATATCATTAAAATGGCCATATTGCCCAAAGCAATTTACAGATTCAATTCTCTTCCTATCAAACTACCAACAACATTCTTCACAGAACTAGAGAAAACGATTTTAAAATTTATATAGACCCAAAAAAGAGCCTGAATAGCCAAGATAATCCTAAGTAAAAAGAGTAAAGTGAGGAATCACATTACTTGACTTCAAACTATACTACAGGGCTACAATAAACAAAACAGCATGGTTCTGGTACACAAACAGACACATAGACCAATGAAACAGAATAGAGAGCACAGAAATAAGGCCACACACCTACAACCATCTAATCTTTGACAAGGCTGACAAAAACAAGTAATGGGGAAAAGACTCCCTATTCAATAAATGGTGCTAGGATAACTGGCTATCCATAAGCAGAAGATTGAATCTGGACCCCTTCCTTACATCATCATGTAATAAACACTTAAATGTAAAGCCCAAAACTATAAAAACCCAGAAAGACAACTAGTCAATACCATCCTAGATGTAGGAACAGGTCAAGATTTCATGACAAAGACATCAAAAACAATCACAACACAATAAAAAATTAACAAGTAGGATATAATTAAGAGCTTCTGCACAGCAAAAGAAGCTATCAACAAAGTAAACAGACAACCTACAGAATGGGAGAAAATATTTGCAAATTATGCATCTGACAAAGGTCTAATATCCAGCATCTATAAGGAACTTAAACACATTTACAAGAGAAAAACAAATAATCCCATTAAAAAGTGGGCAAAGGACATGAACAGACACTTTTCAAAAGGAAACGTACATGCAACCAAGAGGCATGTGAAAAAAAAGCTCAATATCACTGATCATTAGAGAAATGCAAATCAAAACCACAATGAAATACCATCTCACCCCAGTCAGAATAGCTATTACTTAAAAGTCAAGAAAAATAGATGCTGGTGAGGTTGCAGAGAAAAGGGAACTCTTACACACTGCTGATGGCAGTGTAAATTAGTTCAACCATTGTGGAAAGCAGGATGATGATTCCTCAAAGAGCTAAAAGCAGAATTACCACTTGATCCGGCAATCCTATTACTGCATATACACCCAGGAGAATATAAATTATTCTCCCATAAAGACACATGCGTGTGAATGTTCATTGCAGCACTATTCACAATGGCAAAGACATGGAATCTACCTAAATGCCCATCAATGACAGATTGGATAAAGAAAATGAGGTACATATACATCATGGCATACTACACAGCCATAAAAAGAATGAGATCATGTCATTTGGGGGAACATGGATGGAGTTGGAGGCTATTATCCTTAGCAAACTAAGGCAGGAACAGAAAACCAAATATTGCAAGTTCCCAGTTATAAGTGGAAGCTAAAAGATAAGAACTCATGAACACAAAGAAGGGAACAATTGACACTGGGGTCTACTTGAGGGTGGAGGGTGGAAGAATGGAGAGGAGAGGAAAAGGTAACTAATGGGTACTTGACTTAATAATGGGTGATGAAATAATCTGTGCAACCAACCCCTATGACACGAGTTCACCTATGTGATAAATTTGCATATGTACCCCTGAACCTAAAAGTTTTTAAAGATGAAGTAAATAACTATTTTTGAAAAATATATATATCACTCACTTTTAATTAACTCTTGTGAAGAAAAATCTCTTTGATGTTTTTAAAAATCCCTTCTGTGGTTCACACTGAAACCACCGCCTTTGTGTTTCCTATAAACCTTATTACTTGATATCTTTATACCTCAATTTATGCAACTTATATAAGCCATACTTTCACCTGCCATACTTTCACTATTTTTCCTGCTTGTTACTTTTCACTTACAAATGAGAACTGAACATTTAGTTCTTAGCACATGGAAATGTAACAAAAGTAAAACCTTTCTCTGGTAAATTATTGTGTTTTCATAGGAAAAGGGGCACTTCAGTGCAGCTTAGAGAAAGGGATAAAATACAAGGTTCATTTTAGGTGAATGGTGAATACAGATGTTGCTAGAAACAATAATATATCCAATGATATGGCAAAAATATAAGTTGAATTGTAACTTGGGCTTTCCCAGGCTATATAGAAGAACAACCAAAGGCAGCAGGGCAAATACTCCTCTTTTCTGCCCCCACAACCTTCATAGCCCTCAGAAAACAAGCTGAGATGGCTAGGGCATCCCTTTCCTTGGGGGAAGCCCATCTCCACTTAGCCTTGGGGAGCCTTCCTCACCCTGTGTTGTCAGTGGTGATGCTGTTGCTCCTACTTTCCAGTTTGACCCTATTGCTAGTCTGTGATCTCACTCCAGCTTTCAATTTTCTCATTATTTGGTGAGTTCCACTCTTTCTGTCAGTCAGTGAACAACCAAACATCAACTGAGCTCTGTGCCAGTCACCAGGCTGTGGAAATGCAGTGTGAGGGAAGTAAGGTGTGTCCATTCTCACACACCTGTTCTCATTGGAGTAGGGAACACCTTGTCTCCAACAGTTACAATTACATCATTGATGCCAATCATTCAGGTGGCCTGAATTCTTCTCTTCCCTACAGTCCCTTCTCATAAAGACTCTGAATGGCCTGAAGCTGGATCACCTCCCAGGAGGTCACCAGATAATCTCCCTGCCATAGCTGAAGAACAACCTGCACCCCAGGGTCCATGCCACGCTCTCTACTCCTTTGTTCAGGGTGAGTTCTCCTCCCCCAGGAACCCGTCGGGGAGACTGAGTTGCTTTGATCCTCGGTCCCGTCCATGAGATTTAGCTTTGCTGAGTTATTGAAAGACAAACATATAACATCAATATTGAGGCCGGGCACAGTGACTCAACCTGTAATCCCAGCACTTTGGGAGGCCGAGGCAGGTGGATAGCCTGAGGTCAGGAGCTCAAGACCAGCCTGGTCAACACGGCGAAACCCCGTCTCTACTAAAAATACAAAAATTAGCTGGGTGTGGTGGTGCCCACCTGTAACCCCAGCTAATCAAGAGGCTGAGGCAGGAAAATCACTTGAACCTGGGAGATGGAGGTTGCAGTGAGTTGAGATCACGCCATTGTACTCCAGCCTGGGCTACAGAACGAGACTCCACCTCAAAAACAAACAAAAAAAGAAAAAGGAAAATAATATTGAAACAGTAAGACCAGAAGAAGGAATTTCATCCTCAGCCACGAGGTGGCGACAGTGAGAAACTGTCAAAGAGAAGGCCTCTGCGCTTCCCCCACATCCCCACCGCCCTCCCATCTGTCACCGAAGTCACTTTCTTAATAAATTTAGGTATTCTTCTCTAGATGCCTTTTTCCACCACCAGAAACCAAAACTGGGTTAATTACTCCATATGTAATAATGTTTATTTTGTATCTATTTCCCCACCAGCCTAAATTGTAAAAAATTGTATTTTCAAAGAACTGAAAAAATGGGTTTATATATTTTACTGACCTAATTAAGTCTAATGTAAATACATTTGTAATACATGCCGCAGTTTGAAAGTATGCTTTATAATTCTTGAATGTTTGGGGCTTGAAGAAACTCTGCCTGTAACGACTTAATATTGAAGGAAAACAAATTTATCTAAAAGTAGAAACTTTTATTACCAAACAAGGAAGAGGAAAATGAATGTGAAGACTGTTCCTCCCACATTTGTTTATCAGCCTCCCATTGCTTCTAATAAAACTACCTAGACTAGGACTTCTCAAGGTCCACAGTGCGTAGGAATCACCAGAGGTCTTGTTAAGTGGAAGTTTCTGATGCACTGGGCTTGGAGCAGAGCCAGTGATCCTGCATTACTAACTAGCTCCCAGGTGAGGATGAGGGCACTGGACCACACACCACAACTTTAGCAGTAAGGACCTAGAGTACAATTATTTCCAGAATGTTAAGGACAAGAATAATCTGTGCCTATAAATTACTAGATGTCTGATGGCCCCTGGTTGAATCTTAAGTAATTCTGAATTATACTTTGACCTAATATACTTAGCTGAGTTAGTATGTTGATTAATTTTTGTAAAAGCAGTCATTTCCTGAAATTAATGTTAGTTTTCTTCCTAAATTGATCCAAAGTATAATATTCTGATTATCTATTGTTGCATAACAAATGCTCCTAAAACTTAGTGGCTTCAAGCAACAATGCTTTTACTCTATCACATGGTTCCATGGGCCAGAAATTCAGGCAGGCATTGACTGAGGTCACCCAGTGGTATGCAGCCGGCACCTCATCTGGTCTAGAGGGTCCCAGAGGGCTCATGTACATGTCTGAAGAGTAGTGACTGGAAGACTGCACTCATCTGGGCCTCTCTTTATCCCACAATTATGGGGACTCACAAGATGGCCTCTCCATCAGGGCACTTGGATATCCTACACAATGGTTCAGATCCTAATGAGAAGTGAAGCCAGCTGGGCTTCTGGATCGGATGGGGACTTGGAGATCTTTTGTGTCTAGCAAAATGATTGTAAACACACCAACCAGCACTCTGTAAAATGGACCACTCACCAGAATGTGGACCGGGCCAAACAAGGGCATAAAAGCTGGCCACCTGAGCCAGCACCGGCACCCACGCTGTGGAAGCTTTGTTCTTTTGTTCTTCACAATAAATCTTGTGCTGCTCATCTTTGGGTTTCCACTTCCTTTATGAGTTGTAACACTCACCACGAGGGTCTGCAGCTTCATTCCTGAAGTCAGCCAGACCACGACGAACCCACTGGGAGGAACAAACAACTCCAGAGACGCCACTTTTAAGAGCTGTAACACTCACTGCGAAGGTCTGCGGCTTCACTGCTGAAGTCAGGGAGATCAGGAACCCACCAGAAGGAAGAAACTCCGGACACATCCGAACATCTGAAGGAACAAACTCTGGACACACCAGCTTTAAGAGCTGTAACACTCGTCTCTACTTAAAAAAAAAGAAAATACAAAAAACAGCTGGGCGAGGTGGCGGGCGTCTGTAGTCCCAGCTACTCGGGAGGCTGAGGCCCGAGAATGGCGGGAACCCGGGAGGCGGGAACCCGGGAGGCGGAGCTTGCAGTGAGCCCAGACCGCGCCTGCTCGGGAGGCTGAGGCCCGAGAAGGGCGGGAACCCGGGAGGCGGAGCTTGCAGTGAGCCGAGACCGCGCCTACTCGGGAGGCTGAGGCCCGAGAAGGGCGGGAACCCGGGAGGCGGAGCTTGCAGTGAGCCGAGACCGCGCCTACTCGGGAGGCTGAGGCCCGAGAAGGGCGGGAACCCAGGAGGCCGGAACCCGGGAGGCGGAGCTTGCAGTGAGCCGAGACCGTGCCACGGCAACTCCAGCCCGGCGACGGAGCCAGACTCCGTCTAAAAAAAAAAAAAAAAAAAGCTGTAACACTCACCATGAGGGTCTCCGGCTTCATTCTTGACGTCAGCGAGACCAGGAACCCACCAGAAGGAATAAATTGCGGACACACTATGACCAAGCTGCTAGCCTTCTCACAGGTGAGCATAGAACTGGAATCATGTGCTTTGCAACATATTCTTAGTCAAAGCCATCATAGTCCAGCCAAGATCCAGGGAAGGAGAGATGGACTTGGACTCTTCTCAACGGCGATGCCAAGGATGTGCAGCCATCCTGAATCACCCACAGTGGTGATAGGACAGCAAAGTAGCTTCCCAGAACCTGTGCACATCTGGATACCTCTCGAGAAGAGAGGTAGCAAGGACTGGAATATTTATATTGATTGTTTTCCTTTAAAAATCTTCAAGTTGAATTTATTTCAATCTCTCTTCCTTTCACTTAGCTATTGTACTAATACTATGAAACACGTTTGAGTTTGTAAATATACTTGTTACTATTGAGAAATGTACATAATCTCCCAGGGTCTCAGGTTTCCTAGGTCTCTAGGTTTTTTAATTTATTAAATTAAAAGTAAGAATATACCTGATTGCTAAGCCTCCCTAAAACTATGATTCCACCCAGGCGAAGTAGCTCATGCCTGTAATCCCAGCACTGTGGGAGGCCAGGGTGGGTGGATCATGAGGTCAGTAGATCAAGACCATCCTGGCTAACATGGTGAAACCCAGTCTCTACTAAAAATACAAAAAATTAGCTGGGAGTGGTGACACATGCCTGTATTCCCAGCTACTTGGGAGGCTGATGCAGGATAATTGCTTGAACCAGGGAGGTGGAGGTTGCAGTGAACCCAGATTGTGCCACTGTACTCCAGTCTGGGCAACAGAGCCAGACTCCATCTCAAAAAAAAAATCCATGATTCCAAGATGTTTAATCTATTCTATTATCTCTTGAGTAATAAATTTATAGTTAATTTTTAATATTAATATAGTTAATGTCTCAAAACCATACCAAAGAGTATGTATATATACACATACAAATATATGTGTGCATGTATATGCTTATATATACATATATAATTAGCAATTTATACCCTAACTTCCTGCCTCATCTTTATTTCCAGCAAGTTCCTCAAGAGCTTCTGCATAATTTAATTGCTACTTATTTAAAGATTTACCACGATAATTATAGACATCCTTGCTCTTTCAAAATCCTTTAGATGTTTACAGAAACCTTATAGCTCATGGAAGCCCATGTAATTTATTTATATAACATAATTTTAAAGCCTATCTAAAACATTCCCAGTTCAAATTATTATTATTTTAAATCCTTTGACATTTTTGTATTTCCTAATAACATTCTCTTGCAGCTATAATTTCCAAGAAGTTAGAATCTCAGAACACAGCACCTACCTGAATCTTTGGATTCACCCGAAACCTAGGATTAACAAGGAAAGGAAAAGTTTAGATTATCATAAAAATGTCATCAACATTTCTAGGAGTGTCTTTAAAACTGCTAGTACATACTAACTTTTAAAAGAGGGTAAAAAAACAAAAATCTGGTAGTAACTAAATGGTAACAGTCTCAAAAAGAAGAGGACTGGGGTAAGGAAAGAACATTGTTAAGACACGTGCAGGTAAGGGCTGAGAATCCCAATGACGATAAAATAAGATGAGAGAAAAAAGCCCGTGTGCAGAAGGAAAGGAGAAAACAGGGGTCTGAAGACGAGGGCTGAGTGGCCAGTGCCAGGCAGAGGCCCCAGGCGCCTTACAGGAAATGAAAAGCAGGGCCTGAAACTTCAGTTAGGATTCCCACACAATTAGAGCTGCCAAAGTATCATCCATCCCTATGAAAATGTAACATGGAATCATTCTTAAATAAACATGGTTTTATTCCCAAATTTGGAAAGTACCTTTTGTGGGCTGAGTTATGTATCTCCAAAATTCATATGTTGAACTTGACCCCCCATCACACCTCAGAATGCATTTGAAGGTAGAGTCTTTAAAGAGATATTGATGAGGTTAATATGAGTTAGTTAGGTCGGGCCCAACCCACTTGTAAGGACTGGTGTCCTTACAAGAAGGGGAAATGTGGACACAGAGACACCAGGATGCACGTGTAGGAAAGATATGTGAGGACATGGTTAGAAGGCAGCCATCGGCAAGCCAAGGAGAGGTTTCAGGTGAAACCCAACCAGCCTATATCTAGGTCTCTGGCTGTTCTCCAGCCCCCAGAACCGTGAGAAAAGTTTCTGTGGTTAAGCCACTCAGTCTAGCATTTTGTTAGGGCACTAATATAGTAGCTTTGTATAATGCAAACACTATGAATCTGAATGTCAATTCCCCCACATACTAACTAGGTTCTCTGGGGACAGATTTTCAAAAATAAACTTTTTAAAATTTTAGAAGTTTTTTTTTTTTTTTTTTTGAGACGGAGTCTCACCAGGCTGGAGTGTAGTGGTGCGATCTCGGCTCCCTGCAACCTCTGCCTCCCAGGTTCAAGTGATTCTCCTGCCTCAGCCTCTCGAGTAGCTGGGACTACAGGTGCGCACCACCACGCTAATTTTTTGTATTTTAGTAGAGATGGGGTTTCACCATGTTCACCAAGCTGGTCTTGCTCTCCTAGCCTCGTGATCCGCCCACCTCGGCCTCCCAAAGTGCTAGGATTACAGGGGTGAGCCACCACACCTGGCCTAGAATAGTTTTATACTTACGGAAAAGGTGCAAAGACAGTAGAGTTCCCATAGCCACATTCCCAGTATCCCCTACTATTAACATTTTATATTAATATGGTACTATTAAAAATAGTATTGTCACAATTAACAAGCCAATATTGATGCATTGCTATTAACTAAAATTCATACTTCATTTGAATTTTCTTAGTTTTTCACCTAGGTAAATTTTCTGTTCTGGATCCCACCCAGAATGTCACATTACAGCTGTTCCTCATGTCTCCTTACGCTCCTCTTGGCTGTGACAGTTTCTCAGACTTCTCTTATTTTATGATGACCTTGGCAGTTTTGAGACATATTGGTCAGGTGTTTTGTAGAATGTCCCTCTATTTGGATTTGTCTCATGGTTTTTTCAAGATTACGCTTGGATTATGAATTTTTGTTGGAGAAAAAACACAACAGTAGAGTGTTATTCTCACATATCATATCAAGGGTCCGTGCTATGAACATGGTTCATCACTGTTGAACCACTGTTGACCTTGACCATCACCGAAGGCAGAGTCTGCCAAATTTCTCCACCATAACATTAATTGTTTCCCACTTTCTTTTCTTTTCTTTTCTTTTCTCTTTTCTTTTCTTTTCTTTCTTTCTTTCTTTTTTTTCTTTCTTTCTGTCTCTCTCTCTCTCTCTTTTATTTTTGAGATGGAGTTTCCCTCTGTCGCCCAGGCTGCAGTGCAATGGCGCGATCTCGGATCACTGCAACCTCAACCTCCTGGGTTGAAGCAATTCTGTCACTTCAGCCTCCTGAGTAGCTGGGACTATAGGCGTGTGCCACCACGCCCGGCTAATTTTTGTATTTTTACTAGAGATGGGATTTCACTATGTTGGCCAGACTGCTCTCGAACTCCTGACCTCAAGTGATCTGCCCGTCTCGGCCTCCCAAAGTGCTGGGATTATAGGCATGAGCCACCGCATCTGGCTGTTTCCCATTTTCAATACAGTAAGGCAAGATTTTAACCTCCCCAAACCTCAATTTCTTCTTTTTGTAAAATAAAGATAAAACTACCTCAAAAAGTTTTGGGAGCAATTCTACAAGCTGTTGTTCTTAAATAATTCTTCCCTGGATTGTTGAAGCCTTTAGTTAATTAACGGCATGCCGAAAAGGTTGATGTTGACAAGTTACCAGTGTTTACATAGCTTTGGGAGGGAAGGATGTTTGAGGTCTTTACTCAGCCTTTCTCAGTGATGTCACCTGATCTCATATCTAATTTTACATTCTTAATTTTTGAAAACTTTGTTATAGAAAGGCTGGGAAGTTGTGTAAGTTTCAGGCCTCACAAAAGTTTAACAGTCCCTGGTATCAAGCAGTTATTTTAAGTTCTTGACAGGTGTTAACACATTTAATCTTGACAACAGTCCCTTGAGGAAGATCTCGTATTGTCACAATGTCACCTACTCGTACACCTAACTTTGGAGTTACTAACAGCCCAAAATCACACAACTTTTTCTTAGTAAACTAATATCCCATTGTCACTCAGCCAGCAATATTACTCAGGCACTCTGGCTCCAGAGTCCAAGCACATAAACAACACTGCAACAACTTAACATTGGTAGCAGGTGCATCCAGCTGTTGCCAATACCCAGGCCCCACCCCAAACATGTTAAATCATTTAGTTTCTACAGTTTGTTTTTGGATATTTTCTAAAGTTAACTTTATTTCCTCCTCCACTTCTCCTTGTTAGCCCAGATATTTTTTTCCTTTGAAGTTAGACATTACTGACCTACCATGGAGCTTCTTTTTATGTAAATATTTATGAAAAATCAGCAGTCTCATAGAATATTTACTTACCAACTTGTTTTTGTGGAAACACTACTAAAACAAAAATACAAGCATAAAAGTTTAACAGAACAATAATATCTAGGCAATTTATTAATAGGTATTTAATGTATACTATTGTACTATAAGTCATAATGAAGGGAGAAAGCTAAAAATGTAGATAAAAGACTGAATTTCCCCCAAGAACTATTAAGACTATCTAGATAAAACAGAGAGTGATTAAGTACCAAATTATATGTGTTATGCTAGACTCACAATAGGAGTTCCAAGAGGGGAAAGATTAGAGGGGTGAATGGAGCAGGTGAGACTAGGAATGAGCCTTGCAAAATATTACGGATATTTATAGGCAGAGAGGTGGGTCAGGGTGCTCTGGAATCTCTGTGAACATAGGCATTGATAAAAATGGTAATACATATATATTTCCTGTATTTTTCCAGGAATGATTTATTGTAGACTGGTGAGAGACCTGGGCCAGTGGAGAGCCTGATGATTAGAACAAGGATATCACGTTGAGAAATGGAAGCATAATTTGAGTGTTGAAGAGGAAGCACTGATGAATAGATAATAGGGATCATTAATGAACATAAGGTGTCTTTCATTGCCAGGAAATGAGGTTCTCTGGTTTCTCAGCCCTAAGCCATTTTTTAAAATTGTTCTCTCTCTCTCTTCTGATTTTTGTTTGTTGTTGTTAATAGGCACGGTCTTCAAGCAAGATTTATGATCTACATGGGGGTCAGGAATGCTAAACTGCACCAAATCATCAGGCTCATCCTAAAGGTTCCCTAGAGGAGACGGAAAACAGGTATCATATGATTTGGTTACAATGCACCTGATGTATGTTGCTACCTTCATAACTCATAGTTTCTATCATTTTCACAAGGAGCACCTGGTGAATGTTTACTTTTTGTCTCACTGTGTTCTGATATGTGGTGCTGCGAAATCAGTTATTTGTTTAAAGAAAGTAGGAAAAACGTATGTATTGGCCTCATTCTCATAGAGTTCTTCTTTGTCGACTGGATCGCACCATCATTTTTACATTAGATTTTACAGCAGAGAAGAATAAGTGAAGCTCTGTGATATTCCAATTTCTATTTGGTGTCAGCCATACTATCAGTAAATTACTAGATTATGCCTGACCACATACAATTAGAGAAAACATAACTCCTACTTTCTGGTTAATAAAAACATGAACTACATAAAGGAATTGTTAAAAAATTAAATCGCTAAAGTTAAACTTAATTTTTTAGTAAATTAACTTACTGAACCATTAAAATGAGCTAAGAGGAAAAAAGGACGTATCTTAAGAATTCTACCTGGAGAACAAAATGAGATTTCTGATTTTGGTGTTTAGCTTCAGTACCCAGCATCATCTTTGAAGTTCATATCAGTTCCATTTATTTAGAACTTTTGCCTCTCTACAAAAGTACTAGAAAAACTCAGAAAAACACAAAACAAAGAAAGCACCCATAATTACATCACTTATATATAGTGTTCACATTTTGACACATGATTACAGTTCTATTTTTCTATGCATTTAAAATATACTTTTAAATTACTATATCAGCTGCATTACATATATATGTGACTACATCTTCCTCAATAGTTTCACAGGTATGTATCATATGAAGTGTTCTACTTTAATTAATCTGTTTAGATGGCCCCAGATTTTTTCCTAACACAAATAATACCGTGATAAACATCCTTGCGTATACTTCTTTCCATATCTGTGGGATTTCATTTTAAAGAGTGGTGCTAACCAAGAACTAGATCACGAAAACTGTAATTCTCTCCCTCTTACTCGGTTCAAATAAATGAGTATAGTTAAAATGATGCATATCATCTCCACCTCTCCCATCAGGTATTCAGTAGTAGCTGATAATTAGCAACTGCCTCTACAGTGACCTCATTTACATAATTAACAAAATCCAATAAGGCTGAAATTTATTGTCCTGTTCAGTGAATCATAATCTGGCAGCTGTTACTACCAAGGCAGGCATTTGTGCCTGGCTGTTCACAGATTGTCTGAAAAAGCATTTTGCTGGTGATATCCTCATGAACTTATTCTTAGGAGGCAATATGATAAGAAACACCTCACTGGATTTCTCTATTGAAAATAGTTCAAATTCATTTCACATTGGGGATTTCCATACTAAAAAAAAGACAGCTCCTTCAATTAATAAATATATGCTAAAGAAAACCAGTGTATTTGGAGAACTCCCATTTTGAGAGACACTCTAGAGGGGAACGTATCTTACCCAAGCATCTCCTCTGTGACATTGATGAGAGAAAGACGACACTGCTGAGAGGAAACTGAACCCATTTGGCAAGTTCTTCTTCAATTTCCCATCTCAGAGCCAATCTGGTGGATCCATTTTTGACACGCCAGGTCTTATCTTTTTATTTACATTTACAGTACATGAACTAATGCCCAACTGTGTTCATTGTCAGTGCAATAATAGCAAGAACAGAAAGCAGTGAATCTCTGTTGTGATTACACTAAGTTCTTAGAATTATTACTTATTCCTGAAAAATAAGACAAAACATTATTTGAATTTGACTTGTTCTGATGTCAAACATGAATGCCAGCTAAATGTAATCATTATAAAAACATGTCAAGAGTATAGTCAAGTCTTCTTAATCTTGGCTGTTTCAGTTAGGCAACACCTCAACCCCAACAGAACTTCCATGTGATTAAAATCGTTTTTTTGTTCATATTGTTTTTAATATTTTTAATAAACTTTTTTATTTTTAATTTCTACATATTAGATAACCAAACTGATATAGCTTCTCAATACTACAATTCATACAAAGATAACACTTTTATATTAGAAAGATGGTCACTGCACAGTCACACAGGCAAGGGCAATAATGTTTCCTACACCTCTAAGCAGACAACAGGACCTCTGTTTTGGAAACCTCAAAGGACAGCAGTGATTAGAATTATTGGTGTAAATAGGTATTTCATTTGTTGGTCTTTTCTATTTTCAATAGATAATATATAAACATGGAACCAAATTTAGAAGGTACAAAGAAGTGTGTAAAGAGAAAGGCTAAACCTCTTGTTCTCACCTCTGCCTCCCAAGATCCTCAGTTTCCTTCTTTGGAGGTGAAACTTTGACAGTTCCTGTGCACCTCTGAAGAGAGCTGATACCATGTGTGAGCACACTCGTTCATTCCTCTTTTATAAAACAGTGCAAATGGTGAAAGCCTCCACATAGTGTCTTACACCTTCTATGTTTTTCTATTTAATATATCTTGAAGATCTTTTCATAGCAGTACACATCAAAATGCCTTATTCTTTTAAAACACAGTCATATGTTGCTTAACGACAGGGATACATTCTGAGAAATGTGCTGTTAGGCAATTTTGTCATTTTTGTGAATGCCATAAAGTGTATTATACAAATTCAGATTACAGCCTACTACATACCTAGGCCATTTGCTACAGCCTATTGCATTTATGCTATAAACCTATACAGCATGCTACTCTACTGAATACTACAGGTAATTCCAACATAAAGGTATGCATTTGTGTATCTAAACATAGAAAGGGACAGTAAAACTAAGGTATTATAATCTCATGGGATCACTGTTGTACATGCAATCCTGTTGACTGAAATGTCATTATGCAACCCATGACTATGGTTGCATATTATTATTGCCTGATATATCATCATGTATTTGATTAAAAAAATCTGTTAATTAACATTTAAATTACTTCCTCTTCTTCAGCATTATAATTCTTCAGTAACTAACCTTGAAAATATCTGTTTGTACATGTGTAACTATATTTATGTGATAAATCTTTAGAAATTAAATTACTTCCTCCAAGCATAAATGCATTTTAAATTCTGATGATGGGCACTGCCATGTGCCCCTCAATAGTGAATCAGAATCGACACATAATATAAATATAAATGTTTCTGTCAAAAAAGGATGAGAGTATCTATTTTCTCATATCCTTACCAAACAAAGTATTATCAAAGTTTTGCTTTCCAAATTTGATAACAGTAAGAAAAATATGACTTTCGTTTGTCTTATTTTGTTATGGATGGTGTGGATAAGTTTTTATAAGTATTATAGTCATTTGTTTTCTTTAATCTATATTTTATGGTTTTGAATATTTTTATGTATACTTTTCTTTGTTATTGTTTAGTTAATCGCCTTTCTTACAGATGCCCTTCCTGACATAAAGGAAATGTCACAAAGGAAAATGTCATTATTCTGCTATTTTAATACAAAATTTTTAATACAGAATTTTTCCTACTGCATCAACTCTTTTGATTTATTTATGGTGTTTACCACATAGCATTTTTATGAATTTTATACATTAAATTCAGTCATCTTTTTTCCTCTGGGTTCTGTTTTTTGTTTTGTTTTATATATTTAATGCTTAAAATAGCCTTCCCTAAATTTATATTATTTGTATGACTTTGTTTTCTTTTAAATATCTGTTTTATCTAAAATGTACTTTGGTATAAGCAATGAGAGAGGGTTCCAAATTTACTGTCTGTTTTCTTGATGACTATGAAATCATCCTCAAACTACGTATTAAATAATATGCGTTTTCCACCATGACATGAAATGTTGCCTTCATCATGTACTGAAGCTCACACACAATTGGGTTTATTTCTGGAATTTCTAAGTCCTTGATCTGTTTCATCATGTAGCACAACCACAGTGTTTTCCTTACTACAGCTTTATACTTTACACTACCTTGCACTGTTTTCACTAATGGAAATCAATTTTGTAATCTGTGTAATATTCATTATTCGTTAAAACAGACAGAGCAACTAGAATTACCAAGAAGAACTCCAATATGAACATTGTCAACAAAACTAGGAGGAAAGTATCGCTACAAACTGTGGAATATAAGTGGATGGGGTTATGCCAATCACAACAGCAAGAACTGTGTGGACATAGCAGCTGTATTAGACAAAGAAGAAGGAAGACAAGGGGGACTACTGATGGTTCTAACAAACCGGAAATTCAGAAATTACCAACACTCACTTTCAGAAAGAGGAGTCCCCACTGAGGGTGAAGGATCTGAAAACAGTGCTTAGAATTTGAAGGAAAATTTGAAAGCTTGAAAGTCAGTGGAGTGTTAGGGGCTGGGTTATGGAAGCCTAGGTCATTAGGGATCTCTGAAATTCTCAGAGAAGGACAGGGCCTCATACTGAGGGGGATCTGTGGAGGAACATGTCTCACATTTAACTGAACAGAAATGCTGAAAGTAAAGAAAACAGGAGGTGTCGTGATGGGGGAGATAAGAGGAGGTGGATAGCTTAAAGTGTTGGAGAGATGGCTACATAAAAAGGCTGCATTTTTAGTATGTGGTGAAACAACAAGAGAGGAAACCCCACAAATATGAAGCTAGCAAAGTCACCCTGGCTCACCTCCAAATCTTGAACAACAGAAAATTCTTTCTAAACATACAGGAAAATCAATCTTACTTTACTATAATGGCACCATACAAGGTCTGCAGCCCAAATCCATACAAAGATGTTGTAAGAAAGATGAGGTAAAAAATATGAGTAACTATATTAGTCTGTTTTAATGCTGCTGATAAAGGCATACCCAAGGCTGAGTAATTTATAAACAAAAAGAGGTTTAATGGACTCACAGTTCCACATGGTTAGGGAGGCCTCACAATCACAGCAGAATGCAAAAAGATGTCTTACATGGCAGCAGACAAGCGAGAATGAGAACCAAGCAAAAGGGATTTCCCCTTATAAAACCATCGGATCTCGTGAGACTTATTCACTACCACAAGAACAGTATCGGGGGACGACCCTCATGATTCAGTTATCTCCTACCAGGCACCTCCCACAACACATGGGAATTATGGGAGCCACAATTCAAGATGAGATTTGGGTGGGGGCATAGCCAAACCGTATCAGTGACATAAAAAATGAAGACACAGCTAAAGAATATAACCAAGAAAGAAAGAAAAACATATAATCTATTATCTCAAAGAATGCCATAGTAAATTAAGAAAATAATTAAATATATGCAGAAAAAGCAATATACATCAAAATTAGAAAACATCAGTACCGAGATATCTGAACAATAGGAGAACATTAAGAGAGAATTGAGTATGCCCAGAAAATATTTTGAAATAAAAGAAAATGTTATTTCAGAAATTAAGCCTAAACTAAAAGGAACATAAGAGCATAGGAATTATTGTAGGAGAAATGAAAATAGGAAATCAAAATTTGAAGAAAATGAATCATAAAGCAATGAAGTAAGAGATAAAAGGTATTCTAGAGAAAGTGAGAGAAATGGAAAATAAAGAGTAGTCAACATACATATAATGGGAGTCTCAAAGAAGAAAACTAAAGCAATATTGGGAAAAGTACTTAAGAATATAATCCAAGAAAGTATTTTGGATAATAAATGACTTGAACTTATATTTTAAAGAGGCATACAGTGTACCTGGAAGAACTAATTCTGAATGCTCAACACCAAAAACCATTCTAAGAAAATAACTGAAACATTTGAAAAATAAATTATTTTGGCATCTAGGGAAAATCCCTTCCTTAAAAGAAAAATATATAAAGACTTTTGATAGCAATGCATTATGCCAGATACAATGAAATAGTGAGTTAAGATATTTAAATGAAGAAAATATGAGCCTTGGATTCCATTTCCTCTTAACTAAACTTTAGATATAAAAGTCATAGTAAAGCTACTATAAAAATGAAATCATTTGGGAAATTGTTTCCATAAGTATTACCTGATGAAATCTGTAGAAAACAAATCTCAATCCACCAAGAAATAATTATAGAAGTTTTGACACAAAAATATTCATTGAAACATTTTAAAACATGGATGTAAGAATGACAATACATATAATATTAGATATATACAATTATAAAAATGGAAAGAGAAGGGAAAGAATGTATGGAAAGTAGAAGGTACTTCATTTTAGGTGCTAACTGAAAGTAAAGAATATTGGATCAAAATATAAGCCAGAGGAGACAAAAAAAAAAAAAGTCAGGGCTGTATTTAATTACAATGTAGCCCTAATAGAGAACTAAATAGCTAGTACATTTTAAAAATATAAGAGAAAAATAAAGCATTAAAGGTATTATTACATTTATTTGTAAAGTTCACTCATTGAAACCAAAACAAATATTTCCAATTGCCAAAAATAATTGTTGAGAGGCAGTTATAACATGCAAAAACAAAATAAATCATTCTTTGAAAGGTTCAAACCACCTTAGACGAAATATTAAAATCCAACAATGCAGCAGGAGGCCTCTCTGACCCATCCTTATCAATTCCTCTCTATCCTTAAAGTACCAACTCAAGTGTCACTTTCTTTCCCGGATCATCTCAGAAAAAAGAATCTTCCAAATACGGACGCATTACATTTAATATCACTCTGCTTAGTTTCATATATGATGAAATATTGCAATCATATTTGCTCCTTCTAAATTAAAAACTCTCAACGGATAAACATTTTCTAGTATCTGAACCCACACTGTGCCAAGCATCATGCCTTTGCACATAGAAGGTATATAATGAACCTATTCTGAGTTAATCTGTGAATGAAAGTGGGATTACATCACAACACTGAAACAGTGTAAATAAGCTAAGCTGATAGATGTAGAACTTTTCAGTGACTGGCCATAGAATTTAGAAGATCAAAAGCTGCCAGTTCCAGGTTGAGTCTGACCCAGAGTGAGAATTTCACTGATGCCTTTTGGCCAATCAGATGGTGCTTTTTCCAGACCCACCTGTGGTTGCCCATAGATCAATCAGCACACGCTTTCTCCATTTTGAGCATATAAAAACCCCAGACTCAGCCAAACTTAGAAACTCACTGGGATGACCTGCCTGTGGAAAGGTGCTACCAATTTTGGGTCTCCTGAGAGCTGTTCTGTTGCTCAATAAATCTCCTCTCTGCCTTGCTCACCCTCCAATCGTCCACATTACCTCATTCTTCCTGGATGCAGGACAAGAACTTGAAACCTGCCAAATGGTGGGAGTGAAAGGTGCTGTAACTCATTCCTGGCTGGTCAGCTCACCAAGCTGCTGATAGTAACATGCTCCTGGACTGCAGGAGTAAAGAGTGGTGACCTTTCTGGGGTCCCAGACCTCACGGTTCCCCAAGCCAGAGTTGTTGTAGCACTACAGGCCTCCCACACTCCATTGGCTCTAGGCAGCCACCCCACATGATGGGAAGCAGCAGCAGGTCTGGGCCAGCCCAGGAGCTATGGGCTCGGGTGGGGCAGTGGGAATGAAAGAGCTGCAACACAAACAGGTTGAACCCCCATTGAAACACGCCCCTACCGATTGCCGCACTGTGGGCAGCAAGAAGGAGAGAAGAGCTTCAGCCTTTCTGGGGGCCCAAACTGCAGGACTCCCTGAGTCTGGGCTGTAACATGCTATAACACACTCTTTGGGGCTATGTGGTTCCTGACATCTCCAAGCTTTCAGGCGCCACTTTATTCACTAGTGCCTGCAGCAGAAGGCACTTGCAGTATGACTGGTTCAGCTGCAGCCTTACATGGAGCCAGGTTGCTTGTGCCAGTGCCTAGAGCTGCCTGCCCCTCTGCAGCTGGAATGACTGGCTGTGCACAGTGGCCAGACCCTGTGCTCACTTACCCACACACCCCTTGCCACTCAACACCTGGCTTGCCCTTGACAGGTGTGTGATCCAGGCCTGTCGTGCATGCTGAGCCCAGCCTGCCAAGCTGAGTGGGTGGAATGAGCCCAGTGGGCACAAGCAAAACCCAAACAGAGGTGCCACCAGCCACAGAGGTTGCCAGCTGGCGAAGTGACACCCAAAGGATCATGTGACAGAATCAATAGAAAGGGGTGTCTGGGTTAAGACAAACAGTTGTGGAGACCAGTGTTCTTATTACATAGATGAAGTCCCATAGGTGTCTGCCCTTAGAGGCAATAGATGGCAAGTGTTTCCTATTCAGACCTTTAAAAGGTGCTAGACTCTCAGCTAATCTCTTCAGGATGAGAAAGTAAAAGACTGGAAAGGGAAGGGGATTCACTATAGAATGTAAATTTCCTCCACAAGAGAGTTTTGCAGGGCCATTTCAAAATACATCAAATAAATATATTTTGGGTAAAACTTCTTTCATGGTTTGCTATCTGTCATGTAATGCTATACTAGTGTCAGGATGCAATTTGGTATCTTATTGCTATATATAATATGTTTTGTCAGTCTTAAGATCTCTGTTTTAACGTTAATGCTGGTCAATTCTGCCTGAATTCCAAAGGGAGGAGAGTATAATGAGGCATGTCTGAACCCCACTTCCCATCATGGCTTGAACTAGTTTTTCAGGTTAACTTTGGAATGCCCTTAACTGAGAGGAGAGGTCCATTCAGTCAACTGGGGACTGAAATGTTAGTTTTGGTTTACATTGTCACCAATAAGTCCTTTGTCCAGATTGATACTGAGTTAAAAATAGGGCTGCAGGCATTTTAGCAGATCACAATGTAATTGTCGTATAAATCTATAGGGTTAGACTCTGCCCTAACAGGAAAATGTTATGATCATGAAGACCAAGAGCTATCTTAACATTTAAAGATATTTATACAAAGTATAATATTATATTTACTTGACATGATTTATACTTCATATCTAGAAAGAAATGTTATCATACCTAGTATCTTCTTTTAAGGTTTTTGTAAATCATTTTATTGTCTGAACAGACAGATACACTCCAAATAACATAGTGACTCATTGGCCAGAGAATATCAGTTTGTAATATAAATAATGTAAATGTATTTTTATAAATTATTTTTGCATGTTTATAATTATTTAAATTTGTATTTTAGATTCTTGCTACCACCCTCTCTGACATATACTACAGCAAAATTGAAAGAAATTTACTCCAGTATGGCAAACATCCCAAATCAAAACCTATAGTTTTCTTGACCTTAATGAGCCAATTTATATACAGTCATATCCCAGCTATCTAAAATTGGCTTAGGTCCCTGATGTCTATCTTTCTCATTATCAATATTCTAACTTATCAAAAATAATTCAGCATTGCTCAGGTCTTTGAGACTTGGCTCTACTAGTGAACAAGTAGGGTCACAGTGCAGTTCTTCCAGAATGGTAATTAATAATAAGCAGTATTTACATAGGACTTTACATCTTCAAAGAAGTTTGCGAACACTAATTAACCTACATCCTAACTCCTTTAAAGGAAATAAGTAGGAATTAGCATTTGTTTTATGAATGGAACACTGATTTGCAATACAGCTGTGAATATGTATGGTCTAAAAGTATTACTAACAAGTAATATAATGTCTTTTCTCATGCATTGCAGAAGATTCTAGAATAAGTTTTCTCCACTTTAGTACTATTGGCATTTTAGTCTGGATAATTACTATTCATGGGGGTTGTTCTGTTCATTGTAAGATATTTAATAGCATTCCTGGATATACTAGATGCTAGTAGCACCATAGTCTTGACACCCCTCCAGGTGGCAACATCTGGATACTTTCTGATTGTCAGCTCCAGTTGTGAACCATTGTCTAGAAGAAAGAAGGGGTTTAGATCTTTGAGACTATGAATAATTCTATGTGAATGAATCCTTTATGCTTCAGTGCCTCTTTTGTTTACTGAATGTTTCATAAATATACTTGGAGTACGCCTACATAGTTTTTTCTCACCCCATTTTTGAAACTTTTCTGCTTTTGTTATCCATAGTATCACTGTTATTTCTCAGATATTAATACTGACATGTGTGAAATGATGTCCACTGCTGAAAACCTCTCTGCTTGAATAAGAAAACACATGTGTAGCTCTGTGATAAAGAGTACAGACCCTAGAAATAACAAACCTGGATTTGAAATCTGGTTATTCTACTTGGGCAAGTTATACAACGTCCTATGGTTTAGTTTCCTCTTCTATAAAGTAGTAAAATAATGGTATCTATTTTATAGAGTTGTTTTTAGGACTAAATGTACACATGTGTGTGTATTAGGATGATGTTTAGAATGCTGTACTGTATAATTAAATTTTGTACATGATGTGAGAAGGAAAAATAATAGATCCAGACATGATGCGATATATAGTGATAAAAGGAGGTGCGTTAGAGAAAAAAATGCATTTGTCCTTTCTTGATTTGCTATGCTTTACCCTTTCAAAATCCAACAATATCCTGTTTCCTCTATTGAAATGCCTTCTTTGAGTACATGCCATGGCAGTCCTCGAACTTCTGAAATCTATTATCTCTCAAGTCACAGATCATATGCCATTTGTGGTTCTTTTCTTTTCATGAAGGAAAGCATATGTTTGCAGCTGAGTAGTTTTCAGAGACTGCTTCCCACCAGTAGAATTTTTATGGTCCCTCAGACTCCTTTTATTTTATAATGTCTCTGTTTCTTGTACTCCAAGCTAATAGAGTTTATGCTAAAATAATTTTCTCAACAATATTGACCCCCGAAGATTTTAATTGAGTTTATTCCACTAAACAAAAGCTACACAATAGATCAGTGCAATTTAAGTCTTCCTCCACTTCATCTTCCTGCTGAGATGGTGTATTAATCTGTTATCATGCTGCTAATAAAGACATACCCAAAACTGGGTATTAATTTTTAAGAGGGTTAATTGACTCACAGTTCCGCAGGGCTGGGGAGGCATCAGGAAACTTACAATTACGGAGGAAAGGGAAGCAAACATGTCCTTCTTCACATGGCAGCAGGAAGGAGAAGTGCCAAGCAAAAGGGGAAAAGCCCCTTATAAAACCATCGCATCTTGTGAGAACTCACTCACTATCATGAAAACAGCATGAGTGTAACTGCCCCCATGATTAAATTACCTCCCACTGGATCCCTCCCACAACATACGGGGATTATGAGAACTATAAGTTGAAATTTGGGTGGGGACACAGCCAAACCATATCAGATGGCTAAAAGAAAACATGCTTAACCTTCCTATGGGCCCCATAGCTTGCTTGTGAAGATCTAAAAGGATCTCTTGAAAGGACTCTGTGAAATCGAATTATCTGATCTTTAGGTATATCTGAGCTTTGAGCAAAGTTTGCATAATCATACCTTTGGAATTTTCTGCATACCATATTTTTGGAGCAATTTCTTAATTTCAGCAGTTTTTGCTTTCTGGAGATGCTGAGAATTTTCAAAATCATCAACTTCTAGTTCTTTTTTGTTTGAAAGACAAAAACAGATTTGTTTAAATCTTACCATGTTTTATAAGCAACAAAAAACCAGCACCTTGCTTGAAAATCTCTTTGGCTCTATAACTGAGTTTGTCACCTATAAGTTCTGATTTTTACGTAATTACAGGAGACAATTTGCCTAAGGATTTTAGCACTATATAACAATGATCCCGCTTCCCCCACTTTCCAATAATATGTTCCTTGCTTCCTTTTAAGACTTTACTGCCAGTGACCTTGAAATCCAAACTTCTAATAACAATCTGCTCAGTAACTTACACTTCTTGTGTTATTCACCTCAACTTTTCTTCTGACTCTACCGTTTACTCTTTTCCCAAGTCACTTTTTAGGTATTTGTTAAGCAGCACCCCACTTCTTGGACTAAAAATCTACATTAGTTTTCTACTGTTGCTTTCTCTTTTGAAGGATAAACTAGGGAACTATCACTTCCCCACTCTCATGACTGTTGCTTGAACTCAATTCTTAGAGGCCATGAGATCCATGTTCTGTCACGTCTTCAAAGCCAGCAAGAGATGAGAAGGAAGTTACACCCAGCTAAGTCCCCAGACATAATAGAACCATGTAAGACATACCTACTGTGAACAAACTTTATACCTGACCATAATTAAAATGTCTGTTTATACCACTAAGTTTTCGATCCACTTGCTGTGTAATAATATTAACTGGAACAATATTCGTAAGTCCAATTTTTCTTTCTTTAATAAGTAAATTCAGTTGAATCCTCTTTAAATAAATTATGAAAGTAGCCATGATTTGTTGGAAAAAATTATAAAATAGCATACTATATCCCCTTGCATATTTAAATGTATGCTAAAAATTAACCATATGTTTCAGCACCAAGAATATATTAAAATACTTTAATTTTCTGATTTTTAATTTTTGCAAATTGGACTTCCAGAAAGTCAAGTGGATTAGATTTTTGAAAATGGTCATGGATTTTCTCTAAGTGGCTAGAAAAAGAGAATGTTGGGAGTTCTTTGCAAGCACAACTCTACAAATAAATACATTGAGGTTATGAATGGTGTTCTGTTACTAACAAGTAAAAGGTAAACTGGATATGATTACCAACATAGTTTCTCCTTTGTGTAACATTGCTTTTGGAACTGCTAGGAAAACCTTGATATGATATATAGGAATTTTGATCGGGTGAATACAATTTATTAATCTGGTGACAATTATCTCGATAGGTTTTTGTAATATTCTTATGTTCCTGCTCTTCATTAACTTGTGTTATCTTAATGTACCTTATTTTTCCTTCTTTTACCAAAGATATATTATGAGACAAATTAAGTTGTATATGATTAGGAATAAAAACAATTCAAAACTGAATAATGGCCATAACCTCTTTGTCAGCATGGGATGTTCTGCTGAATGATGAAATGATTCAATAAACGAGTCATTTGCCACTTGTCATCCTCAACTATTACAAGTGCTTACTGAATTCCTACTCACAGGCTTTCAACTTACTCAATTTTAAAGGAAACTTTAGTTATCTATCAATTTATATAAAAAGCCAAATATATTCAAATCATTACTAACTTTATATGGAAACATCTTTGTACACCTTGAGGTTCCCAAACTATCTGTTGAAAAATGATGCTCTACCCCAAAGCCAGACACCCTATAAATAGCTTGTTGTTACTTACGACTAAATTACATAACTCCCAGCATCCTCTACAGCTATTAACAATACCAACTTTCCAGCAGAAAGGAAATAATTAACAGAATGAAATGGAAAAAAAATCAGTACACTTCTTTTGGTAATTTAGTTTCAGAAACCCCAAAAGTCTTGCTCCAATAATTGTAGAAACCCCTGTTAGAGTCATAAGGAAAAGAATGTACCTTACTCCCTTAAATTACATAAAGTATGAATTTCAGGAATTCATAGTGCTGAATGATATTTTTGTCCTTAAATACTAAGATATATATTTTGTAAGAATCTGAAGACTCATATTAGTCAATGAATTCAATTTCCTTTCATATCCTGCAAGGATACACCTTAAATCTAATGGTAGCTGCCAGATGTCTATCTATTCCTTAATCAGCAAGTAGAAAAATCTAAGAAATGGTAGTGCTCTTCATTAAGAGCATCAAAAGCTATGACCATTTTACCATCATTAGTTCAAACTGGGTAATTAAATTCCAGCTCATCGAGATTCTCAAGAATTCATGATTTTTGTTTCATTTATTTATTTTATCCCATAACAGAAAGCATGTTAACATTAATACCAAAACACTTACTGTTATTTGAGCAACAATCCTATGCAGAGTTATGTAAGTAAGGTTTGACTTTTAATCACTAGGCAATGCTGCTCCTGAATTTCTATACACAATCTGTCTACAAAAGGGAGAGAATTCTATCTAATTGTATTGTGGGGAAAAGGGCATGATTATTTGTCTTGAAGGTGCATTTGTTTAGGAAGTGGTTTGTTCATACATATACTGATGTTAGAGATTAGTGAAAGTATCACATCTATGAAAGACATTTCATTTACATAAGAAAGAAGAATCTCATATATCCAAACCAAAGGTTGATGGAAATGAAGAGCTGTTCCTTGGAAAAACCATGACTTGAAAAAGTCATTGCTAGATGCATGTATAGAGATTCCCTCACCTCCCCAGGATCACTCTATCAGCTCACCACCCAGCCCCATCTCCCAAACCAACCATGGATACTAGCTCAAGATCTCACCGTAAAAATAAAAGGTCAGCGACTGAGGCAGAAGGATTGCTGAAGGGCGGGAAGTTGAGCTCAGCCTAGACAACATAGTTAGATCACATCTCTACAATTTTTTTTTTGAAAAGTTGTCAGGGCGGCCGGGCGCGGTGGCTCAAGCCTGTAATTCCAGCACTTTGGGAGGCCGAGGCGGGTGGATCACGAGGTCAGGAGATCGAGACCATCTTGGCTAACACGGTGAAACCCCGTCTCTACTAAAAAATACAAAAAACTAGCCGGGCGAGGTGGCGGGCGCCTGTAGTCCCAGCTACTGGGGAGGCTGAGGCAGGAGAATGGCGTAAACCCGGGAGGCGGAGCTTGCAGTGAGCCGAGATCCGGCCACTGCACTCCAGCTTGGGCGACAGAGCGAGCGAGACTCCGTCTCAAAAAAAAAAAAAAAAGAGAAGTCGTCAGGGCATGGTGGCATGTGCCTGTAGTTCCAGCTATTCAAGAGGCTGAGGTAGGAGGATTGTTTGAGCCCAGGAGGTTGAAACTTTAGTGAGCCATGACTGCGCCACTGCACTCCAGCCTGGAGGACAGACCAAGACCCCCATCTCAAGGGTAAGTAGGTAAATTAATAAATATAAAAGGTGCATTAATAAATTAATTCAAGGTTTCCAGTAAACGGCTCTTGGATGTGCCACAATGTTTAAGTTGGAAAGGACCTCAGAGATCATCACATTTATGTCCTACTGAATTACCAAGGACCAGGAGGTCACACGCCTTTTAAAGGGTTAGATTTAGGGGAGGGTGATGTCAGAAGGAGGCAGATGTCCCAGACCTCTTCTTGGTCCACCCCCACCAATGCTGACTTAATGATATTTTATGTGGTTCAATATTTTATGTAGTTTAATATGTTTTATGTTACACATATTAATTACTTCTATGGGTTTAAGTTTCCAATGGCGCATAGCTTTTTTTCTTTTATATCTAGTCCCTAAGTTCTGTCAGCTAATTTCTGAGTTTTTCCAGTTCTGAAATAATATGTTGTTCTTTCACATCTTGTACTTAAAAAAAATCTTTCGGATGTTTTGAAGCTACAGGTTACAATTTTGATCTGCTTTAGGGACATTTCTTATGTGAGTTCATTCTCTGCGGAAATGCATTCTTTCATTTACACTATTTTCTTCTTATTTGTGTAAATTTAGCCCCCATATCATTTGGTTCCTTGTTTTTAGGTTAGCTTAGCTTCTCTGAACATCTAGAAGAAAGTGTAGTTAATGGTAATTTTTCTAAAGTCACAGAATTCCTACTTGTGTTGCTTTTCAAAACCATAATGGTTTGCTTTCTAAAATGTTGGCTGCTTCCTCTTCACCTTCATGTGGACCTTCTATTTCCTTTGTCTTTCTGTTGCCCCAATTTTGCTCACCTTTTATTCCATTGCCACCAGTTTTTCTTCGTTATAAGGTCCTGACCTGAAAAGCATCAATGGTGGCTCAGTTCTGAGAATTCATAGGTACCAGACCCTTCAGATTTACCCAGGGCTCCTTTCCCTCACCTGCTATTCCACTGGACAAACTCCCTCTTAGTTTCAGGTGCTGCTCTCAGTCTTGCCCACTGTGCTTTCCAGTAAATCCCTGCTAAGGAGTTTCTGCTTTTCTCAGGTCCCTCTGTTTTCTTCACACACATATGAATGCCATGCAAGTATTAGGGCTCACCTGTTTTCATCTGTTCATCACTTAGTCCTATTGTAGATGTTGTCCATGGGTTTTTTGATTGCTATGCAGTTGTTTCATTCTTGTGTGGGAATTTCTAGGGATTCAAAAACTATGATGCCACTGCCACCCTCATCCTAAAATCTCAAAAGCTACCGGCATTTTTTTTGAAGCATTATCACTTTTAAGAAGTCTCCTATTTTTATTTATTTTTGTTTTTATTGCTTAAAAAAGAATGCTTTTGAATTTTATATACCAATTTTTTATTGCTGCATTTAATCTATTAATACAGCTACATGCCATAATATATATTTAATATTATATTATCCTCACATTTCTTAAAATATTGGAAATACTTTCTTGCTCTTCTAACTGTAATATTAATTAAAAATGCATTATTGGGATGTTTTACATATATAACTATACAATCAATAGTTGTTTCAAATATTCATTTAAATAATTTTTTGAAGTACAATTAACTCAGAGTAAGATGAGCAAATCACATCTTTAAGAGTCTCAGAGTAGGTATATCACTTTAAAACTTACCAGTTTTCCAAAGTGGCACCATTGCATGTTCCCACTAGCAACATATGAAAGTTCTGGTCACTCTACATTCTATGCTATTTTTGATAGAGGGTAATATCAAGATTACTAAGCCCTAATAAATGATTTTGGAAGGCTTCCATGTTTTTTCTGTGCTCCAAAATTTTTCAAGTATCAAAGGAAGCATGTGTTCCATCTAAGGCAACCTCTCCATGATGTCTATCAGTCAGAATCACTAATGCTTATTTGGTTCATCTAGCTGACTAGTTGGGTGGATTATCTTCCTCCTTCAATGTTCACTCCAAATACATAACTTCAGAACATGATTATCATTTTTTCCTGGTGAACGCTATGTAAGTGCCTGTGTTCCTTTAAAGGAACACCCAACAAGCTCTTAACATTTATGGGATGTATCCATGAAGAGGTCAAAGACTTTGTTAGAACATTATATATGTAATTTTAAGAGTGAAAAGCCAGAAAGTGAAACTAGAAGTTTAGACAATTCTTAGAAATGCTTGCATGTGAAAAGAAGCATCAGTCAGAAAATACATGGTTTTGAAATGCTGAGGGAAATAGCCTCCAAAGAGGGAGAATCAGAGAGAGAAGGAAACATGAATTTTTATCTTTCCTCTCTTTTCCACTGAAATGTAAACTCAACGAAGGCAGGAATTTCTGCCCACTTTGATTACTGTTGTTTGTCCAGGGCTAGGACAAAGCCTAGAATTCAAGAGGCACTCATATTTGTGTATCATTAAATAACAGAAGGCATGATGGGGACTCCGTCAATAAACACTAGGGAAGAAGATAACTTTTGAAGCTAATGCATAAGTTTATGGCCTGAATGTGGTGGTCTCACAAGGTGTATACTTAACTCCAAGCTCATCAAGTTGTATACTTCAAATATGTACTGCCTTTTGTATGTTTATCATACTTTAAGAAAGTGGTCTAATAAACAAAAAAAATGAAATAAAAAAAAAAAAGCCTTACACGAGAGGCTAAGATATCTTGCTTACAATTCTTTATGCATTTATCTTGAGCGCAGGATACAGTCCATATTCTGTAGTGTGGCATTTCAGACCTTTCAAAATCTACCCTAGCCTACTTTAACCTGTCTCTCTCCCTCACCCCTAAATCTCAATGCTTTACAAATATCTCCACACACTTTTGTATCCCCTATGGCTTTATTTATAATCTCTCCTCCTCCAGGAAAAACCTTCCATACCACTATGCCCGATGAAATTCTACTCATTTTCCCCCAGTTACTCACTTACTAACTTGGGTGTGGGTAAGAATAGTAGGTAAAATCCAGAGTCCTTAGTATGTACTGGGAGCTATGGTTCTGTCCTCAAACATTCTGACAAGACAGGTGTCATTTGCATTTGAAACTTGAGAAACTAAGTTTCAAAGAAGTTGTGATTGCTCAAAATAACAGATAATTGGTGGCTGAACTGTAATTGAGCCCTGAATGACTTGATTCTAAAGCTTGTGCTCTTTCCCCTACACCATGACTTTCCAGGACAATCCATCATTCCTTTAACTAGGAATACACTTACCTTTTGTATTCAAATTATCTTTATCTGTCAATACACTGCGAGTTCTTTGAGGGCAGGGATTACTTTATCCCTCTTTTTACCCAAAGGGCTACTAATGAGCATAAGAACTTATTTTACTGAATGAAAGTGAATTGTAGTGTTGTTTACAGGATGGATTCTAGGGCTCAAAGAATTCCAAGCGAAACATTTTAAACACAATGTATTTTCCCAAAAGTGAGAATTCCAAGGGGCCAAAGCAACCCTGTTCACGTAGATCCCAGATCAAACACATGAGTATAAGGCAGCTACTCTAGCCACCTGACTTTTAAAGAAGTTGCCATCAGCCTGAAATGAACTCCTTGAGGTTACTTCTAAGTCATCAGAGATATGGAATAGGGTGGAGCAGTTCTTGGTAAATCTGCTGTCTTGTTTTCTGGCAAGAAACCATAGCCTTGGAGAATTAAGAGCCAAGTGTGTTTTTCAGTTGGCTTCAAAATATTTATCCTGTAAATAGTTGACTTAGTGCCTTTATTCATGTACTTTATTCTAGTGGCGCCTGTAATCCCAGCTATTCGGGAGGCTGAGGTGGGAGAATAGCTAGAACTTAGGAGGTGGAGGCTGCAGTGAGCCAAGATTGCACCACCGCACTCCAGCGTAGGTGACAGAGTGAGACTCTGTCAGAAAAAAAAAAAAAAAAGTAAAGGAAAAAAAGGTGCGGGTGGCATGGTGAAATAATGTAAAATTTGAACAATAATGGGCTACATTACAGGGCAATGAACTATTATACAACAATTTTAAATGATGGAGCTATATTTTAGTGAATTGTAAATATTTTCAAAATTCATTGAGGAAAGCTGATTAAATGAAGCATACACTTTGCTTTATACATGTGTTACACTAAATATTTATTTTGTACGTTAAGTTTAAAATTTTTAATACAGCTCATTGGTAATGTGAAATACAAAGGCTCTTAAAGAGGAAATAGGTTGGCACCAGTCAAAAATTTTACTGACACTGGGTCGGGTGTGGAGGCTCACACCTGTAATCCCAGCACCTTGGGAGGCCAAGGCGGGAGGATCACGAGGTCAGGAGATCGAGACCATCCTGGCTAATAGAGTGAAATCCCATCTCTACTAAATACAAAAAATTAGCCAGGCGCGGTGGCGGGCGCCTGTAGTCCCAGCTACTCAGGAGGCTGAGGTGGGAGAATGGTGTGAACCCGGGAGGCGGAAGGTGCAGTGAGCGGGGATTGTGCCACTGCACTCCAGCCTGGGCAACAGAGCGAGACTCTGCCTCAAAAAAAAAAAAAAAAAAAATTTTTTCCTGACACCAGAAACTCTGTGTGATACAACTATTATGAATTGTTTTAAAAAGAATAGAACATAAGAAATTATTGTAATAGTACATTAAATATTTTATTTAAATTAAAAAGTATAACAAAATCACACACATTTGTTCCACGGTTTGGATAAAATTTCTAATTACTTTCAAATAATGCACACATAGTATCTCACGGATCAAATTCCATACATTTCAATATGGTCATGAGATAGGTTGTATTCCAAAATTCGGTATATAAATCCATATATTATACTATATATATTGACTTTAAATAATTTAACTATAAAAGTCATTTTTAAAAGTCAAAGCAATTTATTTCTAATGAAAGTTACAATGTGCATACCATATTGACACCTATTCAATAGATAAAATCTACAAAAATCTGTTTTGTGAATACTATTTATACTGGAATGCAAATTCACATAAAAATACTTCCTTTTAAGCATGTTCTATTTAACGCAAGAAATTAAATGTGAGCTACTTTTAAAATTGCAAGCTTTATTTTTAATCAAACCAATTCAATTTTAAGCTTTTAGATCATTAAGTCTCATACAACTTCCTCTAATTTAGCTAAAACCATCATTGACAGGGTTTTATTATTACATTTGGCCTTAACCTTAAAAAACAAATTTGTTTACATTTCACATTTAAAAGGGACATTTTAAACCCTGAGTAAAAAGACATATTTTTACAAGTCCAATTATAACAATTCTACCCTATTTTCTTGCAATGTTTTTATTAGATAATTATTAAAGTTTTGATTTTTTAGAATATACTGTTGAGAAGGTTAATGCTCTTCATGACTTTGAAAGTTTCTAAATGTATCTTATTAGTATCTTTAAGTAAAAATTCTTATTTCTATATGGATATTATAAAACACCTCCTTTAGACTGTTTAATTATTTCACCTTAATCATAAAAAATGATCAAATACTACACTCTTAAGATAATTTTTCTTTCTTGCTTTTGGGCTATTGTCTTTTCAATCTTAAAAGTTAAAATTATTGATTTCCTATATCTAATGATACTTTTTAGGCATAGATTTTTAAGATACAAAAATAAAATGTAGTTTAGTATTTTATCATTACCACCTTCTGCAATGAGTCTGCCAGATCAGAGGCTTTCCTCACTAGGAAACCTAGCTTTAAATCAAATACTGGTTTTCTTCTTGTAATTCACACCTATCTATTGAATCAGTTACCCAACTTTCTTTTAGGATTTTAAACTTTCTCTTAAAAGTTCTTCTAAAAGCTTTAAAATCTGCAACACGACTATGATCTTCCCCAATGATTACATGAGACACTCCCTCAGCTAAACAAGAAACTACCTTTGCTCCATGAAACCGAAGCTCCAAGCCTTTAATAGCTAACCTTGTCCCCTCAGTTTTGGTACTCAGGTCATTAATAACAACATACAAGTCCAAATAAACGGTGTGGCGTCGAAACATACTGAGAGGAGAGCAATCCCAGGAATATCGATATTCTAAATCAGCAATCAAAGAAGCCATTTCTTCAGGAGTCTGCCCGTAAGAATTTTTAATTCCTGAGAATACTTCCTTCAGTTGGTTCAAGTCTGTATCAACGAAATAACTATCACCATAGCAATCATATTCACGGGCAAAATGTTCTTTGGTTGATGGGCACATATGAATCATAAAGCGAGGCTGCCACGGCACAAAGCTTTTGGTCTTAAAACATTCTAAAAGCCATGCAGGCTTGACAACATCATGTTTATCTGACAAAATTATGTTTTTCACTCTGATGTTCTTAGACCCTGCAATTACACAGTACGTGTCTGGGCCTGGATTTTGTACTATATAACCACCAAGTTCTGCAATTCTGTTCTCCAGGTCAGGCTTTGGCTGGCTATCTGTTCCACTCATAACACAAAACTCCACATCTTCAAATATATTAGAGATTTTGTTAACGTTAGTAAGGTTAGGTGCTTTTAAGTGCTCAATAATTCCAATAACTTTCTTCATCTTTGGAGCAGCTTTTCGCTTTTTTTCTTGTGGTCCATCATCACCACCTACATAAAGGTGTTTAGATGCGAGCTTACCAGATGCTTTCCCCCTAAGTTGTTCTAGGTCATCCAGGGTCATGCACTCGTGCCATTCTTTGTCATCTCTTATCTTCTCAATTCGTGGAAAACGCAAGGTGCAGCCAGTTTTATACATATCACTGGGTACGATCTCTGCTGCCTTAATCTGAACAATGACAGAATTACAAGGTTCAATGTACACTTCTGGCTTCTCTGTTCCACATAAAATGCTACTTGGTGGAGCTTTTTTATGAAAAGGCTTCCAATACTTGGCCAATTTCAAACCCAGATCATACAGTTCTTTCATGGTGCAGCCAGAGCCAACCCGAGAGAGAGTATGAAACACAGATGGCTTCTCACCAGGAGGAGGCTTCTCTGCTACTGCACACAAAAAATGAGACATGATTCCACCCCGTGATCCTTTACCCCAATATCCTCCAACAATTAAAATGTCCAGTTCATCCATTAGTCCAGTGACATACTCTGGTTTAATTTTTAACCACCCTTCACCTCTTTTGTCTGGCTTGTAGATGGATAGAGGTTGTTTTATCATGATTCCCTCTTCTCTTTTATCTATTGCTTCATTCAGTGCATCAATTACTTCATTCTTAGTATGAGCTTGTGTTTTCTGCACTATTTCTATTCTACCTGGAATTGGTGTAAAAATACTACTAAGAATTTCATACCTCTTTCTCAGAGTCTCATGCCCTAGCTTTTTATTATTAACCATCAATACATCAAAAACACAATAACAAGTTTGCAGATCAGAATCTTCTACCATTCTTTTAATATCAAACTTAATTCCCTTTTGCATGAAAGTTTGTGTGTTAGGATTATAGGCCATCATCTCACCATCAAGAATACAGATTTGTATATCTGTTTTGAATGCATTATGAATGAATGGGGTAAGAGAACCTTCAGTAGGAGAAGCACCAAACTGATCAGTATAGTTATATCCATTTCGGGAGAAGTATTTATATACATCTCCATCTTTGTGCATTTGCATACGTTCACCATCTAGCTTGGTTTCTATGTAGAAACTCTGATGTTTCATATCCTTCTCAATGTGCTCAATATCTGCAATAGCAGCTAGCATTGGTTTAAAGGCAGAAAATAAAGTGATAGAAATATCACTGAGTCCTACAGAAGGATCATGCAGTTGCCTACAGACTTTTTCCAGATCTGTAGTGACATTATGCAACTCAACAGCATCATTATGAAAAACAGAAAAGATAGTTTGCTGACTAACACCAAGCTTTAAATCCTTTATGATCATCCGTATAAGCCACTTTTGCTCAAGTGCTGAACTCTGAGTTATAAGTTGAAGAAGGCTCTTTTTTATCAGGTCTTTTCTTTTAGCAGAATTATTGCTGGCAACTGAGTCTAAAAGGTCGTTTACTTGCTGTATGGTTAAACTTCCTTTCTGTAAACATCTTGGCTTCAACACAAAATATGCAATCAATGCAAAGTCTCCAGCATCTCCATGAGTTCCAGTGGGCGTTCTGTAGTTTAAAAGTTTGAGGGCATCTTTTCCGTCTCTAGGTAAATTAAGCAACTCAATATAAAGCTTAGCAAGCATAGTTTCTTTAATTCCATAGGCCATTCTCTCTCTTTCTAGTTGAGGAAGAATTAGTCTCATTGCTGGATAAAAAGAGTCTGTGACATCTTTTTGGTTCTTATGAAGAGCATCATGAAATTTTCTCCAAGAATCTAAAAATTCCCTGAAGTGTCTGATTTTTTCTGCACGTCCTCTACTTTTCTGTATTCGCTCTAAAGTTGAACACAAATCTGCAAAAGGAACGTGAGATGCAACAGTTTGTGAAGTTGGTGAGGCAGCCATCAAAGCGGTGATGAATCTTCTCGTTTAACTAGTAAAGCAAAAAGAGAATAACTTTAAGTAAAAGATAAGATTCAACTAAACATTTAATGTAAAGACCTTACAATGATCACCAAGATCATAATAAATGTTTATTAACGTTTGCTAAATAGATCAATGCTCTAAATGATGTATCTTTTCAACCTCTACATTTAATAACAACTATTTTGTTTTAACCCTAATTTGAAGTTACTATGAAAAGTATCATTAGCTGTATAGCTGTATTTCCTGCATTTATAATACAGAAATCATTTCAATTTTCTCCTTAAATTCCAATTATTCTATATATTAATTATTTAGCACATAATACAAACAAATATTGCTGATAATGGTGACAAAAAAACTCATCAGGCTTAATTCACTTCACTTCTGAGCTTCTCAGAGAAGGCCCTTCACATATGTCTCTTCTTTCCCTGTCAGATTACCACATAGCACCAGAAATGAACTTCTTCAAACAGATGTTTATAACAAATCACTCGTTTGCTGAATTGAAATTTGACTTCCTAGAAATCCTAATCATAGGCAGGGCCCTTAATCAAAAAACAAAACAAAGGAAAACACAGGCACCCTCTTCTTCCAGCCAGGCAAAGCCTATGTCTACGTTTCCTGTAACTTCTTCACTGCTAGCTATGCCAGATCCCAGCAGCATTCAATCCCAGCTCAAGATGCCCTACCCATAAAATCCTCACTGTATCTATTTTACCATGGTTACTTACTGTCTTACAAGTATACATTTATTAGTATGCTTATTTTTTTCGTATTTCCAGGCCAGTTATTCCCTAAGTATTTAATGACTACATATGAAATGCGCTACATACACCATGCCAGGGGAAAATACCGCATGCTTCTGCTTTAAAAGAACATATATTCTGTAAAAAAAAAAAAAAAAAAAGAAAGAAAGAAAGAAAAAGAAAAACAAGGTTGGGGGGAGTGCAATGGAAACTGAGTATAATAAAATGCCAAGTGCTCAGGTGCTTTAACAAAATAAAACAAACGTAAAATGTCCTGAGGGGAGAGCTTTTCCCTAAAGTATCTGCTAAAGTCAGAGAAGAAATAATGGGTACCTTGCTGAGTTAGGGCAAGAATATTTCCTAAAATTTCACAAGTGTAAATGTCTTTAGTTTTAAATATTCATACAAGTTCTACTGGAAGATAAATATATTAATTTTAATATGGTTTAAACTATGTAATGTTAAAATAACTTTTCCAAAAATAGATTTCAAGTAAAATGTATGCTCCATGAATAGAAACTATGTTTTATCCTGTGGTTTCAGACACCTCCTGGCACACCATGTATCTCAGGCAGTGGAGTCAGAGTTTTACTGGGAGTGGGGAGATCTATTACAGTGCAGAGAACATGTGACTCCCCATCTTCCAATTCTCCATCACAGCAAATGAGCCACACACACATGCACAAGGCTACATTATCTAGTATCCAGTAAAATAAATCAAATGGCTAATTACAATACTACATTTACTATACTGTCAGTCTCTAGTGGCCAGAAATTGTGCTGTAATTTGTGCTACTAGTGGCAGACATGTAGGAGGTTTGCTGAATGAATTACTGAACACCTAGAGTTGACTCCTGGATAAGCACACTAGGGAAAGCTATGGTCTGGTTACATACCACACACTCACACACACACGCAGACGCACAGTGGGTGAGATTCAGTTTGGTTAAAAATACTCAGCTCTGACTGCCCTGGCAATGGTTCACAACAGCCATTTGGTGGCCTATAGAGAAAAAAGCTGCACTTCTCAGTCTAATTTCTGACAAAGGAAACCCAACTTCTACTGAGTGGGTTAGATCAAGGGATAAACCCATGAGAGACCACTTTTCTGAAACTTTTATCTTTGAATATACTGTTGTTTCCTCTCTCTGAATCTGGTTTGCATAACTGACTGTAACACCTGGTTATGTATGTTCACTGCCCTATCTCTCAAAATATGCCCCCTCAAGGGAGTATATCACAGTACACAATGCTAGATCTACAATTTCTATATAAACTATGTAAAATGAAGTAGGTTAATATTTCTTTAATGTTCAAATATTGGTATATAGTTTCTACAGATGTATCTATAGATTCTATATAGTCTCAAAGTTAAACTTTCGCTCAACAAATCCCAGGCAAGGACTTAAATTACTTTATAATGACAAAATGTAGGTAATGGTGTGGATACACATGTATCCTAAAATGGCTAGACAGATAACAAGGATTCCAAAACTGCTATAAACTAGCCTAAGTATTTTTGCTCATTACAATGGCATACAAAGTCAAAGATTAGGCCTTGCATTCATTTTTACATGCTAATTTTATTTTTTGGATTTTGAGGATTTTAGCTGATTCATTCCATTTGCAATAAGACAAATGAGGAGGTTCCTGGTTAGGGCTCAGGTTTTGGACTCTAATAAATCTGAGTTCAAATGTGGATAGTAACATTTAACAGCTGTGTGATACTGGGCAATTAATTTATCTAAGCTTCTGTTTCCTAAAGTATAAAATGGGGTTAAAAACTATGTAGAAATTAGAATGGAGATACAATCAGATAACCTACAAAATGTGCTTTAAAAAGTAGTAAGTCTTGATTATTTTAATACTATAATGCTTGCTGATCCAAGCAACATTTAAAATATAAATATCGTAAAATACTAAGGAGATAAAAAGGTGGGAATAAGCTTCACTCTTTAACAATAAGCAAAGCTTTCAGGAGTATGAATGCAAGCAATTAGTACACAATAACGATTCATCATTCATTCAGTTGCTGACTAAATTGTCCTGAAGTGACACATGAAAACAAATCGGCAGGTTTCACTCAGAAGTAGGAGACTATGGAAGGTGATTAAGTGCTATGTTATTGCACTTAAAAAAGGCAGAGAAAAAAAGGAGAAAGTGACTAATACAACTGAAGTATCCTTCACGCAACCCTTGACAAGCTGTGTTTCCCAAGGAAACAAAGGGTTTACAGTTGTCTATCTTCCACAGCACTTAGTGACAATTTGGGATAATCTCAGCAGAAAGAAATCAGCGGGCAAAGAGGCTAGAAGGGCTCTGGGATCCCAAAAGTTAAAGAAAAACCAAGTATAAGAAGAGAAATAAAGTAATTCCCTCCAAGCCCAAAGTCTCTCCCGCTCCAATGCCCCCTGTACCCTCTTGGAAAATGGAAAATCCCGAGGGAGTCTACATCATTTCTCTGCCCGTTTCCCCTACTCTCCCCCAACACTTAACGGATTCCCAGTGAATACCTGGCCTCGGGCAAGCTCCGTTACCTCCGTGAACCAGGGAATCCCAGCTGTAAAATGAGATCTTGATGGTTTCCTGCGGGGTTGCCATGAGAAAGCATCAGCATGCACGCAGGTAAAGCAGGCAACACAGTTCTAGGGAGTCAAAAATGGGAGAAAGCGTCCCACGACCTGGGGCTTGGGTCTAGATAAGAGCACAGCATCAAGAGGCCAGGCTTCTAACGCGGCGCAGTCTACAGCGCCGTGAACTCGGCAACCCCCATTACCTGCCGCTGCACAAACGCCCTGCTTGCCGCCCCATAGACCGACCCCCGCCTGACGCCCCCTAGACCCCCTGCCTGACGCCCCGCAGACCCCCCGCC
>NW_012114252.1:18673408-18735544 GCF_000951035.1 Colobus angolensis palliatus
CCCGAACACCCCCCACCTGCCGCCCCACAGATCCCCCGCCTGACGCACCACAGACCCACAACCTGACACCCTACAGATCCCAACCTGACGTCCCACAGACCTCCCCCCGGTCTGCTGCCCCACAGACTTCCCGCCGCCTGCTGGACCACACCCCACACTTGACTCCCTCCACACCCCCAACCTACCACATCTCATTCCCCCACCCCCATGCCAACTCCCCCACCAACCCCCACTGCCACCCCACACACTTCCCACCTAACGTCAACCCTGAGGCTCAGCCGCTAAGCCGGAAGCTGGCGCCAGAAGATGCCGGTTCCGCCAGCTGCTGGCCGCGCAGGCGCAGGACAGACCCGAGGCCGTGCCGTCACTGGGCTCTAGCACGCCGGCGCAGCCAGGCTCGCGATGGGAGGTGGGAGGGCCGGCAGCCCCACGGGGCAGGGGAGGCGGGACCTGGAGCATCCTGGTTAGGGTCTTGAGTACACACGGCTCCTATTGGCCTCAGCAGCAGATGCTCTTTGCAAGCAGTTGATCCGCACGCCAGCGGATTTTGTCTTGAGGGAGACCTAAGATCACTTTGTGCCCTGGCTAGTGATAGCCTCTAATTCTTCTTCTCTGTACGTGAAACAATGGTAACTATACTATTTCGCTGCTTGTGAAAGCTCCCAAGAGAGAACAGGGCATCCCCCCACCTCCAAACGTCGGTTGTTTCATTTACACTTTTAAAAAACAGGCTTTTGCAAACTATGTAGAGCTGGTTTTTTTTTTTTCTTTGTTTGCTACTGTAGTCTGAGTTCTCTTAATACAGAAATAATACATAACAATACATAATTTACAATACAGAACCGTTGCATGACCAGAAATCAACTATGGACTCTTCTAGTATCTGTTTAAGGATTAAAAATAAAGTTATCTACAAACCTTTATTGAGCACCTATTATTATATAGTAATGGTGCTAGATATTCAGGGTGGGAAGATTAAAAACAACCCCAGTTTTTATGTTCCAGGAGCTGTTGGTTTCCACCGAAGTTTTGCTGTGGTCTGTCCTCTTTCGCCATGGAGAAGTGAGAAGTTATTCATAAAGAGTGGTGGGAACAACTTTTAGAACTATTTTATTTTAGCATAAAATACTGCTTTACGATAAAACAAATTTTCTTGCAATGGGCCCTGATAAAACATATTAGAGCTGTTAAGTGCCTTAGAGGTAGTGTAAATTATAAAAATCTCGTTTTTCAAAACTGACACATTTAATTCAGTGCTAGTTTGTAGTGGAGCTAGAACTTAGGGTTCCGTCTAGCCCAAGAACATTCAGTTATTTACTTTGTATGTCTAATTGACCTAAGTAGCCTGAATATCTAAACTCATCTGTGATGTTATAAAGTCTCATGATACTGTTTTGTGAGTATCTACTCTTCAATTTAGTTATCAATTTATTTTGGAGGAAAAATGAATACTGTTAAGGTAGAGGAGCCTCCATTTGCCCATCTTATGAATACCTATTCGTGTACATCTGTACCTTGTTCAACCTCTACTGAGTTCCTACAATGTCAGAAGCTGGACTCTGTATTAGTTACATGAGAGGAACTATGAATTATGAAACCAGCAAACTCCAAATTGATTCAAAGCCCAGTCTCCATTTTATCATGTTATTTTAGTTGCTTGGTTCAAAGACAATCAAGGGTTTTTTTCACTAAGTATCTTCTAGAGTTGCCATGATTATTAATTTACTTATGTAGGTGGTATACTTCAGTGCTTGGCACTTACTCGGTAATCGACATTAGGAAGCTATGAATCAAGAACCCAGCTTTGACCTGGAGCTCTCGATCTGGCAGCAAGACATATATGTTCAACAAAAACACCACCACAGGCCGGGCCCGTGGCTCCTGCCTGTAATCCCAGCACTTTAAGAGGCTGAGGTGAGCAGATCACTTGAGGTCAGGAGTTCGACACTAGCCTGGCCAACATGGTGAACCCCCGTCTCTACTAAAAACACAAATATTAGCTGGACGTGGTGGTTGAGTGCCTATAATCTCAGCTACTCAGAGGCTGAGGCAGGAGAATCGCTTAAACTCGGGAGGCGGAGGTTGCGGTGAGCCGAGATCTTGCCATTGAACTCCAGCCTGGGCAACAGAGTGAGACTCCATCTCAAAAAAAAAAAAAGAAAAATACAAAATTAGCCGGGCGTGGTGGCGCATGCCTATAATCTCAGCTACTCAGAGGCTGAGGCAGGAGAATCGCTTAAACTCGGGAGGCGGAGGTTGCGGTGAGCCGAGATCTTGCCATTGAACTCCAGCCTGGGCAACAAAAGCGAAACTCCGTCTCAAAACAATAACAAAACAAAAACAAAAATTAGCCGGGCGTGGTGGCGGGCTCCTGTAATCCCAGCTACTTGAGAGGCTGAGGCGAGAGAATCGCTTGAACCTGGAAGGCGGAGGTTGCAGTGAGCAGAGATCACACCATTGCACTCCAGCCTGGGCAACAAGAGCCAGGCTCCGTCTCAAAAGGGGGGAAAAAAAAGAAACCCACAAATTTATGAAATATCCTCTGTATATACAAAATAGGGGACATAGAACAAGGAAAGCCCAAGGGAGGGGGAGGCACACATCTGTAAACAAACAAGTGTGTACACTTCAGTGCACAGGGGGGTTGACAGCAAAGCTAATGAAGCCCCAGTTTCAAGGGCCCATTTTTGTGGTGAACACTTCCAAGGCCTTGAGAGGGGCCCTAACGAGGTGTTCCCATGGTCGTGTACCTCGGTAAAATTTGCAAAAATAAAATAATTTTACACTATTTTTCTTTAAAAGGGCTCTCCAAATGGCACAAGGTTCAGGCCTCACAAAACCTGCATTCGCCCTTGGCAGTCCACTCTGGTAGGGGTAAAGGGAGAAAAACAGAAGCGCTTTAAAGCCTGGACCTCACTGCGACACTCTTAACAACCCTATCAGGTAGAACAAATTCCTCCGCAAACCTGCGGTTTGCAGAGCGATGACTCCCGAGCTCATCGGGTCAGGCACCTCTTCACGGCGGAGGACTGAGGTACGTAACTGGAGGGACTCCTGGTGCTCGGCGGAGGGTTGAAGGCCAAGATCCCCAGGTCGTGGAACAGGGAACCGGGCCCACGCCGCCGAGGTATCTTTTCCGTCCGGGCCACCGTCGCAGGGGCTCCCGGGCAGCGGCTTCTGCGCATGCTCGGGTGAGCGGGCAGGGTTCCCACTCCGGGAGCGGAGACGGAGAACAGGTTATGTGGGAGCCGGCGGGGGCATTTGCCGGCGACACCCGAGCGGGGGCCGGAAGTGGGGCCACAGCGCACCGCAGGAGCTCCGGGCTAGACCGTGGCGACGGCAGCGGCCCCTGGGCTGGAGGAGGATGATGAGGAGCGACGGAAGCGACGCGGGGGTACGCTGCTGCGCGGCGCCCGGTTTCGTGCCCGCGGCCGACTGCCCAGCCTGTCCGCGAGTCTGAGTAAGTGCGGCTTGGGGACCCCGAGCCCGCGGGGCCCGAGCGCCGGTCCGCGCCTTCTAGGAGGGTCGTGGGGAGCCGCCGGCTCCTCAAGACAGGCGCGAAACCCTCCCGGGAGGCCGTGGGGGGGAGCCCCGGGGCCAGTGCGGCTTCCCGGAGGGGTCGTGAGGGGGCCGAGCGCCGGGGACTGTGGAGGACCAGCCCGGGGCGCCGTTCGGTTCTGGGCTGCAGCCCTGCCCCTACTCCGCTCACCCCTCACCAGGGGCAGCAAACTGAAGCCACATACCTGTTTTGGAAACTTAAGGTGCGCGCATTGCCAGAGGCTCGCCGGGTGTCGTTTTGTAATTGGAACCTAAAACGTATCTTGGTGTTCTGTGTCAATTGCATTGTCAAAAACCTACGATCTTTAAAATCCAACCCTCCTCTCCCCCACAGACGTGAAAAGTAAAATAGAATAATTCCAGCTACTAGGTTGGAGAAAGGGAGAGTCCCAATCTAATCACGCCGGTAGCAGGGTTAGACCTGTGAATATCAGGGCAGGAAGTTCTGGGGTATTCAGGAAACATCAAAAAAGCACCCCATACAATCGAAGTCAGTTTTGCTGTAGATTTTAGTCAACATTTAAGTAAAATGAATTACTAGTGTTACTGCCCAAGGTATCAAAACCAAAAAATGTCCGTCCCCATTTAACAACTCTTATTTATGTTTACTATCTGATAGTAACTGGATAGAGAGAGATGAGTATATTGGCTTTGTGTGTTGGTATTGGATTTTCACTGATCTCTTTTGACGGGAGAGGGTTCGTGGATCAATACTTATTTGTATGCATGCTTAGGGAAATCACTCGTCTTTGACTAAAATACCAAATTTTATTTCACTGTGTAAGATTTCGTGATTGCCCATTTAGTGTTAATGCCATGAAATCCTACCTAAGACATCAGCTGCTGAATTAAATAATTGTTAATAGAGGCCCACTATGCATGAGGCACTGCTGCATACTAAAAATGTGGAGTTGGATAGGATGAGGTTTCTGTCATCAAGGAACTCACAGCCTGTGTAAGCAGGTTAATTACGCTGTAATAGTAACTTCTGCCACGTAAGTTTGCACAAACTACAGAATATGGAATGGATGGCAGGAGGGAGTAGGGGTCCAAGGAAAGCTTTTTGGAGGATCTACTAGCTGAGTTTGGTTTTAACAGAAAAAGAGTGCATTGCTCTGATTACTTCTTGTATTCGGATACGGTAGCCTCTAGGGAATTATGTCCATTATTTAATCCAGGACTAATAGGACTTCTAGTTGTCCTTACTTTCACATACTCTGCTATAGTAGATAATTAATTTAAATTTTGTCTCATAGAAGTAGCTGCACTTAACACACTGTTACATTTTATCTCAACAGTATTTCAATTTAATCTTTCATCCTCCTTTTACATATGAGGAAATATATATTTAGAGAGGCTAAGTGAGTTGGCAAAAGCTACCTATCTATTAACAACAGACCATGACCCAAAACAGCGTCTCCTTTCCATTGCACTACACTGCCTCCGATTGATAGTTAACTTGGAATGATGAAAGCAAGCCAGGTACCTACAGGTAGCTCTTGGCACACTGCCCTCTTCTTGGGCACGTCAAAGGCCTCTTGGCATGTGAATGAGAGGGTTTACTAACCAAATTGCCCTGGGCTAGCAGTGTAACTTAGTGATAGGTACAGGAAGCTGTTGGACTGACATTTTCCCATGATCTGTCCTCATAACTTATCTCAGGGGAATCTATTTCTGTTTCTCTGTTTAATGTATTACTCAGATTTTGAAGTCTTTCTAATCCTTGTTTAGTTGCGTCAGGAAAGTCTTAAGACCTTTAAATAGCTTTTTGTATGTGTGTGTAAACTTAAAAAGCGCTCCAGTTCTTCTAATGAAGATAGTTTTCCTCAAATGACAGATTTTGCAATCCATTATTACATTTTATGTTTCTGTTTCACATGGTGTTAACTCCTACAACAGTGAATTCTGCTGAAATCCCTTGCAAAGATGTAGTATTTCCAGTACATGGACTATAGGCATTGATGAGCTAGCCTGAGAGTCTAGATACTTCTAGTAAGGCTTCTCGTTGTACTTACTTTGGCATACTTAATGTTGTATAACACTGGTTTTATACAAAACAAATATTCTGAGTTTCATCCATCTAGTTTATAGGTAAAGTTTTAGAACATTGCCCATTTATAAATTGGAAACTTTGTGAATTTCATTATCAGTCTAACATCACTACAGTTTTAGGCTTGTGGTTTTTTTTTAAACATTTCAGATATTTATAATCTCAGAACAAATTGTGGTTGGCTTCCATAGTAACAATAATCTCTCATTTTACTTCTGCCAGAGTTGACTCTATTTGCCAAGAATTTCAAGCACGAAAAAGCTACTAAGTTGCTGCCTGGTATAATTTTTGAGCTATCTGCTCATACAGATTTAAATCCTAGTTTAAAATGCTGTCTGAACTATCCAGATATTATCCAGCATCTCCATAGGCAGTTACTGTTCATTTGTCCCATAGGACTATCAATACACACTTTTTCATTATTGATGGCATGTGGGTAACCATTAGGGAAATAGATAATTCATTCTGTGGTGTCACCAACACCTTGATAGCAGCTATTTGTGTTTCCATTTTAGCTGTGCAGCTGGCATGGTTTCTTAACTTCCCAATGCTTAACAGAAGAGGAGAGAGATTGATGTAAGAATACTGAATCTGAGTTCCACATTACTTCACATGTGATTGGAAGCTGTGATTCACCCAGAGTAATTAATGAGCACCAGGGGATGTGGGGTCCTCATTCTCTGCTGGGATGTGGATGTTGGCATTGACACATGAACGCCCTTTCCACTTTTTACAGTCTTCACTTGAACCTGCACGTTGTTCTTTCCACTTGTAGGCATCTTTTTTTTTTTTTGATGTATGAACTGTTTTTATTTTTAAACAAGCTGTTCCCAAAATTATCAATTTAGGATGAACTTAAAGACCTTTAAAGAAATAATAGTACATTTATGACTTAGGACTTTTTAATTGTATTTGAAATTGTTTAGCCTTTTGCCAAATTGTTTTTGGGAAATTTGTTGTAATTCACCTATGGGTAATGCATTTTTTTGTATTTTTAAAAGATCACTTGCTAGTGGCAGAATCCGTAACTCAATATACAATATGCAATACAATGTACACTTTTTTTTTGAGGAGGAGTCTCACTGCATCACCCAGGTTGGAGTGTAGTGGCAATGATCTCAGCTTGCTGCAACCCCGACTCCTGGGTTCAAGTGATTCTCGTGCCTCAGTCTCCCTAGTGGCTGGCATGTGCCACCATGCCCGGCTAATTTTTTATAATTTTTAGTAAAGATGGTGTTTTACCATGTTGCCCGTACTAGTCTCAAACTGCTGGGCTCAGTCAGTCCACCTGCCTTGGCTTCCTAAAGCCCTAGGATTACACGCATGAGCCACACGCCTGGCCCAATGTACGCTTTTTAATTAAAAGTAATTAGAATAACTAGAATTTAATTTGTAGGGCAGTTCTGACCTTCATTAAAATACAATTTTTATTGTAAAATGATATCTATGATATAGTAGATTTTGTCTAGTTTACTCTCCTACTAACCTTATGGCAATAATTAAAATGTATTACTATACTCTTGAGTTTCAGTTCTTGATATATTTAAGTTTTTATTTATTTTTAATTTTTGGAGAAATTATTGGGTAAAAACTTTAAATATATTTGTGTAATAATGCAGAAAGGATTTAAATAAATGTAATATATCTTTCTTAATTTGAAGATGGCAAGTCTCTGGGGCGTAAGGCAATACAGTTATATGGTTAAATAGTGTGTAACAGTGGTCTCAGATACCTTTACATTTTAGAAATGTAAAGGTCCCAAAGATTTTTTTGTATGTATGTGGGTTATGTAGATATTTTTTGGAAGTTTATAAAGTGTATACATTAAAACTGGAAGTTTTAATTCATTTAAAAATAGCAGTGGTAAGTTCATTACATACTCACATAAATAAAATTTTATATAAAACAATTTTAATTACAAAAAGTAGAGATGTGGGATTATATTTTTGTAATTTAATGTCTGCCTCATAGAAGGCAGGTGGATTATTGGGCTCTTTAAGTGAAACGTGAAGGAAGTGAGGCTCACACAAATTTGTCGTTGTAAAGGGAAGAGTATTGTAATAGAGAACTGTGGATACTCTTTGGTGCGACTGACTCCATCACTCAACAGGAGGTTCTTCCTTAGAGGTCAGTTACATCATGCCATCTGAAACCTACATCAGAGAAATTTTTGTCTCTTGTTACATCAAAATCTATTGATTTGTAGTGAATTTTTTACTCATGTTTGCTTGATTTTGTGACACCATTCATTGGTCATTTGGAATATGTTGGTTTATTGAGTTATGCAGATTCTTCCAAATGGTGACACATTTAATATTAATAGATTACCACAGTGCCATCAAAAAGGTCTCTTAAGTGTTGAGGAGCTATTGGCAACCTCATTCATTTTCTAGTAAATATCTGCCAAACCTCTAAGTCTGAACAACCATAGTTTGTCAGTTGTCTTTTTAAATAAAAATGTTGTCACCTGAACAAAGCAGCTAGTTCAGCTCACAATCCAAATGTATTTCAATACACAGCACAACATGCTTTATGTGCACTTCCAATTTTGTCACACATTTATCACACAATGTGTTAAAAAGATGTGTACTTGTTAGTTAAGATAAAGTAATTTTTACTACTTCTTTGACATTCTTAAGTGAACTGGATTATTTCCTCATTTTCTGTGAGCTCATGGTGATAAAGAATACAGTGACTCCAACATGTGAGGCCACTACCTTGATTCTTGTAAAGGCACCAGCAATTTTCCCCATCATTGCTTATGTACCGTTAGTGCACATGTCAAACAGTGAGAAAGGTAAATGACATTTTAGTATTATTATGAGCATAATATTGATCTTATGAACCCCATTAGAGGGTCTTGGAGACCCTCAGGTTTATGACCACCTTTTGAGAACCACTGGCATAGAAAGATCTCAGATTTCATAGAACCCTCAAAGTCCATCCAGTTTAACAGCTCTAAATTCCTCTCTGCTATCCTTGCCAAGTATTTATTTAGATTATGCTGAATACTTGCAGTTTCTGTGAATAATTGTGCTAAATGAATAAAAATAAGTGTCACAGACAGCTGTTTGATGGAAAGTAATAGAGATTCTTAATCCTGTAGTTATGCTTTGTCCTGCTTTTAAAACATTGCATAAGTTTCACTTGGTTTCTCTAAGTAATCAACCTTGATGAAATCCAGAGACTACTAAAATTTTGTGAAGGAAAGATATAGCTAAGGTTTTGATTTTCCTTTGCTGTTTGTAAGGACAATTGTCATCTTTCTTTGATTTTTCTTTGCTCTATAATTAAATGAACTTATGTTAGATATATGTAGTTATCTGTATACATGTCTGTCTCCTGAGTAGCTCAAGAGTCGCTTGAACGTTACTGAGTAGATCACAAGCTACTTGAGAGCAAGGGCTGTATAGTATACTAGGATGCATTGGAATCTGATGACCATCTCTTCCAGAAGAGGCTGGAAAATCAACTATAGGCCTCCTTCAGTGGTGCATGCTGGATTTCATAACTTCCCTGGGAGCCTGCAGTGATATTCTGAGGACTCATTCCATTCATGGTGGGCATGACTTCAATATTGATCTATTTTTTTAAAGCATCAGTTTATAAAATAGTTATTTAAATTAAATAATTTTCCTTAAAAATGGAACCGTTTGTGATCCTCCAGGTACCTGTATGAACATAGGAGATGATTAGTGCACATCAGATAAGCGTAGCCATCACTCATGCCATTGCTGACTTACCATTCAGCTAACACTGTTAGCCAGCAAGGTGATGTGAGAGCTTTACAGTTCTAGACTGCTCTTATTTTTAGTCTCAAATTGTTTATTATATACCAATAATGGACTTAAATTTAGAGACAGTAAGTAGGGAGCATTAGAGGTGACTACAACAAGCCAATTAGGACCGTAAATCCTCAAGATGAGCACCATATCTTAAATTGCATCAGATGATCAAACTACTTATGTAGTATAGCAGGATGTCACTAATACGACAAAACCATTCTTTTAAAAGGAAAACAGTCGTATCTAATTTATACCGTACATGATAATAAAGATTAGTCATGCTTTCAGTAGATTAGTTTTTGAGACACACTCACTAATACCAATGTGACACTTCAAACCACTTCATTTAGAAAGCACAAAAGTTATTTCTAAGGTTGATTTTTTTTTCATTCAAATACAAGACTGGTACAGGTTATAATAAACTGTAACACTTAAATCTTATTAGCTATATATCCTGGGTTTTTAAAAAATACATTTGTTTACACATCATGCTTTTTTGTGTGCATAATTAGCATAAAGCCTGCAAAATGTTGGGAAGGGAGCAGGATGCGTTTAGTTTTGGATAAGTTTGAAATATCAGTGAAGCATCAGGTACGTGAGGAACAGGTAAATTAAGATTGTAGATGAAGAGTAGACTTGTAGATTGGGAATAATTTATACACAGGTGTGATAATTGGCGCCATGAAAAGGAATGAAATCACTGAGGGAAAGAACGTAATAACATAAAAGAGTGGAGAAGACCTTGGAAAATGCCTGCTTTTCGGGTGGAAAATGCTTGCTTTTTGGGGTATAGGGCAGAGAGAAACAGCAATTTGAGTATAGAGGAGAAGCCAACAGCAGATGACACTTTGAGGGTCTGGTGTTGCAGTGTGGATTGAGAAAAATCCACTAGATTTATTTTAAAGTGAAGTTTACATTTTATGAGAGATCATTATGGGAACTCAGCAAGTTCTCAGATAGTAAATGGTTAAGGAGTTACTGGGGGTGATTAAAACCACAGATTGGTGGATTTTAGAAATGTTTGACATGTAATACCAGATCTGATAACACAGCAAACAGAAAATTGAGTAATGGGACTGTGATGTATTCATTTAAGATGTAGACACAAGGTTAAAAATACATACAATAATGATGTAAAAGAAGACTGGAAGATGAGAAGTTATTGATTATCTACATTTCTGTATTCTACATAGAACAGGTCTGATGGGCTTTCCCACTCAGCAGCCCTTCTAGTTGATATAAGTTTGAGTGCATTAAATGCATCCTTTTTCCTGATTTTTATGATGCTAAGATCTTCTCAGCAAATGGATTTCACATGCAGAAGAACCTGACAAATAATACATCTCTTCTGAAGACACGTTTTATAAGTGTTTTACCACATAGGACATACTTGATTGCCTCACTCATTCTTCATGACTAGTAGCAGTGGTCTTGGGGTCAACTGGACATTGATGCTCACAAGACCCAGTAGACTGTAGTGAACCATACTGTGCATCAGCCTCTCTGCTTTTTTGAAAACCCAACATGTCAGTGTTAGGTATATTGTTCCCAGATGATAGCTCAGGTCTAGTGGAAAATGACACAAGGGTAGGAGTGAGCGCCACCCCTGCTTAGCTGCTTCATGCTCCACAGGAAGCAGTGTCTTTTTGTAATAGCATATGAGTATAGCATCCAGGACTAAGCAAATGACAAGCCAATTACAAGTCATATTCGATTCAGAAAAGCCCCTGTTTATACTTCCCACTGGGCATGTTTAGCCCTGCTCACTGTGCTCTCAATCCAGATGTAGCTCATCAGTAGGAGCCATTTTTACTACACTGTTGCTTAGAAACACAACTGATATCCCACCTTTATCAGGTTTCCAGGGAAACAGTGCAGGAAGGTTAAGGAGAGGTCGTTTTTTATCTGAAGAGGGAGAAAGATTTTGTTAACCCTTTACTCACACTAATTTATTGACAAAATAAATAGAAAACATAATGCTGGCTGTAGGATCCATGCAGTCGACTTTAATTATTAGAGGCAGTGTTTGTTTTTATTGACTGTCATAACATCTGGATATGAAGTTATTTTTACATCTCAGCAGATGGTGCATGGTAATTGTGCTTTGCTGCTACTTTTCAGCAAATTCAGTAAATTAAAAATCCTTCCTGATATTGTTTACTTGTCCTGATTCCTTTAAGATCATCTTTGAGATGGAACTATCATTCAGACTAGGGAACAGAGATGATTAGCAAGCGGAGTTAGCTAAAAGTAAGGCAATCTGTGAGTGGAGTTCTTACTCTAAACCACCAATGTAAGAATATCTTAAAGAGAAAACACACCCATACTCACGCACTCCACTATCCCAGAGCAATTTTTATTAACCTGTTCTTAACAATGACTCCCATTTGATACTACTGAAGATGAATTGACTTTTATTCCGACTTCTGTAGTCCAAGAACTCATTGTAAGATTATGATTGTTTATCACAAAACAGTTTAGTTAATGTGACTTTTCAGGAATGTTTTGTGGAAAACTATAAGTTTATCCCTTATTATTCCTAGCCAGTAAAAGACCCAAACAAATATGCCTCTTTTTCTGATGTTGTTTTAAACATATATGCCCACTGTTCAGAATACTTTTATTTTTTAAAATAAATGTAATAATTTGTATATGTAATTAGATTATTTAAAAAATGTTTTAGTCATAAGTATATATAAAGTGCTGTACTAGACATTAGAGATACAATAGTGAAAAAAGAGAAATACACTTCCCAGCCTTATAAATGTTAATTCAGTATTGTTTGCTAAAATTACATGTTAAAGGCTCCTAAAACACAAATAACTTTTCAAAGTTCATAAGTTGGAAATTTATGTAAATTGATACAAATGTAAATGTAAAATTCACATTGTAAATTATGCTTTATTCATATATTTGGAGCTATTTTATCTGATTTTATAATAATTTTTTAAGTAAGAACTAATTTGAGCAGAACACATTAAGAAAGTAGTAGAGCCAGAAATACTAGTCAGAAAAGCAAATACAGTTAACGTGTCTATAACATTTGTGAATGATCTTATTATTAATCTTACTTGATACTAATGACCAGCCTTATAGGTAAGCGTTTAAAAAACTCTCATTCTACTGAAAAGGCAGTTGAGACTGGAGATAGGTGATAAGTAGTTATTCAGGGAGGATATGATACTGTAATAAAACTTGCTACCACTGGGTGGCAGTGTTGATTTCTGGGAAATCAGAGAAAAATGGTTTATGTTCAAAAAGGTTCAGTTCATTTGAATAATTCAAATGTAAAAGTCTTTGTTTAGTGAAATAATAGTAAAAAATCAAATTTGTTAAATCATCCAACTCATTATTTGTATAATCAGTCTATAACTTCTTTATAGCAGTTTGGTTAGTGGGAAAGAAGGAAATGTATTTTTAAAAATTCAGTAAATAAGCATAAGTAGATGAATAGTATATAAGAAAATTTGTAACATATCTCAATTCTTTTGCCTGTTTAAGACAACATGTATAAACCTTTTGAAAACAAAAAATTCTCTTTTAATAGTTTTTCTTTACTTTCTTTATATCAGTTACATATTTTAGTAATCTTTTTAAAAATTGTTCTCCAGTGAGTCATTTTACTTTATTTATTTCTGGTTCTCAGAGGATTTCTGTGTATTTGTTTCACACTGAACCGTCAAGTATTTATTGCTTTATCAATACATTTTAGCAGTCTATTGACCCCAGGATGTGAAACTTCAGTAAAGAGTATATAAAAGATACTACTGATCTCGTGACACTAGCAATATGATATTTATTTTTAATTAGATATGAAAGATAAATCATTAATCATTTTCTTAAAAATAATACAATATTAGAACCTAGTGTTTAAGTAAATTATTTAAGTTTAGTATTAAAACTTTGAGGTAGAGGGGGGATACTTTTATTCTTTTTTTCCCTAGTTGTTTTTTTAATTTTGTTTTGTTTTGCCCAATTCCTTGTCCTAGTTTCTTTAGTTTTTGCTACAGTATATGAAAAAAATTGACAAAGTATATTAGATTGGTCCTGCTATGTTAGAATTTCTGAACTGCCTCTTCAGTTCAATTTGCCCTGGACATACGTAACCTAACAGTAAATGTACCACTGTTAGGAGAATCATGGTTGTTTGCCTCCCAGCTCATCTACATTGAGAGCCAGATGATGGCCAGTCTACTTACGCCCCTGAGCTTGTTTTCTCATTTAAGAAAAAAAAATGACACTATCGCATCAACTTTTTTGGGGGTCATATCAGTGAGAACATATAAATGAAGGTAGCTGGCCGTAAATAAGCACTTTTTAAAAATAAATTAATTTGAAGAATACTAATGTTTCATAAGTAGGACAGTGGAGGGATATGGTAGAACATATGAGAACAGAAAGGACAAGGGAAATTATAGCAGCTACTTTTGTGGATGGACTATACCTATTACCATATTTAACAATTACGTGTGGCCTAGTACCATAGTTTATTATATTATTAATTTTAAAAAAATAATAGATACATGTTGAATTATTAATATTCTCCCTCTCTCTCTCTAGGATACTTACAGAGAGCTACAATGGAAAAGTCCTGGATGCTGTGGAACTTTGTTGAAAGATGGCTAATAGCCTTGGCTTCATGGTCTTGGGCTCTCTGCCGTATTTCTCTTTTACCTTTAATAGTGACTTTTCATCTGTATGGAGGCATTATCTTACTTTTGTTAATATTCATATCAATAGCAGGTATTCTGTATAAATTTCAGGATGTATTACTTTATTTTCCAGAACAGCCATCCTCTTCACGTCTTTATGTTCCCATGCCCACTGGCATTCCACATGAAAACATTTTCATCAGAACCAAAGATGGAATACGTCTGAATCTTATTTTGATACGATACACTGGAGACAATTCACCCTATTCCCCAACTATAATTTATTTTCATGGGAATGCAGGCAACATAGGTCACAGGTTGCCAAATGCATTACTTATGTTGGTTAACCTCAAAGTTAACCTTTTGCTGGTTGATTATCGAGGATATGGAAAAAGTGAAGGAGAAGCAAGTGAAGAAGGACTCTACTTAGATTCTGAAGCTGTGTTAGACTATGTGATGACTAGACCTGACCTTGATAAAACAAAAATTTTTCTTTTTGGTCGTTCCTTGGGTGGAGCAGTGGCTATTCATTTGGCTTCTGAAAATTCACATAGGATTTCAGCCATTATGGTGGAGAACACATTTTTAAGCATACCACATATGGCCAGCACTTTATTTTCATTCTTTCCAATGCGTTACCTTCCTTTATGGTGCTACAAAAATAAATTTTTGTCCTACAGAAAAATCTCTCAGTGTAGAATGCCTTCTCTTTTCATCTCTGGACTCTCAGATCAATTAATTCCTCCAGTAATGATGAAACAACTTTATGAACTCTCCCCATCTCGGACTAAGAGATTAGCCATTTTTCCAGATGGGACTCACAATGATACATGGCAGTGCCAAGGCTATTTCACTGCACTGGAACAGTTCATCAAGGAAGTCGTAAAGAGCCATTCTCCTGAAGAAATGGCAAAAACTTCATCAAATGTAACAATTATATAATGTTTCCCTTTTTGATTATTGCATTGTATTTTGATTTGTGCAGAATGATAAAGAATGTTCCTTTTAGAAGTATGTTATGTCTGTACCTGTCTGAAGAGTGACATTAAACTTTGAAAGGACTTCACTGCTCCTTTATGATATTCCAAATAGTTTTTTACATTTGAAAAACTAATTCTTGGAATTATTTCATACATTTTCATCAAAACTTTCAATGTGGTTATGTATTCATATCTTTAGTTTAATATGTCAGTATATTAGATATTGTTCAAAAGTTTCTTGTTGCTAAAGTGGTGTAATCTGTTACACAGATGAATAGCTAGATGTGGAAAGAGATATGTAAACAAGAAACCTTTGGGTATTATTTCTTAAGTAAATATTGGGACAATCATGGTAAGCAAACTTAGTTCTGTAACTGCATTTTTCACCTTAAAAGTTAAATGAAATGCATGATGGTATTTTATTCCTTGAATTATGCAATGCAACATTTTACATGTAAATAGCACTGGTCATATACTGATGTATATGGTTATCTGGGTTATATCTATTTTTATGTAAACTCTATTTTGTTTTTGGCAAGAAGTGAAATTGAGACCTGTGTGCAGGTCGCCATTGAATTTTGCTCTGGTGAATGCTGAGATCCAGCTTTTTCTTACAAATAAATGGGACCCTGTTTTCCAATATAAATGTACCGTGTTTTTGTTAGGTACAGTCTGGATCATGGCAAGTAGAAATAGAAATTTAGAATTTTACTGCAGCTTTGATGTGCATATTTGAACTTTTTGACATTTGTAACTTTGGTGGCAAAGAGAATTTTAGCTTCTATCGATTTTGTAAGTCTTCAGCTGAACCACTCATAGCAGTCATAGTGAAGATTAGCACTAGTTAGAATTAAATGAGGAAGTCTTTTATCTTTACAGGATTGTACATACTACTTTTTAAGAATTCTCACATTTGATTTTAAGTCCCAGTACCTAGTTATATCTATCCTATCAAAGGCAAGATATCATTTATTGAACTTCTTGAAAATAAAAGTTACACAGTCCAACAACAACAACAACAAAAAACAATGTTCTTGGTTTAATGTTCCAGTTGCTGTGAAATAGAACTCCTACAATCAAAAGACAGTTTTAGGAAGTCTTATTTATTTATTTTAAAAGTTTTACATGTAGGAGTGTGGGAATGAAGGAATTCTGGAGCTTTTTGATACAAAACCTATTACCACATTTAGCAGTTAAATAGCTATAGGTGGGAAGTAGGATTTAGATACATAGAAAAGTAAGAAAATCTTAGAAAAAAGCCCCTTAAAACTTGCAGGATTTACCTTAATAAAAATACATGCTCTGAGTCATAATTGTGCCAAGTTGTTTCATGCAGTCCTCAAAAATTAGATGTAATTGAGCTTTGTGTAATATTATGTCAGCTTTAACATATAATATTTTGAATATTTTAGCTGTATTTAGTGGCTTTCTGCAAGCAACTAGAACAGAGAAATAATGGGTCAATAATGTTGACCTCAATTTAAAACTTTCAATGGAGATAGGGCTAGAAATACTTTTGCCAAATAGCATTCTTATTCACTTTATGCCAGTGTTTAGAAAAAATAAATTATAGCAAGTATGATTTCTAAGAATAATGTTTTTCTATAAATTATTAACTGTAAAAAGTCTCGCTTTTTAAAACAAGTTGGTAATGCATATCATGGAAGGCATATTTTGTATGTATAAATTTACCACAATTAAAGGCTACTTTTCTTGTCAGTCCTTGCTATGTAGAATGACTATTCTAAATATAAATGTATTAAAAAGAAAATACAACAAAATGTATATTTAGACATGAGCTTACGTGGCATACCTTATATTTGTATCATTCTTTAAAGTTTACAAAAAAAACCTTATGTTTTTATGTAATCAGTCATTACACTATGGAGAAATTTATCAGCTTTAGTTCTAAATGTGCTGATGAGGTATAAAAGCTATTTCTTCATCAGTATTTTGCTTTTATGCTGCTTTTTCTTTTTGATACTCCAGGTTGATAAACTATCTTTTTAAATTTTAAGCCAGGACTTCAAAAAGTGTAGAGTACTTGTTTGCCGTCCCCTACCTTCATTCTCTTCGTAGGGTTAAGGAGCCTTTCTTTCTGCAGCTAAGGGCAGAGGCTGTGCCTAGGGCTATACCACATCTTTCTTCAATAGCATCTGTATTTGAGACTGTTTCATTAGATGAGTAAGAGGTGGAAAACAAACTTAGTATCAGGGTCCATGAAGCCCATGGCATCAGTTTTGAAAATATTTCTAGTTTTGTAGCCAAAGCAATTGGTCCTGGTAAAATGAGACTTCTTCAGGAGTCACTCCTTCACTTTGGACCCACAGCTTAGTGAATGGAAGTATATGTACCTATCTTGTGTATTAACTTCTGTCTTATTTATGCAAGAGCAGCTATAGGAGTTTACAAAAGAACTCTAAGTTACTAAGTTACTATAAATTTGGGGATCCTAGAGTGATCTTAAATATGGCAAGATGCAGCTCATTTAGAATAAAATCTCACATCCATTATTTTAAAGGGAATGATTGGGGGGAAAAAACTGGTGAAAAAAATATAAAAAAGAATTCTGCAAAATAAGAGAAAAAATAATTTGTGACAGGTAATAGAATACTAGTGGTATAGAAACAACTAGAAAGAAAAGTGTGACACAGTTTTTACATTTAGATATAGAAAGTAATGAGATTGGTGAAAGGAAATAGTGCAAAACATTTGGACGCAAAGCATTTCTAACAGAAAGTGGCTGTGGCACTTGACATTGCAACTACCCTGTTGTTGCAATGTTTTTGACTTAAAATTGATATTTTCATAAAAATGGTGTTCTGAATTTTGCTACAGGGCTGCTGAAATTTATGATTACCTGTAGACACTTGATAATTACATAGATTACAGCTTGGGTAATATGTCACTGGAGTAATTACGCTATAATATCTGTTGAGAATTCATACCATCTGATGCTTACATGTTTCTTACATTTGTAAGATTTGGCTTGGTGGGAATAGGTTTGGGGGAATTAAAGAGTGAAGGCTGTATTTCATTTTTTATGAATTATCTTTCAAGCTCAGATAGCTTAAGAGCAGTTTAGATTAAGGAGACCCTTTTCTCTTTGAGGATAGGGATAGGTAAGGTAAACTGTAAAAAGAATGTCACAGAAGTCACTTTTTAATTTAAGTCACGGTTGAGATACTGAAATCTTCCACTGATTCTTCTCCTTTCCCTTTTTCCTATTATGTTTGATAATTATATATATTTTTAAAAACTGTGAGAGGAAAAATTAGTCATAAGTAACCCTTTTGGATTATCCACTTAAATTTATGTATTTTCATATTACTCAGGTAAAGATGGAAATGACAGAGCACAGACATTTATTTTTTAAATTGATAGGGTAGAAAATGAAATGTACTTCTGTTTGTTCTTAATACTATGTATATATATACACACATCGTTTTAGCAAATTGGAAATAATATATTCATTTGTATGGCAAGACAAATGCAGTCATCTTAATACCAGTCTACACATTTTTGCCAAATGGCGCAAATATACCTCCATTTATATTTTGTATCTTAAAATGTAGTTTAAACACAGGACTATGTATGAGACACTTTTTTACAAAAAGTGCCGTATATACATATGTAACAGGTGAGTGTGTGTTTACCATAATTTATAATGATTTCTGTCAGTACAGCGTATATGGAAAATTCAAGTTGTTTTTAACATATTCAAGTATGTTCAGTATAAAATAAGTTAATCCCATTTCATAATGTAAATCATTTTTGTTATTTGCCATATTTTATTTGAAGTAATAAAATTTTATAACTCAAATTTGAATGTCATAGTACATTGTGTGCTAACCATGGCAAGCAAACATTTACATTTGTTTTTTACAATAAATTTCTTTTAAAATATACTTTCTATTTTTCTGTACTGACATGCAATAAATTGGTACATTAAAAATTTGATTAATGTCTTCAGATAGTTTGTATTCAGTCTTTTTTAAAAATTGTTAATCTAGAATTTTATGGTAGGACATTAAAGTTTTCTCAATGGTTATGTAAAATTCCTTAATTTATACTGAAATTAATGAATTTTATTCTAGTAATGGTGTGGATAAAAAATAGAAGTTAGATTTATATTTCATTCCCCAGAGAGTATTATCCTCTTACATACATTTAATTTAGGCTCATATGAAAACTATACATGAACCACTGGTGAATGACTAATCCCTAATGTATTTCTTTAGTTAATTGAATCTAGGAATGAATACATTTTAACTTCATAATTATTATGTTGCCTTCAGATTTCATAAAATGCTTTTTTTAAAAATTCTGCTTTTTTTCTCCTCTTGTTTGTATTTTAGTTAATGGTTTTTAATGATCAAAAAAATGGCCTGATACTGACTCAGCCTTTAGGGGCCTGTACCTTGCTTTTGCTAACAGGAGATGTGCACGCTTGAATATGTCAGAATGAGTTGGATCGCAGGGTGTGTATGATGAGTCTTAAATGGTCCCCTGAAAGGGAAGATGAAGAATTCATGTATCGGAGCCCATCTTTGTATGGGTAGATCTGGTGGGAGCTAGGGTCTCTCATGTACTACCCTGAAAGATCGCCAACTTGAATCCCAGGGTGAAGTCGTTTTCAGATGACTGTTCCTTAAGTTTGAAAGATAAGTTTTTTCACATTGCCATTTCACTCTCCAACTCTTTCCTTACATTCCATTACATAACTAAAAAGCATGAACAATTGGATCTGGCTAGAGACTATAACTCCTATCTCACTAAGGGAAGAGGAAGGTAAAGAAATGTTTTGAGTGTCTTCAAATATAAGGCCCAGGTGTTGAATGTGTTAATTGAATCCTCACAACAAACCTTCGAGTGATTTGTAGTCCCATTTTATAAGAAATAGACTCAGTGGTTCAGTCACATGCTCAAGGTTACCTAGAGTGAACCAAGATGTCAATCCAGGTCTCTAATTCTAAATTGAGGACAGCTATTCATTTGCTAATTTACCCAAACAATTTGAAAGTTTTGTTCATGTTGGAATAGATTAGAAATGTTGAAGTGGGTTACAAGTTGATCAGTTATTCAGGAATCCAAAAGAATTGACTGTGAATTGAAATAAGTATTACACAGTAACGTACATGTTTTCAAAGTCATTAAATGTGTGTTTCTGTAGGAAAATCTAGATGTTAGTCTCATAAGAGTTATCCTCTCAAAAAATCTTGGAGTCGTCTTTTTATTCCTGATATTTTGAAACACATCTTGCTGTTTTTCCAATAAGATTTATTTTCCCAACATTTCCACCACTACCGTACCAGTCCCTCAAATTATTTCATAGTAGTCAGCATTTTTATTGGGTGCTTTTTGTGTTCCAAGTATTGTTCTGACTCCTTTTTGTTGTTTATTCTTAATAACTGAATATAAACTGGATCATTGCCCTATTCTTTCTGACTTATCAGAAAAACTCTCTATCATTCCCTATCCAGTGATTTTCAGTGGCTGCATTTCTCAGTAGATCAAAGTCAGAGCTTTCATTTTATAGGGTCCTTTACAAACTAAACCTTGTAAAAGGTCTCTGTTCTTTCTCTTTCCAATCAAACTTACTCCTCTTCTGTTCATTTATTTATATCTGGTGGTTTAACCTCTAGATCCAATACCTCCCTCCCACCTCTCTAGGTCCCTGAGTCCCTGACCAAATTTATGGTAGCTCTACCAATAGTTTTTTTTTTTTTTTCTTTTTCTGAATACCCATTGCACTCAAAGCATTTTGTACTTTGATACTTGATTATATTCAATTCATTTCTTTATAATATATTGTCTTTTGATCTGACAGGAATGTCATGTGATTCCTGTCTTACATAGCACCTGGCACAGTGCTGAGCATGTTGTAGTACTAAATACATTTTCTGTATAGAATGTGCACACTGATTATAAAGTTTGTCCAAACTTTTCCATCTTTAAGAAGAAAAAGACAAAGGTCATTACTTTAATACTTCACATTTCTTAAAGGTTTAGACCTAAAATAGCAACAAACCTGGAAGTTACACACGCACCCCAAAGTAATAATTGAAGTAGAAACATTGGAAGTTACCCATGTAATTACAGCAGTCTACAGAAAATAAGAGGCGCAATAATTGTGCAGGTTGTGTGTTCCTTGAGGGCTCCATCTTAAGCAGAGCAGAAGAGACTGGTAACTGTAAGCTCAGGAAAGAGGAGCAAAGAGTACAGGTAGTGAATGTGGAACGGAGATCAGTGGAGATCAACAAGTGTGGCCGTATCAATAGATCTGGTGTTGGATAAGACAGGAAGAACCAGAAAGTCAGGTGGGCACATTAGTGGAAGGCCAAAGAAGCCCTTGTCATGGGACATCCAGTTTGGGTGATAGTGACTGTGCCAGTTGTGATTTCTTTCCGTCCTTTTTTAACCCTGTAGCCATGGTTCCCTTATTAAAAATTCATCATCACCATTATTTTTAAAACAAATGAAATGACACAGACACTTGAATTAATGTGACACGGGCATTTTTCTTAGTCTTTTGTTCTAGAGCATATTTCTTGAGGTATAAGTGAGTTCCAGGCTCCTCTTTGCAAAGAGCATGCACGCCTCAAAACACAGGACAGACTGCATTAGGGAGGATGTGGGAAGGGCAGAATCTCTGGAGACAGTAAATATTATGGACTATTTGTGCTCTCCCAAAATTCATGTGTGAGACCCTAATCCCCAAAGCGATGGTATTAGGAGGTGGGGATTTGCGAGGCAGTGACCTTATGAGTGTGAAGGAATGAGGGCCCTCATGAAGAGAGCTACTCCTACCTCTCTCTGCCATGTGAGGATACAAGGAGATAGCTGTCTGCCAACCAGGAAGAGTGCCCTTACCAGACAGGGTCTGCCAGCACCTTGATCTTGGACTTTCTAGCTTCCAGAAATGTGAGAAATACATTTCTGTTTAAGCCATTTAGTCTATGATACTTGTTACAGCAGCCCAAAGTGAGTAAGCCAATAAACAGTTCTAATTCTTTCTTAAAAGTGGCTCTGGAGATGAATGAGAGCTGATTTAATAATTTTTCAAGCCTGCCATCCCTCCCAGTCTATTACTGTATTTCACCATTACATATATTTGAATATCCTGCCATTAGTCATTAACTACTCATTAACACCTTGAGTTATAGACACACAGACACCAAGTATAGAGTTTCACCCAATAGATTATAAATTTTGTGAAGGTGGGCACAACACTCACTCCTCAATGAAGAGACCAATGCCTTTGACACATAGCTGACATTCAATAAACATTTAATGAATGAAAAATTCCTGCCATACAGAAAATCTTCCACTACATAATGATATTGATGGAAAATATATTAACATTTAAATACATTTGTACTCAGAGTCACTTTTTGCGGGAGTGGAAAGCTCTAGAACTTTCAGTAGTCTCCATTTGCATCACTGCGCACCCCACAAGCTTGTAAAGGCTGCAGTATGCAGTTGGATTAATCTGGGCATTAAACTCAAGGTAGTCATAAAGGTGGTAATGCAGTACAAGGTGATGGTTACACTTATCATTAAAACACAATCATGTAATTAAAATAATCATGTTAATTAAAACACAATCCTTAGAGGTTGGTTTACATGACATTTTGTTTACTGGAATACAAGGTAGTTGGGGTAGGTGGCCAAAATGATGTTTTATGCTGTTTTTCACTTAAAAACAATAGAAGGCTTTTTTGAAGGGAAGAAGAATTTAAATTTTTCCATGTGCAAATTTTACCTTGTATTTGGAATATATATGTTTATAACAATTATTTGTGTTCCATTTTATAAGGGGAGTAGCTAATCTAAAATATAAATCATTTTTGTTCTAATAGTGCAATTTATTTCCTTTATTAGAATAATTGATGCTTAGAGCCTCAAATTCAAGAAAACATATTAATGAATAATTCATTGCCTTCTAATTCTTATTTATGTGAGTAAAGCTGGAAGAGATAAAAGGCAAATCATGGGAAATTTTTCAGAAGAAGGTCATTTTAGCAAAATATACTATCTCCTACTAAGAGATGGAAAAAAAATGCAAGGGAGTAGGAATACTGGAATGGGAGAAAAATATATGCTTCAATTACAATGTAGCTCAGAAAAGAGCACACTTTTTGATCTGCCTTGAGATTAAATAGTCCTATATCATTTTGTTGAATTTCCCTTTCTGCTTGAACCTCTCACTTCTTCCTCTGGAAGTATTAGTAGTCCCTCAATCCGGTCCCTTTTCTTTCTTTTTTCTCCATTCACATTTTTATTGGTGGTATTGTTTTCAATCACAAACTTACAGAAAGTTGGAAGTACAGTAAAATAATTATTTTTAAATCATTGAAAATAACTTCCTGAACTAATGCACCATCACCTGTGAATATTTCCACGTGTATTTATTAAAAATATTCTACACATTCACAATGCAACCATTACAGTCAAGAAATTAACCAATAATTTACTACCACTGAATTCTCAGATCCCTTTCAAGTCTTGCTAATTATCTCATTAATGTCCTTTATATTAACAGGATTGAGTTTCAAACCACAAGTTACATTTAGTTATGAAATCTCTTTAGTTTCTGTATTGGCTGGATAATGGCTCCAAAGTTAGCTGGTTCTAATCCCTGGAATCTGTACATGTTACCTTGTAAGGAAAAAGAGTTTTTGCAGATGTGATTAAATTAAGGTTCTTGACTTGGGAAGATTATCCTGAACTATCTGCGTAGGCTCCTAATCCAATCATAACTGCCATAAAAGAGAGGCAGAGGGAGATGTGACACACACAGAGAGGAGAAGGATATGTGAAGATGGGGGTGGAGACTGCAGTGACGAGACCATGAGACAAGGAAGCCGGGGAACGCTAGCAGCCACAGAAACTAGAAGCAAGGGAAGACTCCTCCCCAGAAGCCTTTGGAGGGGGTGGTCCTCCTGGCGCTTAATTTCAGACTGGTGGCCTCCAGAATGATCAGAGAATGAATTCCCACTCTTTTAATCTTCCAAGATTTTGGTAATTTATTATGGCTTTCATAGGGAGATAATACAGATTTTGGTAGAGGAAATGGGGAAATAGCTTTGGAGTTAGATAGTGAATAAGGCTAGAAGAATTTTGAGACATGTACTACAAAAAGTGTAGATTGCCTTAAAGAGACTGTTGGTAGCAACGTGGACATTAACTGGGCTTCTGGTGAGGATTCAGAAAGAAGTGAGGGGCATGGTAAGAGCGCCTCGATCATCAGCATTTTGGAGAAAGCTGAGGCCTGTAGTCCGTCAGGTAACATTACATGGTTCCTTTTTAATATCACTGGACTCTTTCACTAAAGGTGCTGTGCTTCTTAGGTCCAATAAGAGGAAGACGAGCTGGATATTAGATTAGAATTACCTTATTATAAGGTGTCAACAAGTATACTTTACACATCATAGGAGCCCTGAAATTAAAAAGCCTGCAGTCTAATCTTCACTGTTCCACATATAAAATTAGAAATTTAAATAGAATATGTGGTGAAGCAGCCTCATATTTTCCTCCTTCCTTTCGGATTGTCAAAATAGTGATGCGGTTAACAATTTAATGTCAAGCTATATAAAATGTTTTATTTTTTGCCTACAAATGTGGTTTATATTTCTATCAAATGTCACAGTTTTCTCATAAAAAGTATTTTATTTAATGAGCTTGTAAATATGATTGAACTGCTATTGAAAGAGATTCTTCTGTATAAGAAGTTGTGTGACCTTGGGATGATATATCACCTTTCAGGCCTTGTGAAAAGTGGCTGTTTGGCTCAGTTGGTTCCAGTGGCCGCTTCTAGCAAGGGCTTTTTTTTTTTTTTTGAGACAAAGTCTCCCACTGTTCCCCAGGCTGGAGTTCAGTGGCATGATCTCGGCTCATTGCAAGCTCTGCCTCCTGGCCTCAGCCTCCCAAGTAGCTGGGACTACAGGCATCCGACAGCATGCCTGGCTAATTTCTTCTATTTTTAGTAGAGATGGGGTTTCACCGTGTTAGCCAGGATGGTCTCCATCTCCTGACCTCATGATTTGCCTGCCTCGGCCTCCCAAAGTGCTGGGATTACAGGCGTGAGCCACTGCGCCCAGCCTAGCAAGGGCTTTCTGTGATTCTGAGTATATAGAAATCAAAAGCTATTTTAGATTTCCGTAAGGTTGATCAAAAGTATAGGATGTTTTCTTTAAAATATATGAATTTACTTTGAAAAAGAATGCTCAGTGTAGTACATTATGGATAAATACAAATTCAACTTTTGTTTACCTGGTTCTTTATCCAGTCATAAGGAAAAAAAGACAATTTATCAGCAATGTTTAAATGTATGTGTCTTGGATCAATTTAAATGCTATAGATACTCTGGTTTTATAGTCATATTCTAGAGCAAAGTAAACACTTGGAAGATGGCTATGGCATGGGATAATTCCGTTTTTGTAAAAACAGTTTTTACATCAAACTGTTTTACATCAAACTGTCTCTGTCTCATTAGAGAAGTATCAAAAGAGATAGAAATTATCTTAAACAATGAACTAACTGGAAATTCTGATGTTGAAATGCACAATCACTGAAATGAAAAATTCACTAGACAGGCTTAACAGCAGAATCAAACTGGCAGAAGTAATCAGCAAACTTGAATATCGACTTCATGAAGTTTACATAAACTTGATCAAGACTAGGCAATCTGAAACACAGAGGGCAAAGAAGGAGGAAGAAAAATAAGCAGAGCCTCAGAGAACTGCACCAACATATTCATAATGGTAGTGCCAGAAAGAGAGGAGAGAAAAGAGCAGAGAAAATATCCAAAGAAATCATGACCAAAAATTCCCCAAATTTGATCAAAAGCATCAATCTATACACCCAAGATCAAGGAACTCCAAGTCGGATGAGCACAAAGTGACCCATACCTAGAAACAGCATAGGAAAAGTGCTGAAAAACAAGAGAGAAAACATTGAATGCAGCAAGAGTAGAACAACTCATCATGTATAAGGAAATCCCCGGTAAGATGAACAGCTGACTAATCTTCAGAACTGATTAGTGGAAGACAGAAAGTAACGGTATTAAATATTCCAAGTGCTGAAAGAGAGCTGTCACACAAGATCTTATATTCAACAAAACTTTCAGAAATGAACATGAAGCAAAAGATTCTTAGAAACAAAAACATAATTTTTGTGAGCAGACCCACCATGTGAGAAATACTAAAGGAAGTCATTCACACTGAAAGTAAGTAATCATACATGGTAATTTGAATCCACACACAAAAAAACCAAAAGCACTGGTAAAGATAATTATGTAATTAGAAAAGACAGTATACATGCATATTTCTTCTCTTTTTCTTAAATTATGTAAATAACTTGCATAAAATATATATGCATAATTGTATTATTCAGTCTACAACAAATAAATATGTAATTTGATGATAAAAACAAAGGAAGTGGGTAGGAGCAAAGCTGCCGTGGAATAATGAAATGATGTCAGATAGTAACTTGAATCGTCAGGGGAAAAAATGTGGACCTAAAATGGTAAGTAAGAAGACTGTTATAACAAACTCTATAAATACACTTGCTTTGCTTTTATCTCTAAGTCTCCTTAGTAAATATAAAATTTTATAAAGTAAAATTAAAAGAATTTATTTTGGTTTTGGTTTTATAACATGAGTAGATGTTTATATGTATAACAATATCAAAAGAGGAAAGAGGGAAGAGAGCTATGTAGAAGTTACATTTCTGTATCTCACTGAAATTAAGTTAGTATAAATTTGAAGTAGATAAACTATGATAAGTATGGTAAGTCTTAGATAAACCAATAAGGAAATCACTTAAAAATATATTGTGAGGCCAGGTGTGGTAGCTCTTCTAACCCTTTGAGAGGCTAAGGCAAGACGGTGAATTGAGGCCAGGAGTTTGAGAAAAACTTGGGCAATAGCAAGTCGCCATTTTCTACAAAAAAAAAAAAAATTAAAATTTGCTGGGCGAGGTGGTAGTCCAAGCTACTCCTGTAATCCAAGCTACTCAGAAGGCTGAAGCAAGAGGATGGCTTGAGCTCAGGAATTTGAAGCTGCAGCGAGCAATGATTGTGCCACTGTCCTCCAGCTTGGGCAACCCTGTTTAAATATATATGTATCTTAATATAGTAAATATAGCGAACAAATATATACATAGTGAAAAAATTATTAAAGGAATTGAATTAAATAATGCTACACTCAAAAACATTAATGCAAAGTAAAGGAGTAAAGGAGAAATCGAGAAAATTAAAGATATGAGACATATAGAAAACAAAAACTAAAATGGCAGATATAACTATACCAAATGATAACATTAAATGCAAATGGATTAAATAGTCCAGTTTAAAGTCAGAGATTGCTGACAATCAATTGGTGTGGGCAATAGGATTCAGCAATGTACTCTCTAGAGGACATACTTTATATTGAAAGATACAAATAGGTTTAAAGTGGAATAATGGTAAATGATATAACAAACGCAAACAGTAACTATAAGAAAACTTAAGTGGCTATATTTCTATCAGACACTGTGGTAGGATGACTGAATATTCCCCAGATGAGATGGGGAGATTTTCCTGGATTATCAAGTGAGTTTCATGTAGTAACAAGTCATTATGAGGGTACCAGGATGTCAAAGTGATAAGTTGGAGATATGACAACAGAAGGAAGAGATTGTAGAGATATGAGAAAGGAATTACAAACCAAGAAATGCAGGCAGTTACTAGAAGTTTAGGCAAGTAAACTAATTCTCTCAGAGTTTGCAGGGGAACCAGCCTACCGACATCTTGAATTTAGCTCATGAAACTGATTTTTGGTTTCTGACTGCAGACAAGTAAGAGAAGTAAGAGAATGAATTGATATTTTAAGCGACAAAATCTTTAAAAATGTGTTATAATACCAATATAAAATTAAAACAGGCAGTTTAGATTGTAAAATAAAATGTTACCAAATATAAGGAGGATTATTTTATAATGATAAAGGGTCAATTCATCAGAAAGATATAACAATTGTAAACATGTACACCTAACCATGGAGCCCTATAATACATAAAAGAAAAACTGACAAAAGTGAAAGAAAAAAATAGACAATTCAACGTGTCATAGACTTCAGTACTACACATTCAATAATGGATAGAACAAATCAGCAGAAGACCAACAAGAAAATATAAAACTTATACAAACTATAAACCGAATAGACTTCACATACACAGATAGAATACTCTACACAAAAGCAGCAGAATACATATTCTTTTCAAGTGCACATGGAAGATCTTTCAGGATTCCATAGGCTAGGTTATAAAATCAATCTTAGAAAATTTAAAAGGATAGAAATAACAAAGCATATTCACCAAGCAGAATAGGGTGAAACTAGAATTCAATGACAGAAAGAAATTTGAGAAACTCGCAAATATGTTGAAATTCAAGAACACACTGCTAAATAACCAGTGGGTAAAAGAAGAAACCACAGGGAGACTTAGAAAATGCTTTAAGATAAATGAAAATAAATATACAACACACCAAAACTTAGTATGCAGCTAAAAACAGGCATATAGCTTAGTGGGAAATTCATAAGTGTAAAATACCATATTTTTAAAAAGTTCTTTACTTGATAGACCAATATTCCATCTTGAGACATTAAAAGAAGAGCAAATTGAACACAAAGCAAGCAGATTAAAAATAATAAATATTAGTGTTCAAATTAAAGAAATAAATAATAGTAAAACAATAGATAAAAATCAGTGAAACAAAAAGTTGGTTCTTTGAAAAAGACCAATAAGGTTGAAGAACCTTTTACTAGGCTGATGAAACAAAGAGAGAGAGAGAGAGAAAGAGAATAATTATGTTAATAACATCAGGAATGGAGGGGACATTACTGCTGAAATTAAAAGATTTAAAGAAATGTAGTGGTAACGACTTCTCTGTGGGAGATATGTTCCAAAATCCCAAGTGGATGCTTGAAACCACAGATAATATTGAACTCTTTATGTACCATATTTTTTCCTTATACGTACCTGTGATTTATCAATTTGGCTCAGCACAGGATTAACAATAACTAATAAAAACAGAATAATTACAGAAATACACTGTAACAAAAATATGCAGATATAGTCTGTTTCTCTCTCTCTCAAAATATCTTATTGTACTGTACTTGCCTTTATTCTTCTTGTGATAATGCAAGATGATGAGCTGCCTACCCACTGAGAGAAAACGACGTGAATGACTTGTGTGTTGTGGTGTGGCATAGTGTTAGGCTACTACTGATCCTCTGGTAATGTTAGAAGGACCATGTGTTTTGGGTGATCTCAGGTCATTGAGCCATGATAATATCAATGGTTGGATGTCAGGATGATCTGATAAGCAAGACAACTACTAATTGACTAATGTGTGGGTATAATATGCAGCACAGGGGATGATTTATGTCCTGGGATCAACTAGATGTGATGACGCACATTTGTAGCCCCAGCTACTGGGGAGGCTAAGGTGGGAGGATCACTTGAGCCCAATAGTTCAAGGCTGCAGTGAGTTATGATTGCACTACTGCACTCCAGTGAGATCCCGTCTCTATTAAAAAAAAAAAGTGAGGCAGGATGACATGAGATTTTATCACACTACTTAGAATGGTGTGCAACTTAAAACTTATGAATTGTTTATTTCTGGCATTTTCTGTTTAATATTTTTGTACTGCAATTTACTGCAGGTAACTGGAACTATGGAAAGTGAAATGACAAATAAGGGCAGGACTGCTGTACCATGAACAAACAACAAATTAGATAATTTAGATCAAGTGGGACAAAATGTATAGAAAGATACAAGCTCTCAAAACTGATGGAAGAAGAAATTAAAAATCAGAATAGACCTGAAACAAGTAAAGAGACTGAATAAATAATCAAAATCCATCCAACAAAGAAAATTCTAATTTCAGATCCTTCATTAGTGAATTGTTCCAAACCTTTAAAGAAGATTTAACAGCAATCCTACACAAACTCTTCCAAAAAATAAAAGATAAGTGAACATATTCCAAGTTATTCTATGAGGTTAGTGTTACTCTGATACCAAACCCAGACAAAGAAATTACAAGACAGAAAACTAAAGATCAAGCTACCCATATAAACATAGGTACAAAATCCTCATAACATACCAGCCAACTGAATCCAGCAATATATAAAAGAATCAATTGCCATGACCAAGTGGCATTTATCATAGGAATGCAAAGATGGTTTAAACTCTAAGCATTCACTAATGCAATACGCCATATGTTTTAGTCCACTTGGGCTGATGTGACAAAATACCACAGATTGATTCACTTAAAAAACAGACATTTATTTTCTCACAGTTCTGAAAACTAAAAGTCCATGATCAAGGTGCCAACAAATTCAGTTTCTGGTGAGGGTTCTCCTCCTGACTTGTAGTTGATCACCTTCTCACTGTATTCTCACATGACTTTTCCTCTGTGTATGCACAGAGAGAGAGAGATTTCTATTGTCTCTTCCTCTTAGAAGGACACCAGTACTGTGGGTTTACAACCCCACACTTATGCCTTCATTTAACCTTAATTACCTCCTCAAAGGCTCTATCTCCTTAAAAAAGAAAAAAGAAAAAAAAAACAGTTAAAAAACTAGGAATAGACAGGAAATGACTCAGTATCATAATAAGCATTTATAAAATACAGCCAACATCAGACCCAATGATGAAAGACTGAAATCTTCCCCCTAAGATCAGGAACAAGACAAGAATATATACTCTTGTCACTTCTATTCCACATTTTACTTGAGGTTCTATTCTGGACAATTAGGAAAGAAAATAAAATAACAAAGCATATAGATAAGAAAGGAGGAAGTAAAACTATATTAGCAGATCACATGACCTTGTTCATAGAAGATCATAAAGAAATCCACTAAAAAACACTGGAACTATCATGCATATTCAATAAGGATGCAGGATTGAAGATCAAGATGGAAAATTAATTTTATTTCTATATATTATTAATAAAATCCAAGATAATGGGAATTATTGAGAGTTGATTTGTGTATGACAAAAACGATATAGTGAAATTCTAATTTCTGGAACCTATGCATGTGCCCATATATGGAACTGGGGTCTTTGAAAATATAATTAAAATGTAAGTTGAGATCCTGCTGAAGAAGGATGAGCCCTTAATTCAATATAACTGGTATCCTTATAAATAAGAGTAGAAGAGACATGGATATATACACACATAAACAGTGGAACACCACATGAAGACACATAGACACGTGCACACACACACACACACGATTGCCATGTGACAATGGAGGCAGAGATTGGAGTTGTGCAGCTTCATGCCCAGGAACTCCAAACATTCCCATGAATCATTTAGAAACTACCAGTGAAAGTATGGCCCTGTTTACACTTTGATTTCAGACTTCTCTTGTTTAGGACTGTGAGAGAATAAATTTCTGTGGTTTTAGGTCTCTCAGTTTTTGGTTATTTATTATGGCAGCCCTAATACAGATAAAGGAAGACTACTATACTCTCCAAAGATAGATCAATATGTTCCCCTATCAAAATTTAAGCTGGTGCTTTGTTATTTTTCTAGAAATGGACAAGCTGATCCTCAAATTTATACACAAATGCAAGGGACCCAGAATAGCCAGAATGATCTTAAAAAAGAATAACAAAATTAGAGATCTTATCTATGCTTATTTTGAAACCTACTGCAAAGCTACAATAATCAAGACATGCAGGCATAAGAATAGACATAAATCAATGGACTAGGGTTGAAATCCTACAAACATATATTTACATTCAGCTGATGTTCTGGCAAGAGTTCCAGGACAATTCAATGGGGAAAGGAAACTCTTTGCAATAAATAGTGGTAATGTTAACATTCATGCAAAAGAATGAATCTATATTTCTACGTCATGCCATCCAAAAAAGCAAATCAAAATCGAACAAAGACCTAAATTTAAAGCTAAAACGATGAAACTCTTTGAGGATAACGTAGGCATCACTTTGTGACCTTAGGTTAGACAATGGTTTCTTTGATATCATGACAAAAACATAAGTGATGAAAACAAAACAAACAAAGGAAAACATAAATTGGGCTTGATTTAAAAATTATGCTTCAAAGGACAGTATCAAAAGTGTGAAAAGACAACCTACAGTTTAGGAGAAAATGTGTGCAAATTATATATCTGATAAGAGACTTGTTTGTAGAATATGTAAAGAGCACCTACAACTCAATAATATAAAGACAAACACACCAATTTAAAAATGGGCCAAGGATTTGAATACACATTATCCAAACAAGATCTACAGTTGGCCAATAAACACACAGAAGATGTACAATGTCATCAGTCATAAGGAAATGAGAATCAAAACAATGAGATGATATTTTTATACCTATTGAGATGGCCATAATACCATAATAAAAAAACCACCAGCAAAAAGCAACTGTCAGTGAAGAAGTGGACAAATTTTGAACACTCATGCACTGCTGGTAAAAGTGTAAAATGGAGCAGCCACTTTGGAAAACATTTTAGCAATTCATAAAATCTTACAAATGCAGTTAACGCATGGCCCAGGATTTATACTCCAGGAGAACTGCAACATATGTCCACACAAAAACTTATACCTGAATATTCATAGCAGCATTATTTGTAATAGCAAAAAGTAGAAACAACCCAAATGCCCATTAACTGATAATTGGATAAATTAAATATGGTAGATTTATATGATGTAATGTTATTTAGCAATGAAAATGGAGTAATGATAGAGGCTGCAACATGCATGAACGTTTAAAACATTATGCCAAGTGAAAGAAGCCAGTCCCAAAAGACCCATATTGTATGATACCAATGATTCAAAATGTCCATAATAGGCGACTCTACTGAGACAGAAAGTAGATCAGTGGTTGCTTAGAACTAGGGGCATCGGGAGAAATGAGGAATGACTGTTAATGGACAAAAGGTTTCTTTTTGGGGTGATGAGAATGTTCTAAAATGAACTGTTGTGATGGTTGCACAACTCTCTGAAAATACCAAATATTGAATTGTACCTTGAAAAGATTAAATCGTATTGCATGTAAACTGTATTTCAATACAGGTGTTATAATGAATGAGACCATTTAGGGTTATTCTAGGTTAAAAAAAAGTTGAATTCAAATGATAGTAGTGGATCTGGAGAGGCATAGAAAGATTCAAGATATACTTGAAATGTAACTGATTGGGAGTGGTGCAGGAAAGTATAAAATTAATGCTTCTATGTTTCTGCCTAGGAGAACACAAGGATTTGGGAGAAAGATGAGAAGTTCAAATCAGGTTTATGATGATTTTGAAGTGCCTATAAAACAAGATATTGAACTTTTTTATTATTTGAAATGGTCAATTCTTGTCCTCTGCTTTGGCAATTATTCCACATAATAGGCCAGAGCCCATCTCCCGCTATGGGATGCCCCTCTCACAGATAAGGCCCAGGTTTCATATATGACCTAGATTTTTTATTAACTTTCATTTCAGGTTCAGGGATAAATGTACAGGTTTGTTATATAGGCAAATTGCATGTCACAGGGGTTTGATTTACAGATTATTTTGCTACCCAGGTAATAAGTGTAGTGCCCAATAGGTAGTTTTTTGATCCTCACCCATCTCCCTCCCTTTACCATCAAGCAGGCCCAAGCACCTGTTGTTCCCTTCTTTGTGTGCACATGTACTCAGTTTTTAACTCCCATTTATAAGTAAGAACATGTGGTATTTGGCTTTCTGTTCCTGTTCTAGTTGGCTTAGGGTAGTGGCCTCCAGCTCTATCCATGTTGCTACAAAGGATATCATCTCATTCTTTTTTATGGCTGCATAGTATTTCATAGTTCTGACCAGGACTTTCAGCACTGTGTCAAATAGGAGTGGTGACAGAAAGTATGTTTGTCTTATTCTGATTTTTAAGGAGAATGCTTCTAGGTTTTTTTCATTTTCTTTATCCAGTCTACAGTTGATGGGCATTTAGGTTGATTCCATGTCTTTGCTATTGTGAATACTGCTGTGATGAACATGCATGTGCATATCTCTTTATGGTAGAATGATTTATATTTCTTTGGGTATATACTGAATAATGGAATTGCTAGGTAGAATGGTAATTCTGCTTTGAGTTCTTTGAGAAATTACCAAACTGTTTTCCACATTTGCTGAACTAAATTGAATTCCCACCAGCAGTGTATAAGTGTTCCCTTTTTTCCCACAACTTCACTAGCATCTGTTATTTTTTGACTTTTTAATGATAGCCATTCTGACTAGCATGAGAGAGTATCTCATTATGGTTTTGACTTGCATTTTGCTAATGATTACTAATGTGGAGCATTTTTTTCATATGTTTGTTGGCTATGTATCTCTTCTCTTCCAGGGTTTTTATAATTTTAGGTTGTTCATTTAAGCCTTTAATCCATCTTGAATTAATTTTGGGTTATAATGTAAGGAAGGGGTCCAGTTTCAGTATTCTGCATATGTCTAGTCAATTATCCCAGGACCATTCATTGACTAGAGAGTCCTTTTTCCCATTGATTGTTTTGTTGACTGTCAAAAATCAGATGGTTTTAAGTGTGGGACATTATTTCTGGCATCTCCATTGTGTTCCATTAGTCTATGTGTCTGTTTTGCAACAGTACCATGCTGTTTTGGTTACTGTAGCCTTGTACTGTAGTTTGAAGACGGGTAATGTGATGCCTCCTGCTTTGTTCTTTTTGCTTAGGATTGCCTTGGCTATTCAGGCTTTCTTTTGGTACCATATGAATTTTAAAACAATTTTTTTTATAATTCTGTGAATAATTTCATTGGTAATTTGATAGGAATATCACTGAATCTGCAATTGCTTTGGGCAGTATGGTCATTTAAAAAATATTGATTCTTCCTATCCATGAGCATGGGAATTTTTTTTATTTGTTTGTGTCATCTTCGATTTTTTGTGCAGTGTTTTGCATTTCTCATTGTAGAGATTTTTTTTTCTCCCTGGTTAGCTGTATTCTTAGGTATTTTATTCTTTTTGTGGGTAAAGTGAGTCAGATTACATTCTTGATTTAGCTCTCAGCTTAGATGTTGTTGGTGTATAGGAATGCAATCGATTTTTGTATGTTGGTTTTGTGTCCTGAAACTTCATGGAAGCGGTTTATCAGATCTCAGAGCTTTCACACAGAGACTGTGGGTTTTTCTAGGTATAGAATCATATTGTCTGAAAACAGGGATAGTTTGATTTCCTCTCTTCTTATTTGGATGCCTTTTATTTTTTTTTTTCTCTTGCCTGATTGTTCTGACCAGGACTTTCAGCACTGTATCAAATAGGAGTGGTGACAGAAAGTATCTTTGTCTTATTCTGATTTTTAAGGAGAATGCTTCTAGGTTTTTTTTCATTCAGCATAATGTTGGCTGTGGGGTCGTCATAGATGGCCCTTATTATTTGAGGTATAGTCCTTCAGTACCTAATTTATTGAGAATTTTTAACATGAAGAGATGTTGAATTGTATCAAAAATCTTTTCTGCACCTATTGAGATAATTATGTAATTTTTGTTTTTAGTTCTTTTTATGTCATTAATCACATTTACTGATTTGCATATGCTGAACTAACATTGCATCCCAGGGATAAAGCCTACTTGATTGTCATGGATTAACTTTTTGATATGCTGCTGGATATGGATTGCTAGTATTTTGTTGAAGATTGTTTCATTTATGTTCATCGAGTTTTCTCTTTTCTATTAAATTTCTATTGCCTGAAGTTGTCTGTTTTTCATCGTGTCTCTGCCAGATTTGGTGACAGCATGATTCTAGCCTCACAGAATGAATTAGAGAGGAGTCTCTTCTCCTCAAATTTTTGGAATACTTTGAGTAGGTATGGTTCCAACTCTTCTTTATACATCTGATAGTATTTGGCTCTGAACCTGCCTAGTCCAGGGCTTTCCTGATTGGCAGACTTATTACTGATTCAATTTCAGAACTTGTTATTGATATGCTCGGGGTTTCATCCCTCTTGGTTCAACCTTGGGAGGTGGTATATTTCCAGAAGTTTATTGTTTTCTTCTAGGTTTGCTAGTTTGTGTGCATAGAGGTATCATAGTACACCCCGAGGGGTTTTTGTATTTCTCTGTGGTCAGTGGTAACATGTGCTTTGTCATTTCTGATTGTGTTTATTTGGTTTTTCTCTCTTTTTTCTTTATTATTCTAGCTAACGGTCTATCTTTCTCATTAATTCTTTCAAAGAACAAATTCCTGGATTCATTGGTCTTTTTTTTTTTTATGTCTCAATTTCCTTCAGTTCTTCTCTGATTTTGTTTATTTCTTATCTTCTGCTAGCTTTGGGGTTGGCTTCCTCTTGTTTCTCTAGTTCCTCTAGTTGTGATGTTAGGTTATTAAATTGAGATCTTTCTAACTTTTTGATGTAGACATTTAGTGTTATAAACTTCCCTCCTACAATGTGTTAGCTGTGTCCCAGATTTTCTAGTATGTTGTATATCTATTCTCACTAGTTTCAAAGAATTTCTTGATTTATGCCTTAATTTTATTATTTACCCAGAAGTCATTCACAAGCAGGTTTTTTAATTTCCATGTAATTGTATGGTTTTGCATTTGTTTAAATGCAAATATAATTGTATGGTATAAAAATCAATACTATTAGTAGTATTGTGCTGTGGTCTGAGAGTGTGCATGGTGTGGTTTTAGTTTTTTAAAAACTTTGCTAAGAAGTATTTTATGTCCAGTCATGTGGTGAGTTTTAAAGTATGCAGATATGCAGATGAGAATAACGTATATTCTGTTGTTTTGGGGTGGAGAGTTCTGTAGGTATTTATTAGGTCCATTAGGTCACATGTCGAGCTCAGGTTCTGAATGTGTTAGTTTTCTGCCTCCATGATCTGTTAATAATGTCAGTAGGGTGTTGAAGTCTTCCACTATTGTTGTATGGTTATCTAAGTTTCTTTGTAGGTCTCTAAGAACTTGTTTTATAAATCTGAGTGCATCAGTCCTGGGTGCATATACATTTAGGATAGTTAGGTCTTGTTGAATTAAGCTCTTTACGATTAAATCATACCCTTCTTTTTCTTTTTTGATCTTTGTTTAGAGTCTGTTTTGTCTAAAATTAGAATAGCAACCCCTACTTTTTTCTGTGTTCCATTTGCTTGGTAGGATTTTCTCTATCCTTTTACTTGAGTCTAAGAGTGTCATACAGGTGAGATGCATCTCTTAAAGACAGCATATGTCTTTATCCAACTTGCCACCCTGTGTTTTTTAATTGGGGCATTTAGCCTGTTTACATTCAATGTTAGTATTGGTAAGTGAGGATTTGATCCTGTCATGTTGTTAGCTGACTACTATGCAGACTTGTTTGTGTGTTTGCTTTGTAGTGTCACTAGTCTATGTACTTAATGTTTTCAAGTAGCTGGTAGTTGTCCTTCCTTTCCATATTTAGCACTCCATTTAGGATCATTTGTAAGGCAGGTCTGGTATTAACACATTCCCTTAGCATTTGCTTGTCTTTAAAGGATCTTATTTCTCCTTCATTATGAAACTTAGTTTGGCTGGATATGAAATTCTCGTTTGGAAATTCTTTCTTTAACAATGCTGAATATAGATCCCTAATCTCTTCTGGCTTGTAGGATATCTGCTAAAAAGTCCACTGTTAGCCTGATGGAGTTCCCTTTGTAGGTTACCTGCCTCTTCTTTCTAACTGTCTTTAACATTTTTTCTTTCATTTCGACCTTAGAGAATCTGATGACTGTTTGTCTTGGGCATGGCATTCTTGTTAAGTATTTTACAGAGGTTCTGTGCATTTCCTCAATTTAAATGTTGGCCTCTCTAGTGAGGTTGGGGAAATTTTCACAGATTATAGCCTGAAATACTTGTTCCAAGTTGCTTGCTTTCTCCCTGTCTTTTAGGAATTCCAATGAGTTATAGATTTTATCTCTTTATACAATCTCATATTTCTCAGAGATTTTGTTCATTCTTTATTTTTTAATTTTTGTTTGAGTGAATTATTTCAGAGAACTGACTTCTTAGCTTTGAGATTCTTTCCTCAGCTTGGTTAATTTTGCTCTCAATACTTGTGATTGTATTCTGAAATTCTTGCAGTGAATTTTTCAGCTCTATAAGATCAGTTTGGTTTTCTTACAATGACCATTTCGTCTTTCGTCTCCTGTTTGTTTTATTGTATTTCTTAGAATCATTGGATTGGATTTCAACTTTCTTCTGAATCTCCATGATCTTCATTCTTATTAATATTCTAAATTATATTTCTGTCATTTCAGCCATTTCAGCCTGGTTAAGAACCATGTCTGGGAACTAGTGTGGTTATTTGAAGATAAGAAGACACTCTGACTTTTTGAGTTGCCAAAGTTATTGCACTGGCTCTTTCTCATCCATGAGTAGATGTTCCTTCAGTTCTTGAAGTTGCTGGCCTTTGGATGTATTTTTTTTCTTTTATCTTCTTTGACATCCTTGGGTATTTGATTGTAATATAAGGTGGATTCAGTAGACTGTCTTCATTTCTTGAAGATTTCAGGTGGCCAAGGCAAAGCTCAACGCTGCTTGGAAGGGTCCTCTAAATCTTGGGAGCTGGTATCAGGCCCCCAGCTTTGTTCTCTGGCCCCTTGAGGTTAGAAACCTGCTACACTGGAGGGATTGAGGTGTTTCTGGACCACTGTTCAAACCATGACAATGGGTGTTGCCAAAGTGCTTTGTTGGGTGGTGGTAGCGGGACTTATGCTTGTTCACTTGTGCCAGCAGTTGCAGCAGCACAGTGTGGTGCATGCTCATAGGCTGGGTCTCGGCTGCTGGCAGGCACAGGGCTTCTGGTGGCTGTGAGGTTTTTCACAGCACCAGCAGTTGTAGTCCTTCGGGGGCTGTTGAGGGCAGGCACCCGGTGTCCATGTGTATGTTTGCACTAGTGGCAGTGTTGGTGCAGCACTGGGGAGCTGACCAGTGTGGGGCTGGTGGCCTCTGTGCATGCATTCACACTGGCAGTGGTGGTGGTGTGGCCCAGGGGGTGGGCCATTGGTGCATGACCTAGATTTTACCTGTCAGAGACACTTGCTCTGGAATTTGAGAAGGAAACTGGTGACATGCAGAAGGAAGGCTACATGAAGTCCATGTTGAGGCAAGCAGTAGCCATGAGCCACAGCAGAAGTTGAATCTGGATTACAGAGCCTCTGGCTCCTGAAGGTTCAGCAATAGGTCTCCAGAGGTATGAATGCAAATGGTGGTACAAATTGAAGGATCTGTGCCTAGTGATAACAGCTGTGGTATTTTTATAGGCTCACTTTTGCAGTGTGATTGGGAAAGACTTCTTTGTAATAATTATGTCATCTTGGAGCATGCATCTCCAGTCCTTTCAAGAGATTCTGGGCATCACCCCAAATCCCTTTAATAAAATATTTTTCTATTTAAATTAGGTAGATATAGTTTATGTTGCTTTCACCCATGAGAAAGCCAAATGATACAATATCCAATAAGAGATGCTGAATAGACTAATAGATTTTGGGAGAGAGACTTAAGCTGAAGATTGGTTTTCAGTAGTTATCAATGACACCACAAGAATGGATGGGTACACAACAATATGCATGTTCTTAATACTACTGAATTATATTTTGAAAAGTGGTTAAAACGGTAAATACTATGGTGTGTGTGTGTGTGTGTGTGTGTGTGTGTGTGTGTGCATGTCTGTGTGTATTTCCACAATAATAGGGAAAAGAATGCATAGGAAAGTTGAAGGCAACAGTATGAAAGGAAAGGATAATATAAGAAATAACCTAAACATTTGAGCCTTAAAGGGTAAAAGAACAGAAGAAGATGTTCCTAAAGGGGAATGAAAATAACACATTATATTCAACTCTTCACACAGTAATTGGCACTTGATAGTTTGGATCAAGTAAACTACATATTTACTTTACATGCCACCAAAAGCGATTGACTACTTTCTGAAACACTTCCGTTAACATACATCTGTTAACATACAATTTAATTCAATTTTTTTTTCTTTCAAGTAAGATTTGTTATTTTGGATGATGGATTTTGGTCATGTTTATTGACAGGTATTATCAACAACCTTTACTACTATTGGATTTCTTCACCTTTATTTACTTGATACTGTCAACTCCGCTAGGTTAAAAATAAAAATAGCAATAGACTTGATCTTTATATTTTTTTCATTACCTTAGCTTGATCCTTAAAAGTGGCAGAGGTAAACATATTTATGATAAAGATTAAGCTAGAGAGGGATTATGGCATTTATAGTTAGACTTTCTGTTACTTTTAATTTTTTTAGACTTGGAATTATAATCACTAATTGTGACAGAATAGCCAAAAATGTCATATACATAGAGTCATATATATATATACACTATGTATACTGTTATATATAGTTTATATATAATATACAGTATATATATACTATATATTATTATTTTATATGTAATGTATAGTATATATAGTATAATACAATATGCTATATATTATATAAACACTATATATCCAATAGTACTTATATATTATATATAATACATATGCAACACATATATATGTATACATATATATACTACGGCATGTGTTATATAGTTACGTTATATACCATATATATTACATATGCTATAGTATATATACTATACATGCATACACTCTATAGTGTATACATACTATATATAGACTATATAGTATATATAGAACATACAATTATATATTACATAGTGTATATGTACATTATATATTATATACATTATATATAATATAGTATATAGAATACATAGTGTGTGTATGCATATATTATACACATACACACACAGACAGAAACATGAGTGAACTTCAAGAAGCTCGTGGAAAATGGAATTTAGAGATAAAATTTAAAAAATGTAAACTATATTTTTAAACATAAGTTCCATCAAGAACATTTTTGTAAGCTGTGATTACCAGTCATTTAGTCCATTCCTAAAAAGCTGAGGGTCCTTGGAATTTAACCATTTCAATACAATCTTTTTTACATTATTAAGAAGAAAAATCGGTGCTCTTTCCAGAATTTTTTAGATTAGAAAACAAAAAGGAAGCCAAAAAGTGCCAAATCAGGACTGTAAAATGAATGCCTAATGATTTTCCACTGAAACTCTTGCAAAATAGCCCTTGTTTGTTGAGAGGAACGAACAAGGAGCATTGCTGTGTTGAAGGAAGACTCTGGTGTTTTTATGCTAAAGCTTTGGCTAACTTTTTCAAAAACTCTCCTAATAACCAGATGTTATTTTTTTTTTATCCTTCAGAAAGTAAACAAGCAAAATGTCTTGAGTGCCCACCAAAACTGTTGCCATGACTTTTGCTCTTTATTGGTGTCCTTTTGCTCTGAGTGGACCACTTCTACCTCTCAGTAACCATTGCTTTGATTGTGTTTTCTCTTCAGGATTTTACTGGCAAAGCAACGCTTTATCTACTTTTACAATTCCTCAGAGGAGTGCTTTAGGATCTTGATCCTGCTTGCGTAAAATTTTCATTGTAAGCTCTGCTGTTTTCTGCAGCTGATCTGGAATAACAGTTTGAGTACCTGTCAAGTGGAAAGTTTGCTCAACTTTAATTTTTTACTTAAAATTTTGTAAGCTGAACCCTTTAAAATGTCTATGATTTCTGCTGTAATCATCAGTTCTCTTTAATTAGAGCATAAACTTTTTTTAAATACTCACAAATTGATGTAAATAGTCTGCCATAGCAGGCTTCATCTTCAACATCATCTTGTCCCTTCTTAAAGTGAGTTATCTATTTGTAAACCACTGATTTCTTTGGGGCATTGTATTAGTCCATTCTCACACTGCTAATGAAGACACACCCAAGACTGGTAAATTTATAAAGGAAAGAGGTGTTTTCTTTGTTTTGTTTTTTTGTTGTTGTTGTTGTTTTGTTTTGTTTTGTTTTGAGATGGAGTCTTGCTCTGTTGGCCAGGCTAGAGTGCAGTGGTGTGATCTTGGCTCACTGCAATCCCCACCTCCTGGTTTCAAGTGATTCTCCTGCCTCAGCCTCCTGAGTAGCTGGGATTATAGGTGTCTGCACCAAACCTGGCTAATTTTGGTATTTTTAGTAGAGATGGGGTTTTTACCATTTTTGCCAGGCTGGTCTTGAACTCCTGACCTCAGGTGATCTGCTTGCCTCAGCCTCTTAACGTGCTGGGATTACAGGAGTGAGCCACTTCTCCCAGCTGGAAAGAGGTTTAATTGACTCACATTTCAGCAGGGCTTGGAGGGCCTCAGGAAATTTACAATCATGGTGGAAGGGGAAACCAACATGCCCTTCTTCACATGGCAGCAGCAAGGAGAAGTGCAGACTGAAGTGGAAGAAAGGCCCTTAAAAAACCATCAGATTTCATGAGAACTCACTCACTATCACAAGAACAGCATGGAGTTTACCACCCCCATTATTCAGTTACCTCCAACTGGGTCCCTCCCATGACACATGGGGATTATGGGAGCTACAATTCAAGATGACATTTGGGTGGGGACACAGCCAAACCATATAATCACCCTGGCCCCTCTCAAATCTCATGTCCTCCCATTTCAAAACACAAACATGCCTTCCCAACAGTTCCCCAAACTCTTAACTCATTTCAGCATTAACTCAAAAGTCCAAGTCCAAAGTCTGATCTGAGATAAGGCAAGTCACTTGTACCTATAAGCCTGTAAAATCAAAAGCAAGTTAGTTACTTCCTAGATACAGTGAGGATACAGGTATGGGTCAAATACACCCATTCAAAATGGGGAAATCGACCAAAACAAAGGGGCTACAGGCCCCATGCAAGTCCAAAATCAAATAGGGCAGTCATTAAACCTTAATGTTCCAAAATGATCTCCTTTGATTCTATGTCTCACATCCAGGTCATCCTGATGCAAGAAGTGGGCTCCCATGGCCTTGAACAGCTCCACCCCTGTGGCTTTGCAGCATGTAGCACCCCCGGCTGCCTTCATGACTAGAGTTGAGTGTCTGCTGCTTTTCCAGGTACATGGTGCAAGCTGCTGATAGATCTACTGTTCTGGGGTTTGGAGCTCTTTTCACAGTTCCACTAGGCAGTGCCATAATGGGGACTCTGTAGGGGGAGCCCAACCCCACATTTCTCTTCTGCACTGCCCTAGGAGAGGTTCTCCATGAAGACCCCGCCTGGTCATCCAGGCATTTCCATACATCCTCTGAAATCTAGGCAGAGGTTTCCAAACCTCATTTCTTGACTTTCGTGCACCTTCAGGCTCAACACCACATGGAAGGTGCCAGGGCTTGGGGCTTGCACCCTCTGAAGTCATGGTCTGAACTGTACTTTAGCTTCTTTTACCCATGGCTGGAGCAGCTGAGATGCAGGACACCAAGTCCCTAGGCTGCACACAGCATGGGGGTCCTAGGCCCAGTCCAGAAAACCAATTTTTCCTCCTAGGCTTCTGGGCCTACGATGGGAGAGGCTGCCGTGAAGGTCTCTGACATGCCCTGGAGACATTTTCCCCATTGTCTTGATGATTAACATTCATCTCCTTGTTACTTATGCAAATTTCTGTAGCAGGCTGGAATTTCTTCTCAGAAAAAATTTTTTTTCTTTTTTATTGCATCATCAGGCTGCACATTTTCTGAACTTTTATGTTTTGCTTCCCTTTTAAAGATAAGTTCAAATTCCAAACCATATCTTTGTAAATAGATAAAACTATATGCTTTCAATGCACTCAAGTTACCTCTTGAATGCTTTGCTGCTTAGAAATTTCTTCCACCAGATACACTAAATTATCTCTCTCAAGTTCAAATTTCCACAGATCTCTAGGGCAGGGGGAAAAAATGCCACCAGTCTCTTTGCTAAAACACAGCAAGAGTCACCTTTATTCTGTTTTCCAGCAATTTCCTCATCTCCATCTGAGACCACATCATCCTGGACTTCTTTGTCCATATCACAATCAGTATGTTGTTGAAAGCCATTCAACAAGTCTCTAGGAAGTTCCACACTTTCCCACATCTTCCCATCTTATTCTGAGCCCTCCAACCTATTCCAACCTCTGCCTGTTACCCAGTCCCAAAGTCACTCTGCATTTTTGGGTATCTTTACAGCAGTGCCCCCTCTCTGTGGCACCAATTGAGTGTTCTCATGCTGCTAATAAAGACATACCCAGGACTGAGTAATTTATAAAGGAAAGAGGTTTAATTGACTCACAGTTCAGCAGGGCTGAGGAGACCTCAGGAAACTTACAATCATGGTGGAAGGGGAAGCAAACACATCCTTCTTCACATGGCAGCAGCAATGAGAAGTGCAGAACAAAGCGGGGTCAACACCCCTTGTAAAGCTATCAGATCTCATGAGAACTCACTATCATAAGAACAATGTGGAAGTAACTGCCCCCATGATTCAATTACCTCTCATGGGGTCCCTCCCATGACACGTGGGGATCATGGGAACTGCAGTTCAAGATGAGATTTGGCTGGGGACACAGCCCAGATCATATCAGGCATTGTCCCCATAAACTTTTCATAAAATGTCATCAATGATTTCATCATTCTTCCAAAACATCAGTGATTTCACCATTCTTCCACCCAAGCTTCACCAGAAATTTGATGTTTGTTCTTGCTTCAGTTTATAGAATTCTTGTTGCTCTGACTGAGCTCTTTTCAAACTGATGTCATATTCTTCTCAGTGCCTCAAACTGGATCTTGTTTAGACATATTATAACAAGTTAGCATAAGTTTATTTTGATACAAAAGAAATTTGAAATCCAATGTAGTTTTAATATGCAGTTTTTGGAAACAGGATATTCATCTGGTTTGTACATTGCATTTCAGTTTTATTTTTTATTTTGTAATACTAGTTATAATAGATTATATCTATGCAAAATCACCTTAAAAAGTAGAATAGTTCATGAAACAAGAATAACAAATCCAAAGAAAAGATCATGTATTAATTAGAGTGTGAATTGGTCAGTAAAAGTGGCTTAGTAAACAAAAATCAGATTGACAGAATATTTTACCATGTCCTTGTGGAGGAATTAGGTTTATCAGGATAGCTTGGTTGATGATAACTATGAAATTAATCCAACTAAATCCCCTGGTCAACTCAGCAAGCTTGTACTTCTAATTTTACCCCACTAGTATATTTGCCCATAAATCAGCATATTTGAGAAAATTTGCTGATCAGTGAACAAGAACTTGTTTTTGTATATAAAGTCTACAGCTTTATTTTACATTGTAGATAAAGTAGCATTTATATTGTACTTAAAAATTTAAACATCGTTTCTTTAAATGTCATGGTTAATCACTGATTATTAGGGAAAATACAAATCAAAACCACAATGCACTATCACCTCAAAACCATTAGGATGGCAAACATAAAAAAAAATAACAAATGTTAGTAAGAATGTGGAAGAAATTGAAACTCTTGTGAATTTTTGATGAGAATGCTAAATGATGTAGCCACTATGAAAACAGTACAGCAGTTTCTCAAAATATTAAAAATAGAATTACCATATGTTTCAGCAATTATACCTCTGGGTATATATCCGAAAGAATTGAAAGCAGAGTCTCAAAGAGATATTTGCATACTCATGTTCATAACAGCATTATTCACAATAGCCAAAAGGTGGAGGTCACCCAAGTGAACATCGATGAATGGATGAACGAAATATGATAGAATTTTCCAGAGAAAAAGAAAAAGCTGGAGATATATATATACACACACACACACACGTATATATATATATACACACACACACGTATATATATATATACACGTGTGTATATGTATATATGGGGAGTTGCTCGTTCAGTGGGCGTAGAGTTTCATTCTTGAAAGCTAAAAAGATTCTGGAGATTGATTGCACAGCAATGTGAATATACTTTAAATTACTGAACTGTACACTTAAAAATAGTTAAGATGGTATCTTTTAAAGTTTTGCTTTTTTAAATCACATTTTAAAAATCCAGGGCTGGAAGAGACGTTGTAAGCAAAGAAGACAGTCCTGGGAATCCAAACACCTTTCTCTGCCACCAGTTAGAGTGGAAAAGACCTTACAGAAAAGATAACATCTTTTCACAAAGAATAAATAGATAAGACTCAAGAGTCAAATGACTAAATGTAGTCGAACAACTGAACCAGAACCCATTTTTTTTCTGAGTGCTAGTCCAGGACTTTGTTTCACACACTGCTGTCCTCTTAAGCCTTCAATAACACACAGATCCTCTTTGAAGTGTAAAATTCATGACCTACAGAAGTTCACAAAATGTAATAGGTTCCCTTGTTTGGGACAGAGTGAGAATTATAAATTCACAAGTCAATGATATTAAAGAGAAATTGCAGAATGACTTTAAAAATAATGAAGCTGGTAAATTGTATAATATATGTGTATTTTACCACATTTTTTAAAGTCAAAACATGCTTTTGATAAAGGATTGAAGATTAGTGTTCTGAAATGCTGAATTTTTAATAGTCACTAGTAGAGTACAGTTTATACTGATTTGATTTGACTTGTTATCCTTGGTTAATTGTTGCTAGTGTTGGTGGTTGATAGTGATAATGAGATTTTCACATGAATTTTACACTGCGCCACTTGTCCTGAGTGTGGAAATATCAACATTGGTCTGGATTGTGTTTAAATTTTGAAATTGTTGAAAGCTCATTATTCAATTTAAAGTATGTAAACAGCTGTTGCCATGAGATAACAGATTATGCTTTTGGTTAAAATTCTGGGAATCACACACCAGTTTTTGTTTACTTTTTAATAACCAGAGGCTTATATTTAAAATAGACAAAAAATTAGCAAGTGCATTTTAAATTTAGTAAATTTAGAAGTAACCAACGACAACAGTCATGAACTCATACTGTCTCCACTACTAGACATGTTTTATGACTGTCTGAAAGTATCTAAAACAGATTTTAGGAGCTTTCATATAAATTATATTTCTGTTTTAGCAATCAGTCATGGTAATAAAACAATTTGAGGACAAGAGTATTTATATTTGAGTAGCAGAAAAACACAAGAGAAATCTTTGAACCCTCATAGAGTACTAAACAAAATAGAATTTAATTTTACTTGACATCATGTACACACACACACACACATACACATACACACACACACTTTTTCTTTTGTGTTTTTTTTTCACCATGGATACCATGGATAAATGCTCAGTAGTGAGACTGTTGAGTTGAAGTGGAGATATGTTTTTAATATTTCTAGTATCATTAGATTGGCTTCCAAAACAACCTTATTATTTTACATTTTCAAGCAAACCACCATGGCATGTGTATACCTGTGTAACGAAACTGCACGTTCTGTACATGTAAACCAGAACTTAAAGTATGTATATGTATGTATGTGTATATATATATATAAAATAATGTTTGCTCACATTTTAACTAACAATATATAATTAATCATCAGGGTTAACTATCTTTATTTAATTTCATTACCTGGATTATTTTGGCTTATTCCTTTTTAAATTTCTTTGGATGATTATTAATTCTTTTGAACATCATTGTGTTTATATTATAGCTTTGTTTTCAATGCTATAACTTCTTAATGAGTACTACTTTGGCTCATATGTTTGGTATAAGTTGTTTTCCCTTTTGTGACTTTCTAGGTAATTTCTGACCTCAGTTTTACATACTTCTTTGATACAAACTTGACCTGTGAATTTATTTTTACATTTTCAAGTAAGCAACTCTTTCATCATCTTTTTGTAATGATTTCTATTTTTATGAGATTATTTCAATAAATGGGGTATATCACTTAGGTATTACTAAGTAATAAACCACCCTACTTTAGTGTCCTATAACAGCTCCCCTTTATTATTTCTGTAATTCTGTGACTTTTTCAGGTGGCTCTTGTGCCAGCTCCGCCTGAGTTCTTGTGTGTGGCAGCATGCCTCTGACAGCCAGGCTGACTGGAGGTTCAAGATAACTTCACCCACACATTTGGCAGTAAGTGCTGGCAGGTGGTTCAGGCACTTTAGTGGCTTTCAATGTATCTTCTCATCCTCCAGTAAGCTAGACTGACTTCCAGGAAGCTAGACTTCTTGCATGCAGGTCTCAATGAGGTAGTCCATGAGAGTCAAAACTAAACCTAGGTCATGCCTGTGTGTTCTATTGGTCAAAGCAAGCAATTCACAAGGTTAGTTCAGATTTGGGGGTAAGGAGACAGACCAACCTTATTATCAGTCACATTGCAAATAGGCATGCCATCAGAGAGCAGTTCTTCCAGTCTTTGCAAACTATTCATCATGGTAGCCTGTAAAAGACTACTTTTTAAAGTTGTCCATTTTGATTAAAATTTTAAGTATCCCTTGTACATTTGGGGAAAAGTTATCTTTTTGATAAACATAATTTATTATCTCCCTCTCGTTTTTGATTATCTTTGCACTGAATGTTCTAATGCTAAATAATATAGCATCATTAACCATAAAACTAAAACTACAAGAAAAACAATTGGAAATACACAGGAAAAATCAGTAGATATGGGAAATTTTACTCATCTGTATCATTCTATGTCATATTGTATTCTATTGAGATATTGTAGACTAAAATAATAAAATTATTAAGGATATCCCTTCTTTTCAAGTAGCTATGTTGTATTCACACAAATGACAATACTATTAATCCCTAAAGAAACTCTGATTAAGCTTTATAAGTAGAAATAGTGAGAGAAAATAATCTGAATGCAATACAATAAAATAGAAGTTAGTGAGAAAAATGAAAAACATTCTGGAAATTAAAACAAATTAACAAATATCTCTTAAATAACTTTTAAGTCAAATTGGAAATCCAAAGAAAATTTTTAGATTAATTTATATTATCAATATTTTCTAGAAAATAATCAGCACAATATATAAAAAGCAATAATAATAAAACACAATACATACCTGATATCATTGAATTTTACTAAGCAATGCTCTTAGGAAATTTAATAGCCTATCAACAAATAAGAAAGGAAATGAATGTTTGAACACTCAACTGAAGAAGTCAGACTAAAGAAAACAACAAAACAAACCTAAGTAGTATGAGACAAATCATAATGATAATAGAACCATCTGCTGATTACTTATATGACAGTAACAAAGCAAATAAATTTTAGCTATTCTTTCAAGAATAAAAGGAGAAATCATATGCATACAATTTTTTTAAATGCATAACCACAGATACAAAAGAAATGGAAAACCAGATGAGAAACTATTTTGTATAAATTTATCAAGTAAAAACCGAAATCATTTAAAATGATCTTATACAATAGAATTTAACTCCATGACACAGGAGTTTTCTTTTTTCTTTCTGACTTTTTTTCTCTCTGTTTTAATTTTTGTATGCCTAGTACCTAGAACAATACTGAAAGAGTGAATGGTGAATATCCTTCCTCTGCAATTGGTTTACCTACTTTGTTATTTCATTTTTTTTTGTACTCAACAGAAATGCATGTATACTTCAATTTCCCCTTAATTTTACTGCACAAATTTATTCATAATATCCTCTTACCTGTTTAGGATCTGTAATAGCTCTAAAATGTCCTGCTTTTAAAATTTCTGTTATTAGATTTCATACTTTCTCTCTTTTTACTTTGTCTTACTACAAATTATTCATTTTATTTGTTATTTCAAATAACCAATTTTTAATTCTCTTTATTGTATAGTTATTATTTATTTCATTAATCTCTTTTAAATTTTTTACTCCTATCTTTTAGCTTAATTTGTTTTCACCTTTTAACTTGTTAGGGCTTTGTGAACTGTATGCTCAGATTATTTCTTTCCATTCTTCTTTTTAAAACATGCCATCAAAGATACCATTTTTTTCTCAAAAAAATAGCTTTAAATGCATTTTACAAGATTTTATATACTTTATTTTCATCATATCCCAACAACTCTTTCTATATTCAGTAATACCATCAGACCTTACCTGGGTCAATTTTTCTCAGCACTTTTCCCTCCCTTCCTCCCTCCCTCTCTTCCTTCCTCCCTTCCTTCCTTCCTTCCTTCCCTTCCTTTTTCTTTCCAAAAAGCTACCCATACAGATTTTCTCAGCATTTTAACCTATGACTTGATAAGCACTTTCAAACTGTAGTTTCAGGTCTTTCATAGATTAAGAAGCATTATTATTTTCTCCTGTAAGCTTTTATGTCATTGCCTCTGTTTAATCTATATCCTCTCCCTCCTTTTATGTTCCCGTTTTTCTTGCATGTGAGTTGCAAAACACTCTGAGTTTTGAGATTTTACTTCTGTTTGAGCCTGCAGGCCAGTAACTCAGTGCTCAAAAGTGACCACCCTTTTCTTCAATGCACATATTAAATTGTTTAATTGAAAACTATAGAGATATTTTTTAGTTCCTAAAAAATTTCTTCGGTTTAATCTTAAATCCTCTATTAGTTTTTAAAATTCAAGTTGTCTCCATCCCTTTGTGTTGTGTGCAGGCTGGGGTGTTCTGTGCTCTCCTTCTTTGATGGCTTATCTCTCTTAAACACCTCCTGTGTTTGATTTGATGGCTCAGCTGGGGCAGTCTAGCCTCAGGAGGTGGGAAATCAAGTCCTGTCTAACCCATGAGTCAGGATTGGACTAGCAGGGAAGCTTCTAGTCTACTCTGAAGCATTGGGGGAGACTTTTGTTTCTTGTGATCCCCGATAGTCTCTCAGCTTTAGGGACATGAAGGACTAACCCTAAACACTTACTTCCTTTGTGGGTGCTCAGAGGCCTAGGAAACTTGGCATATTCCTGTGAGGCTGATGTAGTCACTGCCTGGGGCCCACAGATTTGTGCTCAATCATTCTATCTAAGACCCATTGAGACTCGGGTCTCAGATATAGTACTACAAATACTCTTGAGAAATAAACCTCAAAACATTATTTTTCTCTACCTAGGGCCAATTAGAGCAAAAAGTCCCTCACTAACACCCAATTACCTCTAAGTTCTACTGCAGTATGGGTCGGAGAAGAAAGATAATTTACAACTGTCAGTAAAGGAGAAGAAAGATGCATTCATGTTGCAGTTTTCTCAGAATACACTATATCTCTCTTATTTTTTTCTTAGTTTAAAATTATTCCCTTCTTACATGGAGATGCACAAATTCTGATTTTGCATTTTTTTTTTTCTGAAAGAGGTGACTACATTTATTTTGGTTCCACATAGAAAAGACAGATTCATTAAATACATCTTCACATAATAGTACTTTTTCTTAAGATTCCTAACATATTAAAAAGCTTAAATTATTTAAAAATAACTTTATATTAAAACTGGATGTAAGACTCTTCTTTTTTTTTGAGATGGAGTCTCGCTCTGTCACCCAGGCTGGAGTGCAGTGGCCAGATCTCAGCTCACTGCAAGCTCCACCTCCCGGGTTCACGCCATTCTCCTGCCTCAGCCTCCCGAGTAGCTGGGACTACAGGTGCCCGCCACCTCTCCTGGCTAGTTTTTTGTATTTTTTAGTAGAGACGGGGTTTCAGTGTGTTAGCCAGGATGGTCTCAATCTCCTGACCTCATGATCTGCCTGTCTCGGCCTCCCAAAGTGCTGGGATTACAGGCTTGAGCCACCGCGCCCGGCCAAGACTCTTCTTAATAAATGAATTAGTTTTTCTAGCTTGTGGGTGTTGACCTTTTCTCTTCACACCATAGTTTCAAAAAGTAGACATTTGGAAAAATTCTGAAAGAACATTTAAAACTCTCTTATACAAAGTTCTTTGACTGTATAAGATTACAGTTCTTACAAGTAGCAGAATTAGGATGTCTTTGGATCCTAATCAAACTGCTAATCTAACTAGCAGATTTAGGATGTCTTTGGATGAATTAACACCTAATCTTGTCTCACATTGGCATAAACAGTTAGGAAATAGTATTATCCAAATAACAAGCATGAAGAGTTGAGTAATCCAGCAGGACAATTATGTCCTAACAGAGCCAGCTTCCCTCCAGAATCATGTTCTTGTCGACAGTGTTTCAATCTGGGCCTGAAGGCAGTTGCACGATGGCAGTTCTCGGTGATCACGGGCAGGCTTGTAATAGCTAGTGGGAGAACAGCATCTCTTTCTTGTCAATCTCTTTAAGAATGAGGAACTGTTTCTTAGCAGTTCCCCGCCAGGAGACCACCTCACAACCAACTGTGAAAAGCCTCTCTCATTTGTCCACCCTTAGCAATCAGTAGTGATGTGGATGGAGTCATCGTGAGTAGATTTCATCATTAGGACTTCCCTGAAGTGTGAGATTATGTCAGCATCCCACAGAGATAGAGATCTAAACAAAGTCGGTTTCTAGATTTGGGGCAAGAAAGATTCTGTTAAGATGGTGAAGCAAAATTGGGCATACAGACGCTTCTTCTGGCTTCAGAGCCTACACTCTTAACCCCATCCTCTTCTCAAAATTTAATAAGCAAAATTTCAAATAAACCATTAAAATATTTGCAGTCCATTTATTAAATTTAGATTTAAATTTATTTGTTTTATTGATACAAAACAGATGCACATATTTTCAGAGTATATGTGAAAATTTGATACATCATATAATATGTAAAGAACAATTCAGGGTAACTGGGATATTATTCACCTTGAATATTTGTCTTTTTGTTTTGTGGGAACATTAAAATGATTCTCTTCTAGCTATTTTGAAATATACAACAGGTTAATGCTAACTATAGTTGCCCTACTAGTCTATCAAACATTAGGTTTTATTTTTTCTAACATTAATCAACCTCTCTTCATCCCTCCACCCTTCTCCCTACTCTTCCTGGCCACTGGTAAGCACCTATCAACTCTGTATATTCATAAGACCTACCTTTTTAGCTCCCACATATGAATGAGAACATGTGATATTTGTCTTTTTATGCTTGGCTTATTTCACTTAGCATAATGACCTCTAGCTGGTGAGAATGTGGAGAAGGGGAACGCTGGTGCACTCTTAATGGGAATGGAAGTTAGTACAGCCACTATGGAAAATAGTATGGAGGTTCCTCAAAAAACTAAAAATAGAACTACCATACTTGAGCAATTCCATCACTAGGTCTATATCCAAAAGAAAGCAATCAGTGTATCAAAGAAATATCCCCATGTTGATTCAGCACTATTCACAATAGCCAAAATATGGAATCAACCTAAGTGCCCATCAGTAGATGAAGGAATTTTTAAAATGTGATATAACACAGCGGACTACTATTCAGTCATAAAAAAATAAAATCCTGTCATTTGTAGCCACCCGGATGAACCTGGAGGACGTTATATTAAGTGAAATAAGTTAGGTACAGAAAGCCAAATACTGTGTAATCTCACTTACATGTACAATCTTAAAAAGTTGATTTTATAGAAGTAGAGAGTAGGAGAGTGGTTACCAGGAGTATTGGGGTGGAGGTTTGTCGCCTGGTACAAAGTCAGGGTTAGACAGGAAGAACGATGTTCAGTGTTCCATTGTACAGTAGGGTAGCTATAGTTAACAATAATATATATTTCAATAGAGCTAGAAGACAGGATTTTCAATGTTCTCACCAGATAGAAATGATAAATGTCTTAAGGTGATAGATATGTTAATTTTCCTAATTTGATCATTACACATTGTATACATATATCAAAACATGACACTGTATCTCATATATAATGTGTGAATTAAATTTTTTTTAAATTAAACGTGTACAGTGATTAACATTTCGCCTTTCAAATCAAGTTTAACTATATAACTTACTGCACATGCTCTCTCTCTCTCCATTATATATAGTGTGTATATCTATACATTATATATATATTATTTTATGTATATATGTATAATATTTCTACCGGAAAACAGCATATTTTCCTGAAATGCAATACTTAACCTATATCATATTATTTTCCATATTCTGAGTGCTTTAGGATACCAATTTTATCTAGATATACTTTTAGGTACATTTACAGATCTAGAAGAGCTGTTGTCGCCATGCTTGACTGGTCTAAATCCTTGTTAAAAAAACCCTTTTTCTCAAAGAAAAGGGGCATAGGAGAGATTCCTCAAACCTGTAATTCTTTATAGCACTATTTAGCCAGAAATTTATAATTCATTTTTAAAAATATTTTTGAGGTTGTCAGTGTAAGAACGTAGTCAGAGATTGAATGTTTATTTTCTGCTGTTTCTGACTCCTGGACTCTTTTCAACCCTATCTGCCTATTTCTGAGTGGATACAACAGTTTCGTCAATCACAAAGCACTAGTATCTCAATTTGTTGATTAAATGACAGAAGAATGCTTTACACTTACATTGAGATAAAGATGTGTGTAAAAAGCAGCTAAATACTGTCAGTAAACACTGAGTATAGTATAAGAAGATTGCTGCACAATCTGTGGCTCAGATACAGTGGTCTTTTGTCCCTGAATAAACTTGTGATGTGGTGTATTATTCAATGAATGTGAATATGCTTCTTGTTTAACAGAATTTCTGTTAAATTATTGCCAAACCATTTCCTCGTCAGGAAACAGATTCTTGATTTATGGAGTAATAACTTCCTTTTGTTCATCGAATAAGAGATTGAAGAGTCATGAATGTCACTTCGTTTTCTACCTGTCTTTAGACAGAGTGCAACTGTCAGATCCCTGTGGAGGATGTGCACATTGCCATCACTGCTTGCTGTCCCTCTGGCCAGAGGGACACGACGGCTGCCCTTCGTGGAAGAAGCAATCGCCCATTTTATGCATGGTACTGCTCATTGCCACACCAAACATCAGCCACTGGTTGAAAAATGGCTGAGTGAAGACTGTCCAGTGACTTTCTTTTGAGATGGTCAGGCATGAAAGTCTCTGCCCAACAGAGTAACGAAGGCAGAGAGAATTCCCTAAAGCAGTCAAATCATTCCCTGTCTTCAAAATTTTCTCTGAGGGATATGGAGGGGAATGACTCGCCAGAAGTGGGAGAATGTCAAGGGACGGAGAGAAGCAGTGTCTACAGGAAACCCTGAGCGAAACACAGAGAGAAGTTGCTTTCTGGCACTGCCTTGCATCCTTTCATTTCTGCATGTATTTAGGTCATAAGAATACACAAACACATAATCTGAAGGATCTCAATTACATTCAGTAAGAAAGCCTCCATACAATCTCCATGCGAATTCCATTTTTTATGGCAAGGTTACTCCGTATGACTCACCCTAATTGATCTGGAACAAGAACTGACAGAAAAGAATTGTACTGTGTCATGCCTGATGCAAAAGGATTTACAAACATCCTTATAAAAGAAGACTTCCACCTGGAAGATGGAAGGACCTCTTGTCTACGTACCTGTTAGACTGGGGCACAGTCACCTTATTGTGGGAGTTATAGGTAAGAGAAATGAGACAGCAGCTTATTTTTGAGGCCAGGATAATAACGAGTTATTTTAAAAAGGTCTTGGAAACTTGCAGATGCAAAGGAAAAAAAAGAACAGTACTAATGGTAAAAACAAGCAAGTCTGACTGCGTCATTTTGTAGTGAGACAGTGCAGAAATGGGAACTCATCAGAGGGTAACTGGGTGGCGCCTGTAAAAGTGAAGATGTGCTTGTCCCTCAGCAGACATTTGCTGGGAAACTCTTGCAGATGTTACAAGCACAGTTGTAGAAAATGTCTATTAGAGCACTGTTTGTAACTGAAAAATATTTCATTCATATTTTGAATGTAAAGAATAAAAGTGAATGAAAAACTGGAAGCATCACACCGTGCTTTTGATTTGCATTTCCCCAACCATTTAGTACAACCACCATGAAAAACAGTGTGGAGATTCCTTAAATAACTAAAAGTAGAACTACTGTTTGATCCAGCAGTCCCACTACTGGGTATCTACCCAGAAGAAAATAAGTCGTTATATGAAAAACATACTTGCACACACATATGTATGGCAGCACAATTCACAATTGCAAAAATGTAGAACCAGCCCAAGAGTCCATCAATCAATGAGTGGATAAAGAAACTATGGTACATACATATGATGGAATACTACTCACGCATAAAAAGGAATGAATTAATGGCATTCACATCAGCCTGGATGGGATAGGAGACTATTATTCTAAGTGAAATAACTCAGGAATGGAAAACCAAACATTGTATGTTCTAACTCATAGTGGGAGCTAAATTGCAAGGATGCAAAGGCATAAGAATGATATAATGGACTTTAGGGACTCAGGAGAAAGGGTGGGAGGGGTGTGAGGAATAAAAGACTAAAAATTGGGCTCAATGTCTATACTGCTTGGGTGATGGGTGCACCAAAATCTCACAAATCACCACTAAATAACTTAATCATGTAATCAAATACCACCTATTACCCCAAAACCTCTGGAAATAATTTTTTTTTAATGAAAGCATCCAAAATGTAATTTGTTTCCACATTCTTGTAAGCCTCATTACGTATCTCAGGGACAGTTAATACCATCATACCAATTCACAGGTGAGGAAATGGAATCACAGAGAGTTTAAGTACTTTGCCTAAGGAGAATGAGGGGTGAGGCAGGATTTGCAGTCTAGAAGCCTGGGTCTAGAGTTCTCCACTCTGCACTATGTTATTTCTGTAAATTTCTTACTGAAGACTGTATGGAAATGTAGAGTGAGACAGAACTAAAGCTCACCAGCCTTAGTCCATAGGGGAGTAGTGACTACCTAGGGCTTGCTAAGTGCTCAGTAATGTTTGTTGAAAGATGAATCAGTATTTCAATGCTGGGGCAAAGAGTGAGAAACTGGGGAATGTCCAGGAACCAGCTATCAGGATAAGACAGGACTAGAATTAATGCAGCAGTCCTCACAGGTCCCCAAGTCAACAACAGAAAAATCAAAAGCTAAGGTGGCTCTTGTTTGATCAAGGACCTCTTGTACACCGACCTGTTAGGCTGCGGCACAGTCAACGTGGGAGTTGTAGACAAGCTACTTGAGAGTGGTTAATGGTAGCAGTCAGGCATTTGGAGCTGGAGAGAAGGCTGATTCTCCTCAACTAGGATCAGACTGAGTAGGGACTTAAAGCTTCAGAGGTCTGAGCAGCAAAGCTGAGACCAGGCTCCTCGGAACAGGCCGTTCATATACATGATAGAGTTTCAGTGATGAGTCTCAGAAGAAAACAGTTTATGCATGTTTTCCTTAAAAATATGTTCACTTATATTTAGGGAATCCTTCAGATAGCTAATCTAAATATGTCTGTAAAATTTAGTCTCATTCTTTTTATGACATTGTTAGTATAGTAATATGAATATTTCCCAGTGGACTTACTTCCACACTTCCTTCAAGGATTCTCCATTTTATTTCCTACTTGAAGACTGTTCATCAATCACTCTCTAGCTAAGAACAAGTCAATGCTAAAGCACTTAGCTTATGTGACCTTCACATGAATTATTTTTATGACAGCAGCAGGAACTTTCAGCTGCTTTTCCCCCTTCCTTATGAAGCCATGTGGCCCCAAGCAGACGCAGTTCCCTTACTATGCTTAAGGGTGGGCTTCTTAGACCTGTGCGTATCTTAAAAGCTTTCCCTTGAAGGTGCCAATCCAAACTCCAGGTTTCCCCAGCAGATTTAAGGGGCTTTAAATCTACTTGAGCGTGAGTGTTGTAAGATGACTTTGAAATTCTTACAAAAACTGAAAGTGAAATGAGGAAGACAGATTGAGCAATCCAGTTGGAGGGTAGGTGCCAGCAAACCTACTGTACAGCAGGGGTCGAGATGCAGAAAGGCAGAAAGAAGAAAATTCAGGAGAACTCTCCTGAGGGGTGAGCCAAGCCCTGCCATGTAGTGCACAGAGGACATCAACAAACACAGATAACAGGAAATGATCCATTCCCTGTGGTCACTTATTCTAAAGGCCCCAACCTTCAAAGTTCAAGTCGCGATATGGATGACTCCACAGAAAGGGAGCAGTCACGCCTTACTTCTTGCCTTAAGAAAAGAGAAGAAATGAAACTGAAGGAGTGTGTTTCCATCCTCCCACGGAAGGAAAGCCCCTCTCTGCGATCCTCCAGAGACGGAAAGCTGCTGGCTGCAGCCTTGCTGCTGGCACTGCTGTCTTGCTGCCTCACGGTGGTGTCTTTCTACCAGGTGGCCGCCCTGCAAGGGGACCTGGCCAGCCTCCGGGCAGAGCTGCAGGGCCACCACGCGGAGAAGCTGCCAGCAAGAGCAAGAGCCCCCAACGCCGGCCTGGAGGAAGCTCCAGCTGTCACCGCGGGACTGAAAGTGAGTTTGCAGCAGCTGCAAGCCTCAGGCAAGATCCTGCCTACACTGCTGCCTCTCCCTCGCCTCAGCTGTCTTTCCAATAATGTGGAATTTTTCTGTTCATAGATCTTTGAACCAGCAGCTCCAGGAGAAGGCAACTCCAGTCAGAGCAGCAGAAATAAGCGTGCTATTCAGGGTCCAGAAGAAACAGGTATGTTTTGGGCGCAGACACTTTTTAGGAGTCAGGGATTAGAGAAAAGCATCCAGTCTGGGGGAGCTAGAGGTGAGTATCCCCTCTGTGAACCTATTAAATAGAGACTAAAATTTGCCACCCAAAGCAGACATTGCTTTAGAGCAAAGCCCCAGCACTGGCAAATGTAATAGGCTACATGGGTGTGCTTTTTCCTCCAATGAGCAAATGGTGTGAGTGGAAGCATTTCCCTGTGCATGTGTAAGTCTTTATCTGTGCATTAAGCACAGAGGAGATAAAAGGGCCATATGTGTTTCCTCAAGTAGATAATGCCCTCCCATGTGAGAAGCATTATTCATCGCTCCAGAAAAAGCAAAAAAAGCACTATGTGTTAGAATGAGACTTTGCTTATCTCGGTCATAGAAAGTTATAGACATCTATTTTCTGAATGTGCATTACATGTTGTGAAACCAGGTAAAGGTTGTAATGAAAGTCCCTGTATGTTGTGCTTTAATTTTGTTTGTTAAAAAGGTTATTTTACACACACATACGCGTGCACACACACACACACACGCAGATTGTAAAGCTTTTCTTTAAGGTATGCTTTTCCAGGAGATCCAAGCATTTATCATCTTCTTATCATCATCCTTTAGTGATTTCTGACTTTCTTCATGTTCTGCTCATTCCCCAGAACTTTACAGAGTTGGTAGGGCCTACCAAAATGATCAGCTCTAGTTCTTTCATTTGAAGGTGAAAAAAAGAGTCTTTTTATTACATTTATTAAATTATGATGTAACAACTTCTTGATATTATTGTCTATTAAATATATTGAAAGAATATTTTTGAACACCTGGAACGTATCGTACAGCTATAGACCAGAATAGGCATTTTCGAACATACTATTTTGTTTAACCTTCGCAGTGGCTCTATGAAGTCCACAGAATACTTGCAATAATTTATGTGTATTTTCACTTCTGGAGAGAATTACATGAGAAACGCAGTGATAGATAGACCAGGGACCCTTCCATCTCTCTCTTTCTCTCACATAAACACACACACACACGTGCATGAGGTACCCTGACTATAAATTTATTTTTATTCATAAAAAAAAATTTCTTATTTTATAAAACCATAATTTTTGGTATCTGGTTATTATATCTTTGTACCAGTGATCAGGAATAACTGGGCTTAAACTAGGAAACATGCACATTTTTATTATTTTAACACATCATTTTTATTGTTTGCACTTTATAATCTATATTTCTGACATAATTGAAAATAATGCAAAATATGTACTATGGCATTTTTTTGTTTTGACTTATACAATGAGGATTTTTCCTATTTCTAAGTATTTTTCATATATCTGTATAAATTTATCTAACAATTGTTTTAGTTATTTCTATTCTCTTTGTTATAATAAAACGTGCAAAAGTTTTGTACAGAATTCTTTTATTCCTGTGAAATTATATATTCAATATAAAATCCATATAGTGAAATATCCAAGCTAGGGAGAAGAAACATCTTCATCGGCATTGTTTCCAACTGCCATATTGTTTTCAAAACGAGTTACACATGCAATCAAAAATGCGGTGTACCGGTTCTCCACATTCTTGCTAGCATGTTATTTTTAAAATGTATTTTGACTAGTTTAGTAGTTGTAAAACAATATCTCACATTTATTTTGATGTGTTGCTTGTTTACTAATATGAATACACTTTCTGCGTATTTTGATTATTTATAGTTTTATCTTTTGCAAATTTTTATTTATAACTGTCTCCAGTTGTCTGTCCCATGTTTTTATAATTCTGGATAAGCTCTTCCTAATTAGACATATTGATTATTGATCAAAATTTTGATGTAAATATTTTAACGGTTTTGCTGCTTTGTTTACTTGAACATTTTGCATTTCTTTATAGTAAAGCGATAATCTTTAAAAATTTTTCCCTAATGTTAAAGCTAAAAATACATTTGTTCATGATTTGTTAAGTAGTTGACTCCCCGCCACTTTGACTTTTTGATAGTTAAGTGTTTTGTTTTAACTCATTAGTCCTTCTGTTGTTTATTTTGATGAATCATCTCGCATTGGCTTTAACTTCCCCCTCTCTCTTTCTTCCTTCCAAACTGCTATCGCAACCAAATGTATTAAATAGTTCTTTGTAACTCCTTGGTGTTGAAAAACTTACTGTGTTTCATTCAGTTCCTCATAAGAGTTGAATCTATGTGAGACTCTTTTTTGTTGTTGATTAATTATTCTCTTTATATGCTTTAAATAATCTTTTTAAGGTCATTTGTATTATAAGAGGCTTCAATAACTAGTAGGGTCAGGATTCTTCCATCTCCTTAACCTTCACTGCTAGTATCCTCCTGTTTCTAAATACTAGTTTTAAAAATAAACTTTAACTTTACAATGTTAAAAAAGGTGTAGACTCATTTCAGCAGATTGAAGAAGGAAAAGAATAATAGAGTAGGAAAGAAATATCTTCTTGGGTCACATTGTCCCAAAATTCTCCTATTAATACTTTCATGTATTTGTGTTTTAATGGTATCCAGGAATAGTATACTGATGAGAATCTCTCACCAAATGATTTGCAATTTGTAGATTCAAACAAAGTGAAAAAACAGGTACCCAATTTTCCACAGCCCAGAAGTAGTTACTATAATTATTTCATGGTTTGTCCTAGACCTTTTAATAAACCTTGATACAGTGTGCATATAGGTATATATTGCACACAGTTGAGACTTGAACAACACAAGTTTTAACAGCATGGATACACTTACAGGTGGGTTTTTTTTTTCAATAAACCTATTGAAAAATTGTTTGTAGATTTGCCATAATTTGAAAAAACTCATGGAGGAGCTATGTATCCTTGAAATGTTGAAAATATTAAGATTAATTAGCCATGTCATGAATGCATAAAATATATGTAGATACTAGTCTATTTTCTTATTACTATCATAAAATGTACACAAAAGTTAAAAATTGTCAAAACATATGCATACAAACAGACTGTACATGGCGCCATTTGTAGTCTAGAGAAATGGAAACAAACATAAACATGCAGTATTAAGTCATGACTGCATAAAATTAACTGTGGTACATATAGTACTACTGTAATAATTTCATAGCCACCTCCTGTTGCTACTGCAGTGAGCTCAAGTGCTGTATCTGCTTAAAACACCATGTGATGCTCATCATCTCGGCATGAACCAGTTGTATCTCCAATAAATTGGGAATTGCAGTAAGAATGATTTCTCATGCTTTGTGTCTAGTTTTCATCTTGCTTAATGCAATATCATAAACCTTGAATAACCCCATGAGACCTATGGAAAGTGCGACTAATGATGCTGGAAATGCTCCCAAGAAGCAAAGAAGAGTCATGACATTATAGCTGACCCTTGAACAACACAGGTTTGAACTGCGAGGGTCCACTTATATGTGGATTTTCTTCTACTTTCCACCCTTGAGACAGCAAGACCATCCCCTCCTTTCCCTCCTCCCCCTTAGCTCACTCAATGTGAAGAATGAAGAACTCTCTAATGATCCCCTTCCACTTAATGAATGGGAAATGCATTTTCTCTTCCTTATGATTTTTTAAGTAACATTTTCTTTTCTCTAGCTTACTTTATTGTAAGAATACACTACATAATACATACAATTTATGAAATACATATTGATTGAGTTTTTGTTATCAGAAAGGCTTCTGGTCAACAGTGGGCTGTTCGTAGTTAAGATTTTGGGAGTCAAAAGTTAAGCACAAATTTTTGACTGCGTGGTATCAGTGACCCCTAACTCCTGTGTTGTTCAAGGATCAACTGTATTTGTTCATATATATATATATATGAACA
>NW_012114252.1:18736452-18751399 GCF_000951035.1 Colobus angolensis palliatus
ATAAAAATATATATTCATACATATATACACAAATATATGTGTGTGTATATATATATAGTGTGTGTGTGTTATGTGTATATACTCAAATAGGACATAGTATGCACACTCATAACATTCATAAATCCAAAGTGGAAGGTTTGAAGATAAGAATCTTGATGACAGGTGATGTCTACTATTCCTTGTTAATAAAATTATGAAATTCATTTGAATGTTGCTCTAGATACTATTCTTTGGTGGAGGGAAAATTTGTTTAGCATACTCCAAAATTAATGTTTATATTCCCAAAAAAGTTGTCTGTAACACAAGGACTTTTTTTAGTAGAAATTTTTTGGCATTGAGAAAATTCTATGTAGCTTTCTTTGATTTTTGTTTTCATTCAAGTTCTGATTTATTTTCAATAGGACTCAAAACCGTAAGTTGTCCTTTTTACTTTTAAGGTGTTTATTTATGTTCATGTTTATTAATTGTCTACATGTTTTAGAACCAAGTATTTTTATTGGAACTTCACACAAACTGTAGATGAAGGGAGGGGAATTATCATCAGCCAACATGTCCCAGTGATACTCTCTTCCAGGCATCCCATGGGTAAACAGTGGTTTTACTTAATATCTTAATTTTAGAATTTAGTACTTTGGCTTTAGTTTTGTTTTTCTTAATTACTTTGTGTTTCAAACCAAAATCTCATTAAGCTTAATGTATTTCATAATACCATTTTTGATTGTAGTATAATAAACAGAAATGTGGGGAAATCCAGGATTAAAAAATTGCCAAATAGCTCACATTAGCCAAAAATTCACTTTTAAGCCCATAACTGTGTTTGGAGATATTCCCAATTTAAAAATTAACTAAAACAATATGGCTTTGAAAATATTGCATAATAAAATTTATTTACAAATGGAATCATGAAGATCCACATTTTGAACATCACTTAATTTTATTAATTTTAAGAACCTAAAGATAAACGTCTTTAGAGTCTGTCAAGAAAGTGAATTCTTTCAAATGGGTTATCACTGACCTAAAAAGGTTCATTGTTAAAATTAGGTAACCTTTGTATTTTCTTTCCTGTTAATTAATAATTATTAGAAATTTATGTGTTTTAGGTTACAGAAAGACAAAATTATTTTTATTGATAATGTTTATTATAATTGTCTCAATTATAATAATAAAATAATGGTAGAAATATGAACAATTCAATGTAATGTAAAGCAAGAATAGAAAAAATTGTTCATATTTTACCTTCCAAATAATTATTGTGAGATTTTGGTCAATCTACTTTAAGGTATATTTTTCTTCATTTTTAAGTGAGCTTGGGATTGTGTAAGAATTACACACAACTTGCAAAGAATAGAGAGTGTTGGCATGTACCCCATCCAGCTTCCCTAATCCTAACATCTTATATGACTGTGGTATTTCATTACAAAAAGGAAACCAACATTGAGACTTAACGATTAGCTAAATTCTAGACTTAATTTGAATTTCACGAGTTTTTCCACTAATGATTTTATGTTTTAGGATCCATCAGGATATCACACTGTATTTAACATTTTTTAAATTAAAATTTTGAATGTAGCATATATAAACAAACACCTAAGATTATAACTTTAAGTTTTCTATAGGATAAACCTTTCTAGTTGCTAAAAGTAAAGATATCAATACTATTTTTGAGTCTTCTTTTTTGAAATCCAAAGTCCAACTCCTCTGCAAGGAAAGATGAGATGTCTGACCCGTCTGTAATGTCCAGTCTTTGCCCGGTTGGCATTTCTGGCTTAGCTGTGAGTTCCAGGCTGTAACATGAGTGTTGGAAGCATGCAACGTAGAACTAGACCATCCAGCCCTTATCCAAATTAGTCTAACTTGAGCCTCTTACCCAGCAAGGGTGTGTTCCTTCGTGGAACAGAACCAGCTGGCTGCTGCTTAGGCGATCTCTGACCAGAGCTTTCCCTGAGAGTTATTTTTTCTTTTCCCCTGCTTCGATAGTGAGACTTTTTTTCAGTGTTGCAAGAACTGTCTTCTGCTCAATTTCTGGAAAAGTATTTAAAATTGAAAACACTGACCTTCCAACCAAATCTTTGACCTGTTCTTGTTAAGCTTGAGATTTTGGGAAACGGAAGAGCTAGGAAACAAATCATTCCACACAGCCAAATGTGATATAATGTCTCTTTTACACAATCTTACATTATCGTGAGTTGAAGAGAAACAGAAAAATGATAGTGCATATAGTTAATTAGCAAATTAAAATACCAAAAAATGGTAAATATGTTGAAAACGTTAAATGGTTAGGGCCAGGTAATGGGTATCAGGAATGTGAAGGGTGAGGAAGGGAAAGAAGTGTGGCTCCATTTTGAATGGAGAGGCCAGGTTGATTAAGCCCTTCTATCTCTTCTTGAAAGCTCAATAATTCTTTATACTTTTGACTTATTTTTCTTTAACATTGCAGACATGGGTAGGTGATTTTTTAAATAAATTCAAAATGTTTATGCCTGTGTTGTTTTTATCAATACTTCCATATGAATGGAAAATGTTAGTTTTAATGCTTATTCTTTTTATAGATCAACTCCTACTTAAAAGAACTGCATTGAGCAGCTGCATTTTTGTCGTGGCGATGTATTTTTTTAAAAGACACTAACATTTCTGAAGAGTTAGAGAAAGAGAAGGTTTCTCTTCGAATAGATTTGTCACCCACTGTTTCTGCAAATATCTGAGGTAGGCACTCCGTAATATACAGAGAAGAGGAGGGCAACGTAACAATTATTAGGCATGTTTCAGTTGCAAACACTGCTGGGCTCTGGGAATGTATATCATTTACCTTCTGAACAACTCTGTTAGCTGGACATTATTGTTTTCGTTTGAGATGAGAAAACTGCAACCCAGAAAATCAATTGCCTCTCTCAGCAAGCTAATTATTTAATAGAGAAGTTAAGCCAAATTGATGCAAAATTTAAGAGAACAATAAAATAGATAAGTTACTTACAATTCATAAAACACATCTAAATTATGACTTCAGTCTATTTTCGCAACAGTATAAAATGGATATTGCTATTCCCATTGTTACAGGACCCAAAACTTACCCAAAGTTAATCTTTGGGTCGGGGGTTTCTGTACTATAGTCCCTTCTGTGGTTACCAGAGAAATGTTACAGAAAAGGAGTCCTGATCCAGACCCCCAGCGAGGGTTCTTGGATCTCATGCAAGAAAGAATTCAGGGCAAATCCACAGAGTGAAAGCAAGTTTATTAGGAAAGTAAAGGACTAAAAGAATGCCTACTCCATAGACAGAGCAGCCCCGAGGGCTGCTTGTTGCCCATTTTTATGGCTATTTCTTGATGATATGCTAAACAAGGGGTGGATTATTCATGCCTCCCCTTTTTAGACCATATAGGATAACTTCCTGATGTTGCCATGGCATCTGTAAACGATCATGACGCTGGTGGGAGTGTGGCAGTGAGAACCACCAGAGGTCACTCCTCGCCATCTTGGTTTTGGTGGGTTTTGACTGGCTTCTTCACTGAGATCTGTGTTGTCAGCAACGTCTTTATGACCTGTATTTTGTGCTGACCTCCTATCTCATCTTGTGACTTAGAATGCCTTAACTATCTGGCAATGCAGCCCACTAGGTCTCAGTTATTTTACCCAGCTCCTATTCAAGATGGAGTTGCTCTGGTTCACATGCCTCTGACATCATTATACAGATTTAAAATGCTTCAAAATTAAGTGTCAAACTCATGGTTTGACAACTAATTGATTGGAGAGGTAAGATTTGAATTCATTATCTATTGACTATAAATTCTGATTTTTTTCAATGATAATAGCTGTACATGCTTAATTTTCAAGTGTGACACCAGATTTGAGAAAAAGTATTGGGTCTGACAAGCTCCAGGGTATTATGATTATTGCCAGTGAGAGAGACATCAAGTTGAGGAATCAGAGAATGCTGTTAGTGGTAGAGATCACAGACTGTGTCTCCATAGGCTCAGAAAGGTTTTAATGTATATTATTGCCTTGCTTAGTTAAAAGAAAAAAAATAACAAACATAAAAAATCTATTCTTAACCTCTTGTGTAATTCCTTTCAATTGTAGTAGAGGGAGAGATGTGTGAAAGGCATTTGAGAACCAAACAGTAATCAATTACTATGACAGTTGTTATCAAATTGTGTTTCTTATGTCAGACTATGCGTTTTCAAAACTCTTGTGGTTAGATATCTGTGCTACTGGAAGACATTAAAAATAATATTGCCTTTTTTGCTCCTCTCTTTGTGAGACAAATCTTTAGCTGAGTGCTAATTTCCAGCCTAAGACCAGATCTATGTTGAATGAGAAAGAAAGTCTTAAAAGACTGAATAGGAGATAAGTTGATAATAGCTGAAATAGTTGAAATTTGATAATAGCTATCAAATTTCCTAAAGTGAGTTGACTTGGAAAAGCCAAGTAACTTTCTCTGGAACAAAGGACAATTGTTCATTCTGCATACATTCTGCAACCCTAGGCAATTTTATCATTGTGCAAACATCAGAGCACACTTACACAACTTCAGTGGCTGTAATTTACACCTCATTATTGAAACGTCAATTTTATATCTTATTTTCTCTTCTGAAGAACAGTTCTTGAAATAAACTTTTCTCTTTAAAGCACATTTTCTGCTAAATGTTAGATTTCTGCTACTACATGAGAGAATAGAACACTGTTTTTCAACGTGTAGGTTGTGGCCAAGTTTTAATTGGGCTGTGGAGACTAAAATGGAGACATTTTCATAGTGTCAAGGCATTACTTATTAGGTAAACTTCTCTCTGACTACACAGAGTGTCTAAATCTGCTTTAGTTCATTCAAGGCTGTTATAACAAAATACCATAGACTGGGTGGCTTATAAACAGTAGAGATTTATTTCTCCCAGTTCAGGGGGCCGGAAGTCCAAGACCAAGATGGCTGAAGATTTTGGTATCTGATGAGGACTTGCTTCCTGGGCTTGTAGATGATGCCTCCTCACTGGGTTCTCACGTGAGGAAAAAGGGCAAGCTGGCTCTCTGGGATCTCTTTTATAAGGATACTAATTCCATTCATGAGTGCTCTGCCCTCAAGGCATAATCACCTCCCCAAAGCTTTACTTCCTAATACCATCACCTCAGCAGTTAGGTTTCAACATAGGAATTTGGGAGCAACACAAGACATTCAGACCACAGCCGTCTCCTACCGAAGCTTTTGGGAAACAGGGAAAGGATGACTTGAAATAGGAAGTCACGGCTGGGCGCAGTGGCTCACGCCTGTAGTCCCAGCACTTTGGGAGGCCGAGGCGGGTGAATCACCAGGTCAGGAGATGGAGAGCATCCTGGCTAACACGGTGAAACCCCGTCTCCACTAAAAATACAAAAAAACTAGCCGGGTGTGGTGGCGGGCGCCTGTAGTCCCAGCTACTCGGGAGGCTGTATGCATTGAGAATCATCTTCATAAAGTATTATTTTAACTCTGAGTAAACTATTTCCTAGATAAAAAAACCAAACTAATATTTTCTTAATCTAAAACATGCAAGCTTAGATTTATGTTTCATATTTTTCACAGATGTTTACTGCTTTATTGTATCTTCCCTATACCTTCCAGCAGGTGTCCTTAATTTGCTTTTGCCTAAAGGCATTTCTCCTTATTTAACGCAATGTTAGTTTCTTAAATATTGACTGAAATATTCAATATGTAATATATGATGATAATTGATGTTTTCAGGAAGCTTTACTGATTATATGCAGTCTCATGGAAGTCTTCCGTTTTATTTGTAAAAGATGTTCTATCTCTCTTTCTCTCTTTGGTCCAATATATTTTACCAAAAGCTTGACTTTGGATCCAGAGTGAAACAGGTGGGGTTTAAATTCTGTTCCCATCACTTTCGGTCTCTGAGTTCCTGAACAAGCTGTTTACACTTTCCAAGCCTTAGTTTCCAATCTCTAATTTTTAGGATTCCTGTGAGGATAAATGGAAGTGATATATACTAAGTCTTGGTACACTGTCTGCACTTAAATCTGTTCAATAAATATTAGCTTTTTTTTTAACTTTCAGAAGTGTCAGAAATAGTATTTTCTGTGGTAATAAGTCATGATTTCATGTTAGATTTTTTAAAGCAAAAGACTGTTTAGAATGATCTTATAAGGTTAACTGTTTCATGTATTTGGTAGATGTGCTAAACAAATGATTAAACTTGCTTTCTCTTCAGCCACTTTTCAAAGCAAATTAGGTTAAACTGTAGAGGTGATATACTTATTATATTTTAACAGCACATAGAGCTTTTCTGAAATGTCATGAATTTCATAGATATATGATATATATAAATCAATGGGCAAATATCATAAAGTAACTTTAAGAATAATATTATGCAATCAATGTAAAAAGTGTAATTGATTTAGTGTTTCTAGAAGAATGGGTTTGTAGCTTTGTGTTCTCAGTTCATTTCTTTATTATTTCTACTCAAGTAACTGAAATGATAAATTTTTGCTTTTTAGTCATTCAAGACTGCTTGCAACTGATTGCAGACAGTGAAACACCAACTATACAAAAAGGTAATAAAATATCCCCAGTACTTGTTCTACTTAGAATTCAGTCCACTCCAAATATTTGTAAGTTTCAAGTCTAAAGACTATATTTGAATTGCATGTAAAGTCAATCATCCATCTCAAAACTTCTTATAACCAAATAAAAAATAATAAACTTACATTTATTCAAAATGACTTGGGAATAAATAATAATTAAGGCTTAAGTAATGATCTAATAAGGAGAATGACCTTAGAGGCACTAATACTTAGAAATGTTAAATAATTAACATTACAATAAAATAAAAATCAGTACTAAATCAAATTTAACTTTTATTATTTAGACAGCATTTTGTCTTTTAGAATGAATCAAGACCATCTTCACAAACATGAATTCTCCTGTTATATTCAATTGTAAAAATCATAGAAAGAGGAAAATAAAACTGAACAGATTATTAAAAAACTGTATTTTTAAAATAAATTTCCAATGTCAAATGATTGCTTGATAATTTACCATTTTCTCACAGAGGTAGAATGTTTTACATTTTTCAGTTATTTGAAGCTTTTTTTAGTTTTAATTTTAGACAAGTAAGTGTTTTCTGTAATAATGGCCTGAATCCAGGTTCACAAAGAAACAACTTTTAATGTCATTTCCCAATATGTATCACCCAGAATACTAATCCAGAGAAATGGTCCTTGAAATAAGAGTTTCAGTGTCAAATACATTTGGAAACATATCATCTTATATATTTTTCTTTGAGTCACAAGGCACATTAGCAAGTTATTGAACCTAAGTAGTCCCACTTTAATAAAAAATATTTGTTTAACTTTGTTTCATCCAGTTTTTCACAAATTTTTGTGACTGTGCCACTTTGTCATGTATCGACCTCTCTCCGAAAGCAAATGGAAATTGCTGCTCTATAGTAGCGTTTGTGTATGTAAGATAACTAATGAACAAAAATGTTCTGAAAAAGAACCATTTGGCCGGGCGCGGTGGCTCAAGCCTGTAATCCCAGCACTTTGGGAGGCCGAGACGGGCGGATCACGAGGTCAGGAGATCGAGACCATCCTGCCTAACACGGTGAAACCCCGTCTCTACTAAAAAAAAAAATACAAAAAACTGGCCGGGCGAGGTGGCGGGCGCCTGTAGTCCCAGCTACTCGGGAGGCTGAGGCAGGAGAATGGCGGGAACCCGGGAGGCGGAGCTTGCAGTGAGCTGAGATCCGGCCACTGCACTCCAGCCCGGGCGACAGAGCGAGACTCCGTCTCAAAAAAAAAAAAAAAAGAACCATTTGTTCACTCACACATTCGTTGATTCACTTATTTTACATTTATTGATTAAGAACGTACAATATTCTAATTACTGTATGTTCACTGGGGGTATCAGTGATTAAAATATGTACAAATGCTCCTCGGCTTACGATGGAGTTATGTCCTGATAAACCCACCGTAAGCTGAAAATAACGTACATTTGAAAAAGCAGTTAGGACATCTAACTTACCAAATATCATCGCTTAGTCTAGCCTATCGTAAACATGCCCAGAACACTTACATTAGCCTGCAATTGGACAAAATCATCTAACACGAAGCCCATTTTGTAGGAAAGTATTATGTAGCTCATATTAAGTTTTGAATACCGGACTGAAGTATGATTTCTCCCGAATATATGTGGCTTTCATACCTTCGTAAAGTTGAAAAGTCTAAGCCAAACCACCGCAAGTCCATATGTGTGGTTTTCGACTTTGAAAGAGCTTACCTCTTGATGAGGAGAAAACAAACAAAAGACCCAACAGCCCACAAATGAACAAGTGAAATACAGATGAGATGAAATGCGGTGGAGGGCAGCAAAGCAGGCGGGGGCAGGAGGAAGTTTTGTGTTGTGAACCAACTACGAGTTCGGGAGTATCTGGAGGTTAAGCTAGGCAATGAGGAATGGGCAAAACAAAACAAGCACAGATAATGAATGTGAGTTGGCACGGGTAATGATTCCCAGGCATGCTCTTTTCATCTGTGTTTTTTTCTGTGTGACTTTAATTGTCCTAGATACGACACAAGTACTAAACTACTTGTAAATCTATTATTTATTGCTCAACATTTTCCCAAATCATGTTTGCAACTTTTAATAAGCAGCACACTGTTTCCTAAGAAGGAAAAGAAAGCCAGGAGATCTTACGGGCCAAAGTTACAGTTTTAAAAAGTTCCTTGGAAAAGGTTTACTTTACACATTTTCCCCTACCCCCCAAAATGCTATAAATTGCACCAAATGATGCAGCTGCTATACTCCAATGTGCTTGTGAATTGGACAGTGTGCTGTGGTCTTCCTGGAGTGGTGACCGCTTCCCACAGATCCAGGGGTGCTGAACTGGGATGCTTACCTGGGATGCTTGCTTGCAGTGCTCCACCCTTTAGGATGAAGAGGTTGCCCTTGTGATGTCAGCAAACCCTTGCCCAGTATACAAATGTTAGTGTGCATGGACATTTAGCAGGGAGGTAGAGGCAGGTTGCATTTTGTTAAAAAAGGTTGTACTCAATGAAGCATTTTACTTGCGCAGTAAAATAAGAATTCTCCTGGGAAAAGATAATACTATATTATTAATAGTATTAGCATATAATATATAATTATATATTATATAATATATAATGTATTATAATAATTATATATAATAATATTAATATATTATCTTCTGGGGAAACAATATATTTTTATTAGCATATTATATATTATAATATTATTAGCATATTCTATATATTATCCTATTGTATTATACATAACATCAGGTCGTGAGATGAAATCATGTTATGTATTCCGGGGATATGGAGGCTCAAAGGAGCAGGGCTGTGTCCATCTGATATTTTGAGTTCCTATGCTTGCTCTCCCCCATACTTTTGTCCAGACAGTGAGGGCAGAGGTAAACTTCACAAAACAGAAGAAGGCAAGAGGGGTTTATCAGAATGTAGTCTCATGTCTTTTCTGTTCGTTTTTTTGAATTTTAGTCTAAATTTTGAATAGGTAATGCATTCACAGATTGCAAAAAATAAAAAAGCACAAAGAATGTGGACTGCTCTTTTTCCCATCTGTTCCTGCCCACGCTCACCTCACTTTTAGTTTCCTATGTAGACTTCAGACTCTCTCTCTGTTAACACAAACAAATGCAAATGTAGTTCTGCTTTCCTCCTTTCTTATAGTAAACACTTAAAAACCGTATTTGCAATACAGATGATTTGAAAATGAGATTATAACCTGCATTCTTTACTTAACAATGTATATTGCAGATATTTTGTTGCCTGTGTACAGAGTTGCTCACATTAAAAAAAATGCATAGTATTCCATTGTATGAATTTAATGTATTTAATCATTCTCCTACCAATAGACTTCTTGGTGTCCATCTTTTGCAATGCAGGTGCTGCAAAAAATAATTGTGTGCATCCGTAACTTCTCATATGTCAGCCTCTGTGTGGGACAGACTTTGAATTTTGACAGTTATTGCTAAGTGGTCCTATAGGGATTATAAAATGTGATGCTATGACTGGCAGTAAAAGAACATCAGGTGAAAAATAGCATCTCTTAGCTTTCTTTAAGCCATTATTTTATATGTTTTAAGAACCATTTGTATTTCTGTCTTTACATTCTTCCAGTTTTTCATTTCTATTTTTATTTTTTGTGAGCCATCTGTTCATAATTTTTTCCATTTTTTTCATTGGACTTTGGTCATTTTTAATTTGATTTCTGTGAGCTCCTTATATCTCAAGCAGATTAATTCTTTATATTACAAATTGCAAGCATTTCCTCCCATGCTGTCATTTATCTTAATTCTGCATAAAGTTTTTTTCTGTCAAATTTATCCATTTTTTTAAAGGATTCTGGATTTGGGGTTGTGATTAGAAAGGCCTTTTACATTTAAACGTATTAAGGAAAGATCTCATGTTCCTTCTGAAACCTTTATAGTTATTTTCTACCTTTAAATAATGTATCTATTTGCAATTTAGCCTGGTATAAGATGTGAGGTATGCAACCAACTTAATTTTCCCCCGTGAGGGCATCACAAGTTTTTTTAATCGTCCATCTATTCCACACTGCTTGAAGATATTAACTTTAACTTTTATTGAATTCCTGTGTTTAGTCTGTGTTTTTTTTACTTTTAAAATACTTTTCTGTTATATCATATTGACTTAATGTCTGTTTATGCACCCCAATAAAATGGCATTTTGGTTACTAGGGCTTTGTTTTATTTTCTGGTAAATTTAATTCACTCATTTTTTTCTTTTTACTTCTGGAATTTTTCTGTTTTTTAAATTAAATATAGGAACTGTAAAATCAGCTAGGTATTTACCTAGTTAAAAGGAAAAAGAAAAATGCCTGCTGTTTTGGTTTTTTTTTTGGATTTCATATTTATAAATTAAGAAAAATACCCTCATGATGTACAAATCAAATCCCATCCAAGAACATGATATATATTTATATTTGTTTAGTCTCCTTTTGTTTCTTTTAATACGTATTGAAATTTTCTTCAAGAAGTTCTTGCGTATTTCTTATTAATATCATTACAAGGTATTTTACCTTTTCAAATGCTATGATAAATAGAAACATTTTCTTTCTTTGTATTTTCCAGCTGGTTGTTCTTTTTGTGTATGAAAACCTTGAATTCCATGATATGTCTTTCCAATATTAAGGTTGAAATGTTTTGTTTTTATTTTTGGATTGCATTTCCCTAACATGACTTTGCCCAAAATTTTACTTTTAACTTCTCTGAAATAATTTTTCTGTGTTTCCCATGTATGCAAAACAGAGTTGCTCTTTGTTTTCTTATCTCATCTTAAAATAATTTTCATTTATTGGGTGATATAAATCAATTTACACTTACTTATTTCAGAAATGTATTTGGCTTTCGTTCATCATATTGTGCTATACCGTGTATTGTTTTTCACGTTAACAAAAGAGTTTCTATTTTATAGTTTTGAAGAGGTTGCTTACTACGTAGGCTATTTGCTTTGCTTTTTCTGTTAGTGTAGACTTCTAAATGCTAAATAATCGGGGTATCTACCTTTTCAGTTATATCTTTTTTATTGAAATTAAATTCATATAACATAAAATTAAATGCACAATTCATTCTCATGTAGTATTCACAATATTTTACAACCACCGACTCTCTCTGGTTCCAAAATATTTTCTTCAGCCCCAGAGAAAATCCTGTATCCATTAAGCAGTCAGTCACCATTTCTCTGTCTCCCCTGTAACCAGCAATCTGCTTTCTGTCTCTGTGAATTCACCTATTTCAGATGGTTTATATAAATGCAATCATACAATATGTGACTTTTAATTCCTGACTTCTTTCACTTAGCATAATGCTTTGAGGTTCACCCACATTCTAGCATGTATTCATACTTCATTTCTCTGTATGAATGTATATTTTTCTATTATATATAAGCCATAATTTTATGAATGGGCATTTGGTTTGTTTCCCCCTTTTGGCTATTGTGAGTAGTGATCCTGTGAACATTTGCATAAAGTACTTCCTGAGTGCCTCTTTTCAATTATTTGGAGTATACATCGATGAGTAGAATTGCTGAGAAAATGTCAGCCTGTTCTCTACAGTGCTGCACAATTTTGCATTCTCCCCAGCAATGTACAAGTGTTCTAATTTTTCCACATCCTCACCTACACATCTTATTTTCAATGTTTTTATTATTATTGCCTTCCTAGTGGGTGTGAAGCCATATCTCATTTTGGTATTTATTTGCATTTTCCTTATGACTGATGATGTTGAGCATCTTTTCACGTACTTTTTGGTTTTTGTATATCTTCCTTGGAAAAATATCTATCCAAGTACATTGTCCATTTTTTAATTGAGTTGTTTGTCTTTTTGTTGTTGAGTTGTAAAACTTCCTTATATATTATGGATACAAGACCCTTATCAAATATCTGATTTGCAAGTATTGTCTCCTATTTTGTGGATTATCTTTTACTTTCTCAAGAATGTCATTTGAGGCACAAGAGTATTGTGCATTAGATAAATGAAGTAAAACTTATCTTTTTTTTGTTTCTTGTGATTTTAGTGTCATCATTGAAGAACTCAGGCCAAATTCAACATGATGATTCACCCATATGTTTTCTTCTAAGAGTCTTGTAGCTTTATGTCTTATCTTTAGGCAATTGATCTATTTTAACTCATTTTTGTATATGGTGTGAAGCAGAGGTCCAAAATCATCTTTTAGCATGAGGATATCTAGTTGTCCCAATATCATTTGTTGAAGAAGATGATTTCTTCCACATTGAATGGTCTTGGCACACTTGTTAAAAATCAGTTGGACGTAGATGCATGGGTTTATTTCTGTACTCTCTGTTTTATTTTGTTTGTTTATATGCTTTGCCTTATGCTGGACCACGATACTATTTGAATTACTGTTAAAGTTATAGTAAACTTTGAAATTTAGAATAGTGAATCTTTCAATTTTGTTATTTATTTTTAAGATTGTTTTGGCTATTTGATACTCTTTTGCAATAACAAATAAATTGTAAGGCTGGCTTTTTCATTTTGGAAAATAAAAGGTCACTGAAATTTGTATATGGATTAGACTGAATCTGTACGTAATATTGGGTATTACTGCCATCTTAACAAAACTAAATCTATCAATCCATGAACACAAGATATCTTCTCTTTTATTTATATGTCCTATCATTTCTTATAGCAATCTTTTGTATTGTTCAGTGTTAAAGTGCTTTATGTCCTTGGGTAAATTTACTCTTAGGTGTTATATTCTTTTGAATGCTGTTTAGTCAGTTCAGTTTGCTATAACAAATTCCAGTAGACTGAGTGGCTTAAACAATAGTAATGTATTTCTCACACTTCTGGAGGCTGGAAAATTCAAGATTAAGGTGCCAACAGATTTGGTTTGTGAATGGTGGTCTTTTCATTGTGTTTTCACATGGCTGAGAACAGAGACAAAAGCAAGTTCTTATGTCTTTTCGTATAAGTACACTAACCCATCATAAAGACTGTGCCACCATGACCTGATTATTTCCCAAAGGCACCATCCCCTAATACCATCACATTGGAAGTTAAAATTTCAATATATCAATTTTGGGTGACAGAAATATTCAGTCTGTAACAGATGCTACTGTAAATGGGATTCTTTTTTAAAGTTTCATTTTTAGATTATTCATTCCTGGTATATTGAAACACAACAGATTTTTGAGTGTTGATCTTGTACCCTGCAACTTAACTGAATTCATTGATTAGTTTTAGTAGATTTTTTTGTAAATTCATGGATTTTTTTTTTTTTTTTTTTTTGAGACAGAGTTTCGCTCTGTTGCCCAGGCTGGAGTGCAATGGCATGATCTGGGCTCAGCAACCTCTGCCTCCAGGGTTCAAGTGATCTCATACCTCAGCCTCCCAAGTAGCTGGGATTACAGGTGCCCGCCACCACACCCAGCTAATTTTTGTATTTTCAGTAGAAACAGGGTTTCACCATGTTTGGCTAGGCAGATCTCAAACTTCTGACCTCAAGAGATCTGCCTGCCTCAGCCTCCCAATAAGTGTTACTAATAAGTAATACCAGTAAGTGTTGGTATTACAGGTGTGAGCCACCACGCCTGGCTGAAAATTTTCTACATATAGGATTATGATATTTGCAAATAGAGATTGTTTTACTACTCTCCTTGCATTTGGATTTTTTTAAAATTTCCGGTATATGTTGAATAGCAGTGGTAAATGCAGGCATAGTCTTGTTTCTGTTGCTAGGGTAGTCTTGAGGATTATTACATTTATATTCATGATTGATTGTGGCCTGTAGTTTTTTGTGGTGTCTTTGTCTGGCGTTGGTATCGGTGTAATTCTAGATGTACAGAACAAGTTAGGAATTGTTCCCTTCTCTTTTATTGTTTTGTGGAAGAGTTTGAGAAGATTGATGTTAATTTTTCTTTAAATGTCTAGTAAAATTCACCAGTAAAGTCATCTAGTTATGAATTTTGAGGGAAGACTTGGATTAATTTAAACGCTATACTGGTTATAGATCTGTTTAGATTTTTTATTTATTTTTTGGTCAATTTTGGTAGTTTGTGTGTTTTCAGGAATTTGTCCCTTTCATCTACATTATCTAATTTGTTGGAGTAGATTATTATAAATAATAAAAAGGTATAAACATTTTATTTCTAATAGGTCATTAATAATGCCTCCATTTTCTTTAATGATTTTATTAATTGGAGTCTTTTTTATTGGTCAATGTAGCTAAATGATTGTCATCTTTGTTCATATTTTTCAAAAAACCAGTGTTCAGTGTTATTGTTTCCAGTCTTTTTCTGTTCCTTTTTTTTTTTTGAAATGGAGTATCTATCACCCGTGGAGTGCAATGCTGCGATCTCGGCTCACTGCAACCTTCGCCTCCCAGGTTCAAGTGATTCTCCTGCCTCAGACTCCCAAGTAGCTGGGACTACAGGCATGTGCC
>NW_012114252.1:18752589-18754638 GCF_000951035.1 Colobus angolensis palliatus
GCCCGCCATCTCGCCCGCCAGTTTTTTGTATTTTTTAGTAGAGACGAGGTTTCACCGTGTAGGCCAGGATGGTCTCAATCTCCTGACCTGGTGATCCACCCGTCTCAGCCTCCCAAAGTGCTGGGATTACAGGCTTGAGCCACCACGCCCGGCCCATCCTTTGATCTTGAAACCTTGAAACACAAAAACCTGTTTGTGGTTTTTGAATCTGAAGTGAGTCTCTAGTAGGCAGAATATAATTAGATCATGAGTTTGGGCTTTTAAAAATTTATTTTGCCAATCTCTGTATTTTAATTGCCAAATTTAAATTCAGTTCGTTTATATTTAAAGTGATTACTGATAAGGAAAGAATTACTATGTTGCTGTTTGTTTTTTTATAAGTTTTGTTCCTCAATTCCTTTATTTCTTCTTTATTTTGTTTTTAATATACCTTTATAAGTACACCATTTTGTTTTTCTCTTAATTTCTTTTTGTGCATTTTGAAAAGTTATTATCGTGGTTGTTATTCTGGTGATTACAATAAACATCCTAAATTTATAACACTGTGGTTTGAATTGATAACAACTTAGCTTCTCTCTTATGTTGTTATTGTCACAAAATATACCCTTAAACACTGTAAGCCCTTAACATAAATTAATAATTATTATTTTATGTATTTGTCTTTTAAATAGTATAGAAAACAAAAGAGAAGTTAAAAACTAAAAATACACTTACAATGGCTTTTATATTTACCTACGTATGTACCTTTACTTGTATTCTTTATTTCTTCATATATCTTTCAGTTCTCACTTAGTGTTTTTTTTTTTTTTTAATTTCTATGTACTTTAGCATTTCTCACAGGGTAAGTCTGCTACCAATGAACTCCCTTAGTTTTACTTTATTTGAGAACACTTTAATTTTTCTTCACATTTTAGGGATATTTTCTCACATATGGAATAGAGGGTAAACAGTGTTTTTCATTCAGTACTTTAAATATGTAATTCCCCTGCCTTCTGGCCTCCATGGTTTTTGATGACAAATCAGCTATTAATCTTATTGAGCATATTTTATATTTGATGAATTGCCTCTCTGCTTTCAAGATCTCCTCCTTGTCATTATCTTTTAATAGCTTGATTTTAATAAGTCCTGGTAGGAATCTTTTGTGTTTACCCTTCTTGGAGTTCACTGAATTTTTAAAATGTGTACATTTATGACTTTCTTCAACATTGGAAAGAGTTTGGCCATTATTTCTCCAAATATTCTTTTTTCATATTTTCTCTCTCTTCTTCTGTAACTCTCATAATGCATATGTTCATCTGCTTAATGTATCCTGGGGGTCTCTTATAATCTGTTCACCTTTCTTTATTCTTTTTTATTTTAACTTTATCTTTAGAGCCATTTTAGATTCACAGAAAAATTGAAAGGAAGGTAGAGAGATATCTCATCAACCTCATATTCCCTACTGATGCATATCCTCCCCCATTATCAAATCCCCCACCACAGTGATACATTTGTTACAACTGATAAACCTACACTAATATATCATTATCATCCAGAGTCCAGGGTTTACATTAGGGTTCACCTTAGTGTTGTACTTTCTATAGATTAGCACAAATGTATAATGGCATGTATCCACCATTGTAGTATTAGAGTATTTTCACTGTCCTGAAAATTCTCTGTGCTTCACTCCAACTACCTTTCCCTTTCTGCTGCTTATCCCCTGGAAATGACATTTTTAAAATGTCTATGGTTTTAACTTTTCCAGAGTGCCATGTAGTTGGAATTGCACAGTATGTAACATTTTTATTTTCACTTTTTTTTTTTTCAGTAATAGAAATTTAAGTTTCCTCCATGATATATCAGTGTAGCTTTATCAGCTGTAACAAATGTACCACTCTGGTGGGGGATTTTGATAATGGAGGAGGATATGCATCTGTAGGGAGTATGAGGTCTATGAGATATCACTGTACCTTCCTCTCAGTTTTTCTGTGAATTTAAAATGGCTCTAAAAATGAAGTTTAAAAAGAATAAAGAAAAGTGAACAGATTATAAGAGACCCCCCCCCCAGGA
>NW_012114252.1:18755531-18810887 GCF_000951035.1 Colobus angolensis palliatus
GGAAGAACTGACATCTTGACAATATTAAGTCTTCCTGTTTATAAACATGGAGTATCTCTCCATTTATTTAGTTATTTAAATCTTTTACATATTTTGTTGGATTATTCCTAAGTGTTTCATTTTTTGAGGTAATCATCTAAATGCCATTATATTTTTAATTTCAAATTCCACTTGTTTATTACTGGTAGAAAAGAGTTAGATCACTGGTAGAAAAGTGATTCACTATTGAGTGTTAATCTTGTAATAATGACTTTGTTCTTTTGGTCCACTGAGTAGTTTATAATTTTCTTTCTTTGTATGCCTTGAAGTTTCTTCTTGAAAATTGGACAGTTTGGATGTTACAATGTAGCAAATCTGGAACTCAAAATTACTCCCATCCTCAGGGTTTTCTGTTGTTAATTGATGTGGACTGCAGTTGTTCACTTGTTTAGTAATTTTTCCAAAGTACTTTTTTTTTTTTTTTTTGCCTAGACTCTATTCCTTGTCCTGTGTGGACACAGGAGTCTTTCTTCTATTATCTGTTTTCTTGGCCTGATAGAGATTATTTTATTGCTAATCCTCATCCTGACAGAGATTTTGTTAAACATTAGAAGTCGAAAAACAAAAATAAAAATCTCTCTTGGTGTTTACAAACAGCCTCTGAACCGGGGTATTTCTTTAACCCTTCACTGGGCTGTCTGCAGTTAACCTTAGTCTTTATCTCCTGTTTGCAGAGAGCCCAGGTAAGTATGTGGGTGTGCATATGTGTGTGTGTGGATGTGGGAGGAATAAAGACAATAAATAAAAATAAGTAAACATGTTCTCTATCACTTTAATAAGATTATTGCCAGAAGAGATGATAATATGCCTAAATAAAATATTAAGAGACAGTAAGAATAGAGACCTACTATATACTTGTTTTATTTTCTATGCTGACAAGACACCAGTGACATTTACTAAGAAGTGGGTCTTCAATTATGTATATATTAATTGAATGTAAAACATCTAAGAAATCAATCTAAATTATTATGAAAATTTTAGTAAACAAATATCTGTAGCCAGATGTAAACAAGTGGTTTTAGAAATTTGTATTTTACTTCAATTTAAGAGAATATACTAGCTCTATGATGGAGGGCATTTCATTACAAGAATTTCAGTAACTTGGTAGTAAAATGCTTTTAAAAAACCAATTGAATACCTGGGATTAATTTTTACAGTACATTGCTATTTTGAATTATATTATGTTTAAATTTGAATTAATTAATAAATATTTGCTGCATGTCTACTGTGGGTCAGTCATGATATTAAGCCCTGGGAAAGTGACAGGGAACCAAACACAAATGGCCCTTTAGCTCAGAAAATTTAGTATCTATCAAGTGTATTATTTTTTAAAAATCTCTCTTCACTCCAAGCATCAAATGAATATCATTAAGCTATGAAAGCAACTGCCTTGGTGAAGTTATCAGTTTGTGTTTTACAATATTGACAGTAACTGTATTAACTCTTTCTCATTTTTCAGCACTCCAAAAAGTGCTTGGCATACATTATGTCATTTAAACCAAATTAAAAACTATTTTATTATAATCTTTTCACTGAAATTATATCATAAAAGAGGCGATGATGATTTTGCATTTGTAATTTGTCATTGAGGCGATCTTGTGTTAACTATTACTATACAAGAGAGCTTTTCTTTTAAGGAAAATGTTCCCTTCTTTGGGAAAAGCCAGTTAGGGTGATGAGACCTGCCCATATCAGGGCACATTCACCCTTGGTGAGAAACAGTGATGGATGTGGCTCCTGGGAGTGAGCAAGAAGCACAGGTCGACAAGAGCATGTGCTGAAGAAGACCTGGGAAGTTTCTTGATCCACTCATAGATCCTCCATCCTTCCTCCCCACTCTCCCTGACATCTTTCCTCCCTCTGTCTATGGTAAGAGGAACTCAAAGGTCTGACTAAGGAAATGTTATTTATTTCAACTTGAATTTACAATATAATTTGTTTTGTTATCACCTAGGATTCTTACTCCTTAGAAACAATCAGAAATATGTGGTTCGTATTTTACATTCTTCTCTCAATGATCTTATTTGGACTGGGAATATAAATTAGTGTAGCTATTATGGAAAATAGTATAAAAGTTTCTTTAAAAATTAAAAATGAAATACCATATGATCCATCAATCCCACTACCAAGTATATATCCAAAGAAAATGAAATCAGTGTGTCAAAGAGATAATCTCTCATCCAAGGACTAACCATGCCCCACTCTGCTTAGCTCCTGAGGTCAGACAAGATACAGTGCATTCAGAGTGGTGTGACCACAGATGAGATATCTGTACTTCAATGTTTATTGCAGAATTTTTCACAATAGCCAAGATACTAAATCAACCTAAGTGTCCATCTACAGATGAATGGATGAGGAAAAAGTGCGATATATACACAGTGGAATACTATTCAGCATAAAAAGAAGGAAACCTTGTTGTTTTCAGTAACATGGATGAACTTGGAGGACATTAGAACAAGTGAAATAAGCACAGAAAGACAAATACTACATGATCTGATGTATATGTGGAATCTAAAAAAAAGTCAAATTTAAAGAAGTAGAGGGTAGAATGGTGTTGACTAGTGGCTGGGTGGTGGGGGTGGGGGTGAAAAGATGTTGGTCAAAGGTTACAAACTTTCAGTTAGACTGGAGGAATACGTTCAAGAGATCTCTTGTACAACATGGTGACTACAGTTAATGAAATGTATTCTTGAAAAATGCTAAATGAGTAGATACTGTGTTCTCACCACAAAAATGACAACTATATGAGGTAACATATTTTAATTTGCTTGACTCAGTCATTGCACAATGCCTACGTATTTCAAGACATCATGTTGTACATGACAAATATGTACAATTTTATCTGTCAATTAAAACATAAGATCAAAAAGGAATTTTATTTGGAAAAAGTTTGAATATACTTGGTTTGCCTTGGAAACACTATGCGAAGAAGGTGCGCACACTCGGCAGTTGTATGTACGGAATGTGAGCACGTTGTTAACTACCACATCATCCTGTGCCCCTCATGAAAACCCACAGAAAAAAAATGCTCTCTAATCTCAATTCTAGAAAAATTGTTATCTTCTTTGGCTTCTAGCCTATTGTCTGTTGTGGACTCTGAATTTTATTGTCGATTTTGTTTTCATTTTTGCTGTGATCAGGATGAAATTTGGACACAGGTATGGTCCACCATTACCAATTATACAGGGACATTTAAAGTATGATTCTAGACTAATTTCCACAGCTCTGTTTTACTATTTTATCCTTATATTACAATCCCCCTAATCTTCTTTTTATTCATGTTACATCACTTAATTTACACTCTCCAAATTTCCCAACCTCTAGCCTTAGGGCTCACCCTTTACTCAGATAGTCACGTGACACACCCATGAGAAATCCAGGGAATGTAAAGTATGAATTCACAGGAAAGGAGTGTCTCTGCTCTCTTAATGGGTTTTGATGTCCGAACGCACTTACAGATTCTGGCTCATCAATGTAGTCCCCCATGTGCCTATTCCCTGATGGCTACTGTCTTCTCTCTGTCCCTTTCATCTCACCCTTGAGCCCAGCAGCCTCTTTGTCACTCCCCAAGTGATTTTTGATGGGTAATGGAGGAGAATTATCAGTGAACTGAGCAGAAGCCATTGAAACTCAAATATCATAGATCGTTGTTACAAAGTTCCTTGACTGTTCTTAGTAAAGGTTGTGTCTTAGTCACTTTCTTCTTTCTCCCATAGGCTCCCTTCTGTTGCCACATTTGGGCCAAGGAATGGAGAGATTTCTTCCTCCGGAAACCTTTTGCCAAACTCTTCACATACTTTTTCCTCTCTGAGAATCAAAGGAAAATCGCTACTAGTGTGTTATGCAGAGAAATTTTGTCCACTTTTTGCTTCAAACTCTCTTATCCAGACCAGCCTTTATTATGAAATAGCTGAAATATGGACCAATAAAGGGAAAACCCAGGCATTCATATAAAGGGTTAGCTCTCGGGTTCTTGTATCTGTTATATTAACCCAGGTTAATATATAAGTGATGGCAAAGAATCCAATGCAGTAATGTGACTTGTCTTCTTCTTCTTCTTCTTTTATTTTTTTTGGATGGAATTATCTTCTAAGTTTCAGTGGTAGCTTAACAACTTAATGGAAGTGGAGGTGAAAACTGCCTGTCTCGGTTTCTTTCCTTATAAATGATTCTCTTCATTGCAGGATCTTACACTTTTGTTCCATGGCTTCTCAGCTTTAAAAGGGGAAGTGCCCTAGAAGAAAAAGAGAATAAAATATTGGTCAAAGAAACTGGTTACTTTTTTATATATGGTCAGGTAGGTTCAAACCCTAATTTTGATGTTAACTGTCTGAAGCCTCCCATTTTGTGTTCATTTCTGACAAAGATTTTTGGTTCGTTTCTCAGGTTTTATACACTGATAAGACCTATGCCATGGGACATCTAATTCAGAGGAAAAAAGTCCATGTCTTTGGGGACGAACTGAGTCTGGTGACTTTGTTTCGATGTATTCAAAATATGCCTGAAACACTACCCAATAATTCCTGCTATTCGGCTGGTAAATAATAGTTCTCGCACTCTGCTAATTGTGAAATGAAGAGAGTCTGATGAAAAATCTGAGCTGCAAAATGCGAAAATGAAAGGATGGTGCCCTAAAATATGAAAAGACAGAAAGACATTCCTCAATATGTTGTGTTTTTTCAATCTTGAATGATAAGCTAGTCTGTTTTAATTGAGAAAGATGGAATTATTACTAATAACTTTACCATCTTTATATACATTTAGAAAGGGTAGTAACTTCATAGCAACTTCTACATTGTACATAGTACTTCTACATAGTAACTTCTACACTGAGAAAAATTCAAATATATTTTCTTCAACCCTTAATAACAACAATAATAATATCTGACAATGATAGAGTGATTACCACTGGCCAGGCACTCTTTTCTGCATTTTATATATGCAGGCTGATTTAATCTTCCCATTTAAGAGAGCTGGGATCTAGACACAGAGAGGTAACGTAACTTGTCCCAGGTTACACAGATACTAATTTTTAGACGCGGTTTAAACCAGCCAATCTGATTCCACACTGGGAGCAACCAAACCTCTTCTTGCCTGCTGTGGAAGAAATGCCCCTGGCCGGGTTTGAGGGTAAGGGAAAGTTGGACAATGGCTTCTGTCTCACACAGGTGACATCTTGTGTCAGTGGACACCAGACAGGTGACTTAGGAATGTGAAAGTGTAGAAGCAAATCTACCTTTGCACCCAGGAGCAGTGAGAGGCAGAGAGCAGGGCAGGTCTTGTAAACCTCAGGTCTGTTTCAGCTGTAATTGCCAACATTTCCTTCATTTTATTTTTCAAGGGTGATTTAAAATTAATCCAGGCTGGTTTTAAAGAAAACTATTTACCTTAAAGACATTTATTTTCTCTGTTGATTTTGTAAAAATCCAGAACCGTGAGGAATGGCTTCAGGTCCAGATGTTTACTCTGAATGACCGTGTGACACACAGGAATGGAAACTGGCTATGCATTTTGAAATACTGTATTTCAAAGGCATTTGCAAACAAATGCCCAATAAGTCAGTTAGAAACTAAGGAAAATAGTTTCTAATCATGGAAATGGTGTCATTCTGGATCTGCAGCCACAGATAGCATTGGTGGGGAGATGAGGAAGTTTATAAAATTAGAATTCCCTAATTTTCATAAAGAGATGTTTCCCTTCACCCAGTGCTGACTAGTAGTTTGGAGTTGCAAAATGTTTATAAATGGTGAGACTACTCCAATCTGTTATTTATTTATATTCATTATTTACAAATAACTCTTTAAAACATTTTTCTAATCATCTGCTCCTCTTACACTTACTTGCTATTAGAGGAGTCTGCTAGATTTCTTAAGGTGTCTTACTTTAAGAATAATTCACCTGACTTTAAAAATATTTTTCATTACTAGTAGCTTACTGTTGTATATGAGTCCTGTCCTCTAGGAAGTTTCAGGCTTACAATTTTAATCTGTTTTAGGACAAATTTATTTAAAGCCATTTAAAATCACACATTAGAGTATAAGTACAGAAAATATCTCCTTAGTAACCTGAAAAGATGTGAATGGCCAACTTAGGAAACCCAACATAATATCAAAGAACCACTTACATAGATAAAGCTGAATCTTATTACTTATTGTGTTAATAAAATGTTTATTAGAAAAATTATACCTGATTGCTCTAATCTGGAAGAATTGAAATAGCCAATAACTTAGTGTTAAAATGTTAAATAGACTCTATAGTTGTTCACACCCACCTAATCTTTGGAGTTAATATTACTTAATGCTTTGTGAGCTACGATCTTTGACAAAATGTTAGCTCATTTCCAATCTCTATGATAATGACAAGTCCGTTCAACAAATAGATCTCAGTCATTTTATTCTTACTGCTTAAGGTAGTCCACAAATGTTTTGTCAGTTCTAGAACGTGTACACATAACCTGTAATAAGTCCTAAAAAACTTTCTTTTGTTGTAGTCTGTCTTTGCCCATTACAAAAAAGCATACCCAGTGGGGACGGAAATTTTGTCATCCTTGATCACTACTGTAGGTTTTTCCAGAAGGGTGCCTGGTACATAGTAAATGTTCAATAAATAAACTCCCCCTGGCTGCTGCCTGAGCAAATCTGCATGCTTTGGGCTTTAGGTTAGAATAGACATGAACATACATGTGTTTATGTAGGTACATTTTCACTATGCTAATGAAACAATGCAACTCTTCTAAAAATAGTAAGCCACAATTATTGACAGTTCAGATGACAGTTTTATTGTTTGTTCGTTTCTTTATTTCTTTTCTTCCCCTTATTCTTCCTCTTTCTTCTCCTTCACATTTTTCTTTTGATACATTGAGTGTAGTCCCTGAATGTATTTTGTATTACCAATTCACAGATGCATTTGTCCTTGTAAATTAGTCGCACACAGATTTATTGGTCATTTTTGAAGAGTTAATTTCATTGTTGTTTTTGATTATGAAGACAAATGTGGTTATATTATAAAACAAAATATAAGAGGTTGTGAAAAGTAATCCAGATAATGCTTAAACCCATAGTCTGAGCTCTCAAGAAAAACTATATTAACAAATGTGTTATGTTAAGAAATGGTGTTTTCTTCACTTTTTAATATTTATGCTTTTCATATGTATGTTTAAAAATATAATTAGGAATATCTAGTATATATATGTGTGTGTGTAATTTTTCACATTTTTATTTAACATTATTATAAAAGCTTTTCTTGTCAACAAAATTAAATAAAAATCATCACTAATCATTTAATATTCTATCAAGGGATGTGCCATGATTTACCTAATTGTTTAAAAAGTTATATATTGGACTTCTTTTGGGGAACTCCATTTTTTAAAGAGTAGGTAATAAATTCATACATATCTGTTGTAACTCCTTTTGCTTATTTCTTCTAAATTTTTTTAGGCTAAGATAATTGCAATGGTTTAGAAGCCCACTGGTATATTCTGAAGTCTGGATGCCTATGTTAACATTTTTTTTTTTACAGAACAAGATAGTTTTATTTAGGTTTTTTTCTTTTCTGTTTTATAACCACTTATAGTTCTTGTAAATCATTTTTTCCTAGGCATTGCAAAACTGGAAGAAGGAGATGAACTTCAGCTTGCAATACCACGAGAAAATGCACAAATATCACTGGATGGAGATGTCACATTTTTTGGTGCATTGAAACTGCTGTGACCCACTTATACCATGTCTGTGACTATTTTCTTCCCTTTCTCTGTACCTCTAAGAAGAAAGAATCTAACTGGATATACCAAAAAAAAAAAAAAAGTAGTTACCGTTGCCTTTTCTGTGAGCTATTTGTTTTGGTTTGCTGACACTAGTCCAAAACAGGAAATTTAACAGACAGCCACAGCCAAAGAGTGTCACGTGAATTACAAGAAACCAGAGCCCATTTAGGGAAAGATAGAACTAGAAAGGCTTTTCACTAGAATTCCATGCTGAACAATTGAGTCATAGCTTCTTATCTTGGAGGAAGGACACAATTCAAAGGGGCAGTAAGGATTTTGTAAAATGTGGCGTCCATAATTTACTATGGAACAAGTGCCCACATCTCTAGGACATTAAGACATTTATGAGAAATCTCAGGATTCATTTTCTATTTTTATGTTAAATGCACTCCCTCCTTTTTGGTCAACATTACAAAAAGTAAAAAATAAAAATTTTAGAAATCTTAAAGTAGTTACATGAAATAACTAAAAGTTTAAATTTAAATATGAAACAACTTGGCTGAAAATAGTATCCATGTACTATTTAAGTATTTTATGGTCATTTCAAGTATGCAATTTCTATCTATGATGTAATATATTACCCACACATTTTTTCATAGGCGGGAGAGAATATCCTCATTTCCTCATTTGTTTATGCTCATGTGTATTTCCTATAATGAATTTCAGAAACTTTTAATGTCAGGTAATTTCAATTTATGCATGTAAAGCATTAATTGAAAAATAACTATAATTGTTCATATATAACAACATAATCTCCAACAGAAGTTACTGAATACATTTATACTAATGTAATGTAATTTCCCTTTATTTCTTCCTCTTCTGTTTCAAACTGCTGCTATTGTAGTTTACATATCCCAACCTTTAAAAATATTCCTCTTATTAGTTTTATATTCACTTTATAGAGGTTGAGTTTTAATTAAAATTCTTGGCATCCTGAAGTATGTCACGTACCATGTACTCCTTATAAATATGTTGATATCTCAGAAGACATCATCCCGGTTTTCATTTTATAAAGTACCATACTTAAGAATGCTGTAATACTCATCTTTTATAACATGTTTCCTTTGCTTTGCTTGTTTTTTATGTCATTAGTTTTAACTGTTTACTTCATTTAACAGTTTACATCATTCAACAGTTTACTTCATTAAACAGTAGATGGAAAAATAGATGCCAGTCTATGAAAATGTTCCCATCTATATCAAAATACTTTTCAAGGATATACTTTTCAAAACAAAGAAAACCATTTAAATTTTATGTTTAAAATCTAAACTTTAAGTTTAAACTTTGTTTAAGTATCTGGTTCCTATGATTTCGACTTCAGTAAATTCAAATAAAATATATTTTGCAGTTCATTTTGTTTTACATTGTAATTTAAAAAGAAGAAGCGATAAGTGGAGTCAGAGTTTCAATGCTAGGAGGGGTGGTTAATGATTTTTCTGGTGTTGCTGCTAATATGGATTAACAAATAAAAACCTTCATTGCCTTTTACCTCATTTTCTGACTGAGTTTGTCTAGCAACACCCACCTTTTGCATTCTCACTGTATAATTAAATGTTATTTTTAAAATCAGGTGAAACATGATACATTAATCTGTGTTAGGATATGATCGTTTGGAAATGTGAATATTTTCCGTATCTGAAAAAGGATCTGTTCACATCTGCATCTGTCTAACTACTTAAACTATTTAGAAGGAGACATCAGTTATATTATTACCTTTAGAATTGAATTTATCCAACAGTACAGTATATTTTGTGGGATTTTTAGTACAATATTAAGTATATATTATTGGTATAATATTGAGTATTTATATACATACTTATAATATTAAGTAGATGTATAACTGAGAAAAGCTAATACCAGGCCAAGCATTCTTCTCCTGAGGAACTGACTATGAGGTGGTAAATTTCAACCAGGACAAGCATCTTGTAGGGATCACAAAAGGCATCACTGAGGGCAATCTCGTTGGCAGCAACCTCTTATCACATATTGGGCCCAAACCCCGCTCTGCTGTAATTAGAGGTTGTATTAGTCTGTTTTCACACTGCTGATAAAGACATACTCAAGATTGGGTAATTTATAAAGAAAAATGGTTTAATGGACTCACAGATCCACGTAGCTGGGGAGGCCTCACAATCATGGTGGAAGGCAAAAGGCACATCTTACATGGTGGCCGGCTAAGAGTGAATCAGAGCCAAGTGCAGGAGGAAACCCCTTACAAAACCATCAGATCTCATGAGACTTATTCACTACCACAAGGACAGTATTGGGGAAACCGCCGCCATGATTCAATTATCTCCCACCAGGTCCCTCCCACAACACATGGGAATTATGGGAGCTACAATTCAAGGTGAGATTCGGATGGGGACACAGCTAAACCATATCAAAGGTGCAATGTAGAATTCATAATCCTCACCATTTGAGGGTTGATGATGGTGACGAAAGGAAGACAACAGGTGGGATTATAGATATAAGAGAAGGGAGGAAATTCTTTAGCATTGAGCTAATCACTTTGCATGTTTTTAAAATTTTTTGACTTTTCGTTTTGAAATAATTTCAGACTTTTAAAATTATGGGAAAGACAAGTGCAATGAAACCCTTATATTCTTGACTTATATTCCCAGTGTTAACATCTTACAACACAAGGGTAAAAGTCAAGACACTAACATTAATACAGCAACTAATGCACAGACCCTGTGAAGACTGACCGACCACATGCTAAGTTATAAAGCAAGATTCAGCATATTTTAAATAGTTGGCTTTATAACAATTACAGTTCCTCTACGGCATCATTAGTAAAAGAAATCAGTGATTAAAAAGTAAGGAAAATATGCACTTGGAAATTAAAGTGGAAAGAAATCACTTCTAAATAATTTATGGCTTAAACAGAAAGCATACGGAAATCAGAAAATGTTTACAACTAGCTGACAAAATACTTCACAAGAAACCCTGGGGTGTAGGAAAATCACTGCATGCATAGAGTTTATAAACTTAAATGCTTATATTATATGAGAAAAATGACTGAAAGTTATGAGCTAAGCACCAACAGCAGGAAAAATACAAAAACAAGACAAAACAAAAGCAAGATAAAAACAAAATAAACAAAAAACCTAAGCCAAAGGAATAGAAGACAGCAATGAAAGATAAGAGCAGAAATTCAGAAACAGGAAAAGACAGGTAATTAAAAAGATCAATAAGACCAAAAAATTTATATAGAGATAAATAAATATAAATATAGAGATAAACAAATATAATAAGATACTTTTATCATAAAAATAAAGTATTTTTATTTTATATATAAATCTCAAGGTTTCTTGTGAAATATTTCATTATCAATATTTTCAAACAAAAATACAGCAAGCCAGCATAAACAATATTAGAACTGAATATGGGGACAAAAGTATAGATGCCAAAGAGAAAAATGAAAAAGAAACACTAAGAATGTTTTGTCAATAAACTTTAACAAGTTAGATTAGAGATAAATTCCTAAATATAAATTGACAAAAACTGATCAGTATAAAAGAGACAAAAATGAATCCATTAGAGATGTTGAAGTAGTTTACAATTTAAACACACAAAAAAATAGGCCCAGATGGGAAAATTTTCTCAAATATTCAAGGGGCAGACTATTTCTATATTATGTAAATTTAGAGAACAAGAAAGAGAGAATACTCTCAAGTTCAACTTATATTTTCCTCTATAATCTTGATACCAAAACACATTCTGAGAGCAGAATTACAAGTAAAAATTACAAGCCAATCTTACTCATGAATGTAGATGCAAACGTCATAAAACACTAGCAAACTAAACTCAGCAGTATATTTAAAAAGATCATGCATAATAACCAAGTTGGATTTGATCCATATTTGCAAATTTATATCTATATTAATAACAGATGTAAGTGATTATAATAAAATATTAAAGGAGAGTATCATATGATCACCTCAGTAAATCCAAGAAAGAAAGTACAATTCAATATTTATCTGTGGTAAACACTTTTAGCAAAGTGAGAATAAAGAAAACTTTAAAAATCTTGTAAACTTGGCAAGAAACCAGAACAAGATAATTATCCCTGGATTATTATTACCACGTCTACATTATACCAAAGGGTCTAGACATTTTAGCATTTTTTCAAATAATATTTATTAAATGTCTAATATTTATAAGGCAATATTCCTGGTAATTATTTAGTGGCAAAGGGGCAAAAAATAAACAAGCCGAACATATGGTTTGCTAGATGAGGACAAATACTATGGAGTCCAATAAAGTAGCAGACATAAGGCATTACTGGAGGAAGATGTGGTGCATACTTTAATAACAATCACAAATATTTATTAAGTATTTATATCGTGTGAGAGACTCTTCCAGGTGTTAATTTATTTCAATTTTCCTGCAACTCCAAAAGATCAAGCCACTATTAATTTCCTTATTTCATAGATGAGAGTTATTTCGTAAACTCAGTTTATTTCATAAATTTATTTCATAAACTGAGAGGTTATGTAAATTGCCTAACCTTTTGCTGTAAATGGCAAGGCAAGATCTGAACCCAGGTCCTTTAGTTGTAAGTCCTTCAACCTCAGCACTACGCCATACAGCCTGTCAGTCAGGGAAGGCCTCACTGAAGAAGGGCATGGGAGAAGGTAATGTAAATGAGTTGGTTTGGCTGTGTCCCCACCCAAATCTCACCCTGAATTCCCATGTGTTGTGGTAGATAATTGAATGAGAGATAATTGAATCATGAGGGCGGGTCTTTCCCATGCTGTTCTTGTGATAGTGAATAAGTCTCATGAGATCTGATTGTTTTAAAAAGAGGAGTTCCTCTGCACAAGCTCTCTCTCTCTTTGCCTGCTGCCATCCATGTAAGACATAACTTGCTCCTCCTTGCCTTCGGCCATGATTGTGAGGCTTCCCCAGCCATGTGGAGCTATAAGTCTAATTAAACCCCTGTCTTTTGTAAATTGCCCAGTCTTGGGTAAGTCTTCATCAGCACTGTGAAGACAGACTAATACAGTAAGATTTATGAGGAAGAGTATCTGAGAGAGAGGAAAGAGAGAGCAAAATCCCTTCAGTGTGTTTGTCGAGGACAGTGGTCCTCGACAGTGGACCCAGGATGCCTGGACCACAGTGATCCATGGAGAAAGTAGAAGATGAAGCTAGAGAGGTAGGAAGGGGAGGGCACTGAGCCTACAAGACCTTGCTGAGCATTGGGAGGGAATTGCTTTTAGTCTGAGTGAGAAAAGAAACCCTAGAAAGTTCTGAGCAGAGAAGTAATGTGATCTGACTTACTTGTAAAAGAATCACTGTGAATTCTGTACTGTTTAGTCTACATAGGAGAATGGGTGAAAGCAGGAGATTAACAGGGGTTTGTAGCCATAATCCAGGCAAGGAATCACGGTAGTTTGAGTAGGGTGGCTGAATTGTGTGTTCTCTGTTGAATAAAATATTCAAGGATAATATCACATCATCACTTCAGTAGATCCAGGAGGGAAAAAGTACAATTCAATATTTACTTATGGTAAACACTTTCAACAAAGCAGGAATAAAGAAAACGATTTAAATCTAATAAACTTTGCAACCAGGAAAAGATAGTTATCACTGGATGATTATTACCACTTCTACATTTCCCCAAAATATTTGCTAAAGTCCCAACTCCTGGTACCTGTAAAGGTGACCTTATTTGGAAATAACGTCTTTGCAGATGTAGTTAAGATGTAACTTAAGTGAAGTCATACTGGAGTAGGGTAGGCCCCTAAATCTAACGGCTGGTGTCTTCGTAAGAGGAAGAGAAGAAACAGAGACATGCACACGGGGAGAAGGCCACGTGAGTATCAAGGCAGAGATGAGATGGGTGCTTTTACCAGCTGAGAAACACCAAGGATTACCAGCAACCACCAAATGCTAAAAGAGGCAAGGAAAGATTCTCACCTAGATCTTTCCGAGTAAGCAAAGACCTCCCAACACCTTGACCTCAGACTTCTAGCTTCTAGAACAGAGAGAAGTACTTGTTTTCAACCACCCAGTTTGTGACACTTTGTTATGACAGGTCTAATAATCAAACACAGGTGTTGACAATGAAAATATTGAAAATGGTCATATTCTGTATAATATCTTTAAAACTGTAGCCCACAATATTTGTTTATTCTCTAAACATGGGGGCAGGAAGATAAAAAGAGAGGCATGAAGGATAACTCCCAAGCTTTAGCCAGAGTAACATGAATAATAAACATCCTCTAACAGGATGAGGAAAAGACTAGAAGCAGCAGCTTCAGAGTGGGCAGGAAGGGAGTTCAATTTTGAACATATTAAATTGTCGTTGAAAGGTGAACATCAAAATGGAGACACCATCTACGAAGTTGGGAATAGAAACCCTGTATGAGATCACCAGGGGTGTAAGTCCAAAGAGCAGAGAAGACAGTGAAAGAATGGATTCTGAATGTCAACGTTCAGGAGTCCATGAGATGAGGAAGAACAAGCAAGGGACACTAAAAAGAAATTACCATTAAGAAAGAGTAAAAACCAGGAGTCCTGAAGCCAAGTCAAAAAAAAAAAAATCATGAGAGAAGTTGCGCTCAGACTGTTAGTGCTGTTAAGTTGCATGAAAAAGGGTGGGGAGGGCGTGGTCGGGGAGCAGACTGCAATTTGCATGAGGCCAGGAAACATCCAAATGGGAAAGTGGCCTATACACAAATATTCAATTATATGATTTGGCTGTGTCCCCCCCCCAGATCTCATCCTGAAGTGTAGTTCCCACAATCCCCATGTGTTGTGGGAATGACTTGGTGGGAGGTAATTGAATCATGGGGCTGGTTACCCTCATGCTGTTCTTCTGATAGTGAGTGAGTTCTCACAAGATCTGTGGGTTTTAAAAGGGCCTTTCCCCCTTTTGCTTGACACTTCTCCTTGCTGGTGCCAAGTGAAGAAAGATGTATTTGCTTCCCCTTCCACCATGATTATAAGTTTGCTGAGGCCTTCTCAACCATGCAGAATGCTGAATCCATTAAACCTCTTTCCTTTATAAATTACGCAGTCTCAGGTGTGTCTTTATTGGCAGCTTGAGAACAGACTAATACACTTGAGGATGAGGGTGCAACTTCATTAGAGACCTCCCTTCCCCTAGGGCCACAGAGATAAGTTGTGAGAGATGGTCAGGTTCTGTATGCATTTTGAAGGTAAAACAAGCTGTCTTCTAACATGAGGTGTGAGATTCACTTTCAAGTTTTTGGATTCATCAACTGAAAAGGCGTTGTTGACTGAGATGGGGATGGTAAGAATTGGAGAAGAAAAAAACATAGATTGTTCTAGTAGGTTTAATTCGGAGATGGCTGTTAGCCATCTGATGGAAACATTGGGCAAATAGATGTTTGGTCATGGATATTGGGATTGTTTCTTTTTCCCTTTACAATAAATACTCCTATACACATTCCTGTACCTGTGTCCCTGTGTGAATATTTAATTCATTCCAGTTCTCATCACTCCTGGGAACATGGTAGAATGACACAGTCTTGTCACTGAATGTGGCCATGTGACTATTTCTGACTAATCCATTGTGAACTGAGCCCTATAGAATACTTTTTTCTCTCTGATCCATGATCAAAAAATTTCAAAACAGGGTATGTTGTTCCATCAGCCTAGATCCCTCAGAAACTATATTGATCAGAGAACTCCTTCATCCGGCCACTTGCTCTGTGAGATTCACGATGGAAAGGCAATGTGAACAACAAATAAATTTCTATTGCCCAAAGTCACTGACATTATAGGCATGTTTGTTTCTGCAGTGTAATTGAGCCCATCTTGACTGATACTTTCCAGAATTAATTGTATTGTGCCGTACTCATTCAACCTCCTATGACTCCCACAAAACAAACACAGCCAGGGCATAGAGCCCATGTATCAATTTCCCCTTAGATAGCCCATTGCCCTGCTCTTCTTTGACAACCTTGACATTATCTTCCATATCAGATACAGCTGATCTGAGCTTTGTTCTCAGTGCCCTTGGGCACTGTGTTCTCCTGGCCAGACCATACCCCTCCTCCTCAAGGACAGCTTTATCTGCCCATGCCCTGCTGCCTGAATGAGCCAAATTACAGTAAAGCTCATCCTGTCTTAGGTGTAATAATTCCCTGACTTCCACTGTAGCCACACACATACAAACAAAATGTACAATTAGAAAGGAATGTTTGAAGGCACAGCTGGCTTCTTGGCATGCCCCCTATGTCCGAGGACCCACACTCAGAGAGGCTCCGTGCTTACTTTAATACTCCGCTGTTGCCGTCTTGGAAATCCTAATCATTTTTGAGCAAGGGTGCTGATACGGCTTGGCTATGTCCCCACTCAAATCTCATCTTGAAATGTAACTTCCACAATTCCCACATTCTGTGGGAGGAACCCAGGGGGAGGTGACTGAATTATGGTGGCAGGTCTCTCCTGGGCTGTTCTCCTGATAGTGAGTGAGTCTCATGAGATCGGATGGTTTTAAAAAGGGGAGTTTCCCCACACAAGCTCTCTTTGCTCGTCTGCTGTGTGTGAGACACGCCTTTCACCTTCCGTCATGATTGTGAGGCCTCCCCAGCCACGTGGAACTGTGAGTGTATTAAAGTGCTTTCTTTTGTAAAGTGCCCGGTCTCGGGTATGTCTTCATCAGAAGTGTGCATACCGACTAATACGGGCACCTACACTTTCATTTAGTGCTGGGTCCTGAAAATTAGGTAGCAGTTCTATTAGAAGATATTAGAGGGAAGGAGTAGAGGATAAGTTAAGAGCCTCATGTCTTTGGCCGAAGGTCTAGCATTCAAACATCAATTTGTCTGCTAATTTTATAACGTTAGTAACACTGAATTTGTGGAAAAATATGCACACATAAAAACTCTTACAATAGTACCTTGTATATTATACATGCTAAATGCTTTTGCTTAAAAGACACACATGCCTATACCCACATACACAGACATAACAAGAGGAATTTGAATTTGAATTCAAAAGAAGGAAAGAGAAGTGTACTGTCTGGTTTCATTTTAGCAATGAAAACCAATCTGAAAGCTAAATTGGCCGGAAACTGAGGAATATCTGGTTTTGTTATCTTGTATTGTTGTTTTGTTTTAAGATATCTTGGGTAGACAGGAAAAAAACAGAGAGAAAGCGAAAGAGAGAGAAAGCAGAGCGGCACCCTGGCCTGTAGAACACCGCTCGGGTCCATCCATCAGGTCCCAGAATGACACCCAGCAGCGCGAATGAGAAACACAACAGCTCTGACTATATCCTACCCCAGAGGCTACCTGTTTCCAAGATTTAGACAACTGGGGCAAAGACTTCAGCATGAGAGCAGAAGGCTGCCCTAAATTTAACCTTGCAGGAGTGAAAGGCAGCCAGGATTCAGGAACTGGGTGGCAGCATCAAGAAAACAGAATAAAAGGGAGATGGATGAGGAAGCAAATGTACAGGAGGAAGATCATTTCTGAGGCCTGGGCATGTCCATAGGGGACCACCCTGGAGGTATGAGGTGGGGCTGAGTAGGGAAGACAGGGCTGTTTGCTCTTTACCCCTTGGGCTGCTCCCATCACCACCCCACAGCCTCCCTTTACAATAAGAAGAAGCTGGTGAACCCTCACAGGGGCTTTTCCGAGGGAGGGAGTATATGGTGGAGGCTCCCACTTGCCCGTGGAACAGGAGACGCTGTATGGAAAGCACTGCATAAGGAAGGATGGTGTAGAGAGTTGGTGAGAATAAAAACACAGCCACGATTGTATTTGCATTTCAGATAAGACTATTGCATAATACATGGCAATCTGACTGTCTTGGAAATTAAGATAAATTGTTTCAATTTTTTCTCAAGCATAAGCCTCAGAATTGACAGGGCTTCTAGATAAGAGTCCAAAAATCACAGTGAAAGTGAATAAGGTGTTTCTAAAACAGCAAACTGCCTAATGAGGAATCTCCTCTACCCCTCTGGAATGTCATCACCCAGTTTCAGAGTGGATATCGCCAGAGGTGACAACCTATCTTCGTGTTTAAAATCTTTGTCTCATGAACCAAGATGTGGCTTGTACTCTCAAAGCCCCATCTCACCATGTTGTAGGAAAGGAAATCTAGTTCAAAGTAAGTTCCATTTAACCTGCATTATCTGAGTGGATGCAAGACAGAGAAGTAAGTTCCAACCACACATGAGCTTGAGAGGCTGTAGTCATTTTCATTTATGACACTGACTAATTGGAATTGTAGTGATTGCTTGAGTGGTAACTCCAGGGAGGTACTTGATAGCTCATCTCTGCAAAAGTGTGGTGAAAGAGACCCTACGTTTCTCAATATGAATTACACGTGGTTTTACCTGCTCCATTGCCAACACATTCTATTTCAATAACCACAGCTGGTGCAATGGTAAACAAAAGAAGGCTCTTGCTTTCAAAAAGTTGCACCACCCATTTGTTAAGCCATGTTTGTAAGCCGTCCTAGAGTCTCATACTCATTACTCAACGCCTCCGCAAATGCCACCACTTGTGTTTCCAAAGTAGACTGCTCTCGGTATTTTTTCAATCTTTACCCTCCTCCCTCCACCCATGCTCAAGTAAGCCCTAATATCTATTGTTCCCTTCTTTGTGTGCATGTGTACTCAGTGTTTAGCTCCCACTAATAAGCGGGTACATGTAGTTTATGGTTTATTTGTTCTTGCATTAGTTTGCTTAGGATAACGGCCTCCAGCTCCATCTATGTTGCTACAAAGGACATGATTTCATTTTTTGTGGCTGTGCAGTATTCCATGGTGTATATGTACCATATTTCCCTTTTTATTTCTTTTGTTTTGTTTTGTTTTTTTGAGATGGAGTCTCACACTGTTGCCAGGGCTGGAGTGTAGTGGCGCGATCTTGGCTCACTACAACCTCTGCCTCCTGGGTTCAAGCAATTCTCCTGCCTTAGCCTACTGAGTAGGTGGGATTACAGGTGCCCGCCACCATGCTCAGCTAATTTTTTGTATTTTTAGTAGAGATGAGGTTTCACCATGTTGGCCAGGCTGGTCTCGAACTCCTGACCTCGTGACCCACCTGTCTCGGCCTCCCAAAGTGCTGAGATTACAGGCATGAGCCACTGTGCCTGGCCACCATATTTTCTTTAACCTACTGTGGATGGTTATCTAGGTTGATTTCGTGTCTTTGCTATTGTGAATAGTGCTGTAATGAACATATGTATGCATGTGTCTTTATGGTGGAATGATTTATATTCCTTTGGGTGTATATCTAGTGATGGAATTGCTGGGTGGAATGGTAGTTCTGTTTTAAGTTCTTTGAGAAATCTCCAAACTGCTTTACACAGTAGCTGAATTAATAGCCATTCTGAGTGGTATGAGATGGTATCTCATTGTATTTTGATTTGCTTTTCTCTAATAATTAGTGATGAAGAACATTTTTTCATTTCCTTGTTGAGTACATGTATGTCTTCTTTTGAGAAGTGTCTGTTTATGTCTTTGCCCACTTTTAAATGGGGTTGCTTGTTTTCTTGATTGTGGACTTGTTTAAGTTCCTTGTAGATTCTGGATATTAGACCTTTGTCAGATGCATAATTTGCAAATATTTTCTCCCATTCTCTAGGTTGTCTGTTTCCTCTGTTGATGATGTCTTTTGTTGTGCAGACGATCTATGGTTTAACTAGGTCCTACTTGTCAATTTTTGTTTTCATTGCAATTGCTTTTGGAGTATTTGTCAGGAAATCTATGCCAGGGACATGTCCAGAACGATATTTCTTAGTTTTTCTTCTAGGATTTTTATAGTTTTAGACTTTGTATTTAGGTCTTTAATTCATCTTGATTGGCTTTTTGTATGTGGTGAAAGAAAGGAGCCCAGTTTTAACCTTCTTCATATTCGCAGCACCATTTATTGAACAGGAATTCCTTTTCCCATTGCTTGTTATTGTCAGCTTTGTTGAAGATCAGATGGCTAAAGGTGTGTGGCTTTATTTCTGGGTTCTCTTATTTGTTGCTTTGGTCTATGTGTCCGTTTTTGTAATAGTATCAGTGTTATTTTGGTTACTGTAGGCTTGTAGTGTATTTTGAAGTCAGATAATGTGATGTCTCCAGAATTGTTCTTTTTGCCTAGGATTTTTTTGGCTATTTGGGCTGTTTTTTGTTTTTGTTTTTGTTTTTGTTTTTGTTTATTTTTTTTTTTTGTGGTTCCATATGAATTCTGTAATAATTCCTGTTAATTCTGTGGAAAATGTCATCGTAGTTTGATAGGAATAGCACTGAATCTGTAAATTGCTTTGGCTAGTATGGCCATTTTAACAATATTGATGATTCCTATCCATGAGCATAGTTTTTCAATTCATTTGTGTAATCTCTGATTTCTTTCAGCAGTGTTTTGTAATTCTCATTATAGAGATCTTTCACCTACCTGGTTAGCTGTATTCTTAGGTGTTTTGTTTCTCTCTGGCTATTGTGAGCGGAATGACTTTCTTGATTTGGCTCTTAGCTCTTTTGGATGTGGGCATTTAGCATTACAAACTTCCCTCTTAACACTGCTTTAGCTGTGTCCCAGAGATTCTGGTGTATTGTATCTTTGATTTGACTAGTTTTGAAGAATTTCTTGATTCCTACCTTAATTTCTTTGTTTTCCCAAAAGTCATTCAGGAGCAGATTGTTTAAATTTCTATGTAGTTTCATGGTTTTGAATTACCTTCTTGGTATTAATTTCTTTTTTTAACTTTTAGTTTAAGTTTAGGGGTACATGTGCAGGATGTGCATATTTGTTACATAAATGAACATGTGTTTCGGGGGTTTGTTGTACAGATTATTTCATCATCCAGGTGTTAAGCCTAGAATCCATTTGTTATTTTTCTTGATCATCTCCCTCCGCCCATCCTCTACCCTTCAATAGGTCACAGTATGTCTTGTTTCCCTCTCTGTGTCCATGTGTTCTCATCATTTAACTCCCACTTATATGTGAGAACATGAGGTATTTGGTTTTCTGTTCCTGTGTTAGTTTGCTAAGGATAATGGCCTCTAGCTCCATTCATATCTCTGCAAAGGACATGGTTTCATTCTTTTTTATGGCTGCACAGTATTCCATGGTGTATATGTACCACATTTTTTTTTTTAATCTAGTCTATCATTGATGGGCATTTAGGTTGATTCCATGTCTTTGCTATTGTGAATAGTGCTGCAAGGAACATATGCATGCATGTGTCTTTATAATATAATGACTTATATTCCTTTAGTTATACCCCATATCCAGTAATGGGACTGCTGGGTCAAATGGTAATTCTGTCTTCATGCCTTTGAGGAATTGTCACACTGTCTCCCACAGTAGTTGAACTAATTTACACCCCCACCAACAGTGTAGAAGTGTTTCTTTTTTTCTCCACAACCTCACCAGCATCTGTTATTTCTTGACTTTTTAATGTCAGCCATTCTGACTGGTGTGAGATGGTAGCCCATTGTTGTTTTGATTTGCATTTCTCAATCAGTGATGTTCAGCTTTTTTTCATATGCCTTTGGGGCATGTATGTTTTCTTTTGAGAAGTACCTACTTATGTTGCACTGTGGTTTGAAAGTGTGGCCGGTATGATTTCAGTTTTTTTTTTTTTAATTTGTTGATAATTGCTTGATGGTAGAGCATGAGATCAATTTTAGAGTATGTGCCATGTGCAGATAAGAAGAATTCTTATATTCTCATATTCTGTTTTGTTGGGTGTAGTGTTCTGTAGATGTCTACTAGGTCAATTTGCTCAAATGTTTAGATCCTGAATATTTTTGTTACTTTTCTGTCTCAAACATCCACCTAATGCTCTCAGTGGGGTATTGAAATTTCCCACTATTGTTGTGTGGTTATCTAAGTTTCTTCATCGGGCTCTATGAATTGTTTTGTGAATCTGGGTGCTCCAGTGTTGGATGCAAATATGTTTAGGATAGTTAAGTCTGCTTCTTGAATTGAACTCTTTATCATTATGTAATGCCCCTCTTTGTCTTTTTTGATAATAGTTGTTGGTTTGAAGTCTTTTTGGTCTGAAATAAGAATAGCAACCCCCGCTCTTTTTTTTTTTTTTTTTTTCCATTTGCTTGATAGCTCTTTCCCCATCCCATACTTTGAGCCTCTGGGTGTCACTGCATGTGGAATGGGCATCTTGAAGACAGCATACAGTTAGGTCTTGCTTCTTTATCCAATGGCCACTCTGCCTTTTAAGTGAGGTGTTCAGCCTGTTTACATTCACAGTTAATATTTGTATGTGTGCATTTGATCCTGTCATCGTGTTGTCAGCTGGTTGGTATATAGACTTGATTGTGTAGTTGCTTTATAGTGTCAAGGTGTTTAAGTGTGTTTTTTTGATGGCTCCTAATGGTCTTTATTTCCATGGTTAGCACTCCTGTAAGGGTCGCTTGTAAGGCAGGTCTGGTGGTAATGAATTCCCTTAGCATTTATTTGTCTGTAAAGGTAAATAATCATTTAAGCTAGATGAATAGAAGACATCATCAATAGTAGACAGTAGTATATAAAACCCTGGTTTAAAAAACACATGGTTTCCAAACCTAGAACCCAACTTTTGTTTTTCTAAGTTATTTTTAAAGGTAAATTTTATCTAAATTTGTATTAGCTCATTCTTGCATTGCTGTGGAGAAATACATGAGGCCAGGCGCGGTGGCTCACGCCAGTAATCCCAGCACTTTGGTAGGCCAAGGCGGGTGGATCACAAGGTCAGGAGATCAAGACCATCCTGGCTAACATGGTGAAACCCTGTCTCTATTAAAATACAAAAAAAAGAGCCGGGAGTGGTGGCAGGCGCCTGTAGTCCCAGCTACTCAGCTACTTGGGAGGCTGAGGCAGGAGAATGGTATGAACCCAGGAGGCAGGGCTTGCAATGAAGTGAGATTGCACCACTGCACTCCAGCCTGGGTGACAGAGCGAGACTCCGTCTTAAAAAAGAAAAAGAAAAAACAAAAAACAAAAAAGAAATATGTGATACTGGGTAATTTGTAAAGAAAAGAGGTTTAATCGGCTCATGGTTCTGCAGGCTGTACAGGAAGCATGGTGGCGTCTGCTTCTGGGGACCCCTGGACACTTTTATTCATAGCAGAAGGTAAACCAGGAGCAGGCATCTTCCATGGCAGAAGCAGGTGGTGAGAAGGGGCAGTGGTGCTACACACTTTTAAACAACCAGATCTCTTCTGAAAACTCACTTACTATCATGAGCACAGCATCAGGGGACAGTGCTGAAACATTTATGAAAAACATGTCCTGATCCAGTCACCTCCTACCATGCCCCACTTCCAATATTACAGGTCCAAATTTGACATAAGATTTGGTGAGGACACAGGTCCAAACCATATCAAGACTCTTACTGTTGCTGAAATAATATAGCAAGTAAATGTTTTGACTTTGAGCCTAAAGGTTAGGCTCAACCTCCTATACCATGTTTCTTCTCCGATTTCTAGCACTGTATCATCAAGAAGGGACAATGTTTTTCTCTTACATTAGAAATCACATTTGAAACTGAAAATAAGACTTTCACTTTAGAACCAATTGATGTATTGCATTCAGAATGGGTCACAAATGTTGAAGTTTTTTCAGACTCTGGGACGTGTCTAAGAGATAATGACCTGACAGTGAAAAACATAGAAAATGTCAAATAATGAAATGTAAAGACTTAAAAACTTCTCTACAGAAGGAAGGACATCTTCCTCTCAAATAAAGAAGGCAAAAAAGAGAAAAAAGAAGGAAGGGGATATTTTTGATATTTAAAGAGCAGTAACATGACAGGATAAAATTAGAATCAATTGATAGAACTTACAGAGTTAGACTTTCTTGAGATATAATATACATACTGTAAAATTTACCTATTTTAAATGTAAAATTCAATGATTTTAATATGTTTACAAAGCTGTGCAAGAAGTTACAGAATTTACTTAAAAATATTAGGAACTTGAAATTAGAATCACAGGAAGAGAGAACTTAAAGGAATATGCAAAAGAAAGGAAAGAAAGAAAGAGGGAGAGAGAGAGAACGAAAGAAAAGAAAGAAAGAAAGAAAGAAAGAAGAAAGAAAAAAGAAAGAAAGGAAGGAAGAAGAAAAAGAGAGAGAGGAAGGTGAACGAGAAAAAGAAGAAAGAAAAGAAAGAAAGAAATAGAAACAAAGAAAAAGAAAGGTAGGCTGAGAAAAGTCTTGATGCACCCTTTCAGAGAACGTCAATTTTAATATCTTTTCAATTTTAGAATATATTTAGATTTACAAAAGTTGCAAAATTGTACAGATAATCCCTATAATTCCTCACCCAGCTTCTCCTATTTTTAATACATTACTCACAAAATATTTGTCACAGCTAAGAAACCAGCAATGATACACTGTTATTAACTAAACTCCATACTCTATTGGGATTTTAATAGTCTTTCTACTTATGTTCTTTTTCTGGTCCTGAGTCTAGTCACCTGTACCTCATTGCATTAGTTGACATGTCTCCTTAACATCCCCTGGTCTCTGACAGTTTCTAGTCTTTCCTTGTTTTTCATGACCTTGATAGTCTTAAGGAGTATTGGGTGTTTTATAGAGTGACTCTCAGTTTGGGTTTATCTGATATTTTTCTATGGTTAGGAAGGGGTTATATGTCTTTTGGAAAATAATATCTTACATATCTCACCAAATCAGGGTACATGGATAACCTGGCCACATAGTGTTTGCCAAATTCCCAAGAGATCACTTTGAAATTCAGATTTTTTTCTTTACTCATGAAACTAACTGTACATGCTACATTAATTTGGAAACAAATCCACAAAATATTCAGCTTAGACAATGTAGCCTATTCCTTCCTTTCCATTGATGTACATGTGTTTCACCACTAGAGGGAAGCACCTGAACAACTAAAGCGAACGGTTGGGTTATTCTTAAATGCAATTAAATTGATGATAGACAAACACCAAAATTTATAAAAGCATGAACAGAAAGAATATTAAGAGACCAAACAGACGGTTTCAGTGTTTCCTCAAACCATATTCCATGCCTAATGAACGTTTACGACATGGCAGCTTCTACTTTTTTCCTATTTGTTGGAACCCATGGTTCCAGTTCAGTTCCAAATCAGTTGTGTACCTGAGGACTTTGACACACTTACAATCTCCACACCTTGGGAACAAAGAGGAGGAATGATGGCAGATAGAGGCTGTAGAGAGGGAGGTTAGAGGACAAGGTCTACCCTAAATTGGTTCAGGCTTTGTAGGAATCTCTTTCTATTTTTGACTTTAAACAGCTCCTCCTCAAATTAGCCTGTATTTCCCAGGAAACGGTTACTGGGATTTTTCCTCGGTCTGACATATCTTTTTCTGGTTCTTCAATGTCTTGACTTCCTAATCCCTTTCTAGATTATGAACACTTTTTTATCTTCAGCCCAAAATATGCACATCCTTGATTGATGTACAATGAGATATATACCTGCCCTTTATTGTTTTTTGATATATCCTGACACCTACACATAGCACATGTTTGTCTCCTTCTGTTTATATTTTTAGGCTATTTATGTATCAGTCACTGCTCTAATACAATTTCATCTATTATCTATTTTAATTTTTAAAAATTCATTTCTTAAAATTAGTAAACTTTAGTTTTTTAGAGAAGTTTGGGGTTTATAGAAAAATTGAGCAGAAAGCGCAGGGTTCCCACATACTCTCTGTTTCCTAACCCCACAGTTTCCCCTATTGATGAAATCTTGCATTAGTTTGGGACATTTGCTATAATTAATGAACATTTTTGCGTTTCTTGAAAAACGTTGATGTGTTAACTCAAGTCCATAGTTTGCATTAAGAATCACTTTGTGTCATAAAGTTCTGTGAGATTTGATGAGTGCATAAAGTCCTGCATCCACCATTACAGTAATGCGGACTATTATTGCTGCCCTGTACAGCCCCTGAGCTCCACCTCATCATCCTCTCTCCTCGCATGCAAACCCATGGCAATCACTAATACGTTATCGCCTCCATCATTTTGCTTTCTTCAGGATGTCATACAGTTGCAACAATCGTATGTAGCCTTTTCAGATTGTCTTCTTTCACTCAGCAATCTTCACTTAATGTTCCTCCATGTTTTTCACGGTTTGATATCTCATTTCTTTTTATTGCCTAGTAGTATTCCATTGTGTGGATAATCCACAATTTGTTTATCCATTCACCTGTTGAAGGACATCTTGGTTGCTTCTAATTTTCAGCAATTAGGAATAAAACTGCTGTAAAGGTAGGATTTTGCGTGGATGCCAGTTTTTGACTTATTTGGACAAATGCCTCATACTGTGTAGCAAGACTAATGGATCCGATGGCCAGACTATGGTTAGCTTTGCAAGAAACTGCCAACTTGCCTTCTAAAGTAGCTGCATCATTTTACATTCCCACAAGCAAGGAATGAGAGTTCCTGTTGCTCCGCATCTTCCCCAGCCTTTAATGTTGGTGTTTCAGATTTAAGACATTCTAACAGGTGAAGAGAAGTGTTTTATTGTTGTTTTAATTTGCAATTCTCTCATGACCTACGATGTTAAGCATCCTTCATATGCTTTCCTGCTGTCTGTATATCTTCTTTGGCCAGATACCAGTTTAGATCTTTTACCCACTTTTTAATTGAGTTGTTTTCTTATTGTTAAGTTTTAAGAATTCTTTGTCTATTTCGGATGCAAGTTCTTTGTCAGATATGAGTTTTGCAAACATTTTCTCCTCATCCATGACTTTTTATTGTTTAAATCTAATTTGATTTTTGTAACAACTCATTGGGGCAGATGCTATTATTAACTGTGCCTTACAGATGAGGAAATAGTGCCATAGAGAAGTTATGTATCTTGCCCAAAGTCTCAAAAACTAGTGTGAAGTGTATCTAGAATGCGGAGCCTGGCAATCTGAGTGCAGTCTGTTAAGCTTTCTGCTTCATCACCCTTGTCCTAAGCACTCATTAGCTTTGCAGCGCAGACCACTCATACTCAGCTGAGACCAATTATGATGGCGAGCCCCTGATATTGGTCTATTTTTCCTTTTGGACACTAATGCTTACTTAGAAATGAAAAGAAAAAGAAGAGCCATGGGCTAGCAACAGTAAACGCTTAAGAACAGATTTTAAATACTATAAAATCAGATATAGCCTTTAAAATGTTGGATTGAGACCAACAGGAGGTGATTTTTTACTGTCAGTGAATAATGAGATGGTTTCTTAAAGAATCACATTTTAAAGTCTGCTGTAACTTTCACACAGAAAATAACTTTAGCCTTTTCCTTTGTGGAAGGGAAAATGAAACTTCAGGAGTGAGATCTAGTGTGCAGCTATCTTCATTTTAACCACTTTGGCCTAGATATGTTCCAAGGAGGGAGAAATCGTGTTCTGTAGTGTGCTTGATCAAAGGAAACCCACAGAAGAAAAGGCATATGGGTGACATTGTGGGTGCCTTACCAACAGAGCCAATCTTTCTCAAAATGTGCTGAGATCACCAACACCTTCTAATATCAAACTATCAAATTTGGCGCCAGAAACTGATGATCCTTTAACTGCAGAAATATTCATTCATTGGCAGCTTGCTGGCGAATTGGCTTTGTGAGCTCCACTATAGGGAATTACCTATGTTTTACATCAATGATAGCATTCATCATCATTCAAATAGGAAAAAAAATGCTTGCCTTAATGCCACTCCTTGTTTTCTTGATTGCCCTCATTGTTATGAGTTGCTTTGTAAAATCAGTTAATAAGAGTGTGTTGTGTTTATACTGTATTGTGTGACATATGTATTCATCTGCTAAGACTGCCATAACAAAATACCACAAACTGGATGGCTTAACTAAAAGAAACCTATTCTCTTTTTCTTTTTCTTTTTTCTTTTTCTTGAGACAGAGTCTCGCTCTGTTACCCAGAATGGAGTGCAGTGGCAAGCTCTTGGTTCAATGTAACCTCCACCTCCCAGGTTCAAGCAATTCTCGTGCCTCAGCCTCCTGAGTAGCTGAGATTATAGGCACCTGCCACCACACCTGGCTGATTTTTGTATTTTTCAGTAGAGACGGCGTTTCACCATGTTGGCCAGCCTGGTCTCAAATTCTTAGCCTCAAGTGATCTACCTGCCTCAGTCTCCCAAAGTGCTGGGATTACAGGTATGAGCCACCGTCCTCAGTCAGAGACTTATTTTCTCGTGGTTCTGGAACCAGATATCTGAATGCAAGGAGTCACCAGGGTTTGTTTTTTTGAGACCTCTCTCCTTGACTTGCAGATGGCTGTCCTCCTGCTACGTCCACAAAAGGCCTTTTCTCTGTGCATGCATCTCTGCGGTCTCTTTCTCGGCATTAATCCTATTAGATTAGTGCCCAATCTTCTCACCTTTATCTAACCCAAATTACCTGTTTAAAGGTTGTAGCACCAAATATTATCATATTGAGGCTTAGAGCTTCAAACATGAATGGGGCACAATTCCGCCCATAGCAATACACCCGTACAGGTTCCTGCTGCATACATTCTGGGGTTCCCCTCCCGGGATTTATTTCCTGGCTCCCAGTGTCAACCTTGAATATCAGGAGTTTGCAGCCACCACTGTGGTTTTATTTAGTGATCTATTATGGATCCATTAATTCTTAAATTCTTTGAAGCGCTTTATACTGTCAGCTAGTGTTTTCTCTTGGGTAATAAGTTTAACATGTTGTTTTTTTCTAGAGGTAAATGGTGACTAGGAGGCAGGACTAAGCTGCATCTCCCATTTGGATGGAAAAAGCAGCAGGTGGAGACTCACATCGCGAACTTTTGCTCCAAGAACTACCACAGGAAAATACCGAGAAAGCCAAGAGAATCCACAGACCCTTTGAAGGAAGCAGATGGCTCCTGCAGGCCCCAGGAGGCAGTCCCCAAACTGTGAGTACCCAAAGTGTGAAAGTACAAAAGGGGGGCCGTCCACCCCCAAACAGGCACCCTCACTGGGAAAACTGATGGTCTAGATCCCGGAAGAAGGATTTCACCTTGCCTAGGGCTGAGACAACTTAGCTGAGTGAAATACAAAGGTAGAAGAATCAGCAGAGAGCACCCTGTGCGCGCTCTCGGTCCCCAGGGAAGCCATCTCTGATTTTGTCTCATAGACGTCCTTGGGGAGGGCTGCAAGAAGAACTGGGAAAAGACCACAGGGAGAAGGAAACTTCCAGCTGAACTTTGTTAACAATTTCGATGGAAGGCAAATGTTCCTGGCCAGAACTCACGGGGTGGGGGGAGAGGGTGAATCAGGAGTGCAGATGAAGCACGGAAGCTGCGGCAGGTGGGGAGGCACAAAACCTGAAAGCCCTGCTTGCTTTCACAGCCAGGAGGCTGGTAGCCTGAGGCAGGTTCTCAGCCCTGCTCACCCACCGTCTGGAAACAAACTCCGTGCTGTTGAGGGAAGCACAGTAGGAATGAGACTGGCCTTTTGAGCTGCATGGGGAGCTGAGTGAGGGCTGTCATTGCCAACTTTCCCCCACTTCCCTGACAACCTGCATGACATAGAAGAGGCAGGAAGAATGCCCCCGGAAGCATGACTCCCTTGGCCTGAAGCACCATGCCCCCATCCCCCACAGCAGCCACAGCAAACCCCGGCCAAGGAGAGTTTGAGTTCAGACAGGCCTAACCCTGCTCCCACCTGTTGTTTTTCTCTACCTGCCCTGGTAACCAAAGACAAAAGACTTATTCTCTTGGGAGCTCTAGGGCCCTACCCAGTGCCTGATCCTCTCTATACCATCACAGCTGATGCTCTCTTGAAGGCAGCACCTCCTGGCAGGAGGCCAACCAGCACAAAAATCGTGCAGTAAACAAAACCGCAACTCACAGTGTCCATTTCATTCCCCTGCCTCCTCCACTAGAGCAGGCGCTTCTATTCCCAGCTGAGAGACATGAAGACAGTTCACACTGCAGGACTCTGTGCAGACACCCCCTAGTACCAGCCTGGAGCCTGGTAGCTCCTCTGGGTGGTTAGACCAAAAAGAAGCATATCAATTACTATAGTTCAACACGCAGGAAGCCACATCCCTAGGAAAAGGGGGAGAGCCCTACATCAAGGGAGCACCCTGCCCGGGTGTGGTGGCTCACGCCTGTAATCCCAGCACTTTGGGAGGCTGAGACGGGTGGATCACAAGGTCAGGAGATTGAGACCATCCTGGCCAACATGGTGAAACCCCGTCTCTACTAAAAAAAAAAAAAAAAAAAAAAAATACAAAAATTTAGCCAGGTGTGGCGGTGGGCGTCTGTAGTCCCAGCTACTCAGGAGGCTGAGGCAGGAGAATGGCGTGAACCCGGGAGGCGGAGCTTGCAGTGAGCCAAGATTGCACCACTACACTCCAGACTGGGCGAGAGAGCGAGACAGACTCTGTCTCAAAAAAAAAAAACAGAAAAAGGGAGTACCCTGTTGGACAAAGAAATCTGAATAGTAGCTCTTGAGCTCCAGATCTTCCCTCTGACATAGTCTACCCAAATGAGATGAAACCAGAAAAACAATTCTGGGAATATGATGAAACAAGTTCTTTAACACCCCAAAAGATCACGCTAGCTCATCAGCATTGGATCCAAACCAAGAAGAAATCGCTGAATTGTCAGAAAAAGAATTAAGAAGATCGAGCATTAAGCTAATCAAAAAGGCAACAGAGAAAGGTGAAGTCCAACTTAATGAAATCAAAGAAAGGATACAAGATGTGAGGGGAAAAATCTTCAGTGAAATTGAGAGCATAAATAAAAATAATCACAACTTCTGGAAATAAAGGGCACACTTAGAGAAATGCAAAATGCGCTGGAAGCACTCAGCAATAGAATCAAACAAACAGAATAAACTTCAGAGCTCGAAGACAAGGTTTTAAAATCACCCAATCCAACAAAGACAAAATAAAAAGGAATTTTAAAACATGAACAAAGCCTCCAAGAAGCTTGAGATTATGTAAAACAACCAGACCTAAGAACAATTGGTGTTCCTGAGGAAGAAGACAAATGTAAAAGTTTGAAAAACATATTTTCCTTGAATAATTGAGGAAAACTTTGTCAGCTTGGATAGAGATCTAGACATCCAAATACAATAAGCTCAAAGAATACCTGGTAACTTTATTGCAAAAAAGATCACTGCCTAGTTACACAGTCGTCGGGTTATCTAAATTCAAGATGAAGGAAAGAATCTTAAGAGCTGTGAGGCAAAAGCACCAGGTAAGCTATAAAGGAAAACCTATCAGATTAACAGTGGATTTATCAGCAGTAACCTTACAGGTTAGAAGGGATTGGGGCCCTTTCTTCAGCCTCCTCAAACAAAACAATTATCAGTCAAGAAATTTGTATCCAGGAAAACTAAACTTCATAAATGAAGGAAAGATACAGTCTTTTTCAGAGAAAAAAAAATGCTGAGAGAATTCACCGCTACCAAGTCAACACAACAAAAACTACTAAAAGATGTTCTAAATCTTGAAACAAATCCTCAAAATACACCAAAATAGAACTTCCTTAAAGCAGTAATCGCACAGGACCTGTAAAACAAAAACACAATAATAATAGTAATAATAATAATAATAAACCAAGGTGTTAAGGCAACAAATAGCATGATAAATAAAATAGTACCTCACATCTCAATACTAACATTGAATGTAAATAGTTTAAATGCTCCATTTAAAAATACAGCATAGCAGAATGGGTAAGAACTCACCAACAAAGTATCCGTTGTCTTCAAGAGACTCACCTGACACATAAGGACTCACATAAACTTAAGGTAAAGGGGTGAAAAAAGATATTCCATGCAAATGGACACCAAAAGCAAGCAGGAGTAGCCACTCTTGTATCACAAAAAACAAACTTTAAAGCAACAGCATTTTAAAAAGATAAAGAGGAACACAATACAATAATAAAAGAATGAGTCGAACAGGAAAATATCACAATCCTAAATATATGCACCTAACACTGGAGCTCCCAAATTTATAAAACAATTACTACTAGACCTAAGAAATGAGATAGCCAGAAACACAATAATAGTGGGGGACTCCAATACGCCACTGACAGAACTACACAGGCCATCAAGACAGAAAGTCAACAAAGAAAAAATGTATTTATACTATACCTGAGAACAAATAGACTTAACAGATATTTACAGAACATTCTACCCAATAACTGCAGAATATACATTCTGTTCATCAGCACATGGAACATTCTCCAAGACAAACCATATCATAGGCCACAAAACAAGTCTCAATACATTTAAGAATATTAAAACTGTATCAAGTACTCTCTCAGAACACAGTGGAATAAAACTGGAAATAACTCCCAAAGTAGCCTTCAAAACCACGCAAATATATGGAAATCAACCTGCTGAATGATCATTAGGTCAATATTGAAATCAAGATAAAAATTTAAAAATTATTTGAACTAAATGACAATAGTAACACAACCTAGCAAAACCTCTAGGATACAGCAAAAGTGGTGTTAAGAGAAAAGCTTATAGCCGTAAATGCCTACATCAAAGAAAGCACAAATAGACAATGTAAGGTCACACCCTGAGGAACTAGAGATACAAGAACAAACCAAACCCAAACCCAACAGAAGAAAATAAGTAACAAAGATCAGAGCAGAACTAAATGAAATTAAACAAACAAACAGAAAAAATACCAAAGATATATGAAACAAAAGGCTGGTTCTCTTTATGAATGAAATTGATGGACCATTAATGAGATTAACAAGTAAAGAAGAGAGGAAATCCAAATAAGCTCAATTAGAAATGAAATGGGAGGTATTACAACCAATGACACAGAAATACAAAAGATTATTCAGGGCTATTATGAACACCTTTGTGTGCATAAACTAGAAAACCTAGAGGAGATGGATAAATTCCTGGAAATATACTACCCTCCTAGATTAAACCAGGAAGAAATATAAAGTCTTAACAGACCAAAAGTAAGCAGCAAGATTGAAATGGTAATTTAAAAAATTGCCAACAAAAAAAGTCCAAGACCAGATGGATTCACAGCTGAATTCTATCAGACATTCAAAGATTAATTGGTGCCAATTCTATTGACACTATTCCACAAGATAGAAAAAGAGGAAATCCTCCCTAAATCATTCTATGAAGCCAGTATCACCCCAGTACCAAAACCAGGAGAGGACATAACACAAAAAGAAAACTACAGACCAACATCCCTGATGAACATAGATGCAAAAATCCTTAACAAATTACTAGCTAACTGAATCCAACAGTATATCAAAAAGATAATCCACCATGATCAAATAGGTTTCATATGAGGGATGCAAGGATGGTTTAATATACACAAATCAGTAAATGTGACACACCACATAAACATAATTAAAAAGCCAAATCACATGATTATCTCAGTAGATGCAAACAAAGCATTTGACCAAGATCCAGCATCACTTTATGATTAAAACCCTCAGCAAAATTGGCATAGAAGCTACATACCTTAATGTAATAAAAGCCATTTGTGACAAGCTCACAGCCAATATCATACTGAACAGGGAAAAGTTGAAAGCATTCCCCCTGAGAACTGGAACAAGACAAGGATGCCCACTGTCACCACTTCTATTCAACACAGGACTGGAAGTCCTAGTCAGAAAAATCAGACAAGAGAAAGAGGAAGTCAAACTGTTGCTGTTAGCTGATGATGTGACTGTGTGCCTAGAAAACCCTAAATACTCATCCAAAAAGCTCCTAGAACTGATACATGAATTCAGCAAAGTTTCAAGATGACAAAATTAATGTACACCAATCCATATCTCTACTATACATCAACAGTGACCAAGCTGAGCATCAAATCAAGAACTCAACTCATTTTACAATGGCTGCAAAAAAAAGTAATAAAATAAAATACTTAGTAATATAACTAACCAAGGAGGTGAAAGGCCTCTACAAGGAAAACTACAAAACACTGCTGAAAGAAATTGTAGATGACACAAACAAAGGGAAATACATCCCATGTTCATGGATGGATAGAATCAATATTGTGAAAAAGACCGTACTGCAAAAGCAATCTACAAATTCAATGTAATTTCTATCAAAAGACCATGAGCATTCTTCACAGAACTAGAAAAAAAAATCCTAAAATTCATATGGAACCGAAAAAGAGCCCACATAGCCAAAGCAAGACTAGCAAAAAGAACAAATCTGGACGCATTACATTACCTGACTTCAAACTATACTATAAGGCCATGGTCACCAAAACAGCATAGTACTAGTATAAAAATAGGCACATAGACCAGTGGAACACAATAGGGAACCTGGAAATAGAGCCAAATACTTACAGCTAACTAATCTTCAACCAAGCAAACAAAAACATAAAGTGGGGAAAAGACACCCTATTCAACAAATGGTGCTGGGATAATTGGCAAGCCACATGTAGGAGAATGAAACTGGATCCTCATCTCTCACCTTATACAAAAATCAACTCAAAATGGATGAAGGTCTTAAACCTAAGACCTGAAACCATAAAAATTGTGGAAGATAACATCAGAAAATCCCTTCTAGTCATTGGCTTAGGTAAAGACTTCATGACCAAGAATCCAAAAAGCAAATACAACAAAAACAACGATAGATAGCCGGGACCTAATTAAACTAAAAAGCTTCCGCACGGCAAAAGAAACAATCAGCAGAGTAAACAGAAAACCCACAGAGGGGGAGAAAATCTTTGCAATCTGTACATCTGAAAAAGGAATAATATCCAGAATCTACAATGAACTAAAAGAAATAAGCAAGAAAAAAATCAAACAATCCCATTAAAAAGCAGGCTAAGGACATGAGCAGACAATTCTCAAAAGAAGATATAAAAGTAGCCAACAAACATTTGAAAAAATGTGCAACATAATTAATGATCAGGGAAATGCAAATCAAAACCACAATATGATGCCACTTTATTCCTGCAAGAATAGCCAAAATCCAAAAATAAAAATTAAAAAAAAATAGACGTTGGCATAGATGTGGTGAAAAGGGAACACTTTTACACTGTTGGTGGGACAACCACTATGGAAAACAATATGGATATTCCTTAAAGAACTAAAAGTAGAATGACCATTTGATTTGATCCAGCCATCCCACTATGAGTATCCAGAGGACAAGAAGCCATTATATGAAAAAGATACTGACATAGGCATGTTTATAGCAGCACAATTCAAAACTGCAAAAATATAGAACCAGTCCAAATGCCCATCAATCACCTAGTGGATAAAGGAATTGTGGTATATATAGACCATGGAATACTACTCAGCCATGAAAATAAGCAAAATAATGACATTCACAGAAACCTGAATGGAATTGGAGACCATTATTCTGAGTGAAGTAATTCAGGAATGGAAAACCAAACATTATACGTTCTCACTCATAAGTGGGAGCTAAGCTATGAGGATGCAAAGGCATAGAATGATACAATGAACTTTGAGGAGTTGGGGGAAAGGGTGGGAGGGGGAATGAGGGATAAAAATGTACACATTGGGTACAGTGTATACTGCTCAGGTGATGGGTGCACCAAAATCTCAGAAATCAGCACTGAAGAACTTATTCACGTAAACAAACACCACCTGTTTCCAAAAAACCTATGGAAATAAAAAATAAAATAAAGTATGTTTTATTTAGAGAAAAAAAATACGTTTGACAGGTTTCCTTCCAAAGATGATAAGCTTAACAGCGGAGGATCTAGACCTTGATGCTGGACTTAAATTCTCACTAATTTAAGGAATCGCCATCAACAGAGGAGGAAAGAGAGAGAAAAGTCTTGGGAAATGGGCTTGGTGATTGGTGGAGGAGGCATGGGAGTTACCTTGAACACTTGAAGTGCTGTCTTTAAGAAGCAGTATTAGCTTTTTCTGTTCTGTATAACCCTAGAGAGCACCTCTAGGCTCAGCTTGAGGCTCTTTCTTTCTTTCTTTCTTTCTTTCTTTCTTTCTTTCTTTCTTTCTTTCTTTTTTTCTTTCTTTCTTTTTCTTCCTTCCTTCCTTCCTTCCTTCCTTTCTCTCTTTCTCTCTTTCTCTCTTTTCTTCACAAGGGGGATGTTTTTCTAGGAAGTGTAGATGAAGTACAACCAGCTACCTTACCACCAGTCAGAGCATTCTGGTGACATCAGCATTTCCCACACTAAATATGCTGCAGAGCCCTATCTACTTTCTCAACATTAACACCCAGCAACGAGGAGAGGAGAGAGGCCAGGGAAGACAGCCATCACCAGGTGCACAAAGGTTGAAAGAGGACGTTTGTGGGAAGTAGACATTTGTGAGTGTGGATTTAGAAGTTTTTTTCCCTGTGATGGGCTGAGTTATGGGTGAGAGCTGGAGAAAACAGAGGTAAGGCACACGATTTCAAGTGGTTTGAAGGTAAAAGGTAACTTTTTTCAACTGCCTTGATGATGAAGGAAGTGGGAGCAGTAGGTGGAGGGGTATCCCTGGCACATTCACAGGCTGAAATCAGGAGCCAGAGAAGGGGTTTGAAGATGGAGAAGAGGGAGGCAATGTGAGGTCCTGGAGGGCTGGAAGGGTGTGGACGGTGTGAGGACTGCTCTAGCTGAGGCAGGATGGAAAAATCCAAGGTAGCCCAGAGGTCAAATATAGTGTAAAAAAGTACAATGATGCCTGAGACTATGTCCTTTGTAAGGTGTGCTGGATAAGTTTACTGACTGCATAGAGTGTGCTGGATTCAAGGCTAAATGCTCTCATCCTCTTTAGACTCCTTCTTCCTCGTGGAAATTTGCCTCAGATCTCTGTGTCGCTGTCCAGGAATACACTTATGCCATGTGCAGTTTGATTTCTGTTGCCAGCAGTGGGTCCCTTCTCCTCTCTCTCTCCACCCTTTTTCCAGCAACACAGGCGGCCCAGTGGCTGAGCAGGTCTTCCTACCTGATCCATCCCTCTGTCTGCAAACTCTCCTGTCACAAGTGAGTGGCTCACAGCCTCCAGAAAACCAGTCATTTACACTGTGATGTGCAGTCTGGCCAGGGCTCAGTGGAGAAGCCCATGCTCACTGATCCATCACTGAATGTCGGTTGTGCCTCAGGAAATAGTCTGGTTGCCAGATACAGACTGGCGAAGAAAATGGACGTGATTAGTCCCCTTTTGGTCCGTATAATGTGAAGACTTACGTGAGCTAATGTGTGCTGAGCAAAGGGAGGATTTGGATTCTTCTGTTTTGTTGGCCAATCCTCTTCTCCCATCAGATCATTGTGGAAATCCACAGAGTCCCAGTGGCCTTCCTTGGTAAAGCCCTTAGTAGTTTTATATTTTAAGCAGTTTAATAAAGACCACAATGAATGAGATTACAGGTAATTAATAATTTAGTGAACTGTCTGCAGTACTAGTGAACATGAGCTGCAGAAATTACGAAACGGTAGGCTGGTCCTTCCCTACCTCTCTCCAACACCTCTGCCCCACCACCTGAAAACCCTCACTTTGCTGCCTGTGAACCAGTACGAGAGTTTGAGAGATAGATTTTCAGAGCCTCATTTTCTGCCCTTTGAATGGCGAAAAAGCATTTTCTTTAAATTGAATACTTGCAAGCCTCCTCTCATTGAAGTTTTTGGATGAGAAGCTCCATTTCAGCTTAAATTATTATGGCCTTCACATTGTTTCCTAAACCAACTGCTTTAACTCATGGTGGAAAATGCATCTACATTTCTTTCTTTCCATTTCTAATTAGCTTTTGAGTTTAATAATGAATTAAGTTTAATAGGCCCTGAGCCCTAGAGGCAGCCTTTTTGAATTTCACTTACTTTTGTTTGAACTGGAGTAGCCATGCATCACCAAGACTGAACAAATTCATCTGTATTGTGAATTGTATTAATAAAAAACCATGGAAATGGTAGAATTTTAATGATGAGGTTGCTATTATCTAGAAATATTATAACTTTAATGATTGTGTTATTTTATTTATCTTAAAGTTTCAAATCATCATTTTCTTTTAAATGAATGCACCAGACCAAAACAATGTGATGAATCAGAGAATATTTGATATTTTAAGGACCATCCACATTTTACACTTTAACTAGAAAAAGCCTTCTGTAAATCTTCACCCACACACTTTTCTTTGAACTTACCAGCTATGAATTTATAATTGCGGAGAAGCATGTCTATGGCAGTTGGGGTGGAATAATTTGTATTTGATTTTGATTAATTTCAATTGGACATCAGTATGTTTGCTTATATAGGAAATCACTTTCTTGGCCAGGAAGATTTTGCAAATCTCTCTAATTGGAGTCCCTTAACCCTTCCTCTGAAATGGCACAGGACTTTGCTTTTACGTGTTTGGTGTATCTTACGTGCTTGAAGAGCAGCTTTCTATCCTGACAGCAGCGTGGGAGCTACGGTCCAAGGAAACTGGTTTGAATTCCAACTGTGCTCATTTTAGATACGCATACTTGAGCAAGTGCTTACATTTCCTGGGTCTCGGTTTCCTGATCTGTGAAACAGGGATGCTAATTTATAGGAGGGTTGGTGTGCAAATGAGAGACAAGCTGACAAAACACGGAGCTCAGTTCCTGCCCACAGTGGTCAGGCAATTATTGGGCCGTTGCATCTGCCTTTGTCACTAGACAGGTGCCGATCAGGGCAAAGGCTATTTCTGTCTTGTTCACTTTTCTATCCCCATTCCTTAGCACAGTGTTTTACTTACAAAAGGGATCGGTTCATGTTTCTTGATTGTGAAAATTAAGTAAATCCCATTATAAACTCTAACAACAAAATCTAAAAAGCTGTGAAATTCCCACTTTCTTGCCCTACGTCAATTTCTTTCTGTATGTGATGCTAGTTTGTAAATAGATGAAGGCACTTACATTATGCATTAGCTAAGGTCTTATCTAGAGGGTAAAATAATTTTCACATCTCAAGTAAACAGAGAGAGTTGAAACGGCCACAAAGAATTTACATTCTGTGTTGTTTCCCATATCCATAATTCTCGTTGTGTCAACACAGTGGTTCAAAAGAGCTTGTCAATAAGCTTAGCAAATAAAAATGACACCAGATAAGTTACAATTCAGATAACAAAAAGTTTGATGTAAAGATGCTATGTTTTTCATTTCTTGTGGGTAAATAGTCATTGTGAGAGGTTGTGACTTCTGTTTAAAATGTAAGACTTATTTTCTAATATCATGCCCATATGAATTTAATAAGTACAATTATTTCTCCCATGCTGGTTCTTGGATTCAAACCTCATAGAACATGACTAATTCATGAAGTAATGTAATTAGCTACATGTTTTAATTAAGAAGCTTCGGGCACATGCACTTTGCTCTTGTTCCCCCTTCTACAGTTCATACATTTTCTCCTTTGGAGATGTATGATGAGGATAGGAGTTGCCTGTCTGAATGAGAGCTGGAGAACTTCTGCTTATGGTAGTCACTATTAAGTGTCTATTAAAATGGACTAGATCTCTACCAGACAAAGCTCCAGAATAAAATAAGTGATAATAACTACAAAAGCTGGACATGAACAAAAACCGCAACCAGGAGGCCCTGGAGGGTGAAGAGAAGCAGACAAATCCCCAGGGCAGAGCAGGCTTCCTCAGAGAAGGGAAGGTAGAAACTCCTTAAGTTAGGTGGGAGGGTGGCCGTGGGGCTGAGGCTAGAAAATTACTTGTTGGGTACAGTGTTCACTATTGGGGTGACGGGTCCTCTCCAAGCTCAGACTTCAATATATCCACGTAACAAACCTGAGCTTGGATGTATTTCCTAAGTCTATACATTTTGTTAAAAAAGAAACTCCCTAAGTAATTTTTCTCTGGGGTTGTGGGGCACCTGTGAAAAAAATCTAGCATTTTTCTACTAGATAAATAAGAAACCAGAAAAAAAGCTATTGAAGAAACTAGGAAATTCTCAAAGGAAACAACCCAAGGATGAATGTCCAAAATCAACCTACCTATAACTCTGACCCCCGAAACATGCATAGGAAGAATAAACTCAGAGTATATCAGCTAAGGACAAAATATCTGAACTGAGACCACAACTGCTGCCCAAGAAACTGAGTTTGCAGTTCAAACCCAGCTAACAAAATTTTATATAGTTACTGAAATACATAAATCCACATACTAAAACTGTAAATGCTTTTGTATGTAACTATTACATATATAAAAAAGAAATAATGAAGGTATAAGGATCATTTAAGGTATAATACTAATTTAAGCATAATTGCCAATTTTGTCTATTATTAGGTAAAACTATTTTCAACTAATTTAATCTTTTTTTTTTCAACAAGCAACCTCAATGTAAAAGCCGTATCATTTTGTCTTTTTAGATTTTCATTGCCAGTTGTTGGTAGATTTAAAATTTATGAAGCCATCTTTATTTCTCTCTGTGTATGTATTTTTTTCATTTATTTATGATTAGCATAATTGTAAAAAACATTTAAGCTTTGCTCACTCTCTTAGATTTTGAAGAGACCTTCAGTATTTTGTGTTGGCATATCCAATCATTGATTTCATCGCTTAATAAATTAAACCTTTTCTGAGATAGATATACATCTGCTGGAAATGGGCCTAAATGAAATTGGCAACTCCCACATGTCATATCGTTTTTTATGCACTTCAGTAGTTACTAACAATTAGAGGTAGGCAGCCCACCCCTGCCCCAGCAAACTGTCTACCAGGAGGTGCACCGCAAAGACGAGTGTTGCAATCTGCATACAGACATAAAACCAATTCTCTGTCCTTTTGTGTGCTTTGGTAAGTAGTATGTATGAAAGATTTACTCGGGTGCAAATTCAAAAAGTTCTAAAGGTAGAATATACCAAATTGTTTGAAGTATTAGGCCAAAGGATTAACCAGAGGTTTAGACCTCTGACACCATTTTAGAAGGTTAATCTTAATTATACATTTACCAAATGAGCCAAGAGAGATACCTAACTATCCTCAGCAGTCGTATATCATGTACACCACTCATTTCTCCAATGAAATACTATTTGTACCATCCCTTATGCTAATTAATAATTTCTAGTACACATACAGATTGAGTTATTCCAAGAGCTTCCTATGGCCCTTTAGATGGAATCCTGGCTCAGTCTTTCTCTCACCTATTATCCATAGACTATGGATAATAGTCCATAATCTATTGTCCATGGCTGACATGTGATCAAAGGTCCTCCTCCTCTGGCAAGCAAAAGCAGGAGGTGGAAGGGCAAAGAAAAAGTAAAAGTAGGAGTCTTCCCTCTCCCAGTTAAAAATAAGAGAAAAAGTTACCAACCACCCCACTCTCATTGTCTCAGAGCACTTTCTTCAGAAAACTTGTACATTCTTTCTCTGTCTTCTCTAAAGATATGTAAATATTTTTAAAAACTAACGTGGCCAGCTTCACAACCTGGGAGTGTCTTTCTCAAAGACCTAGGAACCATATCTTGGAAATGGAAACAACAAGGAAGATGGTGACCCCTGTCTCATTTACTGTGGGAGGGTAGGAGCTTCTTGTAGGTGGACATGTTGTTCCAGGTTGTAAAACTGCTTCCGGTCATAAAGATAGGAGAGTTTATTTTTCCTTTCTTGAGAGCTAATTAGGTAACATAGATGGTCACCCCAATTATCAGGTGATTTAAATGAATTACATGTAATAAATGCTACCACCGAGCCCTCTTACTTGAGACTAACGGTTGTTATGCTGGAGAGTATGTAGGTTGTGTATCCTCGACTATACAAAAGGGTGAGGTTTCTGTCTGTCTTTGCAATCTCTTAGCAGATTACCTGTCACGTGCATCACTTTCTCAATTAATGCTTATTCAATGATAAAACCATTTTTTTTTTCTCTACTGACTTTGTAGAGAGATTTCTTGGTTAGATTCAGTTCTGGTTTTTATATTCCCCAACAAAGGCTAAAGCTTGGGGAACTACATGATTTATTTGCTATTTTTATTGCGTCATGAAGATGACAAGATTTGTGCCTAGAACATTTTTTCTTTGTTTGTAGAAATACAATTTATTTTCTAGTGGGTGAGAAAATTAACCCTCTCACCTCTGGTGGAATACTGTAAGTCAGTTGCCTCTTTCAGTCACTGTTGAGATCGCCTATTAATCTAATGGTTTTCTCCAGCTGAGCCTTAAGGCCTTTCAACTCATCCCAGTGTGTCCACAGGTGATTTGATCAATAGTGTTTAGTCAAGTGTAAACTGGACCCCAAGAGAATTTAGTCAAAATAGTAACATACACATACGTTCTCTGAATAGTGACTCTTCTGGTGTGCCGCCAGAGTTTGTAGCTCTGTATTTAAACAATTCCATCTAATTTCAGATCTTTATCAGTATCTTCAATTGCTTTTTCAAAAAAGAAATTTAAAAAGCCGATTTAATTTTATTTTTCTAGATTGTAGTAGAGAAATAAAATGATCCACCTCTCAGAAGAACACGCAAACACTAACTGCCCAGGGATTCCTACTTCCCAGTGTTCGGGCATCTGAGATTTTCTCACATTTTTGTTATTGCAAAGAGAACAAAGCAGCAATAAATGAATATACATTTAAAACATACTTTTAGAAGGAATAAAGTAGAAATAACTGCCTCCAAATTCTTACTAGCACCTACATATTTTTTAAAAATCATTTTTATAAACACTGTACGTTAAAAAAAAAAACACCATTTGAAGAATATTCACTTTCAATTAGGTTTTATGTTGAACATCTTACTATCAGTTCAATTCCAGTAAGCCAAATTGCTTTCACTAAATTGCTTTCAGCCTAATCATATGCTATTTCTTAATACAGTGCTTCTTGTAACTACCACCAATTAATTGGAGTAATCTTAAAGAATTCATTTTCATTATAGGAGTAATCATAGTTATTTTTCGTTAGAGAGATTGTATTTTAGGATAAATTAATCATTTGCTTGGGATTTATAAGAAAAGAAATTTAGAATTCAAGAACAATTTCTGGATTGCAGGACATTCCCCATGTTCTGATGCTTGTTTAAGAAGTGTAAACCCTTAGCAGCACCTGAACAAACAATGGGCCCCGTAAGTCAAACATCAGTGACAGTAAAAGGTTACTGACCAGAAATCTAACTTCCAGCATTACAACATCGTAGCAAAGATAACTTTTTCTGAGAAGAGGGATGGGGTACAATAAAAGAGAAGTAATTATTTATTTAAACTAATTGTGAGCTCTGATGACCTTTGATATTTGTCTCTCAACTAATTTTAATATTAGAAGAAATACTTCCTTGAGCATCGGTCTTGAACTTCACTTGCCCAAATTCCAATTGCTTAAAAAATTAATATACTTTTATTATGTGGCTTAATTTTTAACAAAGAGCAACTGAGGGCCTGAGAACATTTGTCTTCAATCGCATCCTGGTTCTTAATTTTGAACACAAAAGGCTGCTTTATTTCTCTGTGGCGATTACCACTAGATGGGGCAAGCCAGCAGTGCCTGCTCTTCCGACTCCTAAGGAGCACATAATACAAAGCTTTTTTCCTCATGAACTGCAGTCATCTCAAACACTCACATAATATATTCATTGTCTCTTTAAAAAGAGAAGATGGTAATGTAATTGTGATTAAGCCTAGCCTCATGTTTTACCTGTTTTGTGTTTTGGGTAGCCCTGGGCGGGGTTCCTGTTCCTTCCCTTTCCTGACGCACTTGTTTCTTCTAAGGAACCAAAGGAAATCACCAGGATGTTGAGGTGTTTAATTTCAGCAGAGATAATGTGAGTGCTGATGATTTTGGAAACCGAGGAGTGTAGGAGGGCATGTAATACTAGTATCTTAATATTTTGTCTTAAAGGCCAAAGAAGGGAGACCTGAGCTTTCAAAACTCTCTCAGATGAAGATCAATTTTGATATCTTGTCCTTGTTACCTAGGAGAGTAAAGAAAAAATGGAAGCATAGAGGAAGGAATTGAGATCTCGGCTGACAATGTAGAAATAAAAACTGACTCTGCCTTGCTTTTGCTATGACTAAGAACTTCCTGGGCCGTAACAGTCTGAAAAAAAAAAAAAATACTGTGTACCTTGAGATAAGCCAAGCGATAACAGATCATTCTTACTGGTTCTGATACCTAAAATAATAAAACCTTGAATATTTTGCATAAATATGGACTTCATGACCAAAAAAATTATTATCTGAATATATATTATGAACTTTGTGAATTTCATAACTGCGTGAGAAATTGCTTTTTCCAGAAAGTGTAGACTACTATAAACTTACTAAACATTGTGATTTGCAACTGTTAAAAGTATTTGTTAAGTTTTATAGTTGTTGAGCCAGGTTTTCTGAAGTCTGACTCCCCTAGAACTCCTTGCAAATAAAACCTTTTCTTTTCTAAATGACTCTGCCTCTGAGTCTTCCTTTGACAGCATTTTCAACACATACACCGCATGCAAAGACATTTGATAAAGAAGAAGTCTTGCTTTCAGAAATAACAATCAGATGTGACGTAATCCTTAGGTTAGACAGTTTTTCCTTTGATCTATTTAAGCAACATCTTTTGAGAGTCTTTTCACTGTTACTTCCAACCAAAAAGCGGAAACCACAGCCTATAGTTCTGTAGTATTTTCAGCCTGGCACATTTTGCTAGGCAACTTCCATTTGTCTGCATTGCTCAGTGTCCCACCCGGAAGATGGATGTGGCTATTTGATATACTTACAGGCAACAGAAGATAATGGAAAATGTGAAGAGTTTTGGTGAAACTTCCCTAAAAGGTATCTTGCTCCTGTTCTGTACTGTTTTCTTCGTTGCCCATTACCGTTTCCTGGTAGCTGGAATAGCGTCATGGCTGGTGCTGGAGTAATAGTTTTGATTCATGAGGTGAATTTGGAAAAGATAACCATGTACAGCTGAGAAAAAAGCAGAGCCTGGCTCTCTGAGGGTATTGTAGAACAGTAAACCAGCTGTGGATATGCCATCCCTGAATTCCATGAGAAAGAATGAATTGAATTAATGTCTATCTTGTATAAATCACTCTTGTTTTAGGCTTTTTTATTTTTATTTTTATTTTTAGATGGAGTCTCACTTTGTCATTCAGGCAGAAGTGCAGTGGCACAATCTGAGCTCACTGCAACCTCCACCTCCCGGGTTCAAGCCATTCTCCTGCCTCAACCTTCCGAGCAGCTGGAATTACAGGCATGCTCCACCACACCCCACTAATTTTTGTATTTTTAGTAGAGACGGGGTTTCACCTTGTTGGCCAGGCTGGTCTAGAACTCCTGACCTCAAGTGACCTGCCCTTCTCGGCTTCCCAAAGTGCTGGGATTACAGGCATAAGCCACTGTGCCCATCCCATTTTAGGCCTTTTATGAGTTGAGTTTTGTCCCTCCAAAAATGATCTGGTCAAGGTCTTACCCCACTACCTCAGGATGTGCTGATTTGGAGATGGGGTCTTTACTGAAGTAATCAAGTGAATGTGAGGTCGCTAGTGTAAGCCGCGATCCAAAAAGACTGGTGTCTTTATAGAAGGAGAATTTGGACACACGCACACACACACAGGGAGAATGCCAGGTAAGCATGGAAACAGCTCTCTGCGAGCCAAGAAGAAAGGCCTGAAAAGGACATACATCCCACACATCCCTCAAAAGAAACCACCTTGACACCTCAGTCGTGGATTTCTAACCTCAGGAACTCCGAATAATACATCTCTGTAGTTGAAGCAGCCCAGTCCATACGTTCTTATGGCAGTCCTGGAAAAGCAACACAGGGCCTGAGTATCAATAAGCATTTTTCAGGAATCATTCTAAGTGCTTCAGGTTGAGAGGATTTAACACATGAAATGGAGGTTAGAAAACCGTCAGAATGCCTGGGAAAGTAAATAGAAAAGAAAGTGGCTGCTGGTTTCAGAAAGTCAAGAATCCCAGGAACACATGGCTGGCCGATGATCTCAGCTACCTCTGGACCAACGCAGGTGATCTACAGGAACCTCCTCGGAAGCTGCAGTTTCCCACACTCCATATCCTCTGGCTGTGGAAGCTCCACCATCTGCCTGCTCCTGATAGAACCATATAGGCTGCCACTCCTCTTCTTGCTTCTGATGCTTGAGTGGGTGCCTCTTAGTGGTGGAGTCTAAGTTAAAATCCTGCTGGCAACTGGAAAATGTAGTTTTCAGGCTTTCAGCCCCTGTAAATACAAGGAAGAATATGGAAGTGGGCAGCAGTATTCCAGTGATGGAAATAGAAAATCCACCACAGTCTCCATTACTCATAAATACAACTAATGAAACTTAGGAAACAATTTATATCCACGAAAAACTATGTGTTCCCTTTCTCAATATGAGACCATTTGGCAGTATTTGCAAAGTATAACTGGGAAGTCAGTTTCGGAAGTGTGCTTCATATCCTTGAGTTCCATGGGCAGGCTTTGTAATCAATCAAAGGGGATCAAACCCAGATCCTTTATTTACCAGCTGCATGACTTGGGAGATTCGCTTAGCCTAGGTGTGCCACCGCGTCTGTAAAATGAGACTCCTAAGAGTATATATCTTCAATAACTGTGAGGACTGAATGACCTGAAATATGTGGAATAATTTTCAGTGTGGTTCCTCCTAAGTGTCCCATAAATGTTGGACCTTTGTGTTATCGCTGTGATTTACTTCATGCCTTTGGTGTGAAGTTAGTTGTTTATGTATCAGCCTGTCCGCTGAGACTGACATCCTCTCCTGAGGTCGGGAGGCTTACGTTTTATATTTTATCCCAGTGAGTGGCAGGCCGTGTATTATTCTCAAGACACTGAGGTGGTTCTTATCTAATATCTACAATTCTAAAAGTTTTCAAGATTTTAAAATTAATTCAACCAACCATTCTTTCAACAATTTTGAGGTTAAAACGTCTAACATATCCTTGATCACCTCCATTCTGGTATTTCTATATTCCTGTACAAAAAGAAATTTATAGACAATGTGGTGAAACTTTGCAAAAGATTAAGTGTTGGGATGGAGAAGGGGAGGCATCAAGTAATGATAGGGCTGAAATCTGCCTGGAGAAGGTGAGGACGTGTTTATTCATTATGTCCTCATATGATGTGTTAAGGAGTTCGACCTCACTGGGAGGCAATGGGAATTAAATAATGGATTTACTTTGAGTGATAAAGTGATATTACTTTTACTTTTAAGATGACATTGGAATCACTGTCATAGAGGGTTTGTCGGGGTGAGAGGGGAAAAGAAAATTAGTTAAGAGGGCTTGAACTTTGGCAGTCATGGAGAGAGAGGGGAGCAGTGAATGGGCTGTGCAGATGCTGAGTGGGCGGAGCTGACAGGAAGGATGGCCCTTGGTCAGGTGCGGCAGACCTGGTGACTCAGAAAGAAGTGTGAAAGGGAGGCGTGTAACTCAGAGAGAGAGAGGGCAGCCTCGGTGAGGGCCATGATTTTACTTCTTACAACCTATAACTGGAAAAAAGTAGTACATCTTCAGGTCTGGGCTTCCCTGGCTCCTCCAGGAGACCTTGACCATGGAATTCCCTGCATGCCTCCTTGAGCCTTGGAGAGCAGGAAACATTGTGCCTGCCTGAATCCTTGGCCTGGGTTCTATCTTCAGCATAGCTTGTTTACTGAGTCCATGGTAAACTCAAATGGAAACCACCTTACTCCATGTCCCGACTGTCATTCGCATCCTCTTTGAGCCCTGACTGGCTTCAGTCTCATGTGCTGCCACGTCAAAGCAAGATGGGCCAAGAAAAGAACAAGCATCTCCCACTGCACTCCAGCAATTAGGACGTCGTGGTTGACCTTGGTGGGGGCAGCTTCAATCCTGCAGGAGTGTAAGGCTGAGTGCTGGAGATGAAGAAATGCACAGAAGATAAGGTTGTGGGGGTATTGAGTGGATTTCACTTCATTCAGTAAGTTTACCTGCAAAAAGAAGGAGAGAGAGAAGGCAACAGTAGCATGAAAATGTGTCTATTTTGTCAATTGGAGTGTTCTGTGTATTCTGTTTGATGGATGGCACTTTATTTTACTGCTTAACTATAAAAGTCATTGACTGCATGATTAAGCACGTAATGCCAATAAAAATGACCTTCCATCCTGTTGTTTCTTAAATCACCAAATGACTCCCTGGCTGTCAGTAATAATGAATCCGTACACACCAACAATAACAAAACGTTTATTTAGGACATGACCTCACGTGAGGCCAGCCTTCCTAAGGAAGTGAACAGTTACTTGCTGTGCTCTTAAAGAAATGTTTGCAAATGGACCTCCTACCTTATCTCTCCCAGACCAAAAACTCCTTTTCAAATAAAAAACCTGGGCATATTTTGCCAGCAACAAATCCGGAAAAATATCTAGTAGGAAGTGGGAAACACTGCATTAGAATCTGAACCCTTCAGTACTCGAAGTCACCATGCTTTTTTTTTTTTTCTTTACAGTATAATTTGTTTTTCAGAACAGTTTTACATTTACAGAAAAAAAGGAGAAAATAATACAGCTTCTATATACTCTGCACCATATGTTACAAATACTAAAGCAGTGTTGGTACATTATTATGAACCATGTTTCTTTTTTATTATTATTATACTTTAAGTTCTAGGGTACATGCGCACAACGTGCAGGTTTGTTACATAGGTATACACGTGCCATGTTGGTTTGCTGCACCCATCAACCCATCATCTACATTAGGTATTTCTCCTAATGCTAGCCCTCCCCCAAGCCCCCACCCCACCAACAGGCCCCAGTGTGTGATGTTCCCCGCCCTGTGTCCAGGTGTTCTCCTTGTTCAATTCCTACCTATGAGTGAGAACATGTGGTGTTTGGTTCATAGGTATACACGTGCCATGTTGGTTTGCTGCACCCGTTAATTCGTCATTTACATTAGTTATTTCTCCTAATGCTAGCCCTCCCCCAAGCCCCCACCCCCTGACAGGCCCCAGTGTGTGATGTTCCCCACTCTGTGTCCAAGTGATCTCATTGTTCAGTTCCCAGCTATCAGTGAGAACATGCGGTGTTTGGTTTTCTGTCCTTGTGACAGTTTGCTCAGGAAGATGGATTATGAACCACATTTCATCTTTTACTCGGGTTTCCTTGGTTTTTACCTGTTGTCCTTTTTCTACTCCAGGATCCCATTCAGGATACCACATGGCATCTGGGTGTCTGTCCCTTTAGGCTCCTCGTGGCTGTGCCAGTTTCTCGGATGTTCCTTGCTCCTTGTATGCAATGACTTTCATAGTTTTGAGGAGTGCTGCTCAGGGATGTTGCAGGATGCCTGCTACTGGGATTTGTCTGATGTTTTTCTCATGAGAAGAGTGGGATGAGGAGTTATGAGGAGGAAGACCACAGAGTAAAAGTCACATCGTTATCAAATCCTATGCAGTGGAGATATTATCAACATGATTTTTGACTCTTAATGTTGACCTTGAGCACCAGGAAGGAAGTCACTAGGTGCAGCCCACAATAAGGAATGCGAAGTTAGGCTTCCCCTCTTTGCGGGGGTGGGGGGCGGGTATCTACGTAAATTATGGGAAATTTTACTGCATGAGAGATTTGTCCCTTCTCCCATATTTATTAATGTATTCAACCATTTATATCCTATGAATCCATGGAGGTTTATATTTGGGTTATAATCTGACGCTGCTTAATGCTCAAAGTGTTCCAGCTTTGGCCATTGTTGATACTTTCAACTGGCCCCTGTACTCTTCTGACATGTCCTATTACCTTGACACTTTCTTTTCTTTTCTTTTTTAACACTTTCTTACTTTCTGCTCCTAGTTTATATGGGTGTGTGTGTGTGTGTGTGTGTGTGTGTGTGTGGTTAAGGGGAAACTGTCTAGACTTGCACTTGGGGCTCTTTAATACCCTTCCTTATTATTTGCCCATCTGATATCTCTTGCACCGAGAATGTGTTTGTGTCTGTCATTCATCTCTCATAGTTTCCACTTGATGAACAAGTTGATGTGTCACTTGGTGCATAAGTCTTAATACCTTCTATATATTAATGTGAAATATTTAAAATGATTAAATGGTGTTTAATTTGTCCCACTTAATGTTTTTCCTCAAATTCTTTCTGGGTGCCATCAGGAGCACCACCCCGATTTTCTCACTGATTCCATTTGCCTTGTGCATTTTGTAGACCCTTTAATCTTTCTGAGTCACTTTGTTTTGGGTGTGTCTCTTGCGTGTGGCATGCGGTTGGCTCTTGCCTTGTGAGCCAAGTTGAAAATGTTGATAAGATGGATATGACTGGTTTCCGCTCTGACGTATTACTATTGTTGAATTTGCTGTTTTCCATTATGTCGTTTTTCTGAAGGCATAGTATTGGTGTGGTTTTATTTGTTTTCATTGGTGATCTATACAGTGTTTTGGAGGATGTGTAAAGTGTTTATAGTTAAGTGATTATCAGTCACCAAGAAATTCCCCCCCACTATTTCTTTTTAACATTTGTTGTTCTTTTCTTGTTCTCAGAAAGCTATAAAAAGGCGAACGCCCTGAGGATGTCCAGAATGGCTGTGATTTGTCATGTCCTTTTGGCGAAAGTATTAATAAGGCTTTTAATAAAGAAATGAAAATGTATCTGACATTTTCAAAAAGCCAGTCAAGATTCAGAGCATTATTGACACGTCAGCAGTCATTTCCCTCAATATTCATATGTAAATTTAATGAAATTACAATGAAAATCCAGCAGAGTGTACCTAATTTAGAACTGAATAAAATGATCTTAAAATGCAGTGAAAATTCAGAGCTTTGGGAATAGCCACGGCGATGCTTTTTAGATGTCAGTGAATACTCTAAAGCCACTGGAGTCAACTTAATATGACATCGGGATAGATAAACAGATTAGTTCAACCAAGTAGTAAACCAAATAGTTTTAACCAAATAGAAGCAAGGACCAAAGCCCAGTATACATGAGATTAAATATTAGACAAAAAACTGTATTCCAGTTCAGTGGCAAAGGGTAGCTTATTATTATTATTATTATTATTTATTTTTATTTTTTAGACGGAGTCTCTGTCACCCAGGCTGGAGTGAAGTGGCGAGATCTCAGCTCACTGCAACCTCCACCTCTTGGGTTCAAGCGATTCTCCTGCCTCAGCCTCCCGAGTCGTCGCTGGGATTACAGGCATCTGCCACCATGCCTGGCTAATTTTTTTTGTCTTTTTAGTAAAGTCGGGGTTTTACCATGTTGTCCAGGCTGATCTCGAACTCCTGACCTCAAGTGATCCGCCTGCCTCAGCCTCCCAAAGTGCTGGAAATACAGGTGTGAGCCACCGTGCCTGGCAAGGGTAGCTTATTTAACAAGCGGTGCTAGCACACTGACTTTCTATGCGAAGGAGAATATTTAAAATCTCAGGTAGGAGTTAAGTGTCCCATCAGTGGTCCCGTGTGTCTGGGTGGTTGGCAAGAACAGAGTGCGAGGGGATAGGTTGCTGAGCGAGGTGGCTTTTTGACTGTGAACATCTTTGTGTGCCACTTAAGGAGTGTAAATTCAACCTTGTGGGGAAAACGGGGAACCATTTTTTTTCTATTTGGCCGAAGGATGACAATTGTCTATATGTTTTAGGAAAAAGTTGGCAGAAATACAAAGGCTTTGTAGAAGAGGAGAAAAGTAAAAGCGCTGAAGATGGCTAGGACGGGAGCGCTTGGGGAGGCAAGGCGTGGAGCCACAGAGGGTTCTAAGAACCCGTGAAGAGCTCTGATTCTTGAGGAGGCAAAACTTGAGGTCAGGCGTGTCCTGCTTGATCATCTGCCCAGAGCCACTCATGCCCGCCATGTGCATTGCAGATATTAATATGTTCCCGGCCTCATGTTCTTTCCTCTCCTGCTGTACAGTTATAGTGAAGCAAAATGTGCCGTTTGTTTAGCTATCTGTGGTTTTTCTCTCACACCATCGTCCTCCTCTTTCTCAGCTCCTGGCCCCAGTGCTCATCGTGTGGACCTTCCATCCTCTTTATGGTAATCTGGTTCACGGTCATTGACTCTGCAGTTCAATACTCACTCAAGGGAAACTGAAGATCTGTAGCTCAAAGCACAACCCAGAGTGTCCTGAGCTGATGGAGTAGTCAACGGGGAGTGGCACCGGGGAGGGGCTGTGTTTCCGGGTGTGCCCTGTCCATCAGCTGCTACTTGCCTAATGCAGCAGATGGAGCTCAGCCGGGGCACAGCAGACGTAGTGCTGTTCGACCACGATGACTGGGGTGTAAATCTTTTTAAAAACGTAGACTAGATTAGCTGTAAAGTCTAATCAAACTGTGTAATGCAACATGTCTCTATTAAAACACAAATCATAGACAAGCCTGAATGCAAGAGCAAAAATAAATGTCTTCATGTTGCATGAGGATTTCTGTTTTAAGTTTTACAAGCTCTACATTGACTTGGAAGGTTCAGGAAGGAGTGCCTTGCTTCTTTTCTTTTCCCCCCCAAGGCCTTCTATTATTATGGTTTCTATTGTTATGATTATATATTATTCTTACATTAGTTTATTCGGTAAATATTTTGTGCCAGGTATTCCAAGAGGAATATTTATTCTTGTTTTATTCTTCATTCTCAAATCATTTTATTTTCAGAACAATCCTTATTTTATCAACTAGGACTCTGAGATTTCAGCAAGATTAAATAATTTTCCCAAAGTCACACAACTAGGAAGTAAAAAATATGTAATTTAACTCAAATGTATATGATTCAGAGGAACCACAGTCTTCCCGCATTATCTTTCTTCCTGAATAGGGCCAAACAACTAATTTGAATAGAGAGAAGTGAAGGATATTTTGGGATTATTTTTTGCAATGTATTTTGCCTTTACTACAGTTTATTTGTGCCTATAATCTTATCTTTTCTTTTCTTTCTTTCTTTCTTTCTTTCTTTCTTTCTTTCTTTCTTTCTTTCTTTCTCTCTCTCTCTCTCTTTCTTTCTTTCTTTCTCCTTCCTTCCTTCCTTCTTTCTTTCTCTCCCTCTCTCTCTCTTTCTTTCTTTATCCTTTTTTTTTTTTTTTTTCTGAGACAGAGTCTTGCTCTGTAACCCAGGCTGGAGTACAGTGGTGCGATTTCAGCTCATTGCAACCTCCACCTCCTGGGTTCAAGTGATTCTCCTGCCTCAGCCTCCTGAGTAGCTGGGATTTCAGGTGTGCCCCACCATGCCCAGCTGATTTTTGTATTTTTAGTAGGGATGGAGTTTCACCATGTTGGCCAGGCTGGTCTCAAACTCCTGACCTCAGGTGATCCATCTGCCACAGCTTCCCAAAGTACTCGGATTACAGGCATGAGCCACTGTGCCCAGCCTCTGTGCCTATAATCTTAATTTAATTGGATAATGCAACCCATCATCATTTTAATGTGAGCGCTGAATTTAAAGAGGATAAAACTGGTTTTTGACCTTTTCCTTATACCCTTACTGACCAGGTTCAGAATCTGCTAGTCACTGAATGGTTATTTAGGACAAGTTATGTAAGTTTTCTAAAGCTCAGTGTACTCATGTTCCAGACATTAAGTAAAAATAGATGTAAACATATCTAGAGAATAATAACCAGCAAATAAGCAATATCTCCTTCCTATCTATCACACTCTCCCCCTCACATCTCTAGTGCTTTAGACTCATAAAAGTTTACACTTTAAATTTTAAATAAAACTCCTGTAGTGAGGATAGCCTTTAACCCAAAGGATACATATCTCATAGTGGAATTTTACTATTATGTTAAACAAAGAAAAAAAGAATTTTGAGTTTTAGGATCTTCTTGGAATACTCTTAAATCTCAGTAAATTCATGTCTGTTTCTTTAAAATGTGTTCTGAAAATATAAGTTTTAGCTAGCATTCATTGGCAAAGTTAGGCATGGAAAAAAAAAAGGGAAGAAGTATTTGGAATGGAAAGAACAAGACCAGCGCACAAAGAAGTTAAGACAATTAAAAATTTTGAAATGAAAACATACAAACATTGTGAGAAAATAATGGAAAATAAATCACTAAATAACCAGTTTGATAGAAAGCTTTGAATGTTGTAAATACTTAACATTGCCATTTTTATTCTCATCATGTTAATAATATATTTTAAAATCCATTTGGTTTGCTATACATTCAAGCATCACTATGAATTATCTAAGCTGGAGAAGCTAAGATTGGAGCAAAAATAAAGAATGACCTTCAATACTAAAGAACAGAAGCTGGCTGCTTTCACTGTTAAAAATGACAGAACAAGAAGAGCCTCACAGAGAATATGGTATTCAAGTTCTATTTTCCCTGAAAGTAACGGATGTGGATTGTGACTGTTTGCTGAGGGAAATTGTGCAATTTTTTCTCTAGAGATTTCGGTATGGCTTTGCCAGAAGACAATGTATTACCTGACTATCACAGTTCATCCCCTTGCCTGTGGGGAATATAATTCTTTATTTAAGAGCTTGAATTATCTTCTGTTGTGTTTCAAAGAATCTGGATTTCTATGACCACCATAGAAAAAATAATGTCATTCACTTCTGGAATTTGTTACACTGGAAATATAACTCAAAGTCTTTGCCAAGAGTACCTTTTTCTTAGCTAATCCTCTGACAGCCATTACATTTAAAGTCAAAATAGAGCCTTTCTCACTGGAGACTCTCAGAGGTCTCTGAGCTGAGGAAGGCACTTAATGTCCAAAGTGATATACACAAATGGTCAAAAAAAAAGGTCAACGAAGACAAATTGTTGGAAGTACCTGACATATTTTGAAATTCGATGTACAGAAAATAGGGTAGTAAAAAATATCCTGTCATTGGGACTAGGTAATTGAAGAATCACTGAGTGGAAGCCTGTACAGAAAGAAAGACAGGAAGATGGATTTAGCTTTCCTCTTCATCAATATGTTATTGACAGAGGAACTAACACCGTAGCTCTCGTATGAAAAATTGTAAGTCAGGCTGACAGGTACGCTAGTGAGGTCTGTTCACTTGCTTTGTTCTAATGGGTTTACTTAGGGGACCCTTCAGCTTCTATTTAAAATATTAAATCCAAAATGAAGATGCAGTAGTTTGTTCTAAAAGCTTTACATATCTCACTCCATCAGCGATCATTTTTGAGTACATGCAAGACAAATGTCAGACTCACAACATTCAAAGATGGAGAAGATGTGGGGCCTCTTTCCCATAAACAGTCAGTCTTCAAGGTTTCTGGGGTCCGTCTCTGTAGAGGGAAACTGGGTAGATAGGAGGTAAATGTTAATCTACCTCTTTACTGCGCATGACCAGCAGCTAGGTAGTAATTCCCGCAGTACTGTTTGGCTCCCCTACACATTTATGTTACGTTTTTGTTTTTTTTTCTACAGATGAAACAGAAGAAGGGGGCATGCAGATGGTAGTAGCCATCCAAGGAGGGCGAGGACCCCTTGTTAGTATTTAACCCATCTTCTGAACAACAGGCAGTGTGGTACTCACAAGATCACCAAACATTTTCTTCAATCTGAGGAATGGTTGCAGCGTAAGACTCTCAGTACCGAGGAACTGCGCTGTGCTTTTTTATTTTGTAAGAATGCTGTGTTAGCCATCAGAGCTGTCACTGTACATTCACATGTACATTCCAATCTCCAGGTCAGAGAAGCTGGTATTTCTGTTTCTCTGACAAACAAATGGTGTTTAAGAGAACTTCATGGGTAAGAAGATGACTCTAAGTTCACATAAGATGATCCATGCACTACTTTGCTGCATATGCTTTTCATATATAAACAGATCATGACTCAGACATGCAATGGGGCACTTAGTTTATGTCTCCATAGGCTAAGTTAGCTGATCTGTGCATGGATTTCTTTTTTTTTTTTTTTTGAGGCGGAGTCTTGCTCTGTC
>NW_012114252.1:18811003-18857527 GCF_000951035.1 Colobus angolensis palliatus
TAGCCGGGATGGTCTCGATCTCCTGACCTCGTGATCCGCCCGTCTCGGCCTCCCAAAGTGCTGGGATTACAGGCTTGAGCCACCGCGCCCGGCCCGTGCATGGATTTCAATATGAGAATCGACTTTGTTTCTTTGTTCATTTATTTAATTGAATTTACGTCCTTGATATGCTCTTTTGGTGTTGCATGTGCAAAACCATAATCTTATGCCTTGCTTCCCGGACCGCAATCTTTGAAGACTCATCCTTGAAGGACTGTGCAGAACTGTGAAACAGATTTTAATTGGTGGGCTATTATGTTCTGGGTCCTGTTCTAGTTTTGGGAGATGCAGTAAGGAACAAAACACACAAAAATCTCTGCTCAGGGAACTTACATTTCAGTGGAAGAGATAGATAATAAATAACACACAGCACACGCAATAGTGGCAAGCACTTAGGAGGAAATGTAGAAAATGGAGCGGGCATATGAAACATCAGGGTTGGGGAGAGGAGTGGGTGTTGACACTGAGGTAGCTTGGCCAGAGAAAACATCACACAGAGAGTGACTTTTGGGTGAAAACTGAAGGAAACAAGGGAGCTATGTATGCAGCTAACAGGAATGAGGTCAAAACGGAAGCAGGAAGTAGAAGAGCATTGGGGTGTGGGTGCCCGGTATGTCTGGAGAGGTGGGGAGAGGCCAGTGCACTTGGAGTGCAGAAAATGAGGAGGAGGCTGAGAAGTAAGGAGGTCAGGCAGTGAGGAGACTTGTAGAGCATGGCTTTTACTCTGACATGGGAGTCTCTTGAAGAGTTTTTCACACAGGAGGGATAAGGTACGATGTATGCTTTAACAGGTTCATCCTGACTACTGTGTTAAGAATGTACTACGGAGAAGCCGTGGTAGAATCGGGCAGAAAGTTAGAGCAATACCTAAGGGGAGAGTTCATGGTGACTTTGATAAAGGAGTTGACCATGAAGATTGTAAGAAAAGACAGGATGACGTGCTGCTGTAAGGAATGAGGAGGTGAGGGGAAGGGAAGACTCAGGAAAACAGAGATGCTGTTACTTGAGTTTGGGAAGATTGTGGGATGAGATCGTGTGGGTAGGGATATATAAATTTGCTTTAGGGCCTAAGTTTTTGTGCTAGTGTGACCCCAAATGTGGGGATCAGTGGACAGGTTGATATATATTTTCTGGAGTTTGGGGAAAAATCTGAACTTTAGATATAAATATGAAACTTGTCAACAAACAAGTAATAATTAAAGCTATGATACGGGGTGACACTGACTAGAGAATTAGTAAGATTTTTTTTTTTTGTTAAGCCCCATGGGATCAGGCAGAGGGGCGGAACTGGAACAGAGGCTTGGTCAACATATGATGTTCCTATCAGATCTGTGGTGTTTACTAGATGTCAGAGGAATTTCAGTCCCACTTTTGGAAGCAGCTTCCATTCAATGCTCACGATGAATTATCTGACTTGGTTAAAGTTCAAACTCAAGCCTGAATATTAAATCTATTAGGCCTGTGGTGTTTACTAGATGTCGGAGGAATTCCAGTCCCACTTTTGGGAGCAGCTTCCTTTCAATGCTCACGATGAATCATCTGACTTGGTTAAAGTTCAAACTCGAGTCTGAATATTAAATAACCGTAAAATCCAAGTCGTTAGTTGTAAAGAGAAGAAGGGTTGAAGTAGGCAAAAATGAGGTGTTTAGTCATTAGTAATTCTGCTGATACAAATATTGTTATAAAATTAAGTATATATTTAGGTATATTAAAATATTAATGTTGAATATATATTTAAGAATACAAAGTTATAGGTATTGACAGAATTTTGGCTAACTTTCTCAAAACACTCTCATAATAAGCAGAAGTTTTTGTTCTTTGGCCCTGAAGAAAGATGACAAGGAAAATGCCTTGAGCATCCCCAGGAAACTATTGCCATGACCTTTGCTCTTGACCGGTCTGCTTTTGCTTTGACTGGCCCACTTCCACCTCTCAGTAGCCATTGCTTTGATTATGCTTTGCCTTCAGGATCATACTGGTAAAGTCGTGTTTCATCTTCTATTACAATTCTTCAAAGAAATGCTTCAGGATCTTGATCCCCCTTGTTTAAAATTTCCATTGAAAGCCCTGTTCTTGTCTGCAGCTGATCTGGATGCAAAAATTTTGGTCATTAGGTAGAAAGTTTTCTCAACTTAAATTTTTCAGAAAGAATTGTGAAAGCTGAACCAAGTGAGATGTCAGTGGCATTGGCTTGTGTTTCTGCTGCTAATCGTCAGTCCTCTTCAATTTGAGTAAAACAGTAACTTTTTTTCTTTGCAAATTGTTGTGAATGGTCTGCCCATGCAGGCTTCATCTTCAATATCATCTTGTCCCTTATTAAAATGAGTTGTCTTTGTATAAACTGCTGATTTCTTTGGGACAGTGTCCCCATAAACTTTTCACAGAGCATCAGTGATAGCGCCATTTCTCCAGAAGCTTCCTCATAAATTTGACGTTTGTCCTTGCTTCAGTTTGAGCAGAAGTTATATTCCTCTTATAGAGGATCTTTTCAAAGTGCTTTCTTCTTAGTACTTCAAACTAGATCCTGTTCAGACATATAGTAGTGCAAGTTTTATTTTAATACCAAAAGGTTTTGAAATCCATGCATATTTTTTTCATCATACACATTTTCCATGAGCCTTTTGAACACTCTTTGTGTATGTATATATATTTTTTATACACATGTGTATTTAACTAAAATTGACTATTCATCAATATTATATCTGACATCCTTGAAATTATCAATAATCATTGATTGTAAGAACATACATTTGACTCTTAAAATTATTTTCCATTATAGCATACTACTTAGAATTATTAATATTTTATATCTTAAGAATTTTTCTTATAGATCTCAGAATATTATTAATATCTTAAAATGTATTATCAATATTCATATAAATAAGATATTTTGGCTGTAACTTGACATGAGCATCTCCTTATGTATTTCATATATTGAGATTTCTTAGTTGAAATATAATTATATACTGTATTTATTATTGCAAAAGTCAAATACAATAATTTGTGATGATGGTAATTTATGCATAAAATAATGAGGAACTTTCAAGTCACTAACAAATATACATAGAGATTGAAAAGTGATAGCAAAAATAACTGCAAGTTCATTAGGTAGATATTGCTAGAATGATCATTGTGAGATTCGTAAGTGGATATAGGTTAAAAATTATTTAAATTAAAATTTAAATTATATTTAAGGCAGTATAAGGCAGGATAATAAAGATTAGATAATATCACAAATCCAAACTTTGAAGAAATATAAGTGGTATTTATAACATAAAACAGCATAAATTTTAAAAGCTATATTTTTAAAAATTCTTAATTAAATGCTGACTTGATCTTTAATTTTTCTAAATAAAAATCCTATTTGGGCATTCTCAACATCTTGTAAAAGTGAAGTAAAAGTAGAATATCCACTTGGTGTCTTCAAAATTTAAAATAAATAATATATCCAATACCACAAAAATAACATCAGTGATACACATTACTTTAGGTATCATGAAAAGTATGTAGATTAAAAATAATGGAAAGCATATTGGAGAGAAATAGGGTACTCGGATATTGCAAAGGTGCAGTACACTGATTGCAGCAGACATCCAATAGCTGAGTGTGCAGGAGGGATTATTCCTGTGGTTCAGTGTAAAACCTTTAAAATGAAGCCACTCAAAATGTTGAGTAAAATATTTATACTTTAAAAATTGATATATTAGATTTATTCCTGTATTGAGAAGTTAATGCTATGGTGACATTAGTCTTTGGTGGAATATTGATTTTAAGATTCGGCCATTAAGGATTTGGATAAAATATTATTTGAGTGTCTTTTTCTCTATGTATTAATTCATTCATGTATATTTACATAAATTGTCTTTCTGTCTCTGTGTCCATGTTTCTGGCAATCAATCTTTGAGACATTATATAATGTTTTCAGCACTTCAGATTTTTCACTGCTGATTCCAGGCTACAGGTGCTTCTTTCTCTCTAACTTTTATTTTCCTTATTTTCCCCACAATTGATCATTTTATTTTGTTCTTAATTGTTTTATTCATTACAGCCTAGATTACCAACTAGATGGAAAAGTGGGGCTTTCTTTTTTTTTTTTTTTTTAACGGGATAAAAGGACCTAGCAAGCACTCAAAAAATACTTTCTTGTGAAGCGATACTAATTTTATAGTCATTTCTTTCTTCTCTTGCTGGAAATAGTCATGGTCCTAATTTTAGACTATAGAATTTAAAGAGATATGAGACTGTTGAAAATACTTTCATAATTTAAATTTTCAAAACTGTATCTTTGTTATTACTTATTGACTTTACCACAAAGATATATTTGTCAAGTCCATTAGGATTTAGCTATTTTCCAAAAACAAAAACAAAAAAATTTAAAGAAGAGAGAAGAAAAGCAATTCCATTATTAGAATCTCCATAATGGTATCATGTTTTAACTATATTTTGACTACCACCTCCTGTATTTAGAGAGTGTGATGCTAAAAATACCATCTGGGACAGCTGGGTTGCAGATTACAGAAACTACAGCTGTTCTGGGGGTAAACTTTGATCAATGCCATCTGCATGCCAGTTGTTCATTACTACCATAGCAAAGCTTTTCTTTCTCTTTAAAAAAAAAAAAATGGAAATAAGGCCGCAGCATTAGACCTTTCATGCAGCATGGAGTTTCTTTCTAAAAACCCTCACAGTATGGTAATGTAGTGTAATGAAGTATATAAATGATGTGTTTGAATACAGTACCACTAGAGGAATTGACAGCGAAAAGCCAAATATATGTAGCTTAATTCCATAAGCTGCCGGAGATAGATGCAAAATCTGCAAAACAGGAGAAAATCTTCATTAGGTTTATAAATTGCATTTACCAAATGGTAAAATACATATGGCCAACACAAGTGAAGATCCTTCAAATTCAGCCTTATTGATTTGACCTGGGTCCTGAGTCCATATGTTGGGCTAGGCACTTTCACATCATAATCTCATTTAATCCTTGTAACGATCTTTGAAATGTGTATTATTTTTAATCTTTTGTAGGTGTAGGGAATAATGCTCACCCAGGGCAAAGTACTTGCCCCAAATCACCCATTTGTTCTTGTAGATTCACAATATAAAATTAAAAGTTAAAATTGGAAAACCAAATCACAAGGAGTGGAAACTAACAAAGGACAATGGAGGTGAAGGAAATGTACATGGGGTGATCTACAAATCCATCCACACTATCAAAGGACTTCCAGGGCATACCCTCCCAATGGTAGGTCAGAAATCTCACCTCCATTCCAGAATGGCAGTACATTAAAATGAAAAGACTGTGATTTTAGAATCACAAATGGACTGGCATTACTATTTTTAACCTCTAAGTGGAGGTGACAATGACATCCTCTGTAGCACATTATTCAGAAACTGTTTTTATAACTATGAAAGCATATTCTTAGCAGGCATTTCAACAACTGAAAAAATTAAGAACAATTACACTCTTCAGAGGGTGCCCATAGATTTGCCCTAAATTAATTCCCGCTAATGCTATTTCGCTGAGAAGTTAATGAATTCAGCTAAGGTGAGGGTGGAATATAGAATGACACAGTGGCAAGAATTTTCAGTGAGAGCTCCTGACTTCTCTTGTGTTGTCCCTAACTTTAACGGACTTTGGGATAATGATGACAAACATGAAGAAATAGAAAAGCAGAAATCACAAAAATGGGTCTTGCCATGAAAAACAAAGCTCATCATTCATAGGTAATCAATGGTTGAGCTATAATGAGGTCTGGGTAGAGGGCGCTACTGTCATTGTCCGCCTTACCTCATTTGTATGAGGACAAATGTGACCTGGTGGGATATAATGACCTTAAGTCATTATATCAAGTCCTGAGACTTGACCCCAGTCCCTGCTTTATGTCTATTAACCACACAACCCAGTCTTTCTGCTGAAGTTTCTTACTCTGTTAGAAAGAAGATAACGTAATTTGTCTGACTACTTCTCAAGGACACTGTGAAGGTCACATGAGGGAACAGGGTGTGAGAAAGAACTCAGTGAGCTCTGAGGGTTGGTGTGGTAGGAAGGCTTTCCTCCCTGGCTACACATTGGAATCATCTGGGGGTAGATAAAATTGCCAGTGCCAGGGCCACACTCAAGAACAATTCAATCATAATCTTTGGGTATAAGACCCAAGCATTAATGCATTAATTTTTATTTAAAGAAGCTCAGTGGATTCTCTTTGGTGGCCTAGGTTGAGACCCACAGGATTACGGGGATGTTAAGAATACTGCTAAATGCACAATGTGCTTGCTGTCTTCCTCATTCTGAAGTACATCACACAGCCTCTGTGGCAAGCCTGCTGAGCCCAGAAAGCCACAGTTCAGTGCCATCATTACTCACACCCAGTGCTGCAGACCTCCCTGCAACAGATGGGCTACCGTGGATATTAGCTTCTAGCTGTGTGCTAACTAGCTATGTGCTAATACAGTACTGCAATTGCATTAGAAAATAGTATGGACTAGGTGACAATTTGAGACCTAAGGAAAATGAGATAAAAAGGATTTATAGCATGATGTTATGAGGACAAACACCAATACAGAACACATGTCTCCCCGAAGATACAAAGTACCTAATTACAAACTATCTAAATAATGAAATATTTCCGACCCATGGTAGAAATAGTCATTTATTCACTTATACAGGAACATCTCCAGCTGAATTGCTTTTAAATAGGAGAAGTGTTTTTAAATGATATTGCCAAATTTTGAGTGGAAATATTTGTGATGAATTAAAATGTAGAATTGAGAAACAGATGTGAACTTGCTGATTACAATTATGCTGATTCTAAGGTGAGGAAATCATTCTTTGGATGGACATGGCAAGCTATCTTCACTGCATTAGGAGTTTCGAATTTTTATTTCCTGTAGTTTTTTGAAGTGTTTATTCACTAATCCTTGAAGGGCCACATGATCCAAGAATCTTTTAAGAAATGTGCTCGATAAAGACCAATTTATTTTTGCAGAGTCAGCCAACAGCTACTTACTCCTCAGTGGAACAATTAACAGTCAGCAACCCCAATACACCTCACAAAATTTTAACAATACCGTTTCACAGACACTCTGAATCTCTCCAAAAAGCAATCTTCACTCCAACTTGGCTTTTTCCCTGTTGTGGTATCAATTCCAGTGACAGTGTTCATGGAAAGTGTGTATGTTGCATAAATGCAAGCAAAGGAAGTTGTCAATTTTAAGATATCAGTTGAGCAGAGGTCTATCATTAATCTTTGAATTTTATTTTTGAGAAGAATAAACCACACGGTAATCATAGTGGTGACTGCTGAGTGCTTGAGACATTGTTCATACACGTCCCATTTAAGAAAAAGCAATGTGGCTTACGGCTATGATAAGCCCGTCATATATCTTATACCTGCTTGTCAGCCACATACCTGACAATTCCTCTTTGCTCTGAAACAATAAGATAACAACTTAGTTGGAAATTATTTAGATAATCCAGATTCCAACGATTGAAGAAGGCTCTGTTTTTGAGTCCTGAGTTGTTGTTGTTTAATTATTATTATTATTATGTTGAGTAAACTGGTCCTTTCACAGCACTGATATAATTCCCAGAGAAGCTTAGGAGAATGAATGAATTGGAACGTCTAGCTTTTATACATCTTATGGGAGCACCAAGAGGAGGAAGATATTTTTCCCAGGAATTAGTCTGAAAATATAAAGAGTTAATGCGATTTCTGCTCAACAACAAAGTGGTCAGCCACCTTTTCGGGAAGAAGGCAAGGTCAAGAAAATCTGAAACAGAGTGAAGCAGACTCCAAGCAGGATCAAAGCCAGCAACGATGTGGGGAAGTAGACAGGTGGTAGCACCGGCTGAGGCACATGTGAGCTTCCAGACGTGCTGGAGTGACCGGGTCAAAGCATTGACTGTGTGTAGGCAAATCTTGCAGCTGCCAAGCTCAGTGCAGGGTGACAGCACCAGTTGCTTAGCATGACGCAGGGAAAAGTTCCAGATTGAGAGAGGAAACAGGTACAGGATGGCTCAGGACAAGGCTGGGACGAATGAGTGTCTGTTGTTTGACTGCCATCAGGTCTCTTTGGTATTGTTTCAAGAGAGCACAGAAAGGAATGAGAATATTTTATTCTTATTAACTTCTGTATCCACTGTACTGAAATATTTACAGAAAATGGATATGTGTTTATACACCAATGAATATTTTAGGCTATGTGCTGATACAGTCCCATAAAGGGATCCAGGAAATGTTTAATGAACTGCCTCAGCATCACTGTAAAAGCTCATTCAGGTCAGTGTCTGGGTTTGAATCCCTGCACACCACTTTCCAGATGTCTGACAATTCCTTCACCTTTCTCTGCCTCAGTTTCCTCGTATGGACTATGGGGATTATGCGAGTTACTACTTGATTCCACTGTTGTGAGGATTAAATACATTTATTCTTGATAAAAACACTAAACACTAAAAAAAGCAGCTATTATTTTCTCAAAAGTCTTTCACACAAATAGTCTAAATATACATCCTGGTGAAACCACTGCATTTGTTAAGGTTTTTGCATCCTGACTGGCTGTGTTGAGTGAACTAGCTTGGAGGCAGAGGTAAGACTCTCAGAGCAAACTTCAATTAATGAATTGAATTCATCTCATTACCAGGAATACAGCAAAAAAAATGGAAAAGCTTGAAGCCATTTTTTAAATATAATCAAGAGACTGTCAAACAATTGGTACATATGTTTTAAGAAGCAAATAGAGCACAAGCAATTTAAAAAAACATGAGGTCCTGTTCCATCATTTTCCACTTGGTTTACTGCCCAAGGCAGCAAGTTCTCTATGTAACTGAAGAAAATTTAAAATGCACAACTTATAGATGTACAGGGTGCATTTCTGTAAAGTGAGCCCTTTTATGTAGCCACTGCCTGCATTAAGCTGTAGAGATTTCATGTCCGATCCATGTAGCTGTTTAGCATATACCATGCAGTTTCCAAAACTGTCTATTTTTATTTATTGTATAAATTTTAAGTATATTTGAAACAACTTGAGCATGTGAATTTACTTTTTATCTATAAAATGTATAAAATCTAAGTACCGATCAAGAACTTCTGTTGAAAAATTAACATCTGAATTGAGTTGAGTTGTAAATGTAAAATACATAACTGATTGCAAAGACTTAGTACCAGAAATATAAAATAGCTCATTAATAAATTTTGTATTTATTCCATGTTAGGTTAAATAAAATATATAACAAGTATCATCTGTATCCTTTTACATTTTAAAAATGTGGCTACCACTAACCATTTCATCACATGTAGCCTCTATTAATTTTCATCCAGAATATTCCTACCCTGATGACTACTTTGTGCTTGTACCTAGCAGTAGAGGGAGTCTTCTTCATACTCTGTAATTTCACATGGTTTGAGAATACCACCATTTATTTATTTACTCATTCTACTGGTCATTTGGATTATTTTCTTTTTTTTCTTTTTCTGCAATTTGGCTCAAGAAACAGCTTTTCTAACCTTCAAAACCCTACTTTGTATAGAATCTCTCTATTCCTAACATTGTTGCATATGGTGTCTCCAATTCTTTCTTGAGGTCATTTTTTTCTTATACTGTGTAGTTAAATGCAGTCTACTGGGCCAGCATACATTTTAATGTTTTTTTTTTGTTTTGTTTTTTTTTTTGTAGATCTTAGGAGGTACAAGTGCTGTTTTCCAACCTTTCATCTAGATTCACAGCAACAGAGGCTCTACTCTTACAAATGCTTTCTCATTGCGTCACATGTACTTCCTGCAGTCTACCCTGCAAAATTGTTTGCTGGCTACTACACCCCATTTCAATGCCAAGACCACATATTTTAGATTTTTGTTACAGCAGTAGCTCAAGTCAAGGTACCAATTTCTATTTCAGTCAGAGTGTATGATCTGCCAAAAAAATTACCCAGAATCTCAGCTTAACATAACCACAGTTTATTTCTTGCTCATGTCCCAGTACTGACTTCGTAGTGGGTAGCTACTGCTATTCACACATCAGTCATTCATGAACCCAAATTTTCTTCAAATGCCTTAACCATTCCAAACTTCTCAGTATCTGAATGGATCATCTGCATTCAGGCAACAAAGGAAGATAGACACGGGGGAGAAGAACAGTGTGGCTGTGAAACACAGTCTGGTGGAATATCCCGGGAAAAAAGCATAGCATGGGTGATATCCATCCCAGCCCTTCTCTGCAAAGTCCCTTTCAATTTCCTGTGGTGCCTTCTTAGTTAATTTCTTCTGATCTTCAACCTTGGAAGTTATCATGTATTATCTTTAATAATGTATTTTCCTCATCTTCAGGGCAATCGTTATAAATTGTACACTGTACTTCCTATATAGATCATCTACATTGCTTATCTTTTCATGTCATTTTTCTTTTTTTCCCTTTTATTTGCTGAATTCATGTGCACCTTCCAATTAAAGTTTTGTGGGTTTTGTTGTTGTTGTTGTTTCCTGTTCTTTGACTTGTTTTCCTGGACCATTTTGTCTTTCTTTGGACTTCCCTCTTCCTATTACAGAAGTTCTCAAAATGACTTAGGTTTCTTGATTGCTCACGTTTAAGAAACAACGATAGAGAAGCTGAATAGGAATTCTATATGTGTTGGTTAGCCTGTGACCTGGCAGAGTGCACTCTGTGATGATTGGAAATGAGCCAGCCAGTGAGCTGGAGCACCTTTGAATGTGAAAATAAGTCAGATTTATGCTAAGATTTCAAAGCCATCTCCAAATTCCTTGTGTCTCCCTGAACACATCTTCAGAGAACACCCCCAGGAATCATTTATAGTTGTTTTGTTTTGCTTATGTTTTAGGTGTTGCCTGGGCACACATGATGCTTGAGAGGTGGTTTTAGAGAGAGGATACGGATCACATTCTCCCATCCTGTCTCTTTTCATGCTTAAAATCTCTCCTGGGCTCTGCCCAGCAGGTGGGCTCCTGCCTCTACACTCTAAGACCAATTTTCAGCCTAATTTGTCAATAGACAACTCAGTTTACTTTCTATCTTCCAAGTACAGTTGACCCTTGAAGAACTCAAGTTTGAACTTCACATATCCATTTATACTCAGATTCTCTTCTGCTTATGCTATCCCTGAGATGTCAGGACTAACCCCTCCTCTTCCTCCTTCTCAGTCTTCTCAATGTGAAGATGATGAGAAAGGAGACTTTTATGATGATCCATTTCCACTTAATGAATAGTGAGTGTATTTTCTCTTCCTTAATTTCTTAACAACATTTTTTTCTCTAGGTTACTTTATTGTAAAAATACAGCATGTAATACATATAACATACAAAATATGTGTTAACCCACCATTTATGGTATCAGTAATGTTTCCAGTCAACACTAGGCTGTTAGTAGTTAGTCTTGGGGAAGTCAAAACTCACATACAGTTTTTCAACTACGTGGCGATCATCAGCCCTAACCCCCGAGTTCAAGAGTTAGCTGTACTTATCTCCAGTCACCACCTGATGGCTCTTCCTTTTTATATGTTTGGAGACATTTTTCTTTATTTTCAATTACATATATCAGATTTGGGAAAGGAGAGAATGTTCTTAATCTATCGTTTGAACAAATGTTCCTGGTTGTTACACTTAAATTGATGCAAGAGAGGGTATTGCTTTTTCCGGAGGCCAATTGAATGGTGAAATGGAGTTGCAGAGCATTAGGCAGAATATTGATTTCACTGGACTATTTAAGGTAAGTGTGTGGAACAGGAGTTCCGTGTTATGTTCTAGGGATTTTCAGACTCATTGCAACATCTCATTGATGGAAAAGCCAGGAATCTGCTTTATTTTTCACTCATAGAGCTCAGTCTTAGTGTTGTTTCAAAAGTGTCATTTACATTTCATTTTTATAGATTTGTTTTTCTTTCTCACTCTCTCCTCTCCTCTCCCCATCTCAAAGCATCATAAGACTTTTGTTTTGATATATTGATTATATGGAATTCTCCAAAATTTTAATGATTAAAATGTGATCCAAATTTTAATTGATGATTTAATATAAATTGCTATCAAATAACAAATATATAGGGAATATTTACTTCACAAGATATGAAATTTTGTTTTATGTATTCTATGCTAGAAAATATATTTTGGTGTTAGCTCTTCTAGCTAGCACTTACTGAATGCTAGACAGTTGATTAAGGGTTTTACATGAATTACCTTGTTTAATTCTCTCAATGGGCTTATAAAATAAAAATAGTATTAATTCCAATGTAAAGATAGTAAAATTGAGTGCTAAAGAGTTTAAATTGTTTATCTAATGTCTCCTGGCTAACCAGTATCAAAAGCAAGGTTGAAAAACAGGAATTCTGATTCAAAGTCTTAACACCGAAACAGTTGACAGTTAATGCACATGTTCTTCCACTTTGGTCATTTCAGAACGTCATTATGATTTCTGCCATGTCCACGCTGCACCAAGCTGTGGCTTCATGGTCTTTGGCTGTATTTATGTCCTGCCAATTGTATTGTTTAGGTGATACTGGCCTTTTATTGCAGTGAATTGGAAGGTGCACATGCATTCACTTTTCTATTTCACTTAAACTCATTTTTTTTTCAAAAAAAACCCTTATATTTCAAACACAAAAGGAAAAACCTCAATGTTTTCTGCGTTGTAACCAGAGTAGTAGAGTAGTAGTGTGGTGTAAGTGTGAGTGTGCAGTAAGTGAAATTTTATTGGCCACAGAATGGAAATTTTATTAAATGTTAAACCAAACAAAAGACAACTCAGCATATTCACAAATGAAGGTACACCAATTTGCTGGCCCTCACAAAATATCCCAGGGTCTGTGAGGATTCTGTCAGGCATGAGAATCTCAGATTTTCTATCCCGGTCAGTCCAATTCCCATGACTGTTTTAACATCCAATTTAGACTTAATCCTCACCATTATTTCATGATTTTTTTAAAGAGAACTGAAATGGGAAAAATTTCACTTTGCAACAAAGTGATATTGAATGTCCTATGTGGCTGTCACCTACATCAGTTGGGGTATAACCTGTCTCCTACACTTACACTTTGGGAAACTCCACTCAGTGATACTGCTCCGAAATCAATGAAAGTTTTGTTACTAAACATTTGGCCAGTTTCATTAAGATGCTCTAATTCTTGTTGTAAGCTGTTTCACCTCCCTGGTTAGCTTTATTCCTAGGTACTTTATTTTTTGTGTGTGTGGCTATTGTGAATGGGATTGTGTTCTTGATTTGGCTCTGAACTTGGACGTTATTGTTGTATAGAAATGCTACTAATTTTTGTGCATTGGTGTTGAATTCTGAAACGTTACTGAAGTTGTTTATCAGTTCTAGAAGCCTTTGGGCAAAGTCTGTGGGATTTTCTACGTATAGATTCTTATTGTCTGCAAAGAGAGAGAGTTTGGCTTTCTCTCTTCCTATTGGATGTGATTTATTTCTTTCTCTTGCCTGATTGCTCTGGCTAGCACTTCCAGTACTACACTGAAGAGGAGGGGCAAGAGTGGGTGTCCTTGTCTTGTTCTAGTTCTCAAGGGAAATGCTTCCAACTTTTGGCTGTTCAGTATGATGTTGGCTCTGGGTTTGTCATAGATCAATCTTATTATTTTGAGTATCTTTCTTCAATGCCTAAATTGTTCAGGGTTTTTAACAGGAAAGGATATTGAATTTTATCAAAGGCCTTTTCTGCATCTATCGAGATGATCATGTGATTTTTGTTGCTAATTCTATTTATGTTGTGAATCAAATTTATTAATTTGCATATGTTAAACCAACCTTGCATCCCAGGGATAAAGCCTACTTGATCATGGTTCATTAAACTTTTTGATGTGGCGCTGGATTCAGTTTGCTACGCTTTTGGTTGAGGATTTTCATCGACTAAGATTCCCATCAATAGTGAACTGGATAAAGATGTGGTGCATATACACCCCAAATCATGTCCTTTGCAGCAACATGGATGTGCTGGAGGCCATTATCCTAAGCAAGTTAATGCAAGAACAGAAAAACAAGTACCATTAAGTTCTCACTTATAAGTGGGAGCTAAATATTGAATACACAAGGCTGCAAATATGAGAACAAGAGATACTGGGAACTGCTTGACAGGAGGGGGGGGAGGGAGGAATGGATTGGAAGGCTACCTCTAAGGTACTATGCTCACTATCTTGGTGATGGAATCATTTGTACACTAAGCCTCAGCAACATGCAGTTTACCCAGGTAACAAACCTGCATATGTACCCCTGAACATAAAACAAAAGTAGAAAAAATAAAATTTAGAAATTCTTAATAAATAAAAAAGGAAGTGAGTAGAAGTGTAAAAAAAAAAGAGAACTGGTGTAATAAAAGGAAGAAGCAAGAACCCACATGCTATTTGTGTAAGATGGCTATGTTGTCTAGGAGACAATGAAGTTTAGTAAATTATTTTATTTAAAACAAAGACACTCTAGCAAACTGGTTAGGTTATCAAGTTCTTTCCTAATATCCAAAAAAGTAATATTGACGGTTTTATGAGGTTCTATGAGTTTTAACACGTATGTAGATTTGTGTGAAAACCACAATAAGGATACAAAACAGTTCCATCACTCCCTAAAACTTATTGATACTTCTCCTTTGCAGACAAACATGGTGAAAGCCCATCTCTACTAAAAATACAAAAAAATTAGCTGGGTGTGGTGGGCAGGTGCCTGTAATCCCAGCTACTCAGGAGGCTGAGGCAGGAGAATCTCTTGAACCCAGGAGGTGGAGGCTGAAGTGAGCCAAGATTGTGCCACTGCACTCCAGCCTGGGTGACAGAGTGAAACCCCATCTCAAAATAAATATAAATCAATTAATCAATAAATAACTGGGCGTGTGATGTGCTGGCTTACGCCTGAAGCCAGCACAGCAATGGGTCTCACCCAAGGCCTCTGGCAAGTACTATCTGGCTACGGTTTATTTTTATTCAAGGCCCAAGGGTTCTTTAGTCAGCAGGTGATAAAGCCTACCAGTACTGGATCCTTCCCTTCAAGGCAGCAGGTGCACTTTGGGACCAGGGTGTGTCTAGAAATGTCACCCAGGGGCTAGGACCCGAAATGGGGATCATGGGACTCTGCCTGGTGCCCTATTCTACTGTGGCTGAGTTGGTATCCAAGCTGTAAGGCAAAGGCCCCTTTATTCTCCCCTGACCTCCCCCCAAGCAGGGGGAGGGCATCTCTCCTGGAGCTGCAAGTCGTGCTGTCTGGGGTTGGGGGATGGATGATGCAAGCCAGATAGTACTTGCCACAGGCCTTTGGTAAGACCCAGTGATGTGTTGGCTTCAAGTGTAACCCAGCGCATGCCTAGTTTTGGCGGCTATTGAGAGAGACTCCTTCTGCTTGAAGAAAGAGGAGGGAACAATAAAGGGGACTTTGTCTTACAAAATGCTTGGCTACCCTGGCTGGCATCTCACTAGGTTGCATACACCCCAAGTCCACTGGCTCTGAGCCCGGCACAGCACTAGGACTTGCCCAGGAATTGCAGTTTTTGTAGCCTAAACTGCCTTTTGTTTATTTAGTACCTCAGAGTACTTTAGCCTGTGGGGGTGGTGCTATCTGGAACTCAGGTTCCGACTGCTGGGACAGGCGATTCCCCAATAACTAGGGCGGGTCTAAACCCTCCCTCTGTTGGCACTAGCGGAATTCTGTCCTGACTCGCTTTCCACTGTGACTGGCAGTACTGAGTTCCGATGCAAAGTCCCACAATCACTGTGCTATCCCTTCCCTAACTACATAGATTCTCTCTCCATCCCATGTGGCTACCACCAGGGGTTGGGAGAGGAGAGGTGTTGATAAATCAAAATTGTCTTTTCTTTCCTACCCTCTTCAGTGCCTCTTGCTTTGCAGTGATGTTAAAATGAGGCACTATGATTGCTCACCTGATGTTTGATTCCTCTGAGAGTGCTTTCTTGCATGCATAGTTGGTCAATTTGATGTTCCTGCAAGAGGGACAATTGCTGGAGGGTCTTATTCAGCTATCTTGCTCCACCTCTTCTTATAATTTTAACTATCACTTACCTAATGGCTAGAACTATTGAGCCTTTTTGCACGTGTTTATATATGCTTTGGAAAAGTGCCTGTTCAGATCTTTTCTCATTTTTACTGGATTGTTTGTTTTCTTACTCCAGACATTAGCAAGTTCTTTCCATACTCTAAATAAAGTCATTTGCTACATTTGCAATTTGCAAATATTTTCTCCTTATCCATAGCTTGTATTTTCATTCATTTAATCACGTCTTTCAGAAGCAAGTATTTTCAATTTCGATGAAGTTTTATTTTTTCTTTTATCTATTAGGGTTTTGGTGTTATATTTAAGAATTCTTTGCCTAACACAAAGTCATGAAATTTTTCTCTGTGTGTTCCTTTAAAAAATCAGTTTTACCTTTTTAATTATTTCTATTATATATTTTGAGTTAATTTTTGGTACAAGGTGTGAGGTTTATATTGAGGTTCATTTTGTTTGTTTGCACATAGATGTCCAATTGTTCCATTGCCATTTGTTGAAGAGATTATCCTTCCTCCATCGAATCTCCTGGATCTCTATTTTGTTGCATTGATCTATGTGCCTGTTCCTTCACCAACACCGTAGTCTTACTTATTGTAGCTTATAATGATAGTTGTAATTGAGTAGTGTGAGTCGTCTATTTTCTTCTTTTTTGCTCAAATTGTTTTGGCTATCACAGTTGCTTTTTATTTTTTTGTAAAAATTTTAGAATCAATTTATCCACACCTATACACCAACTCAAGAGCTCAGCTCTTCATTTGTGCTTTGATCTGCCATGATCTTTTCTCAATGATAACTATTTTATTATCCCAAAGTTCCAAATGGAGACTCCAGTTTAAATCGTAGCCTTTCTTTGGGCTGCCAATATCTTGTATTGAGAAATATCTAATATTTATCTGGAAATATCCTAATGACTAACATCTAGTAAGTTCTATCTGAGAGGGGAGGCCTTCTCCAAAAGTGACTCAGTATTTGGCACCCAGGTGTCTAAGTGGCTTTTCAACCTGAGCTTTGCCTGTTTCCTAAAAGGTTTAGAGAGAAGAGTAGTTGAAACTTATTTTTTTTTAACTTTTATGTTCAGGGCTACATGTGCAGGTTTGTTATATTGGTAAACTTGTGTCATGGGGGATTGTTGTACATATTATTTTGTCAGCCAGGTACTAAGACTAGTACTCAATAGTTATTTTTTCTGATCCTCTCCCTCATTCCACCCTTCACCCTCCAATAGGCCCAGGGTGTGTTGTTCTGCTCTATGTGTCCACGTGTCCTCATCGTTTAGCTCCCACTTATAAGCAAGAACATACAGTAATTAGTTTGCTAAGGATAATGGTCTCCAGCTTGATCCATGTTCCTGCAAAGGACATGACCTTATTCTTTTTTATGGCTGCATAGTATTCCATGGTGTACATGTACCATAGTTTTTTTCACCCAATCTGCCACTGATTGACATTTAGGTTGATTTCGTGTCTTTGGTATTGTGAATAGTGCTGAAATGAACATACATATGCATGTATCTTCATGGTAGAATGATTTATATTCCATTGGGTATATACCCATTAATGGAATTGCTGGGTCAAATAGTAGTCCTGTGTTTAGCTCTTTGAGTAACTGTCAACTGTAAATGGTTGAAGTAATTTACACTCCCACCAACACTGTATCAGCATTCCCTTTTTCTGCAACCTTGCCAGCATCTGTTATTTTTTGACTTTTTAACAATAGTCATTTTGACTGGTGTGAGATGATATTGTACTTTTTAATATGCTTGTTGGATGCATTCATGTCTTCTTTTGAAAAGTGTTCATGTCCTTTGCCTACTTTAAACGTTTTTTTTTTTTCTTGTAAATTTCCTTAAGCTTCTTGTAGATACTGGATACCAGATCTTTGTCAGATGCATAGTTTGCAAATATTTTATCCCATTCTGTAGGTTGTCTGTTTACTCTGTTGATGGTGTCTTCTGTTGTGCAGGAGATCTATAGTTCAATTAGGTTCTACTTGCCAATTTTTGTTTCCATTGCAATTGTTTTTGGAGTGTTTGTCATGAAACCTTTGTGAGGCCCTATGTCCAGACTAGTATTTCCTAAGTTTTCCTTTAGAGTTTTAATAGTTTTAGGTTTTATATTTAAGTCTTCCATCCATCTTGATTTGCTTTTTGAATATGGTGAAAAAAGAGGTCCAGTTTCAATCTTCTGCATATGACTAGCCAGTTATTCCAGCACTGTTTATTGAATAGGGAGTGCTTTATCCATTTTTTGTTATTGTCAGCTTTCAAGATCAGATGGTTGTAGGTCTGTGACCTTATATCTGGGCTCTCTATTCTGTTCCTTTGGTCTATGTGTCTGTTTTTGTCCTAGAACCATGCTGTTTTGGTTACTGTAGTCCTGCAGTGGAGTTTAAATTCAGGTAACATAATGTCTCCAGCTTTATTATGTTTACTTAGGATTGCCTTGGCTATTTGGGCTCTGTTTTGGTTCTATATGAATTTTAAAATAGTTTTTTCTAGTTCTGTGAAGAATGTCATTGGTCATTTGATAGGAATTGCATTGAATCTGTAAATTGCTTTGGGCAGTATGGCCATTTTAATGCTATTGATTCTTAAAAATGACAAAGAGGATGTTACCACTGACCCCACAGAAATACAAATAGCCATCAGACACTACTAGGAACACCTCTATGCACACAAACTACAGAACCTAGAAGAAATGAATAAATTCCTCAACACATACACCCTCCCAAGACTGAACTTAATTCCCAAGAAGAAATTAATTCCCTGAAAAGACCAATAATGCACCCTAAAATTAAATCAGTAGTAAATAGCCTACCAGCTAAAAAAAAAAAGCCAAGGACCAGGTAGACTCACAGCCAGATTCTACCAGATGTACAAAGAAGAGCTAGTACCATTTCTACTGAAACTGCTCCCCCAAAATTGAGGAAAGATTCTTTCCCAACGCTTTCTATGAGGCCAGCATCATCCTGATACCAAAACCTGGCAGAGACAGAACAAATAAAAAGAAAACTTCGGCCGGGCACGGTGGCTCAAGCCTGTAATCCCAGCACTTTGGGAGGCCGAGACGGGCGGATCACGAGGTCAGGAGATCGAGACCTTCCTGGCTAACACGGTGAAACCCCGTCTCTACTGAAAAATACAAAAAATTAGCCGGGCGAGGTGGTGGGCGCCTGTAGTCCCAGCTACTCGGGAGGCTGAGGCAGGAGAATGGCGTGAACCTGGGAGGCGGAGCTTGCAGTGAGCTGAGGTCCGGCCACTGCACTCCAGCCCGGGCGACAGAGCGAGACTCCATCTCAAAAAAAAAAAAAAAGAAAACTTCAGGCCAATATTTGTGATGGACATTAATAAAAAAATTCCTCAACAAAATACTTGCAAACTGAATCCAGCCAGCACATCAACAACCTAATCCACCATGATCAAGTAGTCTTTATCCTTGGGAAGCAAGATTGGTTCAACATATGCAAATCAATAAATGTGATGCATCACGCAAACAGAACTAAAGACAAAACTACAGGATTATCTCAATAGATGTAGAAAAGGCTTTCAACAAAGTTCAAAATTCCTTCATGGTAATAACTCTCAATAAACTAGGATTGAAGGAACATACCTCAAAATAATAAGCGCCATCTATGACAAACCCGCAGACAACATCACACTGAAGGAGCAAAATGGAAGCATTTGCACAGCACAAGACAAGGGTATCCTCTGTCACCACTCATATTCAACGTACTATTGGAAGTTTGGGCCAGGCCAATCAGTCAAGAGAAAGAAATAAAGGCATCTAATTAGGAACGGAAGAAGTCAAACTATTCCTGTTTGCTGATGACATGATTCTGTATCTAGAAAACCCCAGTGTCTTATCCCCAAAGCTCCTTCAGCCAGTAAACAACTTCAGCAAAGTTTCAGGATACAAAATCAACATACAAACATCACTAGCATTTCTATAAACCAAGAACAGCCAAGCCTAGAGCCAAATCAGAAGCACGATCCCATTCACAACAGCCACAAAAAGAATAAAATACCTAAGAACACAGCTAAGTAGGAAGTTGAAAGATATCTGCAATGAGAATTATAAAGCACTGCTTAAAGAAATCAGAGATGACACAAACAGTAGTTGAAACTATTAACATAAATCATGGCTTAAATTTACTATGATTTTAGTTATCCGGGTATCAACGTTAATTTTAGGGTTTTTTTTTTTTGAGACAAAATTTCACTCTGTCAACCAGGCTAGAGTGCAGTGGGGGGATGTCAGCTCCCTGCAACCTCTGCCTCCTGAGTTCAAGCGATTCTCCTGTGTCAGCCTCCCAAGTAGCTGGGACTACAGGCATGAGACCACACTCGGCTAGTCTTTTGTATTTTTAGTAGAGATGGGGTTTCGCCATGTTGACCAGGCTGGTCTCAAACTCCTGACCTCAGGTGATCCACCAAACTCAGCCTCCCAAAGTGCTGGGATTACAGGCATGAGCCAGCGTGCACCAGCCTATTTTAGTAACTTTTAAAGAATAATTGTTTAACTAGTGATTTTATTAAGTCTGAAGAATCAGTGTTGAGGATTTTTGTTTTTGTTGTTTTTCTAAGTAGCTTTTATAGTCACACTTGAAACATAACAAATGGGTATTTTGACCCTGAATTCCAAGCTTGTGGATGTAGGAGATAGTTTGTCGACAATCAGTTCGACTTTATTTAAACCAACAAAATGTGATATCTGTGTTTTTCAAGTTCAGTTTTGTTTATTTTTTGTTCATGCTTCTATGGGGATTAGCTCATGACGATTACTTGTCGCCACCTCCTATTCTAACATTAATCACATATGCATTAAGGAAAAAAATACCAACGTGATAACCAAATTTTGTAAATACTTCATATTCATACTCTCTCTCTTTTTTTTTTTTTTTTTTTTGAGGCGGAGTCTCGCTCTGCCGCCCAGGCTGGAGTGCGGTGGCGCCATCTTGGCTCACTGCAAGCTCCGCCTCCCGGGTTCCCGCCATTCTCCTGCCTCCGCCTCCCGAGTACCTGGGACTACAGGCGCCGCCACCACGCCCAGCTAATTTTTTTATTTTTATTTTTAGTGGAGACACGGTTTCTCCATGTTAGCCAGGATGGTCTCGATCTCCTGACCTCGTGATCCGCCCGCCTCAGCCTCCCAAAGTGCTGGGATTACAGGCACGAGCCACCGCGCCCGGCCCATATTCACACACTCTGAAGTTGGCTTGGGAACAATTTGACCTTCATTTTCAGGTAACCAGGTTAGTGCGCTAAAGGCTGCATTGTAGTACGATCTAGGACCAGGTATTTCTGAGAAGCGCCACTTACTAGAAAATTCCCGTGGGTTCTCTGGTTCTCGTCTTTTTCAAGCTTGGATACATAGTCATGTTTGCTTGAAAAGAAGCAAGGCCGACGTAGGAATCATTTATCTCTAGATTCCATCTGAAGCTCCTCCTGTTGGGGCTCCGGGGCTTGTGCCTCCTGGGCTGAGTTGCTAAGGCTATGAACAAAAGTGTCTTTTTATATTGCTGAACTGAATTGTTTCCGCAGCAATTACTTTAAAGGGAGGACAATTTCACTTCCAGTGAACTACAGGGGCTAGACGATATGAGTCAGAAAATTGGACGTAAAATGCACACAATTTTATTTTCCCAGCGACCACATGTTCCTCTAAAATTTTCTCTCTTGGAATCTTTATTGTCTAATTTGCTAAGTGTGTATCATGGGTATTTTAACTAAGTCATAGCCTATTAACCGACAATAGAAGAGTTTATATTTTAAGCATTTGAAAGATTGTACACAGTTTCATATAGGTTTGTAATTCAGTTAAATCAGGTTTTCTCAGCCGTGGCAGTACTGACATTTTGGGTGGATAATTCTTTGCTTTGGTTGGGGGCAAGGGGCTGTCCTATGTGCTGTTGGATGTGTAGCAGCATCCCTGGCCTCTACCCACCAGACGTCAGCAACTCTTTCCCTCTGTCTCCAGTCAGAACAATCACAAATGTCTCCAGACACTGTTAGCTGACACTGGGGAGTAGCAAAGCGAAACTGTCCCTAGCCGAGAACTACTGAGTTAGAAAATGGTAGCAGTAAGCAGCAATGTGTGTTTGCAGTGTTTGTGACTTCAGTTTGGAAATAAAGTCTTAAAGACCAAAAAAATTACATTTTGGAAAAATTGTGTTAAAGCCTTTACAGTGAAGGTGAGCTATAAAATGCATTGGCATTTACATTAAATGGATGTATTAAAGTAGTTCAATGTCATAAATTTCCCAAGTCCCCACTATCTCTTTTCAAGCACGGATGACAAAACCATGAGTTGCTCATATGTATCAAATTCACTTACTTTTGTGATTTAATTTTGCCATAAAATATTGACTTTTCCTTTATAGACAAGTTTATTCTTCGGGCTGTTGGATATTTGTATTTTATGCTGAACTCAACGGACTATAATAGAGCAGCTATTTGTGGAATCATGTGAAAATATTCATGGCATTTTATTTTAGAGTCACACATCTTCATATTCAGTGCTGCAATTTGATGCAATTCACTTATGAAATGCATCTGTTTTTCCTGTTTTTTAAAACTCACTTTCATTCAAGTACCTCAGCAGGAGGTCTCTAATAGCTGTGGTGTACTATTTTTCTGTTGGACTTTGCTTGTCTCTCTACAGAAGGCTAGTGACTAGTCATCTGATGCTGCCTCCTCTTCTCTCTATTGTGTGGTATGTGAAGTCGGACTGACTTTTCTTAGATTTAAAATGGAGGATAGAATTATTCTCTTGATACAGTAACTCTAAATTTTTTTCATTCATAGGAGGATTATTTAAGACTCAAGGATATGAATGAAAGGAAGTAGCATGATCTGTTACAGGGTAATTTTTTATTAGGAAGTAAAACATTTGAAACAGTAACATTTACATCACATAATTTGATATTTCTACTTCCAGATAAATAAACCTCAGGTAATTCAGAAGTAGTAAGGAATGTTTCCACAATTTCAAAAAGTATTTGCTATTGTAATACAACTTAATTATGTGTAAAATATAAAAATTTTAGTTTGTTCTTTTGAATAACCACTTATTAAAATGGTAAGGAGATCTGGTGTTAAAATAAAACATTTACTATACTGAAAACCCAGTTGAAAATGGTCACTTCTTTTTTTTGGAAAGCATTGCTTACAGAATTGTAAATAACATAATGACAGTCTAAAATAGCCTTTGCAAGTGGAAACATAATCCACCTTTTTCCTGTCTTTGCGAAGGTGACTTTCACCACTGTATTTAGACACAGACTAGCTAGGTACTGCAAGGGATTACATACATGTATGTATGTATGTATGTATGCATGTATTTCCTTAGGGATGAAGTTTCACTCTTGTTGCCCAGTCTGGAGTGCAAAACTAAACAAACCACACACCCAAGAAAATAACGTGATTTTTAATTTCTCTGTAACTTAAAAGAATAGTAGTAACTTCATTCTTTCTGTATGGGTATAAAGCTCATCAAACAAGTCTGTTCTAGGGCCAGGGGTCATGAGACACAGTGGGGAGGCTGCCAACTTAGAAGCCCATGACCCAGGGAGGTATCAAAGCACAGGAGGTTGGAGTGGGATGGTTTTGGGGAAGCACTGCTCGCCAGTGGAAATGGCTTACACCTGGGAGTAGGGGAACCAGGAATTTTCAAATGTTTCTGTTTATTTTCAGCACACTTTAAAATACTACTAGTTTACATGTACTACCCCAAGGGATTAGCAGACAGGAGCAAAACTAACCCGGTGCCCAGGGATGCCAGCACATTCATTTACCTTTTGTAAGCTCTTAAAGCACCCATAAGGCACCCCAAATACACTATTCTCTTACTTGCCCCTCAGCGCTCAGCAGTTTTGGCGGAACTGTTTCCTGCCTTCACAATGCTCTCTCATTGACGCCCATGACAAAATCCATGAACGCCCCAGGCGACGTGGTCATTCCCAGCCTCCCTGCCCTGAGCTCCCAGCCCACAGCACCAACTCCAGGCTGGCCTCATGAGTTACTCAGCTGAACACTTGCAGATGCTGTTCTGTACCAGGTGAGCAATGATATTTGCTCACCCACTGAGCCCTGTGAAAAGGCTCCAAGCCCTTCATCTCATCAAGGGGCAGTGAACATGGACCAGTCCATGGAACAGTGCTCCCTGCCCCATCCCTGCACGTGGCAATCATTACCAATCCATTAGCACAACAGTCCCAGTGAGTGCTTGGACTTAGTCCTCCCTCACACACGGCAGACATTACCAATTAACACACTATTCCCAGTGAGGGCTTGAACTGAGTCCTCCCTCACACATGGCAGACATTACCAATTAACACACTATTCCCAGTGAGGGCTTGAACTGAGTCCTCCCTCACACGTGGCAGACATTACCAATTAGCACACTATTCCCAGTGAGTGCTTGGACTGAGTCCCTCCCTCACACATGGCAGGCATTACCAATTAGCACACTATTCCCAGTGAGTGCTTGAACTGAGTCCTCCCTCACACGTGGCAAACATTGCCAATTAGCACACTATTCCCAGTGAGTGCTTGGACTGAGTACCTCCCTCATATGTGGCAGACATTACCAATTAACTATTCCCAGTGAGTGCTTGGACTGAGTACCTCCCTCACATGTGGCAGACATTACCAATTAACACACTATTCCCAGTGAGTGCTTGGACTGAGTCCTTCATCAAACAGCCCACAGAAAGCCATTGCGAATTTATTAAGTTAGGACTCTAGTTGAAAGCTTTATACCATCCTTATGCTGATTCTCTCTTTGTCACTGTGGAGTGGTGTCATCTTTGGCTAACTGCACCTGTTGATCTTGACTTTTCCATCTGTAAAATAAAAAGGGACTCATTTTCCAATTCTACCATAATTAACCTGACTGAAAGAAGGAAGGTGGAATATATAAAATCTGATACTTTTTCCAATTTATTATTCTGTCATGAAAAACATATGATATTAGTTTGCTTGTGAGAATTTGAACACTTCACTTGCTTATTATGACTTACATGTTAGCAGGTTACTTTATTATAGTTCTTCAGAAACATTTATAACAATTCTATTTACAAAAGAAACCTAGATTATTACCCAGAAATTATTTTTCAGTGATGACCAAGAATTCTGTAAGCTAAAGTCAACTAATGATACAATAAAATGTTTTTTCTTAAAGAGCACCTTTTTCCAGCATTTTTCTAAAAAGTTTCATGTCTTCATAATTAACTATAGCTTCCAATTAAACCATTTTTAGCACTCAGTATTCACATGAGAACAATTCGAGCCAAATTCGCTTAACATATGGAGCTGCGGCTGTTACAGAGAAATGAGCTGAAGAAAGCTCTGATGCACTCCCAAGTCCCAGGTGTAGCCAGTCAAACACCAAACTGAGGGTTTCAGTCAGCTTCCAGTGACACACCATTAAAAGAACTACCATTGCTAGCAATTTGATTATGTAATAAACATTCTCTCTGGAAATGGCTAGATTTTTGGAGGAAGGGACAGAACCGTACTTATGAGGCATGAGGTCACAGTACTTACAACTACAGCCTCTGGAGACAGCTGTCTTGGTGAAGGCACTTGTGTGACCTTGTGTGACTTTGGGAGGTTATAGGACATCTTTGTACTTTGCTTCTGCACGTGTGAAGAGGGGGTTGCCCCTAGGGCGCCGTGTGCCTGTGTGGCTAACTTGGCTAATAGATGCACAGTGCTTGGGATGCTGTCTGTTAACTAGTAATGGTCTGCTACATGTAAACCATGACCCTTAACGAAGAAAAGTGTTCCAGGTTGTCATGTGTCCCTGCTCAGGAAGCAGCTACAGCATTCAGAGTTGTTGCCTGACTGATGATGAGGTCACAAGCTGGGTCAACAGTGGCCTCGGGGTCAGAAAACAAGACTGTGCTGTCAGAGATTCAGACATCCTGAAGCAGGTCGGTGATCATGAGGCCCATCAACCTTCCATTCCCCTTGAGGATTTTAGGCTCTCAGCCCCAGAGCCTCTCGCAGTGCTGAGGACTAGGACCCAAGGAGATGCCGGCTTTTGGAGACCAGCTCTTGTGTTTCTGGGCTCTCTCGGGTAAGGTCTTCAGTTCCTCACTCACCAGTGAGGAGTCTGCAAATTGGGCCTGCCTCATCTGTCCACAACAGGGCTCGGCACCTCCTCCAAAGTACCACTGAGTTCCCAGCACCATCGCCAGACACCATTCAGGACCTTTCTAATGATGCCTGGTCTCTGGGACAAGTCCTTCCCTGCTGCCATTGTCTTCAGGTCCAGGGCCTTCTCCTGAGTTCTGCGTCATCATGGGAAAGTGGTCATCTTGGTTTATTTATTTATTTATTTATTTAATTATACTTTAAGTTCTAGGGTACGTGTGCACAACGTGCAGGTTTGTTACATATGTATACATGTGCCATGTTGGTGTGCTGCACCCATTAACTCATCATTTACATTAGGTATATCTCCTAATGCTATCCCTCCCACCTCCCCCCTCTCGATATCTTGGTTTATAAGTGGGGACCCAAACCTTGGCCACCCCAATACTCAGGCTGCACACCAGACCAATGAAAACTAGAATATCTGGCCTTGAACCAGCACATTAGGATTCTTTTACCTTCTCAGATGTATCTGATGAGCAGTCATGGCTGAAGACCGATTCTGCTCCCCCAGGTGTGCTCCCAGGCCCCTGTCACCTGGGAGCTTGTTAGACATGCAGACTCTCAGGCCCATCCCACGACACTAATCAGAATCCACATTGTCACAGGCTCCTCTGACGATTTGTATGCATATTAAGGTTTGAGAAACTGTGATTTAGAAATTCCACTGTAATTTGGTAGTTCTTGGCCTGCCCTGACATTCAGTCATTCCGGAATGTTAAAAACACATTTCTGGCTTTCCCCTCAGCTTTGATGGGCCTGGAGTGAAGTATGGCATAGATTTCACAATGCTCCTCCCAAGACTAAGAACCTCTACAACTAAACTATGCTACGTCTTTGTGCTTTACATCGTTATCAACAGGTATGATGAGTAAGATTGCATTTAGAACACAACAGGTTCAAACAGAAACTTTGAAAACACAAGAAATATTTTTTACCTTAGACTTCAACCAAAGGCTTCATTTCAAGCCTCAGAGCTCTCTCTTTCCCCATTTTACATGGTGATTAATTACTACCTCACTCAATAATTTTTGCTGTACAATACTTAATGAGTTTTGACTTTTGGCTACAATATGTACTTTTAGGAAAATGTGTCATATAGTTTTTATTTTTCCTGTGTTAAGTAATGACATTGGTAGGCCATGTAATTTGCGGCTGTGAAATACATGTTTCGTTTACCTAACAGGAAAATACATTCACTTAAAGAGCAATTGCACCAGACAGGGTTAAACAGGTAAAGAAGACTTTATTCAAGACTGCTACAACTGACCTAGTACAGTGGCTTCAGCATACAATCTCGTCTATGCAGGAGGCTGAGGCAGGAGGATCCTTTGAGGTCAGAACTTTGAGACCAGCTTGAGCAATGTAGTGAGACTCTGTCTCTAACAAAATTAAAAAGAAAAATATTTAACTGGGTGTGGTGGTGCATGCACACCTGTAATTCCCAGCTGCTAGGGAATCTGAGCCAGGAGGATCCCTTGAGCCCAGGGGTTCAAGGCTGCAGTGAGCTGTGATAACACTGCTGCACTCCAGCCTGGGCAGCAAAGCAAGACTCACTCTCTTAAAACAAACAAACAAAAAAATAGACTATTACAAAAGGGAAGAGAGAGATTGAACTGAGCTCTGCTGAAACAAAAGATGGAGAGTTTCTTTGGTTAATTGTTTTGTTTGTTTGTTTGTTTTTGAGTCAGAGTCTTGCTTTGTCCCCCAGGCTGGAGTGCAATGGCGCGATCTCGGCTCACTGCAACCTGAGATGGAGAGTTTCTAAGCACTAGAGTGAACCAGTGGACAGCTGTTGGGGACCTCATGGTCAACGTGATTAGGCCATCCATGTTTAATTGTAAGATAGGTCTGTACTGTCCCACAGAGACTGTGAGATCTGGCCCCCTCTTCCTTGATTATTACATTTCAAAGGGATGGCTCCCAGGTCTTTGAGAAAGACATTTCTGAGTTTTACAACTGGCAAAAAGGTTTCAAAGAAATTTAGGCAAAAAGGTCGGCAAAAAGGTCGACATTCTGAGTGGTTTGATCTTTGGACTCTTTTTTAGTCCCTGTTGGTGCAGAATAGTAATGGGTCCAGTCTAGGACTCGAACCCTGACGGGAGACTCATCCACCCTCCTCCTTTTCTCTTCTTTTTCCATGGGAGAGCTCTCATCGGTGGTGGTCTGAGCTCTTTGGTACATTGGTGATGGGCTGGTTACACAATTTAATTTCGGCTTAGCAGAAAGGAGAGACTCTGTTTAGGCCTTAAAACTAAATAATATCCTCCATTTCTATTGGAACCAAGTATCAGGCACTTGAGTAATGAATGTTAAAGAGGAACTCTGATTTTCTATTTTCCATGTTTCTTTATGTGTATCTTTTTTTGGGAACCATGGAGAAAGAAGACCTGATCCTTAGAAAGAAATTCTCACACTCCTAGGTGCATGCATTTATTACTATTCAATACCTTTCAAACACTATAGTCACCATTTAATAAGAAACTAGATTGCAGTGTAAACTGAACAGTAAACTGAAGGGGAAATGAGTTAAGGAATTGGCCACAGTGAGTTTAGCCTCTTCTCCCCAGAAGCCCAGCTGGGAGCAAGAACAATTAGCCTCTTTCAAATGTTCCTTCTAAGGACATCAGTGACTTTTGTTTGATATATTTCGTCATGATTATCAGTCATTTTACTTCACCTACTGTTGACTAACTGCTACCCCTTCTCTATATTTTGGGGACTCACCCACATCTTCAAGTATAGGAATCTGAAAACCTTCTACATCCCTTTCTTTCTACAGTACCAGCATCCGATCAATTACCCAACGCTGATGACTTATTATTATAATTATGTGACACATAATATCCTGTCCTCCCCTTTTCATCTTCACTAGCACAAGCTTAAACTATGCCTGCCTTTTCTTTATCCTGAGTCATGGATCAGCCTCCTAGATGGCTCCACGTCCCATTCTTTCATCAATATGTCTCACATTATCCACAGACCAATTCTCCTAATGTAAAAACAGTTTTACAAGATGTAGCCTAAGGGGAAACTTGGGGAGGGGGTAAAAGGTACATGGGATCTCTTCATATTATTTATTTATTTTTATTATACTTTAAGTTCTGGAGTATGTGTGCAGAACGTGCAGGTTCGTTACATAGGTATACACGTGCCATGGTGGTTTGCTGCACCTATCAACCCATCATCTACATTAGGTATTTGTTCTAATGCTCTCCCTTCCCCAGCCTCCCCGCTACAGGCTCTGGTGTGTGATGTTCCCCTCCCTGTGTGCATGTGTTCTCATTGTTCAATTCCCATGTAAGAGTGAGAACATGAAGTGTTTGGTTTTCTGTTCCTGTGTTAGTTTGCTGAGAATGATGGTTTCCAGCTTCATCCGTGTCCCTGCAAAGGACATGAATTCTTAAAACTAAACGTGAATCAACAATTACCTAAAAATTAAAAAGTTTAACTGAAAAAAACCCAGCAACTCCCCTTTTCTTGTCAAATTCTAAAATATTTTCCTGAGTTTGCACATTCCTTTCTAAACCGGTCTCTTGCCTTTTGTCCACCATCACTTCCTAGTACACTTTGTCATCATACTTTTTATTTAGCCATATGGAACTACTTATAGATACCATAATCTTCCACTTTCTCTCACACTGTTGTCTTTGTAGATGATGTTCCCTTTGGCTTGGGTGTCCTCTGCAACCTGTTAATTGAAAAACTCCTTTTTGATCCACAAATCTCTTCTTAGTTGCTGCTTTCATAATGGGGCCTTTCTGGATGACCTCAAGTTAACCAAAATGTTTCACATTTAAAACTGTATAGCAGTTGGTATATACCCTGCTTGGGCAAATGCTTGTTATACACTAACTGGTTTTTGCATATCTCCCTACTTACTAGACTGTAGCCTCCGGTTCAAAAGGGGTTCACATGCGACCTACAGTCTAGTAAGTAGGGAGATATTAAAAAACCATTTACTGTATAATAAGCATTTGCCCAAGCAGAGGTATATATTAATTGCTATATATTTTTAAAGGTGAAACTTTTAGGGGTCTGTCTATCTCTATATTTCTAGTTGCTGAGATAAAATGGATCTCAATAAGTATTTGTTATATAAATGCATGAATCCTTTCTCTTGCTTTGATTGACAGATGCAATTTAAAATGTATTAATGTCCCCAGATGTCACCGAAATATTTATTATAATATTTCTCATGCTTCTTGTCCACTCTGAAAATTATGTGAAAGTTTGGGAAAAATAAACAGTCTTTTGTGCTTAAGATGAAAACTTATTGAAGATTAAAAGATTGAAAAAAATATTCTACAATCAGACCACATCTTTCATTCTAAACACCTAAGTCAAATAAATAAGTAATTAATTAAACCATTTTCATGACTATTTTATTGAAAAAGGTGGAAACCATGTGCTTTTACAGTTTCTATCTTTCACTTAGCTGAAAAACTTTCATATGGAATAATGAGAAGTAAATCAGTTGATTTGTAAGTTGTACAAGAGTTAGTGACCAAGGTATTGAGAATTAAATACAAAGAGTGGTTATGCAAATTACCTTAAAGCATGGTAAGGTATTTAACAGGATTAAGGAACTTAAGAACTTAAGACTTTCACTGTGGATGAAAAAGGGGGTGGCCCCTGAATGCAGATATCCAGTTAGTGGCTAAGATATAACGCATATATCTATGGGCGTGGCATGTGGACCAAAGCCGTGAAGACCATCACCCAACTCCCCTTGTTGCAATGGCTTCCGTGAGACCTCATCTATGAGGAAAGGCTGACTACCAGGGAGGCCAGGCATCTCATCCACTTGGTAGGGCGTATTTTCATGAAAGTTTGAATTTCACCATTGTCGGTATGCTGGACTGTGATGACCTCTGGCTGGACTAATAATCACATTAATGAGCCTACAAAAATGAAAACCACGCCTGGAGTTGGTGCTTGTGCCAGCTTAACACCACCCTTACGTCACCCTTTCTGAGTGTTCAAGAAAGCTTGATTTCTTATCACAAAACTTTTCACAACTGATAAGCAGATAACTAATGTGAGGTTTCTACTGAGCAACTAAAATAATGAAAGTGAAATTGAGCAGCTTAAATTAAATCAATTTTTCCCATCACTTTTGCTCATTACCATATTGTCCACATACCAGGGCATTTGATTACAGTTGTTTTCTTCTTTTTCTTCTTAACTTGGACATTTAGAATGAATTATATCATGCATTAAATTGATATTTTACAACTGAATACTTTGGCTTTTAGAACACATAATTTAATTCAAATTAATTTATATACAATAATGGCTTTATTTAAACTAATGAAACCCTTACATATGCTTTGAATATAATTTAAAGCCAAACATAATATAGCTTAATTAAAATGAATATAAATGTAACGCATACTTTTTAAACATTATAATTAATTCCTTACAGGATATATCTGAGTGAGAAACAATTTGCTGTATTAACTATTTATGTAAGAGTAATTTCTTATAAACTATTAAAATTATTGGTGGATGTTATTTGCAAGAATGAATTAACTTCTTTTGAGGACAGTGGCATACATACATCTTTGAAAGATGCCTGATTGACAAAACTTCATGAAATAATGTTTGATGGAAGAATTTATTTATTAATGTACATGCTATATGTATAACACACACACACACACACACACACACACACACACATCCCTGCACCATCAGTTCAGTATGGTGGGTGGATGGTGCTGAGTGTTGGATAATTAGAATAGCTGGTGATCTGAAAAATTAAAACAGATTGTCGTCAGCTGAGCTACATATTTTTATTTGCATGCTAGTTAAAAGAAAAACTAGTTAAAATGTCTTGTAAAATAACCTGAAAGGTGTTTTGGGAGCTGATATTCTGAGATAGATTAAGGATTTATTAAAATAGTGAAAAAGTTAAAATTGCTATTCAATGTTGCAAAAGATGAAAAATGACTATTGGATAATTGTAAAATAGGCATAATATTGAACCTTTCATGTATCTGTAGCTTTTTTCAAACTCTTTAATGTGTCTGAGTCAGTTTTCTCATCTTTAAAATGGGATAATCAAGCTTCAACACCAAAGACAGGCCTCACTTTCAGGGAATCCCCCCACTTGGCAGAAAAAATCTCTCCATCCTGTGTTCTGTATCTTAGATTTCTATTATTACACTTAATATTATACCCACTAAACACACACACACACACACACACCAAACCCCCACCACCACACACACACATAGGCACACACTGAATTTAAGTGTTTTCAAGGTAAGTGTATTTATTGCATTAAACAAGGAGACTAAACATATTTTTGATATCATTCAGTCTCTGAATTATCAGTATTGGTTCCTTAGGAAAATGACGTATATTAAGTGAAATCCTTAACACAAATGTATCAAATGATGCTTGACACAATTTAGTGCTCCGTAAATTTAGTGTTTCTATTTTAGTTTCCAAATGGTACAAAATAACCAGATCCCAGCTTCACAAGATTTCAGGCCACGCAAAATTCTCCAAGCCAGACTCAGATAGAAGCATTATGGGCATGAAAAGTGAAATGCAAAAATGTGAGAAGGAGGAGAAGGAGAGCTTCAGACTCCACAGGAGTTTATGGATGTGTCAGTCCATAAGGTAGTGCTTGGCCCAGAGAAAGTGTTAAATTCATTTCACGAATATCACCAGCATCATCATCGCCTGCATCATCTTCACCGTCGTCTGGTCTATAACCACCATCAACCTACCAATAGATACCTATGAAAGACACAGAAAAGTAAACACCCTTTATCACCATGGAGAACTGAGCTGTCAACTCAGTGACAGAATCTGGGAAGAATTAATTTTAATTATAGGGTCTGTGGTGGAGGCTGGAGAAAAACTTAGAAGACATGTTGGCTTCTCTTCAGGAAGCAGACAACATCTGAGAAAAGATAGGGAGATATTTTCTGTTATTTGCAACATTTTGTTTGTGACTCAGGCACCTGACAAGGAGATAATTAAGTATTTTTCAGGCCCAGTGATAAAGTCAGAGATACCGTAAATCTTTAAAAATAATGCACAAAATTTAGAGCCCCCCCAACTGGCAGTGTTACGGTACACTCTGAGGGATGTAGGGGCCCCCGATAAACAACATCTGCAAGGTGCAGACAGGTACATCTTGGTAACAGGGCTGGCTGTGAATCTCTGTTTGCTTGTGCTCCAATCTATTCCATATGCCAGTGGGTGTGGAGGGCTGTGTGGGTTGTGAGGCAAGAAGACACTGTGAGAGAAAATAATAGCCTGTTGCATGTTGGACCTGGGAATCAGACTGAGGGCTTTGCACACCAATCTACTTTTCAGCAGCAATGTGAGAAGACTCAACCATGATTAGGCAGAACATCAGGGCCAAAAACTAATTTTTTATCCTAACATATGTCAAACATTATGCCTTGTTCAAGGCTGAGTTACGAAATCTCCTGCACACACAGACGCACACACACGGCAAATGGGATCTAGAAAGAAGTACTACAATGTAAGTGCAAACAACATAGAAGACTAAATTTATGATGAATATATGAAACTTCTGACTTTTGCTCCAGAGATGACACACTTTTCTACACGAGTCAAAGGATATTGTCGATGACTGAATGATAATTGGCACTGCAGGAAATGATGGCAAGCTGGAGTCCACCTACTCTATTTTAAAGTGAAACTGGAAACCAGCCCCACTGCTTGTTGCTGGGTGGGTAAATGATCCCAGTACCAGCTGATCAAATTTTTTAAGTAACGCTGAATCTCTAAATTTTTATGGGTGCCATCCCAATGTTTGTAGCATTGTGTGTGCCAAACCAAACATGTCTCTGGGCCCTGTGTGCCCCAGGGGAGCCAATACGTTACCTCCTTGGTGCACTGAATGAGAATGCATTAAATAGTGAAGTCGGAAAATGTTAGAAACACAAAGGTTTAATGACCATAAATGTATTTTGCATTGGCACTGTGTCCGATCTGCTAATACTGTTTAAAAAAGTTGGGGCTAGAGTTGGCTCAAATTGATCCAGTTATATGAAATCTTCCGGGTGTAAGCCAGAAGGAGGCAAAATACAAATAAGCAAACAAACAAGTAACAGAACTATACATTTAAGAAATTAGGACACAATCAAGTTTATTTTGGAAATGCAAGTTTAGCTCATCACCAGGACATCATAAGTGATATAAAATAAACTTTTTGACAGCAAAAAAAAAAAAACAAAAAAAAACCCAAACAGGTAGTAAAATTCCATATTCATTCTGTTTTTTGAATATTAAGTAGGAATGATGCTTTTAAGGATACAATCATAAAACTGAAAAGAAAATCCACAGAATGCAAGAAAATATTTGCAAATGATATATCAGATAAAAACCCAGAATGTATAAGGAATCTTACAACTCAACAACATAGTGAAAAATAACCCAATAAAAACATGGCCAAAGAATTTGAGTAGGTGTTTCTCCAAAGAAGATATACAAGTGGTGAATAAGTACCTGAAAAGACATTTAATTAAATTAGTCATCAAATAAATGCAAATCCAAACCACAATGAGATACCACTTCGTACCCACTAGGATGGATGAAATTTAAAAAGCAGGCCACAAAAAGTGTTAGAAATAAGGGGAAAAATTGAAACCCTCACATATTGCTGGTGAGAATGTAGAATTCAGCCACTTTGGTAAACAGTTTTGTGGTTTCTCAAAAAGTTAAACAATACGTTACTATATGACCCCGAAATTCTATTTCTAGGTATATACCCAAGAAAATTGAAAAACTTTGTTTATGCAAAATGCATACACAAATGTTCATAGCAGCAATATTCATCATAGCAGTATTCATAAACCCAAATGTTCATCAATAAATGAATGAATAAATAAAATATGGTATATACATACAATGCAATATTTTTCAACCATAAAAAGAAATGAAAGTGCTGATATCTGCTATAACATGGATGAACTTTGAAAAAAAATTATACTAAGTGAAAGAAGCCAGACAATAAAAGGTTACTTATTGCACGATTCCATTTACATGAATCTGGATGTAAAATATTCAGAATACGTAAATTCATAGAGATAAGAATGGAATTGGTGATTCCTGGGGGCTAAAGGGGAGAGGAATGGGGAGTGACCGCTAAGGGGTAGAGTTCCTTTTTGGGGTGATGGCAACGTTCTAAACTTAGATTGTGGTAATTTTCACACAAATATGAATGTGCTAAAACCAACACAACTGTACACTTTAAAACGATGTATTTTATATATGTAAATCATATCTCAAAAACAAGTTACAAAAAAAAGTAGGAACAGAAAGATTCTTCTGAAATGGTACAGATTCGCAATAGGTTTTCATTTTCTTCTCTTACCAAGCCCCCACTAAAATGATAGAAGAAGGAAAATAACACAGATAAGGTGTTACAGGTGTGGCCCACACTTATGATAGACATGATGTTTTTAAATGAGAAGATCATCTCCTAATGTCACGCACTCCCCCACACTGCAAACCCTGGAGGTCCTGGCAGCAGTGACCCATGTTCTCACGTGGATACTGTGACCGGGGCTTGGTGGGCTGCGTGGCAGCCATGCGGTCAGGTGGAAGACTGTGCTCTCCAGTTGCACTGCAGTCCATGCCACTCATTAGCCTTACTTGCTTTGTCACACATATTTGTAACTTCTGGCATGAAAGCACAATCCTCAAATGAATGGGAAGCATGTCTGACAAGAGTAAGCAGCAATTTCTGGAAGTCTGGATGTGGTTGGAGGAGACGTACCTAGTGAAGTGGAGACGAGGCAGCTGCAGTCCAGAGCAGCAGCTCTCAAAATTGTTCATTCTTTAAAAACAAACACACAACAATCACCTGTTAAAAGATCACTTGGAGGCACCACCCCCCAGAGATTCTGATTTAGTTAGGTCCAGGGTAGGGTCAGAGAATGTGGATTTCTGTAGGCCCCGTCCATGAGGCAGATGCCTGGGCCCACAGACCACACACGGACCAATGCAGGTCTAAAGTACTCAGGAGGTGGTCATGGCAGAGGAGGGAGACAGCTGCAGAACCCCAGTAGAACACGGGGCCTCAAAAGCAGCATTTACAAAAGTGTGCTGGAGAGAGGCTTGGAGCAGAAGATAGGAGAAGTGAATGTTGGGAAGTAGTTTTTAGATTAGCTAACACAATCCCCTACATCTCCCAGCACCGACGTGTCCACCCACCAGGCAAAAAATTGCATAGGTCTCTCCTCTAGAACTTTGATCTGGACCAAGATGCTCACATGACAGCCCTCCAACTTACTTTCCTGCTTCCTGAATCATTACCCTAAAACAAGGCTGGTAGTTGACAAGACTTGACCATACAAACAGAGCTTACAGGCAGCTTTTATTTTTTTCATCTCAAACATAACTGAACCATTGAGACCTCCTTATATTTAGTGATATCCTCGTGATGTAAAAGATACAAAGATTAGCAACTAGAACAACTGATCACAGAAGCATCCAGAGATAGTTGAAACCCAAAGGGTAAAACAACAGTTCATCCCTAAAATAAGAACAAGATACTTAAAAAAAAAAAAAAAAAAAGAAAGCAAAAAGTACACTCAGACAATTAAAACTATGATTTAAGGAATTTTAGATTATTTAATCACTGGTAGGAATTTAAAATCAAGGAAATAGCCTAGAAAGTGGCTATTAAGGAAATAGCCTAGAAAGTTTTTCAGTGGGAATGAAAAATACGAGTGGAAACAAGAGATATGCAAGATTATTCCAAGAAATTGAAATTCAACTATTTCTAACTAATAAAAATTATTAAAAGAAAGACCAGAGAAAGTAGATGGGGAAATGGTCAAAAATCTAACAAAATTATTTTCCTAGAGTCAATGGCCAGGGGTCTATAGATGAAGTAACTTAACAAATCTCCAAAGAAATGATTGAGAACAGATGCGTGGTAAGAATGCCATTGTAATAACTGAGAACAGCAAATTTAAAGAGAAGTTCCTAAAATTTCCAGAATAATAATCACCACAAAAGGATAAGAATCACAAAGGCATCAGACCCTCCAGAAATAACAAGAAGAACTGCAAGTCAGAGGATTTATGTCTATAAGATTTTAAGTCGTACAATTTTTAACTTAGAATTTTGTTGCAGCAAGACTTTCAGTGAAGTAAAAATAAATAAAAAAATTTGGATTACAAGGAATCAGAAACTTTATTTCTACCTCTCTTTGTGTTATGGTGTGCTCTATGAAAATAAAGGATAATTCCAAAAAAATGGAATCAATAGTTGACTTCAAGCACGGGTGAAACATCTTAGAGTAGCAACGAAGGAACATAAAACCAAAACAGATGGGGAGTAGACACAGAATTCAGAAAGTAGTGGGAGCACCGAACACTCCAGTAGAAAGTTAGAGTGAAAAAGGGCAGTATGAGATGTGAGATTTTTGACACTGTATTTGGAATATATAATAAACAGTAAAGGCAAATGATACCAGGGAGAAAAAGTAACCAAGCTTGAAAGATACCATAGTTATAGTAATAAAGGTTGTTCTGAAGAAACAGACAATTGTATACACAGTAACTAAAGATGAAAACTCTCTTCGTAGATAGATGATGATAGATAGATAGACAGATGAAAGATAGACAAACAGATGATAGATGTAGATAGATAGGTAGGTGAATAGATAGATAGATAGATAGATAGATAGATAGATAGATAGATAGATAGATAGATAGACAGACAGATAAAACAGATGACAGATAAATAGACAAACGGACAAGCAGGTGATAGGTAGACAAACTGATGATTGATAAATAGGTAAATAGACAAACATGATAGATGACAGATAGATGATAGATAAATAGGTGATAGATACATGATAGATGATAGATAGATAGATAGGCAGATGGATAGATAGATAGGCAGATAGATAGACAGAAAAATAGATTTCTTAATATTCAGATCTGTAACTCCACAACTTAGGATTTTTTTCTGTAGAGACATAATTTCCAACTTTGTAATGCCATTCAATTTATTGAGCTAAGTATTGAATTGTAGATTGTCAGCAGTAAAGTATGTTTGAAGGAAGAGATTATCATATAGAAAGTGAATTGGCCTTTCTTTTAGAGACCTTGTGTTTCTTTAGTTTTATATTTGTCATCTTTGCAGATAATGAGAACTTTTGTCCGTAACATTTTTTATTTTTATGACGTCACCAGATTTTTTTCACTGCCTCTTCTCAGGAGACCAGTTAGCCAATTTAACAATGTGAAAACCCAACTTCTAGTTGAAAGGTATTCTTACAGCTTCAGTCATATAATAAAAGGTCATGGTTTAAAATGTTGGTTACTACCAATTTGGTCAGTTCAATAGAACAATGGTATAACTGACTTTAAAACTATCCTGTTGTTAAATTGCTTAGCACTGTGATGAGCAGTAACCTCATTGTATTACTGATTTCTCATATCTAAATTTTACATTAATGTCATGTTTTCTTAGCCATAGAAAAGATTAGATCAGTTGAGCTTTATGTTTAGGATGCACTCATACCACGTTTGTGTGTACACCATCAAAGAAGAAGAATTATAATAATTCAAAGATATTAAATACACATTCAAATGGCTAAGGAGTTGAGTTTTCAGTAGTCAGAAAACCTGAGATAAAATTTGCCTACTTGGTAGTCACTTGTTTATACTGGTAAAAAAATATTGGAAATATAAAGTGACATGCATTAGAGTCAGAAAGAAGGTCTGGCCAAGAATATACTGATGCAATTTTAATAAAGTAATTTTTTAGAATTTCTTCTGTTTCTCTTCCAACTAGAGTTACCCACCCCCACACACTCCCCCCCACCCCCACACACACGTTTTCATGTTTAGGAGCCTTGTGAGGTCACACTATGCATATTGTTCTATAATTTTAGGTAAATTCAGCAGTGACAAACACCCCAACACTATAAAAACAAGGCCCCATGACACCTGCCTCATCCTAGAATCTTGGTAGGCATATAGTAACCTCTGCTATATAATGAAAGATTCAGTTTGACTCCATAAAAATTTACAACCTGACTATAGAAAGTACATGAGACAAAGTAAACAGACAGGTGAGGTTTCTATATCTAACATATAGCCAATCAGAAAAGGTGAACAACATTTCCACTAAAAAATGCTGAAAATGTGCTGGATAATAATTTCAAACATCTTCTTCAATGCATGACTGAAAAAATAAGTAAATAAGGAAAGTTCTTAATTATCAAAACTGGGCAAGAACAGAAATCCAGAAGTAAAAGCCAGCACCGATCCTGCCAGCTGCCCAGGAGCCAGCAGGGAGGAGGGGCAGAGCCTCCGGTGTTGGCAGGAGGACAGACAAATGAGGGGTTCCACAGCAGCAGGACCCCAGAGGGCCACGTGCTCAGGAAGAGGGGGTGTGGAGATGTCCACAACTGAACACCTACTCACGAAGGGTCCTGACTTGCCTTGGGAAAAGCTCACCCCAGACATTTCCCCCTGACTGCATCTGCAACCACAGGTTGCTCCTCCTGTTGCAGTGGGGCCTGGATCCACACCACCTGTGTGCTTTTGAATTCGTTTTCCTGAGGAGCATACACTGAGCTCATTTTATGGAGGTTGATTTGGCAAAAGCAATTAAAATGAGAAATGTATCTTTGAGCCAGGAATTCCACTTCTAGATTTATCTATTCATATAGGTGCACACACAAGACAATATCTTCAATGATGTTTTTAAAAGTGAGAAACAAAGAAAAGAAACAACTGTATGTCCACCAATAAGGGTACAGGATAAAAACAGTAATAAATAATAAGTCTCTAATAAAAAAACAACTAAAATAATCAAAATAAAATATGAACATTTTTTAACATCTTTGAATAGATCAAGATAAATGATAGAAGTCACTGTGTTCCTTGTTCTCCATTCTGATTTCTGTTATCTGAGAAACAGGCACTGAAAATTACACTCCATTTAGGAAGATAATTCTGGAGAAAACATGTCTGCAGCCTAAAAAAGTGGAAGTGAGGAATAAAACAGTACAGATAAGTAGAAGGTTGAGGGCAGAAATCAACAAAATTCGACACTTTTTATAAGTGTAGCTGGTGTGAATCTCAGTCCACAAACTCAAGTCAGCAAGGTGTGTATATTTATAAAACTTGGGTATCCAAAAGTTTTGACCCTGAGCAGAAAATAGAAAATTCAACTTAGTTTATTTTGAAGCCCTGAAGGGTGTGAAGATCCATATTGAACATCAGGCAGTGCGAAGCCGTTCTCCTCAGACCGCCCAAACTGTGGTGACCACGCTGCCTCCAGGCCCACGTGTGCCCGTGCCGGGCTAGCCTGCTGGGTGACACTGGGGACCTGCATTCTTGCCTCTGCAGGTGCAGAGCTGGAATTTCCAATGGGAGTCTTGCTACCTGAAGGAGCTCCCAGAATCACCTCAAGTCCCGTAGCTCAATCAAGGAGGTCTAGAAGCAGCAGAGCCCCCCAGCCAAGAGACCCTGCTCTCCGGGTCGGCTCTCACCTCCCGCCTCCCCTTCAGGATGTTCTGGGATTTACCCCATCCCTTTCCTGGCTCTCAGGACTTTTCTCCTGCACAGACCCTCCAGAAAACCCAGGGTAGTCTCTTCAGGGGATGTAGGCTTTTACAAAAGACAAGGAGAGACAGACTGCTTTCATCCCAGCCAAAAACCCCAGAGGAGTGGGGGTGGAAGAGGGATTTCTAAAAGAATTACAAATCCTGGCTACTTGCTTGAAATGAGGAGAAGGAGAAAATTCCGGGAAGTACAGAAACAATGCACTATTTCAATAATGTGTCTTGGCCACATAAAGAAAGAGGATTTAAGCATGTCCAATTTAAACCATAATGAAAATGCTTAGGGCAAGAAAGCATCAGAGAAAACAGAGGCTTGTTGTCTAGTTAAAAATCAAATAAAACCGCAACATCAAATTCAAAGAGAAAGGCAAACAAGGCTTTGGAAACTATGAAAGCGAACTAACATAGACGGTTTAAAACCTGCAGCTTAGCAGTGTTGCTTCTCTGAATACAAAGGTGCCTGGTCCACGATCTCTGTTCTGAAGGTTCTGACACAGAAGACACAATATCCAAGAAAGGAGCGCAGGGGTTCTCCACTCTGCTTATTCCTCCCTGGGGGACGTTGTCCTCGAAGCAGCTGGAGAGTCCTCGCTCTCACAGTGAGGCCACTTGCCCAGACAGATCAAATTCACCAAGATGCCACTGCAAATAGACATCGTTCCCTTCAGAATCCTGGCTAAATAGAGAGCAGGTGGTAGTGGTTATCATCTCCTAAATCAAGTTCCTTTTCAAGAACAGCAATTGTGTTTTTCCCTACATTGTAAAATGTTAACCGGAATATATAAGATTACTTTCTTTCACATTTCTCCATCCTGATTAACATTTGCTAGTAAACAAACAAACAAAACTTATAAATGCATTACTGGGAGATAATGAGTGAAAATGTCTCCTAGAGTTTCGTTGTGATAAGAAACAGAAACCCGGATTGGCTGTTGGAGATGGAAAAAGCTACAAGTAGAGAGATTTGTGGTTTTATGTTTGTTTTATTTTTGCCCCTTTGGGGGAATTGATGTGTGAGTGAACGGGCATGATACTATAAAAGAGGAAATGATGAAGCAAAAGTGGGAGGCAAGAATTGCTAGCCCCATCTTTGAGAAGAGGAGAGGGAGTAATTCCCAGTGGGTTCCTGGAGTAGTTGGCCTTAGCCAGGAATATATTGGTTCATGTAGGAACCGGAGCATGCAGAAGATGAACATTGATGCTAGTCATTGCGGAGGGCATCATGGGCTCCAAGAAGTCTTCTAGTTGTTTCTGTTTGTGAATGATAAGCAAGAGCATCAGATGCCTCCCAGCACTTCCATAGATGCCATTGCTTCTCCTTCTGTGTGAGTTACTTCTGAAAAACTCCTTTCTCCTGCTTCGTTAACCTCTTTCTCTCCATTGACTTCTTCTCTTCCATTTAATGGCATTTTTTAAGTTTGCCCAATCTTAAACAATAACAACAATTCTCCAAAATTTCTCCACTTTTGCTACTGTCATTCAACAAATTCTTACTAAACAGCTGCTGTTTGCCAGATCCTGAGCTGACGCGAGGAATCAGAGACAAATACGAGGAGGTTCTGTTCCGTGGGGTCACTAACCAGCTGGGAGGCATGGCCTCTCTTTCTCCCTTCATAGAGAGGAGTCCGAGAAAAGTTGTTTATAATTTCTGTCTCTATTTTCTCACTTCTCATTCTATCTTCTGTTTATTGCAATTTGTTTGCTGCCTCAGGAATTCACTGAGATTCTTCTAGGGTCCAGTGATCTGAATGACAAATCCATCCCTGAGTCATGTTCATGCTATATTGAATGTTGTGTGCACACGCTACAGGAACCCTCAATGATTTCCACCTCCCAACATTCATATCCTTCTGTAACCTGCTCCCTTAACTGCAGAACCTGTGACTTGCTTCTAACCAATAGCATATGGCAATGGTGATGGGATGTCTCGCCCATAGTTATGTTAAAATATGTAAGACTCCATTTGGCAGTCTGGAGCGAGAGATTCTCTCTTTATTTTTTTTTTGTTTTTGTTTTGCCATTACTTTTAAAAACTGCAATTCCTTTTACACCAACCCAATGTATACGATGACCTGAATGAGCCTGGAAGTGAATCTTCCCTAGTCAAGCATCCACATCAGAACATAGCCCAGCCAACACCTTGGTTGCAGCATCCTGAGATCCTGGGCAGAAGGCCCAGATAGGTGATACACAGACTCCTGACCCGTGGAAACTGTGAGAGAATCAATAGATGTAGTTTTAAGCTTCTCAGTTTGTGATAATTTGTTTTGCAGAATCAGAACATTACTGCATTGTACGAGTTAAGGAACATTTGTAACAGTTTACCATTTTCTCCCTCTAGAAAATTTCTTCATCCTTTTTTATCTGTATCATGTCTTTCCGATTTTTTTTTTTTTTTTTTTTGAGACAGAGTCTCGCTCTGCTCCCAGCCTGGAGTGCAGTGGCCGGATCTCAGCTCACTGCAAGCTCCATCTCCCGGGTTCACGCCATTCTCCTGCCTCAGCCTCCCAAGTAGCTGACCTCGCCCGGCTAATTTTTTTTGTATTTTTAGTAGAGACGGGCTTTCACCGTGTTAGCCAGGATGGTTTCGATCTCCTGACCTCGTGATCCGCCCCTCTCGGCCTCCCAAAGTGCTGGGATTACAGGCTTGAGCCACCGCACCCGGCCGTCTTTCCGATTTTATTGTTTATTCTGCAAAAATGTATTCCTACTCTGGTATGTGAGCTAATCTCTCCTCAGCTCATGTTCCCCTTGATGCTAATATTCCTCAGGGCTGCTCTCTCTGCACATGGTGGTGACTTCTGGATTTGCATCTCTAACTCCAATTTCTTAAAAGCCAAAGACACATATTTGAACCTAACAACTCATGCTGGACATACCTAAACCCTGATATGCCTCCTGTGCAACCTAACCAGAAATTAGACATCATCACTTAGTTTGTCCCCCAGGCCAAATTTCCTTAAGCAACCCTCTAGATCACTCCCTCTCTCTAACGTGCCTCATCCCAAAATTCTGATTAGCCGTGAGTTAGTTGATTTTAAGGTGTAAGTGTCTCCATATCTTTCCCTCCTCCCTATCTCTACTGATACTATCTTGGTGTGGAAAGTCATTCTTTCCTGGACTATTTCAACAGCACCATAATGGGTCACAATGTTCTAGACTTGATCCCATTCAATGGTCAGCCCAGTATTTCTTGAGCATTTACCATGTAATGCGGTGAGAGCTGAGAGTAGTTACGGAGTGCAATACACATCTGATGACACCCTTATGGAGTTCACTTCTCTACCATCCAAAGATGCTTATTGCTCATCAGGGAACTATAGTCTCACCTCTAAGCAGTGCTACCCAAGGTGCTGGTCTACAAAGAGATGAGGAGCTTGAGTCAGGTTGTAAACTAATGCCTTACTATCTTCTTCAACAAAGTGTATTTTTTAGAAATCAGCCGAGCTAAATGAAGTGCACTTCGCGAAGTAGTTGATTGACATTCTGGAGCAAGGTTCTTAATGTGTCTGAGGCCAGAACAAATGACTTGCAGACTGGAAGAGCATTCAGAGATAGCACTTGGGTAGGAAGGGTTCAGTGCATCTCCCGCTGTTGTTAAAATAACTTCTGTAAGAATGAATCGTTTTTTAATGCCTTTCTCTATAAATGAATTCAATAGCTTTCTTTCACTTACTAGATAATCTACAAAGTCCTGTTATTAGCACAGAAAAGACCTTAATGAAATAGCCCTTGCCTCCCTCTCTGTTTCTAACTTTATACATTTTATTATGCTTCTAGCATAAGAAGCAATTTGTATTTTTTTTTACTTTGACATTTTCTCTCCATTACGTTGTAAATTATTTCTTCTATATAAAAAGTCTTTCACTTTCTTATCTCTTTGCTAAATGCTACTTCATTCTTCAAGATTCAGGCCTGATGCCAGCATTTCTATGAACTACATTCTGCCTCATAATATTTTGTATACACCTCCAGTTTAGATTCTATGCTATCTTTAAGGATAATTGTCGTCATTCACTAGATTGAATTCTTCAGAGGCGATGATTTTGTCCGAGTCATACATGTATGCCCAGAGCATAGCACAATCTCTGGAGTTTGAAATATATGTGTAAAACAAAGCAAATTAGTCTTCTTCTCAATATCTTCACTCTTGGAGCTATTTTTTTTCTAGCTATTCAGTGCTGTCATCTGGTAGTTAGCACCAAAACATCCCATATATGTCCGTCTTGACAAATTTATTTGTCTCAGATATACTGCATTAATGTAATAATAATAATAAAACCTAACGATTGAAATTGCAATATTGTAGCACACTACTGGGAATGATATTTTTGTGGCTGATAGAATCTCATACGTTACTTAAACTATTGACTCAAACCTACCTGGCCCGTCCTGCCCATAGAGAAAGTTTACTTGGGTGATAGAAAGAGTAAAACGAAATAGAGAAAGGAATAGATTTGGAGCAGAGGTGTGGACTCATTTGTCTCTGTTTTGTTTTCTTTCTCTCTTTTTTCTTCTGGAGGCACTGATTTTTGTTGTTGTTGTTCTTTTTTTTATTATTATACTTTAAATTCTGAGCACATGTGCACAACGTGTAGGCTTGTTACGTAGGTATACATGCTGGAGGCACTGCTTTTACCTTTTCTCTGTTTACATCGGTAGGTTCCAGGCTGAAGAATTTGAACTTCCCCAGATAAGGTGAACCACACTTCTGATGAGAAGGCAGGTGTATACAAGGAGGTGTTTCTTCCTTTCTTGGTGTGTAGGGATTATTGCCGCATGGGGTTTCCTTTACTAGTAATGTACTCACCCCAATCACACTTGTTGTGACCACACTTTTCTTTCTCAGGATAAGCAGAGTAAGTGTACCATTTTGTAATGACTATTCCACTATAATCATTACCCACTTCCTCCTTTTGCACAGTGAAACTTTCGTGCTTCTCATACATCACTTCTCCACTGTACCGGGCAGAATAAATGGCTTTCTTCCAGTAACTAGTCTCAGTGGAGACAGAATAAGCACTCTCTTTAAACAGAATACTTTGCAGCCTAACATTTTGTAGTAATTTGTTTTACTGATTTTGGTTAACTATGCATACCCTTAAACAACGAGGCAATTGAATCAATTTGATGAGAAATATCAGTCAATCCAATTGTCTTTGAGTTGCCCGCATCAGAGTGGAATGCTTTAGATTATTTGGTTTTAAAAGAAAGGAATGAAATGAGAATGTCAATCAATAACTAGATATCTTTTCACTTATGTGAATTGATTCACTTTACCCGACTGATCCACACATCTCTTATTCATGAACTAACTTGCTATGTTTTAAAAGAAAATAATACTATGACAGTGAACTAAAGCAAAACGATACCTTTCTTTTATTCAGGATTAAATCCATTTGAAAGAATAACATTTATGGCCACGTATTTTGTGATTTCATTTATATTAAATGTCCAGAATGGATAAATATACAGAGACAGAAAGTAGATTAGTGTTTGTGTGGAGCTTAGGGGAGAAGAAAATAGGGAATCACTGCTGACGGGTAGGGTGTTTCTTTGGGATAATGAGAATGTTCTGGAATTGGATTGTGGTGATGGTCGCAAAGCTCTGAATGGGCAGAAACTACTGAATTCTGTATATTAAAAGGGTGAATTTTATGGTGTGTGAATTATATCTCCATAAACAATAATATACAAATATACAGAGATGGTGTTATCTATATTGTATTTCAATTT
>NW_012114252.1:18857883-18900168 GCF_000951035.1 Colobus angolensis palliatus
TTTTTTTTTTTTTTTTCTGACTATGCCCATTGTTTCAAGAACAGAAACATTGACAGTTTTTAGTTGATGAGATATCTTTAATTCATGGAGTATCAGATTTAGGAGTTCTTTATTGGCTAATGCTTTAATTTTTAGTTTTTAATAGGGATATCTGTCCCTGAATAAATTTGCTAAGATTTCCCCTGACTGGCTACACGTCCTGGCTCAGCTTCCTGCCCCTCCCTGCAGCTGCACAGGCAGTGCTGGCTGGTCTCAGAGCAGAGCAGTAGGGGCTGCGAGACACTGAGAGACACCATCAGAGGCTCAGACCCTCCTCTCCCTTTGAGAGAAACATAGCCCATTCATGCATGCCTACTTAAAGTACTAGAGTATCCCTGATGTTCCACTTACTGCTCATGCATCGTCTATAACTACAGAAGGAACTCCATCCGGTCTCTCAGTCACTTACTGAATGACCTTCCTCAGTCTTAACAATAATAAATAAGACTGAGGCAGGAGGATCATTTGGAGGCCAGGAGTTCAAGACCACCCTGGGCCACATAGCGAGACCCTGTCTCTACAAAAACTTAAAACAATTTAAAAAATTAACAATAATAAACAATAATAATAAATAAAAAATAAACAATAATAAGTTAACAATAATAAATAATAAATATTACACTAAGAAACATACAATCCAAGAAACCTCCTATGGGCATTTTTACTAGGCTGCTTTCACATGATTCACCACCTATGTCATGCGAGCAGCTGATTCTGGTATAAATCAGGTCTTATTGTGCAGATATCCGGATAACAATGATTATTTTTAAAAAGTGAAAAGATTTTTGAGCCCAAATTAACTGCACAACTCGTTTATTTTTAGCCTTTCTCAAATCAATAAACTTCTATTTAATGATCACTTAGACATTTTCTTTAAAAGATTATTTAACAAGGGCTTATCTGTACTTACAACCTGTATTTGCAATCAGTTTATGAAAAGATGAGGTGAGCAGCCCAGTAGCCCCTGATTAGTGGCTGGCAAGTCCAGCAGGTTTGTGCTGTTGTACACAATTGAGCAAGAACAAGAACAAACAACATATTCAGATTTTTTCTCCTCAAAAGGCAACATAAAAGATTCAATGAGCCTGTTTTGACTGTTACTAATAAATATCTTGATTATAAATTTTAAAAAATGTATTGTACAAAAATTGTAAAATTCTTATACCTAAGTACTTTAACAAGCCAGGCATTTGAAGTATTAATTACAAAATATTTTTTAAAAGAAATGATAAAGAGACACTTTAAACATCAATATGTTCCTACTACTAGATAAGATACTTTTGGTTTCCTGTTCACTTGAATTTAAAAGGAGACTTTAAAATAAATATAAAACATGCACACGAGAAGTTCTTGCTACTATAATGAAATCAGCTCCTTTCTATGTAGAAACTGATAAGTCTTTTGCTAGATTGTCTGTACCTGCTGTCTAATGTGAATTATATTTTAGTTCAGCATTCTTTATAAGCTGCAGGAAAAAATAGGTATTTTATCATAATCTGTGCTGGCTGTAGCTATTAGGTTTTTTTTGTAAACCTGAATCCAGGACTTAGCATATATTTCATCATTTGATGAAAAACGTTTTAAAAAGATAAGAAAATGAAAAGAAATGTAAATTAGATTTATTGTGTGAAAGACAATTATTCTTTTATTTTATAATATATTCAGACTGCGTGGAGAGGAAACTAATTTTAGCTGAATTCTTAAGAGAGAAAAGGCACCAGCGAAGCTTCTTAAATTAGAAAAAAATCTTAAAATATACAAGTTCTTTCTCTAATCCAGAATTTGTTAGACTTACTTGAATATTAATACTAATAAGAACAACTGATGGTCTTAATACTTGCATACTCTTTTCATTTTTAAACAGTTTTGCTCCTTTGTTCTGCTTACGGTTGTCTCTGAATTAAAATTTTAGAAATATTCTACAGAGATGCACTGTCTATTTCCCTGCTGTTTATTTATTTATTAAGGCCAAACACGAATCAATCCGTCCTAGTTGAGCAAAGGCACTTATTTATTCTCAGAAACACAGCACCGGCAGGGCATGTGTCTCCTAACGCAGCAGTCCCCAACCTTTTTGGGACCAGGGACCAGTTTGGGGGAGGACAATTTTTCCACAGACTGGGGGTTGTGGGGATGGTTTCACAATGACTTAAGTGCATTGTATTTATTGTGCACTTCACTTCTATTATTATTGCATTGTAATATATAGTGAAACAATTATACGACTCACCAGAATGTAGACTCGATGGAAGATGCTATACAAGTCTAGAATGTAGAAGCCCTGAGGAGTTTGTTTTTCTGCAACTAGATGGTCTCATCTCAGGATGAGAGGAGACAGTGATAGATCATCAGGCATTAGATTCTCACCAGGGGCATGCAACCTAGATCCCTCATATGTGCAGTTGACATCAGAGTTTCAGCTCCTGTGAGAATCTAATGCCAGGGCGGATCTCACAGGAGGTGGAGCTCAGGTGGTTATGGGAGCAATGCGGAGCGGCTGTAAATACAGATGAAGCTAGGCTCGCTGGCCTGCCACTCACCTCCTGCTGTGTGGCCTGTTCCTAGTAGGCCATGGACCTGTACCAGTTCATGGCCTGGGTGTTGGGGATCCCTGCCCTCATGGGTATTCCAAGAGACATGAAATAGGTGCTGCTTAGGGGCAAAAGATTCAGCGATCGACTCTGCCAGGAACTGTGGAGCTCAAGAGTGAATCAGACGTACTTTGCAGAGGGCTTGGACAGCAACGGGCCACGGGGGAGCAGTAGCAGAGGTTAAGACACTCCTCCAAGAGAATGGGAGAGTTTTGAGGAAAGATCATGTCTCATTAACTCCTACATCCACAGTGCCTAGAAAAGTGTTTGGAACGTATTAGATGCTCAGTAAATATTCATGGAATTAATAATATCTTTGGGCAAATTATATTTCTGAAAAGATTAAGAAACCTTCGGTCTTCTATTATTTAAATACATAATGGAATCATTTGATAGAGAACTGACATCAAAATTCACTATGCTAGAAATGTGAGACAAAGCTCTCCTTTTCCCCATGAGCTCTTTTATTCTTGTTTATTTAATGGTTCTTTGAGTGGTTTTATGATTGCTAACACTCACAGGAAAAAGCAGTTGCCTAATGATTACCCATATTTTTCTTGATTTGGGGGCTAATATTGTTAGCCATGTTGTTTTGAAGTGTTTTTAACCTAATCTTTTTTTTTTTTTTTAAAAAAAACCTCTTTTTGCCACTCCAGTATCTGGTTTTATTTGTGTCTATGGGAAATCAACAGAAAGTCAAAACCCCTTTTCTGCTGTGGTATCCGTTCACCTTTTAGAATTACTGAATACAATGATTTTTCTATTCATTTAAAACTAAATGGATGGTTAACGCTTTTAAAGATAATTCTGGTTGCAGAAGCATATTAAAGATGTATACAGTTACATACCATTTAATATTAGTTGAATTCAAATGGCCATCTGACTTGGGGATATATATGGTTCATTGGTTCTGATTATGCTAACTTTTAATTTCCTAATTCAGCCTTAGTGTACTAAGTACTAGACTTTCAGTATTTCCTAATTCAGCCTTAGTGCACCCTATTGAGTACTAGACTTTTAATATTTCTTTTTTTTTTTTTTTTGAGATGGAGTCTCGCTCTGTCGCCCAGGCTGGAGTGCAGTGGCCGGATCTCAGCTCATTGCAAGCTCCGCCTCCCGGGTTCACACCATTCTCCTGCCTCAGCCTCCTGAGTAGCTGGGACTACAGGTGCCCGCCACCTCTCCCGGCTAGTTTTTTTTTTGTATTTTTAGTAGAGACGGGGTTTCACCGTGTTAGCCCGGATGGTCTCAATCTCCTGACCTCGTGATCTGCCCGTCTCGGCCTCCCAAAGTGCTGGGATTATAGGCTTGAGCCACCGCGCCCGGCCTTAATATTTCTTAATTTGGCATTAAGGCATTGTATGAAGTACTAGCCTCGTTGGTGGAGGCAAATTTGCATGCAGGACATACCGTCAAGGGATTCTGGAAAATGTGATTTTAGCCTCCTTACCTTTCTAAATAGAAGTTTCAAATGGATTCAAAGAACCAATCCAGTCATCAAACACATTCATCATTAATTGATTGAGAGACAATTGCCTCCAACTCCAGGCAAGTTGCCTCCAATTCTGTGTCTAAGACAAGATGAAAGTGCAAGACCCAGTGAAGTCCCACCTGTCATTTGTCTTTCCCTGATACCACATCCCACTTCCCAGCAGAGTCCTGCCTATACTTCATTATTCATAAAGGTCTCATAAGGCCACATGTAGCTGCAAGGGAGGAAGACAGAGGGCAGGAGATCTGAAATGCCTTGATCAGCCAATATGTATTGCCTGCTTTATCCACTCAAGTGTCATTCAAGAATCAAAATAAAGAACACTTTCAAGAATTCAAGCTTTTAGGGACCACACAGTCTTATTGAAAAAAGAGCGCTTGATAATAAAATCAGCTATTTAAGAGATGAATGAAGATGCTCGGGTTACAGGATTAATGGTACATGTTGAATCCAGTATTAAAGAAAGTTATGGAGTAGGAAATAAATGGTATAAATAACATAACACCAAATCAACTCAGGCTGCAGTAGGAAAGGGAAGAGGAGTGGAAGAGAGAAGCGTTTAAATATTTGTATCTCTCATGGTGAGGAGTCAATAGAATCACCTAAAGATAATAACTTAATAGAAGTTTAAGAGCATACATAAATTAAAAAACAAATTATAATAACATAATCAAATGTATTATTGATATAGGGAAGATGAAAGGAAAAAAGAATAATTTATAATGTTTTTATGTCTTCATCTGAAACTTAAAGAAAAGCAGAGGTGAATATATCTTTATTTCTTACTATTGTTCACCAGTGTCCACTGCTTTTTTCTTTTCTTTTTTTTTTTTTTTACTTTAAGTTCTAGGATACATGTGCAGAATGTGCAGGTCTGTTACATAGGTATACATGTGCCATGGTGGTTTGCTGCACCTATCAACCCATCATGTAGGTTTTAAGCCTCACATGCATTACGTATTTGTCCTAATGCTCTCCCTCCCCCAGCCCCCCACCCCGCAACACCCCCTGTGTGTGATGTTCCCCTCCCGGTGTCCATGTGTTCTCATTGTTCAGCTCCCACTTATGAGTGAGAGCAGTATTTGGTTTCCTGTTCCTGTGTTAGTTTGCTGAGGATGATGGCTTTCAGCTTCATCTATGTCCCTGCAAAGGACATGAACTCATTTTTTTTTTATGACTGTATAGTAGTCCATGGTGGATATGTGTCACAGTTTCTTCATCTGGTCTATCATTTATGGACATTGGGTTGTTTCTAAGTCTTTTCTATTGTAAATAGTGCTGCAATAAATATACATGTGGATGCGTCTGTGTATAATGATTTATAATCCTTTGGGTATATGCCCAGTAATGGGATTGCTGGATCAAATGGTATTTCTGGTTCTAGATCCTGGAGGAATCACCACACTGTCTTCTACAATGGTTGAACTAATTTACACTCCCACTAACAGTGTAAAAGCATTTCTATTTCTCCACAGCCTCTCCAGCATCTGTTGTTTCTTGACTTTTAAATAATCGCCGTTCTAATTGGTGTGAGATGGTATCTCTTTGTGGTTTTGATTTGCATTTCTCTAATCACCAGTGATGATGAGCTTTTTTTCATATATTTATTGGCCGCATAAATGTCTTCTTTTGAGAAGCATCTGTTCATATCCTTCACCCATTTTTTGATTTTTTTTTTCTTCTAAATTTGTTTACGTTCCTTATAGATCCTGGATTTTTTTAAAAGTATTACACACATATTATTAACATTTAAAAAGAAATTTTAAGACAAAATAAACTCAGACTATAATCCTTCTAAACACATAGAAGGAAGACACACACACAAGCCGCAAATTAAAAACATAGAGAAAATGGAGAAAAAGAGAAAAAATTGAATAATTCATAAAAAGGAAATGGCTTTGGGAGCCCGAGGGCAGAGGATCTCTTGAGGCCAGGAGTTCAAAAGCAGCTTGGGCAACATAGCAAGAACCTGTCTCTACAAAAATTAAACAAGAAATTAGGGAGGTGTGGTAGCCCTACCTGCAGTGCCAACTACTTAGGAGACTGAGGCAGGAGGATCACTTGAGCCCAGGAGTTTGAGGCTGCAGTGAGGTGTGACGGTGCCACTGCACTCTATCCTGGATGACAGAGCAAGAGTCTGTCTAAGAAAAAAAGAAAGGAAGAAACAAAAATAGGAAATGAAAAGAAAATATAATGAAGAAGACAAAACTGATATCAAAGTCTCCTGTCATATCTATAAATGTAGATGAGATAAGACAAAAAAATTAAAGGAAAACATTTCTGACTTTATCAAATATAGAAGCCAAGCATTTGTACACAAAACAATGAATTCTAGAGCATACTTATAAATAAATACTAAGGACAAAAGGAAAGAAAAAGAATTAACAGACAAACATACACAAAATGAACTCAGGTGTTGTAAGATTGTGTCATGCACGGTTAAATATAAGGCAAAAATATTGAAAGACATGCAGAGATACTTTATGATGATTAATGTTCGATATAAGATAAAGATTTACAACCATCATGAATCCAGTGCCACCAATATTGTACATATTGTACACCGAATTCCAAGAAAATGACTCTTTCAAATGTCGTGCTGTGGGCTCTGATATATGTGAGATTTTATTTTGAGCACTGCATAAAGTGAGAGACACAGAAGACAGGAGACTTAACCTAGGACCATCCTACCTTGGAATTCTCATGGGAACTCCTTGAATAGAGCTGGTCTCAAAGAGCTAGCACTACTCTTTTTACAGGAAAACAATAAATAAAACTGCTGAACCAAAGAGTGCAGGAAGGAAACTGACCTGCCATAACTTCAGCATTGAGTGACCACATAATGTATCCTCCAAACTGGGGCACTTTTGAAAGGAAAGACACACTTCTTATAATTGCTCTACAATGAAGTCTGGGATAGGAACAGAAATAGTCTGAGAATTCGTAACCACAATACAGTTCTTAAGCCACTTTTCAACACAAGCTCACATTACCTACATGTCTGTGAAAAACCTATGCAAACAATTTAACTTGAAGTAGTCTCAAGGAGGTAGTAATCCTTGGAGACTGGCAAAACAAATACCATTCCTCTTTAAGGAATGCAACTTTAAAACAGGCCTAAAAGGATTTTCACAGAAAAAGTTGAATATGAGTTTAAGGAAAAATATCAGAAAACATGCAAGGAATAAAATACAATTTGAGCGAAAGCAGCAGAAAAAACAACTGTAGAATGAGACCCTTATTCAAACAATTAAATAATTCCACAGAATCCAAGACAAAGAGGCAAACATAAAAGCTGCAATTAATTACCACACTCCCTAACATACAATTTAATAATTAGTCATTTGTATAGCTACAATTAAGTAATTAGCTTAAACACAATAGATGAGAAAAGTACATAAAATAAAAACAATGACAAATAAACACAAAATAAATGAAAATAGTTATATGTGATTACATTGCTAAACTGTAAGCTAACAACTTGAAAATCAGACTAAATTATTAGGAAAGATTAAATGTCTAAAATTGATCTTGAAAATATTTAAAATCTGTACAGTCTATCACTGATGGGGATTTGGGTTGATTCTATGTCCCTGCTATTGTGAATAGTGCTCTAGTGAACATACATGTGCATGTATCTTTGTAATAGAACGATTTATATTCCTTTGGGTATATACCCAGTAATGGGACTGCTGAGTCAAATGGTATTTCTGGTTCTCTCTCTTTGAGGAATTGCCACACCATCATCCACAATGGTTAGCTAATTTTCATTCCCACCAACAGTGTAAAAGCATTCCTATTTCTCCTCAACCTCGCCAGCATCTGTTGTTTCTTGACTTTTTAATAATGGCCATTGTGACTGCCATAAGATGGTATCTCATTGTGGCTTTGATTTGCATTTTTCTAATGATAAGTGATTGTGTTAGTCAATTTTCATGCTGATAAAGACATACCCAAGACTGGGCAATATGCAAAAGAAAGAAATTTAGTAGGACTTACAGTTCCACATAGCTGGGGAAGCCTCACAATCATGGTGGAAGGCAAGGAGGAGCAAATCACATCTTACATAGATGACAGCAGGGGAAGAGAGTCTGTGCAGGGGAACTTCTCTTTTTAAAACCAGCAGATCTTGTGAGACTTATTCGCTACCACAAGAACAGTATGGAAAAAACCACTTCCATTATTCAATTATCTCCCACCTGGTCCCTTCCACAACATGTGGGAATTACAGGAGTACAATTCAAGATGATATTTGGGTGGGGACACAGCCGATCTGTATCAGTGATGTTGAGCTTTTTTTCATATGTTTGCTGGATGCATGAGTTTCTTCTTATGAGAAGTGTCTGTTCATGGCCTTTGCCCACTTTTTAATGGGGTTATTTGCTTTTTTCTTGTAAATTTGAGTTTCTTGTAGATTCTGGATATTCAACTTTTGTCCAATGAATGGATTGCAAAGATTTTCTCCCACTTTTGAGATTTTCTGTTCACTCTGATGATAGTTTCTTTTGCTGTGCAGAAGCTCTTTAGATTAATTAGATCCCATTTGTCAATTTCTGCTTTTGTTGCAATTGTTATTGGAGGTTTCATCATGAAATCTTTGCCCATTCCTATGTCCTGAATGGTATTTCCTAGATTTTCTTCTAGGGTTTTTATAATTTTGGGTTTTACATTTAAGTCTTTAACCCATCTTGCGTTAATTTTTGTATAAGGTGTGACAAAGGAGTCCAGTTTCAATTTTCTGAAATGGATAGCCAGTTATCCCAGCACCATTTGTTGAATAGGAAATCCTTTCCCCATTTCTTGTCTTTGTGAGGTTTGTTGAAGATCAGATGGCTGTGGATGTGCAATCTTATTTCTGAGTTCTCTATTCTGTTCCATTAGTCTATGTGTCTGTTTTTGTACAAGTACCATGTTCTTTTGGTTTTTATGGCCTTATAGTATAGTTTGAAGTCCAGTAAGATGATACCTTCAGCTTTGTTCTTTTTGCTTAGACACCATGGAATATTATGTAGCCATAAAAAAGGAATTAGATCATGTCCTTTGCAGGGACATGGATGAAGCTGGAAGCATTACCCTCAGCAAACTAACGCAGGAAAAGAAAAACAAACACTGCATGTTCTCACATATAAGTGGGAGCTGAACAATAGGATTACATGGACACGGGGAGGGCCTGTCAGGGGGTCGGATGAGGGGAGTGAGAGTATTAGATGGCTAATGCATGTGGGGCTTAATACTTAGGTGATGGGTTGAGAGGTGCAGTAAACCACTGTGGCACACATTTACCTATTTAACAAATCTGTACATCCTGCACATGTACTCCAGAACTAAAAATAATAAGAAGAAAGAAAATATTAAAAATCTAAAAAAGAAATTACCAAAAAAATTGTTTTGAACTTTTATTTTAGGTTCAGGGCTACCTATGCAGGTTTGCTATGCCAGTAAATTGTGTGTCACACAGGTTTGCTGCACAGATTATTTAATCACCTGGCACACTTCAGCACTGAGTGAAGGCAATGGGCATAGAACCTGATAGGTAGTTTCTTGTTGCTTACGCTGCACCCACCCTCCACCCTCAAGTAGGTCCCAGTGTCTGTTGTACCTTTCTTTGTGTCCACATATGCTCAATGTTCAGCTCTCATTTATGAACGACAGCATTTGGTATTTTTTTTTTTTGTTCTGCATTAGTTTGTTTAGGGAAATGGCCTCCAGCTCCATCCATGTTAGGACATGATTTTCTTCTTTCTTATGGCTGCGTAGTATTCCGCGGTGTGTATATACCACAGAGACAAATAGCTTTCTTTTAGAAGTAATTGAATACAATGTAACTTATTAATGTATCAAAGGAGAAAAAGCAGTATCTTGATAGAAGCTGAAAATCTAATTGATAAAATTCTACTTCATTCATGAAAAAAGTTAGTAACAAATTAGGAATTTACAAGTACTTATATTGAATCAAAACCTAGCATAATGATTAATGGTAAAAGACAAGAGCCATTTTTATTAAAGTCAGAAAATAATCACGAACACCAATTGTTCTTTATCATGGTTTGGGACAACTAGCTAAAGTATTGCAGAGGCTGGAGAAAAGTGCAATAATATTTTAAAGCAAGAGCACACAAGATCATTTGAAAGTAATGAGGAAAAATCCAAGAGAATGAACTGAATGTATTTAATGAAGTGAAAAGATAAGGAAGTTTAATAAGCTGACTGGTTGAAAAATTAATGTATGAAATGGATAGCCGCAAATATACAAACACCATCCATTTAGAAATATAATGGTTTAGAAGAATTACTTCCAAAAGCAACATGAAAGAGAGAAGAGCAGGAAGAAGCACTTTTCCTTCTCACTCAAGGTTGGACTGTAAGTAATTTTAACAACTCCTCTCTGCCCCACGCCTTTAGACAACAGCAACTTGCAACTCTAGGGCTGCTTACATTGCAAAGATCTCTATTCTCTCCCATCCCAGAGACAAACTGTGCTGTCAGTGTGACTTTGCTGAGAGAAATTGGTTCATGTGTCTATGAAAAGATTGCATACAAATGTTCAAAGCATCCTTATGATAGCCCCAAAATGGAAACTAGCCTAGTGTGCATCATTGGGAGAATGGATAAAAACTTGTGGGATGTGATATAATGGAAGGCTCTTCAGCAATAAAAGGAAAAGGACATAGTGATTGTGACATTTGCCATGGCTGAATTTCATAGCAACAAGGATGACAGAAACTCTAAACATAAGAGAATGCTGCTCCGAGTTTGAATCTGAACTTACTGCTTTGTTTGTGTACCAAGCCATTCTTGCCCACATCCAATCTCCAATATCGTTCTCCACTTCCCAAGCCTTAGTCTTTTACAAGTGGAATGACATGCTCAAATCAGTTTTCGAAATATGATTAATCACTCACATTTGTGACTATTGCTATTCATTCATTTAGAAATATTTGAGTGTCTGTGCTAGCCATCATGCCCATACAATGGTGATACCATAGTGAAGGAGACAACGCAGTCTTATGGAACTCTGGGAGGGATGAAGGTAGAAGCTATGGGTCATGCATCTTACGCATTGCTGGATCTCTAGTCCCTGGATCGTTGTAGACAATTGATAGACTTGTTGAATTGATACATGAGTGCACTGATAAATTCGTTCGAACAGAGCAAAAGATTGAGATTGATTTAGTTATTCAGCTGAAAACAATTGAGAGGCTCTCTGTGTGGCACTGAAAGACGTAGAACAGTTCCTCCTGCCAGGGAGCTGCCCTTCAGTTGTGCAGAGCCAGACAATAAATAAATAGGAGATGTGTCAGAAAGGGAGACACACCATAAGGTAGGGAGGAGGAAGGTGGAGTGATGGAGATAGGGATGCTATTTCATATAAGTGTCTAGAAAAAGATTCTCTGACAAAGTATCATTTGAGCAGAAATCGAAGGAAGGGAGGGATGGATCCCTGCAGGTATCTGGGGAAAAATCATTCCAGGCAGAAGGAACTGCAAGAGTGAAGGCCATGGGGTGGCAGATGAGGCTGACGTGTTTTAGGAACAGGAAGCCGGGCAAGAGCTAGAGTGAAGTGAGCAAGCAAGTGGTGGGCAGATGGGCCAGAGAAACAATGGGCAGCCCAGTCATGAGGAGCCGGAGGCCATGGTGATGGGGCTGGGTTTCCCATGTAACCGGCAGAGCTCACCACCTGCCATCAGCCTGACCTGAGGCTGGTCCCCTCCCTGCTATAGTGTTCGGTTAACACCTGCAGCCATGTTGTTGCTGCAGCCTCACCAAGAACAACTAGACATTTCCCTGCATTTGTGCCTGGATTCCTCTGACAGTGGTTATCACCTATAATCACACTTGCGTGACACTTTGCCTGGCTGCAGTCTAGGATTCTCCTGTTTAAGTGAACATCAAGGGACCTTCTCATAGTAACAGACTATGGTTATTGGCACTGGCTGGGGTGTCTCACTAGAAGTGATTATCAGTGTTCATCCCAACTTGGTGTTCACTGGTGTCAAATTGACAGAAATCAACCACAGTGGAAACCTAAGTCACTGCTTTCTCCCCTCTCCCTGAGGGTTGGTTGTTAAACCCTTACCAGCACGTGACCAACAATATGTCTAAACAACAATATGTCTACATTCCTCCCAATCTGCCCTCTCTTGACCCCCAGAATACTTTTTTTTTAAGAAGGAATCTCTGTTGCTAGGCTGGAGTCCAGTGGTGCCATCTCAGCTCCCTGCAACCTCTGCAACCTCTGCTTCCTGGGTTCAAGTGATTCTCGTGCCTCAGCCTCCCAAGTAGCTGGGACTACAGGCACACACCACCAGGCCTGGCTAATTTTTGTATTTTCAGTAGAGATGGGGTTTCACCATGTTGGCCAGGCTGGTCTTGAACTCCTGACCTCAGGTAATCTGCCTGCCTTGGCCTCCCTAAGCACTGGGATTACAGGCGTGAGCCACCGCGACCAGCCTTGAACCCCAGAATACTTTTAAACATACCATCTGGTAAATGTGACCAAGATCATAAAGTTCTGATTGACAAAAGGCTCACCAGAAGCAACGGAGATTTCCATTCCTCTGGGAATAGATGAGGACGGATTTCTCCTTGCTTCAAGAGGAAATCTTTCCTCGGAACTTCAGTGTGCTGGTTTCCCTTGCCTGCTCTGGGGCCCACCCCTCACTCTTGAGTTATTTGCAGATGCTGGAACTCAGTGATGTCGTTTGCACCTAGAAAAATAAGCCTGATGTTTTATTTTATGCTTTCTCCTCCCAGTGTCAGTCCAACTGTCTCCCATGCCACAACATGACATATGTAATCCTTAAGAGAACCACAGTATGCAACATTCCACAACAAAAACCACAGGACTCGGGGAAAACAATTAGGTTAGGAATACAACACTCAAAAACTTTGTCAGTGACACAGTAAAGAAAAAAAGCTAAGAGCCTAATGAGAATGAGAGCACAATTTTCACATGTTAAATGGTCAGGACTACCACAGTAAGTATGACATATTACATTGGAAAAGATCCCCGGTTGCTTGTGGAAGGGGTGCAGAAGCCACTCCAGCTTGTGAGATACTGTGAAGTCGTTGCAGTAGGGTTATTTGAAACTGGAAGAAAGTTGTAACAAGAGATGTCATAGGTGTGGCTCACCACATAAGACAAACTGAGGTTGCTGGTGATTTATGAAGCGTGTGCATTTTGTGTATTTCTACATGACTCCGGATCTGGGTGCAGTTTTGCACATACATCTAATATTTCTTGCAGACAAAATCAGGCATGAACAAAACAAAATTCACATTAAGCACAAATTGTTTTCAAATACATCAGTCATATAAAAACAAACTTGAGTTTTTCTCCACAAATGTTACAGCAGAATTGACTGCTCTTAATAATCTTTCATCATCTCTGCATACACTTGAATATATGGCACAACATCCATTTAGACTAGTGATTCTCGACCTTGGCTATCTATTAGGTGACGTAGGGACCTTAAAAATATATCAATGCCTATGTCCAATCCTGGATGACTTAGAGCTGTCACTTAGTATGTCGGTCCTGAGTACATTGTTTTATGCTTTGATAATCCTAATGTCTTGTTAGATTAGACATTAAGATTAGACTAGATTAGACATTATGTAAATTGTAAATATAAACACATAGCACTATACAATTTTCTAACTCATATATGTATTTGCATAAATAATATTGAACTATAAATCTCATAGGTTTTTTCTTTACATTTATACTATATCTGATTGCTCTCTGTGTTTCTATCGAATTAAGTACTCAGGAATGTTTTACTTATAGTACCCCCTTCTATGCATCTTTTAAATTTTCCTTGTCTATTACAGTAGTGAACATCAAGTTGCCTCAACATTTATGATCACAAAAGGAGCTGGGTTCCTCTCTCAGATCTCCCCAGGAATGAGGTTCCTGGTTCATGGAGTACCACAACTCAGTTTCACTGTTGGTGTCAGATTGTTCTCTGGAGTGGCTACACGTGTCTACATCCCTACCTGGTAAAAATGCCCAAAGGGTGTCTGCAGCTTTGGAATCAGGGACAAACTTGATATCCTAACTTCGTTACTTTTTTTTTCACCTCTGGCAATTTTGTTCACTTTCTTAGGAGCCATAGGCATGTATTTAAAGATTTACTTCAATTTATCCCACATTTCCAGTTAGACTGTGGGATTGAATTTTAGAATATCCAGGCCTCCATATTGCTGGAAGTAAAATTTTAGCAACAGTTTGTCCATTGCCTTTGAAAATTTTGTTAGGATTTGCATTGCATTGAGGCCTAAATTAAGGAAGAATTCACATCTTTACAACACTTCCTCCTACGAAGCGGAAAACCCCTTCATCTGTTCAGGTTTTATTTTTTGTCCTTTAGTCTAATTTTACGATTATCTTCATAAAGGATTTCTTCAGGGTTTGGTAGATTCATTCCTAGACATTTTTAAGTTTCTGAAGCTACTCCAAATGTTCTCTGAGTTCCTATTTTATTTTCTAATTGATTATGGCTGCTTTAGGGAAACACAACTTATTTTGAAGGTGGTTCATGCCTCTGGCAATCTTGCTCAAGTTTGGTAATAGTTCTAGAGGTTTGTTCATTAATGCTTCCGGATTTTCAAGGTAAATGTTTACATGATATACCGTCTGCATATATGAAGGGAATTTAATCTCTTCCCTTTAAGGGCTTCGGTCTCTTCCTTCATTTTTTTTTTTTTTTTTTTTTTTTTTTTTGAGACGGAGTCCCGCTCTGTCGCCCAGGCTGGAGTGCAGTGGCCAGATCTCAGCTCACTGCAAGCTCCGCCTCCCGGGTTCACGCTTCTCCTGCCTCAGCCTCCCGAGTAGCTGGGACTACAGGCGCCCGCCTCGTCGCCCAGCTAGTTTTTTGTATTTTTTAGTAGAGACGGGGTTTCACCGTATTAGCCAGGATGGTCTCGATCTCCTGACCTCGTGATCCGCCCGCCTCGGCCTCCCAAAGTGCTGGGATGACAGGCTTGAGCCACCGCACCCGGCCTCTTCCTTCATTTTCTTATAATGTGTTGCACGTTATTCACCTGTAAGAGAAACGTCTACTTTCCTTCAATCTTAGGGGGAATATTTAATATTTATCCAGTGTTTTCATTAAATGTGATGTTTGTTTTATGCTTTGAAATTTTTATATATCCTATAACAAATTTAGAGGAAGTTCTATATTTGGCACCCTAAAAACACTTTGTTTCCCACTTTAATAATGAAGTGAAGATGATCAAATTCCTTTTTGACAATATCAAGATGGTAATTTTTTCTGTTTCAATTCATTATTGATATATGTACGAGGTGAAGCCATCTTTCATTTCTAGCAAAAACCCTATTTGATTATAATATCATTTTTGCTAGAGTATACATTTGCATCTGGGTAGCAAATATATTTTTGGTAGCTAATATTTTATGTAAAATTGTTTCACCTGTACAAATATATCACATCAACTAGGATTTTCTTTACTTTTTACCACCCTTGTTTATTTTTGGTATCGGCATTCTAAGTCTTTTCTGTCATTTTCTATTCTCTGGACCATTTTATCTTCTTTGCCATTTTCTGTAGCCACTTGTATAATATAGGAATTTCTTAAAACTTTGTCAGAATTCATTTGTAAAGACACATATGCCTGTAACTGTCATGCACACACGTGTAAGTGTGTATGTGAGAGAGAGGAGCGATGCATGCATGTTCATGTGTGCAGGCTATTAAAAGGAAAAGATTGGCCGTGCACAGTGGCTTACACTTGTAATCCCAGCACTTTGGGAGGCCAAGGCAGAGGATTGACCTGAGGTCAGGAATTCGAGACCAGCCTGGCCAACATAATGAAACTCCTACTACTCTACTAAAAATACAAAAATTAGCTGGGCATGGTGGTGGGTGCCTGTAATCTCAGCTTCTCAGGAGGCTGAGGCAGGAGAATCACTTGAACCCGGGGGACGGAGATTGCAGACGGTGCCATTGCACTCCAGCCTGGGCAACCAGAGCGAAACTCCGTCTCAAAAAAAAAAAAAAAAAAAAAATCACACACACACACACACTAAAATAAAATAAACATAACATATTTTGGAATACCATTATAAAATTTTAATTTATTATTGGCCATGCCACATTTCTTCATTTCTCATTATGCTGTTTTATATTTTATAATGTTTTGGAAGATTTAACCATGCAATTTAGGTTTTCAAATTCATGGGGGGTATCATTGTGCAGAAATTTTAGACTATATTTTGAATCTTTAAATTTTTGAGTCATTTTGATAATTTAACCCTATAAAATCTGTTTCCTGCTTATTTGCATAAAATTTAAAAATCAGTATGTGGAATATTTTTTCCTATATCATTAGTCTTCTTAAAGAAACGTTTTTCCAGTTTGGTAATTAAATTTATTATATTTCTATTGTATTTTATTTTTGTCTTCTCTCTAGTATTTTCTTTCTTGGTTTGTTTCTTTATGTTTAATCTGTTGACATTTTTCTTGCTTCTGAGTTCAAGATGAGTTTATTTCCTGATAAATGCTTTAGAAACTGTATATTACCCTCTGAATTCTGTCTGCTTTCCACGCATTTTGATACCAGGAACTTACACCTGATGCCTGATGCTTGATTGCTAGTTATCGGGGGCCACCACTCCAGAGACCGGGAAGCCCAGTCTCCCTTTAGATTTCCTCCTTGCTGTGTGATGTGTCATATGTCACTGCCTGTCAAGAGCCAAGCTCTCGTTCCAAGGAGACATAACTAATGGTGAAATAATGAAGAGCTGAAACCAACAGTCACATTAAAGACCAAGCCCCACATTTCCTCAAAAGTTACCTTCCTTTTTTCTTTGTCCATTCAGGCTCATACAACAAAACACCATAGACTGGGTAGCTAATAATCTAAGGGAACTTATTTCTCACAGCTCTGGAGGCTGGGAAGTCCAAGATCATGGCACCAGGAGGTTTGGTTTCTGGTGAGGGCCCACTTTCTGGTTCACAGGGAGCACTTTCTAGGCATCCCCTCACATGATGTAAGGAGCAAGGGAATTCTCTGGGGTCTTTACTAATATTATTATTATTATTATTATTGAGAGTCTTGCTCTCACCTAGGTTGGAGTACAGTGGCGCGATCTTGGCTCACTGCAACCTCTGTCTCCCAGATTCAAGTGATTCTCCCGCCTCAGTGTCCTGAGTAGCTGGGATTACAGGCACGTTCCACCACACCCAGCTAATTTTTGTATTTTTAGTAGAGATGGGGTTTCACCTTGTTGACCAGGCTGGTCTCGAATTCCTGACCTCAGGTGATCCACCAGCCTCAGCCTCCCAAAGTACTAGGATTACAGGTGTGAGCCACTGTGCCTAGTCGGGGGGTCTTTTTTATAAGACCACTAATCTCAGCCGTGAGAGATCCACCCTCATGAAATAATCACCTCCCAAAGTCTTCATCCTCCTAATACCCTCATCTTGGGAGTTAGGATTTCAACATAGGAATTTGGTGGGGGAACACAAACATGCAGACCGTAGCACCTTTTCACCTCTCAGGGCTTTATGGTAGCAAAAACATTCATTAATTCCTCAGCTATACAGTGTGTGTACACCAGGTACAAATCTACTACAACAGACCTTCAAAGATAAACAATCAGTGGTTCCTTCCCCTTGAACTACACAGTACTTGTACTCACAGTAGGAACAGTAGGGACAGAGAATAAGGATTCTAACATGACCTAGTAAGATTAGGTCACCATATTAGTAGTCACATTAACCTAAGAAAACTTGTCTTCTAATGTAAGTGCTATTGTGACCTCCAATGTATGTTCTAGGTGCCACATTCAATCGGGAATTTAATTCATGTTTTCAGTTAAGAAAAGTATTTTTCTGCCTTGTTGATTGACTGATCATCTTGTTCCTCTTTGATTCCAATTACAGGATGTTTTCCAGACTAGTGTTTTCACTAACTGATAACCAGTAGTCTGATTTTTATATTATTTTATCTTTAACACAGCAAATCCTAGGCAAGATTTTAAAGAGAATAAATAATCTTAGATATTACACAAAACTTTGTGAATTTTTGCTGGTGCACATGATATTATGGGTTAACTATTGAATTAATATGTTTCTGATGATAGTTTTGCTTTCTTTGACATATTTGTTTGTTCTCTCAGTTAAATGATGAAATACTATGCATGTTCACCTGAGTTGTACATTGCAATAACTTGACAGCCGTGGTCTGTGTTGTCGTCTTGTTTATGGTACTGGCAATCCAGGTGTGTGGAATGTTAATCAGAGAACATCCACAGGGTATTTTGAGACTCTCAAAGAAAAGTAAAAAAGACAGTAAGTATGATTAAGGATAAGTACTCCCGAAGAAGTTTAAAGAGCCAAGTTAAAGAGCCAAGATATTTAGAATACTGTAACCACAAAGGAAGAAAGCACTCAAAACAAACAGAAAACTTGGGGCATGTCAAAAGGACCCAGCAGACAGCCTGAAGGGGCTCCCACTGGCCAAGTTTAGGCCTACACTCTCAACTGAAGGGCAAACCAAACAAGATAAAAAGTTCTGCAAAGAACATTGTTGAGATATCTACCACATTTGGAATGTGGATGTTAAAGTATCATACCAAAGGTAAATCTTCTGATTTTGATAACTGTCCTGTGGTCACATAAAATAATGGGAATGTCTCATTCTTGGGAAATACACATTGACGTATTAAAGGATCAAGGAGAATGATCTATCCAACCTACCCTCAAGGGGCTCTGAAGAAGCAAAAACAAATTGTGGCAAATGTTTAAAGAAATGGTGGATCTGGCTAAAGACAATTTGGAGGTTCTTTACACTGTTCTCTAATTTTCCTAAAAGCATAAAATTATTTTAAAATACAACCAAAATAAAAAATTGGGAAAAAGTTGCCTTATCTTCTTTTTCCGTGGTCTGAAAAGCAAGTCACAGAATCCTCACCGAGGGAGCTGAGTTCACAGTTTACTGAGTCAAAGTGTGAGTGTCACCAACATAACACATCTGCCCGTGCATAGGAGAGAGGTGGGAAGCCAGCAACTGCTGTAGGGGAACCAAGGCTTATTTATGCTTTATGTACCAGCAGCAATGCTGTTCTGCTGACAGACACAGCCCTTATTTAGTTCTTGCATGATTGGGGAAACTGATCAAAAAGTCTTTAGTTTTTAGATAAAGTAAAGCTAAATAAAATAGTGTAGACCCCTACTGTGCAAAATATCTGTAAGTGAGTGTACCTGGGTAATGCTCTTCCTGTGTCTTTCTGGCATGCTCTTGCTAACTGTATAGGTGATTTGGTTAGATGTCACCTTAATCTGGTTAACAACCAGTTGTTACCTGATGGTAGCTAACCAGAGATGAAGACAGTGTAAGGAGAAGAGCTTAAACAGCTTTTCTAGGCCTCCTGGACAAATGACAACACTTCAGCTGGTAAGAATAAGTCATAGTGATTTCTCAGAATCAAAGATTTTTCTTTTACATTCTTAACCCCCAACTTTATGTGTTACTCCAGTGTATTTGCAGCATGTGGTTTTTGGATTTTGGCAGGGGCTCTAAACTCCAAGCATAATGTGAGAACAATGGTGGTCAAAACATGCATATCCTAATAGCAATGCTAGAGATGGAAAAATCGTTCTACCAGCCCATCACCCACTTTGGAGATAAAAAAATGAACTGGAAGATACAAGAAAGTGATAAAATTGTGAGAGCGTTATGGTGTTTCTGTCTTTATTTATGTGAAAGAGGAGGGGGGCTTCTCCTCCCAGAAAGCAAATGAGAAGGGGCTCTAAGAGCGTCTTCAGAGGGCTTGGCACATGTCCCTAGACTGACAGACTTGGAGACTGACATTTGACTCACAACTAAAAATTTAAAGGCAAGCAGCTAAGACCAGAGATGCCACCTGAATGTTTGAAAAGCAAAGCAAACTGGCTATGTGGGGACCAGCTACACTTCGCAGTGAGAGGAAATGATTGGGTTTTGGGGAAACCAAGTATGACCCTTCTGATGGAGGCTGGCTTGAAGTTTGCTTAAAAGGGATACCACGATAGGTGGAACAAAGAGACCACCACAGAAGGATGGACTGCCCTGAGGCTGAAGGGTGAGTTGGAAGCAATCTGTAACAGAAGCTTGTGCCCCAGTAACTGCAGTTGGAGGGGGGACATCCTGCTAAATATAGCACAGCCAGCAAAGGGCAGCCAAAGAAAGAGAAGGCGAGCTGCAGGAACATCCCTCGTGCTTGCTGAGCAAGGTCACAACTCCTGACTGCATAAGATGGTGCCATGCCCCCCAAGCTGTTCTCCATCTGAGCCTCGTTCTGCGGCAGTCAAAAGTGGAAATCAGAAGGCCTGGAAGGAGAGAACTGTGAAGAAAGAAGCTGGCCACCCCACCTTCCTCCTCTGCAGACTTTCTGAAGCGGGATAGAACTGGGACAGGGAACAGTTTACATTGGACCAGAACTTGGGATTCTGATTGTATACTAGGGAGAGCTCTTTAAAAGCTGAAATGAGGCTGCACTTGTGACTAAGAAACTGGGAAAGCTAGAAAGCCTGACTACATTTTTTCCTAGTAACCTGGGAGAATGGTTCTGCTGGGTGAATTAACTGGGAGGGGTGAGAGAGTAGAGTGGCTTCCTGCTTCCAGCCTTTGGGATCCAGCATGTTCCATAAAGTGGTTTCATACTTAATATCTTTATTTCGAGAGTCCCACAGAAAATTCAACATCAGGATTCCCAGGACTGAGCTCTTCATTATCTAATCTTATCCTCCTTTTGTAATCCCTGTCTTGGCAAACAGGACCGTATCCCAAGCCAGCATGGGATCCTCCATTGCACGTACTGGTATTTCCACCTCCAGCCTCATGAAACTCAGCAGAGTTATCTTGCATACCACTGCAAGGTCATTGTTCTGCTAAAAGAAATGAGTTCATAGATATTCTTTTTAGCATATCACCTACGTTTTAGCCCAGGACATTGTACCCTGCATGCCAAGTTTGTACACAGCCATCTCATGAACACTCTCCTCCTGCTTGAACCACAGGCATCTACACTGATAGGCATTGTATAGTCATTCTGAATTACTGAGGGATCCCCCAAAGATACCATTTTTCATCACTCCGAGGCATCATGTCTTCTGTTGGCGTTGTCTCAAATGGTATATCCTTCTTCAGATTACGTTTTATCCTACAAAACTCGGGTTAAGCATTGCTATTTCATAAACTCTTTCCTGGCACCACATTCTAATTTGTGTGATCTGCCTTAGTCCTCCCCTCATAATCTGCAGTTTACTGTATCATAGTCCTTATCATACTTGGCCAGGAGAGCTGACTTACTTATTTTCTCTTCCTTACTGTACTTAGTGATCTTGTATGTCTTGTTTGAGATTACATTTCAGCACAATACCTGATGCCAATTATGTGTTTACATATTGTTTGTTGGCTAGATAAAAAAATACATAATGGGTGAATGGCTTTCTTAATGCAGTATATTATTATTATTTAAACCAAAAGCTTATGTTCAATAATGCTTTGCAGTTTGCAAATTGTTTGCTATGTATTATCCTATTTGTGTCTTACTTTACCAGATACAAAAAGAGAATCCAAAGTTAAGAGAAGTTAGAAAACTTTCACGGATATCAAACAGTATTTCTTTTCTTACTTTTGTAACAATTGCAACTTTACAAAAGAGTTGGAATTGAAGTACAAAACCTTTTTTTTCCCCAGAACTACTAGAGAGTCAGTGGCCAATCCATTGCCCATGAACACCAAATACTTTAGTGTTCGAGGAAGGAAAATAAAAGGCAAAACACAACCGTCAAAATCAGGAATTAATATGGATAGATGACTACCTTATAACCCTTAAACCCCATACAACTTTTGCCACTTGTACCAATGATGTCTTCTGTATCAAAGGGTCAGAGCTAGGCATTGCAGTTGGTCTCTTCAGGCTTTTTCAGTCTGAGAGAATCCCTCGGTGGCCCCCTCCCTTGTGTGCCATGATCTTGATGCCTTTGAGTAGGAAGAAGGGTATTTCTCAGTGTGGACTTTTATGCTGCTTACATGATTTGGTTAAGATTATGCATCTTTGGCAGAAGTGTCAAAGAAGTTGCACTGTTTTCTTCTCATCCATCTTCGGGTGGTACATGTTGTTGATTTGTCCACTTCGATCATGGATGAAGGTGTTGTCTTCCAGGATTTTCCATGACTAGGCTATATTTTCTGCTTTATAATTAGTACATATTTTGTGGAGCTATTTCTGAAACTATGTAAATATCCTGTTTCTCATCATGCCTTCAAATTATTGATTTATTTTCATCTGTATCAACTCAGGGTTTCATTTTCTAGACAATGGGTCATAATCTATTATTCTCATTATTTACTTTGGTGCTCCAGTTTTCTTTGAGTTAACCAGTGCACCTGTTCAGATTGGCTTATAAGTTCTTTTGACATTTCCATCATACTTGGAGCACTTCTTTGTCTCCTGGCAAAACAAGATGTTTCAGACTCACAGCCCCTGCAACCCAACCCCACCCTTGAAGCTTTCTCCAAGGAGCCTTGGTTCTTTAGTAGAAAATATCTGCTAAGTCTTCTTATTTCTTTGGGGTGTCATACCCTCAGTCTCTCTCAGTAGACAGAGCTAGTGGAATGCACATGTACACACACATTTACACTTATATTTATGTCTGTGTCTATCCACACACTCTGAAAACCACCAGTTTACACCAATATATCCAACTCCAATCCAACATCACACGAGGTTTATTCTCATTTTCTCCTTTCCCACTTTTTGTAACACTTTTCTGTGACATTAAAAAAAAAAAAAAACCTACCTCGAATCATCCTTAAGATATTTACTTTTCTGATTATTCCCCCATATGTAATCAACTTCCCATCTCCACTGCCACTTGCTTCCCTATACCAAACTGCTGGGGCTTCAACCTCTGGGCAGGCCACCCCTCTGATGATAATTTCTTCCAACTGCTGGGGCTCTGTCTGATACTAGGACAGTCAGGCCCTCCCAGGTGAACTTCCCCCATCCTCAGGCTCCCACAGCTGCCCATTCTCCACTGTCAGAACAGGTGCGTGCCTTGCTTTAGCTCACAGGGTAGAATTAGGCTTGAGTTGTTCAGCACACGAAGGATAGGGAGGAGGAAGAGAAAGAGGAGAAGCAAGACCTATGGAGCAGTTTTCAGTAGCAGGACAAATTAAGAAATATGGAGCTTTCAGTTCCAATTTGATTGCTCCTCAAACAACTCCTTGGCATCTCTTTGGTTGTAGAAGCTGAAGGGCTACAGCTGACTTCAGCTTGTGGAGCATGAAATGCCCTCTTGCTTCCTAATGGGCTGAGGGGCTTCCTAATGGGATCAGGTACAACAAAAGACTACTTGGGTTTGTTTTAAAGGGATGTTCATATTGAAGAGGCTCAAAGCGTTAGTTACTTACGTTATTTCCAATTTTTCCTTGATAAGTAATGCTTCAATGAAATTCCCGTAAAAAAAAAAGATAGTTTTATTATGATCAATTTCTAGAATTGAAATAAATTGCTGGTTCAAACACTGAATAATTTTAAAGCGACACATATACATGCAGATACATACATACACACATACACACACACATATAAAACTGTCCTAAAAATAAACTAGCTTTTACCATATGTAATATATATAGTAAAGGAAAGAAATACAAGAACCATCTTGTAACACAAAGAGAAGAATCATATACCTGTATATCTGTATTTGTACATATCACATGAATAGATTTACTCAGGATATCTAGAACTGTGCCTAACACAGAGTAGACACCCCCAAAATTTACTAAAGAAATGGTGCTTTCGAATATAGTGCTATGTCTATATTCTTTTCTGGTTATTTGAATATTTTCTTTAGGTAATTGGCTATAAATCATTGTTGTTGATTTTCTATATTTTAATGAATTGAAAGAGCTTTAAATTTATGAAAGTATTAACTTTTTCTTACATATGATTGAAATATGTTTTTATTTGCTTATTATTGGTTTTCTTTGCAATGAGAGACATAGAAAAAGGAGTTTAAATGTTTAAGTGTTAAAGTCTGTCAACTTGTGCAGTGTTTAAATGGCCTTTTTTCTTTCCCAAGTAGTATACAAATATCAACCTATTTTTTTCAAACAATTTTGTAATATTTTTGGTGTAAAGATGACGACGTATATACCCAATTTCCCTCCAAATTGCCCGCTGGTTTTTACAACTCTGTTTACAATCCATCTTTTCCCTGTGGATTTGAAGTGGCACTTTTATTATATACTGAATTTTTCAACATGCTCAAAGCCACTTTTGAATATCATCTCTGTTCCAGTAATCCAGTGTGTTATCTAGTCCCAGTTTTAATTATAGCATACCATATTTTGATATCTTATAGGGTATTCATCTAATTAATTTATTTTCATCTTTTCTCATGTGTGTTGTTTTAGAAAATCTTTAGAACCATTCCTAAAAATAATGACACTGGTATTTTTATTGGAATTGTGGGAAAAGTATATGTTTTATTAAGGTTTATAGAGGTATCATTTATTTTTAATATTCTTTTATGCCTAATAAATTCTCATACAAAAATGTAATCAATCACACAATATTAGTCAGACATTTTTACATTAATATTGCTTATGGTTAATTTATATATGTGTGTATAGATATATTTAAATTTAAATATATTTTTTCTATTCTAACTTAGCCTCTTGCAGTGAATATGTGTATTGTTGGTATAAGTAAAACTACTGATTGTATGTATATACATTTTTTACTAGTCTCCTTACTGAACTCGAGCATTACTTTATGCATGTTTAGTTTGATTCTTTGAGTTTTACAAGTAACAACTATTCCTATGTATAATGTAACTTATCTCCTTATTTCAAATATTATATATTACAATGATGAATGCTAGTAATCTGCTCACTGTCCATACCTCTCCTGCACCCCATATTTTTTAGCACTATGACACTGATTTTTGTTAGGAGTGACAAGTTGAAAATATACAGCTTCTGAGATTAAAAGAAAAAATTCTGGAAATGGAAACATGTAGGCAAGTTCCAGACACCCTTCTGGCTTTTCTGGCTATGAAACTTTAGTAAGTTAAAGAGACCCCAAGGACACCAGGTGACAAGAGAGAAAACACGGAAAACCTAAACTTCTGCAAGAGTTGTCTCTTGGGGAAACCAAAGGCATTTAACAAGCTGGGATGGTTGTGAATTCTAACAATGCAGCATTTGACATGTTGCTACATGTTTTCCACCTCTTGATGGAATCTTGAGAGGCAGGGATGAAGGGTGTTTCACTACCATGAAAACAACCCTTATGATCTAGGGATGTTCCACAATGCAACTGTTTACAGCCTAGACTAGAAAAACATCCCATACCTTGGAAGAACCTTGGAGAAAATGCCATACCATAGTTTTCCACACTCATGAATAAAATGGATGCCTTCTAAGCCAAAAACTATGGTCCTGTTTCTTAAAATATTGTTATATACATTTCAAAGTTTTATTAATTTTATGAGTGACTAATATGGTTTGGCTGTGCCCTGCCCAAATCTCATCTTAAATTGTAGTTCCCATAATCTGCATGTGTCATGAGAGGGACCCAGTGGGAGGAAATTGAGTATTGGGGGTGTTTCCCCCATGCTAGTCTGTGGTAGTAAGTTCTCATGAGATTTGATTGTTTTGTAATGGGCTTTCCCCTTCGCTCGGCTCTCACTCTTCCCCTTGCTACTACCATGTGAAGAAAGACGTGTTTGCTTCCCCTTCCACCATAACTGTAAGTTTCCTGAGGCCTCCCCAGTCATGCTAAACTGAGTCAATTAAACCTCTTTCCTTTATAAATAACCTAGTCTCAGATATTTCTTCATAACAACCTGGAAACAGATGAATACAGTGACAAATAACAAAAATTATTTATATTAGAATATAAAACAGACTTTTAAACCAATAGAACTACAAAAAAACGGGAAATGTGGTCCATGTGTAAACCAGTCACACCACCTGATGCTCACAACAAACTAAGTCAATGGCCTAAGACAGAAATGCACATTAGGACTTTTGTTATTATTCAAACTGAAAACTCAGTCAAAGGTGAGCAACTATTTATCTTACCAAAAAAAGGAGGGCATGTGATTTCAATCCAAATACTCTATTTATATCAGCATCTCTCAATGACTGTCATCAGATGATAGAGAACTGCCCCTAGAATCATATTTCCTTCTGCCTTACTCAACCATCCCCTCCCTGACTCCCAAATTGTGTAGCTTCCCATAACAAAGAAATGTTTATATTTTCCGTATCAGTAGAACTCATATGTTTCTATTTTGCTTTAACTGAAAATAGGACAGATGCATGAAATATAAGAATTTAATCAAAGGAATACAGTTAGTACATAATGGTACCAATAGATACTGGGAAGAATTTAGAAAAGCCAAGAATGTAAGCATACTGGAACAAAACTAATAAGAATCTATCTCAACCATGATGCTGTGTGATTGGGAGCGGGACATTGCCCAATTTGAACTTCTGCCATTGGTAGAGAAGACTGGAAGAGTTTGAGATAGAATGACATTGGCTCAGCCCTAAGCTTCTGTGGAATAAATTGTCAATGAGTGGATTCAGTTCTCATCCTCATCCCGAGGCTTTGATGAACAAAACTGATTTGTCAGCACATGAGCTACTTGTTCTGTTTGTCTTTCAAGTATAGCGCAAGTTTTTCTGTATTGCTTGGCAAAGCTAGCAACTCTCTATTTTTTGCCAAGTTTCTGCCTTTAAAAAACAACTAGCACATTTGTTTTATAAACATAATTGTATATTATTGTAGATCTACCTGCTTATTAGTTTCTGTCTATCTTATATCTGAATGATAGATGGGAGTGGAAGCCACAGCCCTAGAAGAAGGTGTCTTTCAGAGTAAGATCAGCTTCTGGCTGAAATTTCTATTACAAGGGAATGAGATTAAGCCTACATTGAATTTGTACTGAGATACCCTTGTCGCTTCTCATTACCTAATTCTAAACAGTTATGAATAAGTGAAAGCTCCCATCGTCCTTCCTGGATTATGTCAATGTCAGAGAAATAAACACAGTATCTACACCAAATTGTGCCATTATCACATTGCCTTCAGCAGTTAACAGATTCTATTTAAACAAGATTGATAAGCTATTCTCAGATTTTCTGTGAGACCAAAAATAACCAGAGTCTTCTTTGTTGTCAGATAGGCTGGAATCCACTCTTCTAATTAATCTGAAGTTGAAAAATTTAAAAATTTCATTCACGTGAATGAAATTATGGTTTTCTTAACGGCACAGCACAGATGCTAACACTCAACACAGCAGCTCTAGGAGCCAAGGCAGTGGTATGATAGACATGTAGGCTGTAAACAAGAGGCTGAAGCTTACGTTACAGTCAGAGCAGTTAATGTAAATCATGGCCATCCTCAATCAGCTCTGGGGATGTGTCTTTTAAAATTCTCTTTTCAGCAGCATGTGCATTGGATATTCTAATCATTGAAAATTATGTATTAGCTTTGAATATTGAGAACAGTTATATAATGTCGAAAAACTATTTTAATTAAGGCAACAGCTTCTTAACATACTAGATTGGGAGTCAGGAAACTGTAACCCATAAGCCAAATCTTAATGCCTATTTTGTACAGCCCTATTTTGTATATGAGCTCTGAATGGTTTTTACATGTTAAAATGGTCAGAAGAAAATCAAAAGAAGAATAGCAGTTTATGACACATAAAAATTAGGTGAAATTCAAGTCTCAATGTTCGTAACTAAAGCTTTATCGGCATGCAGCCATGCTCACTTGTTTACATATCTGTGGCGGCTTTTGGGCTACAAAGGTAGAGGGTTCCAACCAAACAACTGAACCAGTCTAGAAACAGAATAAACCTACTGAGGTTGTCCCCATCCAAGCTTTGCCAAAAGACATCTGATCATCATCGTTCCTGTCTCTATGATGAGCTGAGCTTCGGGACCATTTCAGGTGATGGTTAATTAATTATAGGTGTCCCTTTGTGTTCTGAAACTCGAAAAATGTTATTAGGTGCTTCCACCCTGGTGACCCACACATCCCTGAGATAGAACTGTTGGCTGGGGAGGAGGCAATGGTGTCTACTATCTTCAGAAACTGTCTTTAAGCAATTTTTTTTCTTATAATCAAATCATTTTATCATGACCAGATGAATAGTACATAAGATCAAAATTCATGTTCGCACCTTTGTTTCAAGAAGTAGTTACTTCTGACTCACGAATCTTTCCTCAGAGTTGGAGATGCATTGGTCACCACCATACTCTGCACAGTGGTTTGCAATTTGCGTAGTTGCTGATAATCATGATCCAGTGTTGACTCCACCAATGCGTTCTGCTGGTCTTTGGTTCATTTCCCAACTCATCTAAAACCGTGGACTAGTTTTCAGGGGAAGGAGCTGAGCAGAGATCGTCATATGTTTGGTTTATGACACACTAGCCCCTACAAAGTTGCTTCAGGGGTCTCCACACTTGAAATGTGGATGCCAAGAGCATGACACAGCAATTCATGCAAAAAATTGCAAATCTAGGACATACCAACTCCTTTTCCTTCTGTCATTTTCCAATGCTTGTGACTATCAGTGTTTCTATGTACATGAATTCCAGGTCTTCTTATAATTTTCTAAACTTCAAATCAGAGACAAAACAATAATGAATCATCCCAGAGACAGCACAACCCCCACAGCTTACCCACCCAATGTGAACAGGAGCTCAGGGACCTCCACATGCCTCTGTGTGGTTATCCGTGGTCGATAGTTAATGGCCTGACAAGGAAGTCCATTCCAATTTGTTTGTCTTTAATTATTAGATGCCTCCACACACACTTTTTGTGGAACCTCATAGGTTTCTACTTCTGGACCCTGAAATGACCCATAAGTAAACATGATCCCTTGTCCACAGCATGTTCTGCCATCACATGTGAGGCGATTATTTGTTTCTCTCAATTCCCACTTCCAGTTCACCATTCCCCGCTTCCTTCAACTCTTCCCAGTAAAGACCCTTTCAGTTCCTTCAGCAGCAGGTCTCCCTGCCTTTGAGCACACGGCAGACTTCACATGTAATATGGGTGGTTTAGATCACAACTCCCTGAACAATAATTGTGCTAAGGCTCCTTCAACACAGCATTCAGGATTTTTCTTAACTACGTATCTTCTCAGCACCTATTTTCTTGGCAAAACACTAAAAATAAGCACAAAGACCAATAAAGCTAGTGCTTTTTGGCACAGAAGTTTTCTCATAAACTCTTTGCTAACTTACAGAGAAAACTGACTTTGAACTCATTCTTTTACTATCTCGTGAAAACATGGTACAAAGTATAATTCAAGGTAAAAACAAAATTCTTAATTTCAAAATATTTAATCAATGTTAGGTACATTTTATTTAAGAAATAGATTAAATAAGTGAAATTGGTTCACAATTACTTAGTACTGAAAAGCCAAAACCTGAAAAATTCAATGGAGTTGTGGTGTTCTGATTTCAGGATAGCTTACTATTGAAGACCCACAGGGAAACACTAAACTGAATTTATTGTGTATATTTTTGGCTTGGAAAATGAGGACAAATGGCAATTCCTTCATTATTGCTGAACCAGTCCCAATTTAGAAAGTGTTATAAACATCACCAAGCTTAAAATACACTTGGGAAATAATAAGGTAATGTTTAGCCTGGATAATTTGAGTTAATAGATCTGGAGACTAGCAATCCTGCGCACAGCCAGTCAGATGGGAGCTGCTGAGAAAGCCATCAATGTTAGTCCTGGAAAAGACCTTTTAGATTACAAAACAGATACAATTTGCAGTAGGAGATAGGAAAATCCAGAGTGACTTCAACTATAACCAAGGAATCATCATACCCTGAGGTATAATCTTTCCATCTGTCATACTAACGAAACTGGAGAATTCTAAGTGCAAAGAATGAACTCTGTGACATTCAGTGCATCTCAATGACATGAAGATATGATAAAATTTGAGTGGGTACAGGAAAGTGAGTATCAGAGGAAAAAATAATTTTTTCCAAAAATATTTTAAACTAATAGGAATCTGTATGAATATTCTAGACTTATGCTGTATGTGTGATGAAAAAAATAGTGAAGATTTTTGGGGCGTATATTTATACAAGTGCATATTATGTGAATCATTTAATTGCATGCAAATAATAGAGACAGACTCAGAGCGTAAGCGATTTCAATTCCTGTCTCTAGATACGAGGTTTCTACTTGGAAATATTGGAAAGATGACAACAGGAAGGATGAAAAAGAGTTGATTCAAAGACATACAGGCAGAATCAGTTTGAAATTCAGAAATGGCGACATATCGAGAATGTATGTTTTGGGATACATGGTTTTAGCATCCTGCCTCATTTCACATATATGGCAGCTTGTTCCCATTCCCCTTTAATATCAAGAGGAGCAGAGTGCAAGACAGATGGCCTTAATGGCCTCCAATGCCAATATTCAAAATTCCCTGCCCAACTGTAACAATAATGTCCTTTCACATTTTAATAACACCTGTCACCCAGGGACTCATGACCCTCCTCGAATTTCATTATATGCAACGTTTCCATCAGGTTTGTTGTCTGTTATTTTCTGCCAGGGAAGAATCATATTAGGGGCGTGAAAACTGGCTAATGTTATGATTCAGATTGGTTAATATATTTTTAAAATCTCATATGATAATTGGACTGACAATTTCCAACACATGGGTTTACAGTGTACCTAATTGCTATGTTAATTTTCACTGAACTGCACCTCGAAAATTAATGTGCTTGGAGAAGATGAAATTTAAATGTGTGTTACACATCAAACGTAAACAAAAAGTAGTTTCTTCTTAACGTATTTACTCCTTCTCATGTATCTTTTTGCATTTGAGAGACAAAGGAAATGAGGACTACCTAGATTACTCACATGGGGGTATTTAATAGGATTGCAGGTCCATGAATTCATTGAACAAAAATATTACTGTTGAAAGTTAGAAAGAGCAGCGCAGTCTCCACAGCACTGTCTGCTTTTGTCCAGTGTTCTTTCCCATTCCCCGTCACCTACCTCACCCTTACTCCAAAGACCCCAGGGTTGATTCCTTTCTACTTTCAGAAGAGTCTGTTGTTGGATTAATGGTAAAATGAACATCTCTCTACATTCCACTGATATCATAAATTTCAAGTTTTCACTGCCTTAATTATTAATGTGTATGTATATGATTTATCTGGGACGTATTCAACCAACTGACCAAATCAGTCATTTCATTGAAAATGTAAAAGGTAACCTCCAGTCTTTGATTGATTTTGTTACTTTTACACGTGCAACTTGGTGAGTGAGGAGTGTTGGTGACAGGATTGTTGACAGCTTAGACTGGATTAATTGTTCCTAACAGTTCAACAATAACAGCAACAACAACAGTAACAATAGCTAACACTTACTCAGTGGTTATCCTGTGCTGGCTCTGGGATCAGCACTCTGCATACTTCAGCGCATCAAAATCCTATGAAGCAGGCTCTATCACCACCCCAATTTAGAGATGATGAGGCAGAGGCCCAGACAAGCTAAGAAACATATGCAAACCATACAGGCAGGAGGTGGTACAGCCAGTGGAGCTCTTAACCCCTCTGCTGAAACAACCACTGAAAGAATATTCACCCAGGCCCCTCTTTATTGATCATTTTGTGGGAGCGCTCCATGCAGAATTGGCTGCATAATTTGCAGGGCCCAGTGCAAAATGAAATGAGGGCCCCTGTTCAAAACTTATTAAGAATTTAGTGGCAGTGATAGCCAAGCATTAAGTTAAGCATGGAGTCCTTCTAAGTGTGCCCTGTGCAAGAGCATAGCTCTCTCCCCCGTGAAGCCAGCTCTGCCCATAGGCTTCAGTTTCTTCAGCTAGAAGATGAAGATGTTGACACAGGGTAAGACCCTCTCACATTCAGTGATTTTGTGGTGGTGAGCACTTTCTTACCTGACCCCATATCTGTCAGTAACTGAGGAGAAAAGAGGGTCTGCATTTCCTCAATCAACAGATACTTCAACTCGTTTTATTCATTTAGATAAAATTTGGCTTCACAGGTAAGTTATATCCTTAATCCCTATGCAACCTTGAAATTACCTTTCTCTGTGTTGATCCTTTCTCTGTGTGCACACTCACAGACATAATCACTTTTCTCAGTGTAGATTGCCATTATCAAAATGAATCTGTGGCGTCTTTCCCTAAGTATGAAGACATGCACCTTCCTAAGGAGTATGACAGTAAAAAATCGCCAGTGCTGATAGATCCCCAAAGCATTAAGCCCAGAAATCCTTTGTTCCAGAGCTTTCAACAGTTCATCCTTTTCAGGAACATTAGTGACAAGGAACTGATAGTTGTATATTTTGATAAATGCAATTTATAATGTTTCTCATGAAAAATGTCTATTTATATTGAATGGTACTGTTTGTGCCTAACATCTAATTCAGACTTCACATCCAGAAAGTTAAAAGTGAAAATTGACCCAGACTCTTCACTTTCCATGTCATTTCATCGAATCATGAATTCTCCATCTGTCCCCTTAAACTCAGATTCCAGGAAGTATAACCCTAAGTACTTATCATCCAGCTTAATTGCTCCTGTCTTCAGTACTACAAATAAGAAATTTCACCTGCCTTATAAGGGTGTGTTTATGCTTGGATTTTCTTAGATAATTTATATGTCAAATAGGGTTTAAACAATGTTTTATATCTTGTTCTCTCAAAGTGAAAAAAATAGTATTTTTCCAATCTTTCCTTCACTTTCCCCTAATAGTAGAATGCTAAAACTGGGTTCTCGCCTGTGGATACTTTTAATCCTCATACTTACATGAACTACTCCTCATATGTATTCTGTTCCTAAAATTTCACTTAGAGAATTACAAAAATAGCTAATTTTACTTGACAAACTTCAAGATATTTCCAACACTCAACTCAAAATTGATTCCAAAAAAGAAGATATATAAACAACATACAAAACTCCCAAGTTAATTTAACCTTGAGCTATTTTTATAATGAAAAGAGACAGATGAAATATGTTCACCTTGATAATATAAAGGACAAATTTCAGTCTAATATTGACAAAAGCGAACATTTTTAAAAGAAGAAATGTATCTTTATGGTTGGCTGTATGTCTTAGTCCATTGGTGCTGCTTCATGTAATAGAATTCCTGAGACAGGTTAATTTATAAAAAACAGAAATTTATTTCTCACAGGTCTAGGGGCTGGGAAGATCAGGGTGACGGCATCTTGTGAGGACCTTCTTGCTGCATCCTCACATAACAGAAGGTGAAATGACTGAACTTGCCCTCTTATAATGGCATTATTCCTACTCGTAAGGATGAAGCCTTCATGGCCTGATTTCCTCCAAAAGTTCTCACTTCTTAACACCACCACATGGCAGTACAATTTCAGCATGAGTTTTAGGAGAAACAAACATTCAAACTACAGGACTGTGCAGTCAGCTTCCACGATGGGCTCCAGTTGGTCTGCAGAACACTCTTCTGTTATCCACATCCTCCTGTTGAGTATGGGCTGGATTTACTGATCTCTTCCTAGTATTAGAATAAGACACAGGTGACTGTGACACAGGGACTAGGCAGTACATGGCAGAGTGTACTCTCTCTCTCTCCCACCTCACTTCCTGTGGCGGAAGCCAGTGGCCATCTTGCTGCACACGCTAACAAACTATGGTAAGGCTCCCATAGCAAGAACGGAGATCTCCAGCCAAAGCAGGAGAGGGACAGGGGCCTCCTCACACCATGTTAGGAGTTTACAGGCAGATCCTTCAGCCCAGTTGAGCCAAGAGATGACTACAGCCTCCTGAGCGATTCCCAACTCTCAGATACTATGTGAGATAATAAATGTTTGTTGTTTTAAACTGCTCAGTGTCAGGGCTAATTTGTTACATATCAATAGCTCACCACTGGCCCAATATGATTACACACAGAAACTAAAGAGAATAACATCATAGCCAGATATAAATACCACAACCAACAATTTTATTTCATGTTCCTTATTTAGGATGGTTTATTTTTATTATTAGAAATTATATAAATCAAGAATCAACAAATTGATGTAGAGAGAATTACATATATGGCTTAGATATCATTTTCTTCATCACAGCAAAACTCATCTGCTTGGATTTTAAGGTCTTTTTTAATCTGGTCCTGTCTTACCTGTTTAACCTTATTTTCTACCACTTTTTAGCAGAATCTAGGGTCTAGCCTTGTTTCATTCTATACCAGGAAGACAATGTGGTCATCCCCCTTCTCCATAGGGGATGTGTTTCAAGACTGCCAGCAGATGCCTGAAACTTCAGACAGTACTGAATCCTATGTGTACTCTATTCTTCCTGTGCATACATGCTTAAAATGATGTTTAAATTTATAAATTAGGGACAGGAAGAGATGAATGGCAACAGCTAATAATAAAATAGAACAACTATAACAGTATCAGGTGGCAAAAGTTACTCACCTGTGGTCTCTCTCTCTTTCTAAATATCTTATTGTACTGAACCATGGGTTACTGACACCCCAGCAAGGGAAGCCCCAGATAAGGGGTACTACTGTTTGTGATATAATGTTCTCACTTCTTCGTTCACCTAGTATAAAATTTGAATTCTCCTTTAAGGCCCTGTTCTGATGTCATCTTGCCTACCTTAGTTGGGGCTCCCTTCTATTGAGTGAATTACCAAATATTGTACTTGTTTCAAATCTGGCTAATTTATATGCCATTTATTTAATATATATTTTGCTTCCTTTTGAAGATGATGAATTTCTAAAATACAAGGATTCCAAGACCAGCTAGCTCAGCACTGAATATATTTTATTGACATAATGAAATTCTGATGAATTGATAGAGGCATTATGATCAACAAAAAAGTTATACCATATAGTGCATAATAATTTGTCAACAGCTTTCGCAAACACTATCTAATTTAACTCTCAAAGAAATTCATGTGTCTAGGACATTGTTATAAGCTAAATTGGGCTCCCCCAATTCATATATTAAAACCCTAACCCCCAGTACCTCAGAATGTGACTGTACTGTATCTGGAAATAGGATATACACAGCATCTTTAGAAAGATAATAAAGTTTAAATGAGGTCATATAGTAGGGCTCTAATCCAATATGATTGGTTTCCTTTTAATAACAGGAGATCAGGACCCAGATGTACTCAGAGAAAGACCAGGCGAGGACCCACCAAGAAAGTGGCCATCCACAAGCCAAGGGAAGAGGCCTCAGAGAAACAAACCCAGCTGGTATCTGCATCTCAGATTCCAACCTCCAGAACTGGGAGACAAGAAATTCCTGTTGTTGAAGCCCCCTGGTTTGTGGTACTTTGCTGTAGTAGCAAAAACCTAGGGACCTAATCTTTATTGCCACAGAGATGGGGTAATGGGGTCGAGGGCCTCATTGTTGATGAGCTGGGCTGGGACTGGAGTCTGGAACTCTGACCCACTGTGCAGGTCTCCGGCAACCTCAGCACGTTGCTTTTTACAAATAAAGGTATTTGAGTATGTTTCCCCTTATTTTATGGTCTTCACTTTATGTTTAACAGTTTCACCTTGTAAATCTTTGAAAACAGTTAATCACGTCAGGTGGGACCAAGCATAAAACCTCATTACCTGCTTTTTTCATTATAATGAATGAATAAGATTTAAGAAAAACACGTTCTGGAGTACTTCAGTTGTCTCTAAGGACAGTGAAGGTAAAGATGTATCACCTGTATGCACTTTTTTCATCTAGAAAATGTACACAGGCCAGGCATGGTGGTTCATGTCTATAATCCCAGAACTTTGGGAGGCCGAGGTGGACGGATCACAAAGTCAGGAATTCGAGACCAGCCTGAGCAATATGGTGAAACTCCATCTCTACTAAAAATACAAAAATTAGCTGGCGTGGTGACACGTGCCTGTAATCCCAGCTACTCAGGAGGCTGAGGCAGGAGAATTGCTTGAACCCGGGAGGCGGAGGTTGCAGTGAGCCGAGATTGTGCCACTGCACTCCAGCCTGGGCAATAGAGCAAGACTCCGTCTCAAAAAAAAAAAAAAAAAAATGCACATGTCACGTGATTTACCTCACGTCTTCTGTTTTGCTCCTTAACACTACTCATCGTTCTCACATGGATTTATAAGAAGTAATTGTATTTGGAACATTAAGAAGATGGTGAGGTTATGAGAAATTAAATGACATGGTGTCTGGCATTTGCTTCAGTGTGGGGAGGTGCATGAATCAATGCTCAAATTGGATGATGAATATGTAGAATTTACTTTGCTATTGTGTATTATTTGTAATAAGTGTTTTTTTTTTTTTTCTAAGCGGAAGACAATTTTTAAAACTCTCCAAAAAACTGGGCTGCGTGTGGTGGCTCCTGCCTGTAATCCCAGCACTTTGGGAGGCTGAGATAGGTGGATCACTTGAGGTCAGGAGTTTGAGACCAGCCTGGCCAGCATGGTAAAACCCCATGTCTACCAAAAAATACAAAAATTAGCTGGGTATGGTGGTGCATGCCTGTAGTCCCAGCTACTTGGGAAGCTGAGGTGGGAGAATTGCTTGAACCCAGGAAGTAAAGGCTGCAGTGAGCTGAGAATGCACCACTGCACTCCAGCCTGGGTGACAGAGGGAGACCCTGCTCAAATAAATAAATAAACTCTCCAAAAGTTGTCTATGCAGTTGCTGACTTCAGTATTTGACAGGTTCAGTACACATTTCCTAGTGAACACAAATTCATAGAATTATCTATGAGTCTTCCATGATATTGCATAACTTATAAACATAAATATTGCCATTTGTGGAAGATACGATCATGCCCTGTAGCAAAAGGCCAATGTGCTTACTGTCCAGTACAAAGTATATGATCTCTCTAAGCTCAGGGTTGCTCTTCCACAGTACAACCCAGTGCACGTATGGATGTTCCTGGCTCTGTTTATGCCATCCTGTGGAACTTGGGAAATGACACAAAAATAATAACATTACTCTGGATACTGCTATTGCTGTGAGTAAAAATCTTTCTTTTGTCTTTGACCCATGAATCTCATGCCTTCTGCCACTATCCATAAAATGGGCAGGCTAACTTGTTTGCTTGCAAATATAATAAAATCTCAGAGTCTTTTCAGTTCTTGACAGTGCTTCTGACAAATATTACTATGCAAATATTAGAAATAAGTATTGAATTTATATTAACCTTTCAAATAACTTTTCAAAACTTTTGATGATAAAGTTGGTTCTGTGCACTTAAATTTTATTTCAAGATTTTTGCTGAAAATGTCCACGTTTCAATTTCTGGTAAAAGCAGTTTAATTTTGATCACCCGAAATTCTTGTCACTTTCAACAAGAAACTTTTTCATGCAAGTCAATGGCAGACTTTTCAAAATAGTGTATTATAGTCATTTAAAAATGTCTAAGTGTTAAAATTACATTGTAGAAATGGAAGTGTATTTAAAATTCAAGAAAACTTTCAAATAAAGTACTTTGAAATAATGAAGAATTTATTTATAGAAAGTACAACCCAGCTTGGATACTACTTAATGGGCTCATTATCTGTAAATTGGCAGCAGTGTCTGATTTAAAGACCAAAGCCCCCTCCTCATCTCCCTCTTCTCTTCAAAATTCATGGGGCTGCCTGTTTCACATCTTGAACACCAGGAATACAGACATGTCTGGCAGTCCCACAGCTGTTTATCTGCCAAAGGCAGCAGTGTTTTCCATGGTCCAGTGCTGAAACAGGTGGAGTGGAATGGGGAGGTAAGAGTTCCTCCGTAGCTGCACTCAGTTCTTGGTATTCTGTTTGACCAAAGAGAGGGGGCCATGCCAAGTCTTCTCAACCTAGATGTAACTCACTTGTTGACTTCTGCTAGACACCTCCATCAGGCTACCCAGAGGGCTAAAGGTGAACTATTTAAAGGCACACGTGTGATCCATTTACAGAACACTCCCTTTAAAGTTTCTCATTCGCTATATGAATAAAAATTGATCTAGGAAAAGTCAATCCAAATTTTTAGGATCTTAATTCACCATCCCCTTGTCAAAGGAAAACACACTTTACTGATAGATCATTGTGAAGCCTCTGTCTCCATTGAAGCCTCACATAGTTCATCTAAGCTGTCATAACCACCCCTTGCCTTTTCTCCACCTTTTGATGCACCTGAATCCCCTCAAAGGCTGACATTCAGAATCCTCTGACACGCACACCCTCACCTGTGGCTGATGTCATGTGCCAAGGCTTGTCCACCTGCTCATGTTCCTGTCTCAGCCTGCCCTCTGCCTGCGGACTTGAGTCTTAGTGTACTCTTCCTTCCTAGAGCCATGTCCTGGATGTGTTCTTGTTTCTGCTTCCATTTGCTCTCCTATCAGCCTCCATTTGATAATAATCTTTTAGACTCTTCATGCTTCAGCAGAAGGTTTAGGAACATCGCTAATACTGATGGGATTGTTTCTTACATTGATGACAGGACTAGTAAAAGCAAGGTAAAAGGAAAGCAGAACCAAAGTCAATCCATCAGAGACAATGTCCAGATCGATTGTCAAAATAAAAAGGCACATATGGAGAAAAACAGATCTGGGGATATAGAGAAGCAGAAACGAGAGAGAGTTGGAATAGAGAGTCATGGGACTGCGCAGTTGGAGGGGTTACTGTTAAATAGGGGAGTAGACTGGGACTTGAGGATGGATGGCTGACAGCCTCTGGCATTGACTTCCAAGTGGCTCTGGGACATTTGGAGCACAATAGGGAAGGGTTCCCTGTGTTTCAAAGGCTAAGAAAGGGACAGGCAATTTCCTATTTCTTGACCTACAACTTAAGGAGAGCTAAAACTTATTCCTGCAACTTGAGAGCAGACATTTTTCTTCCTATTTGCAGTTTGTAAAAAATATCCCTTTGTCATTCACTCATAAATTGATTTGTTTACCAAAAATCTGTTAAACAGATAATAAATGACAGCCACTTAGGTTACAGTGGTGACTTGGATAAAGTCTGTGTCTTTAGAGAGTTTCCAGTCTAATGAGATGTACAAGGAAAGTCACAATTTCCACTTAAAATAATGTATTGAGAAATTATACTGAACTTGAGATAAATTGATAAGAGAAAATGTTTGCACTAAAAGCATTCTTAGTTATATTAGTTATCTATGCTTTAATAATTGCTGAGTAATAATTGACTCTGAAACTTAATGACTTTAATTAGTATATATTTAGCTCATGAGCCTGTAGAGTGGTGGTTTAGACTGGTTTCAGCTGGTGGTACTTCTGATCTCAGCTTGTCTCACTCACATCTGTGGCTGATCCAAGGTGGCCTTAATTGGATTGATTCCATGTGTCTCTTATTCTCCAGTGATCTAGCCTAGGTATGTGGTCTGAGCCATGGCGATGGCAGAAGAAGTGAGAAAGATTCAACACACTGAGCTTTTCAAGCCTCTGTTTGCACCACTTTGCTAAACACCATCAGCCAGGACATGCGGCCAAGCCAAGAGTGACAGTGGGAGGACCCTACAAAGTTATACAGCAATTGCTGAGTAATAATTGACTCTGAAACTTAATGACTTTAATTAGAATATATTTAGCTCATGAGCCTGTAGAGTGGTGGTTTAGACTGGTTTCAGCTGGTGGTACTTCTGATCTCAGCTTGTCTCACTCACATCTGTGGCTGATCCAAGGTGGCCTTAATTGGATTGATTCCATGTGTCTCTTATTCTCCAGTGATCTAGCCTAGGTATGTGGTCTGAGCCATGGCGATGGCAGAAGAAGTGAGAAAGATTCAACACACTGAGCTTTTCAAGCCTCTGTTTGCACCACTTTGCTAAACACCATCAGCCAGGACATGCGGCCAAGCCAAGAGTGACAGTGGGAGGACCCTACAAAGTTATACAGCAAAGCGTATTAATTTGGGGCCATTGAAGCACTCAGTGTACCCCACCATCCTGGGAGACAGCAGGCCACTGTCTTGTTTCTCTCAGCTCCCAAAATGAAGAGACGTTTTCATTTACGCTATCAATGAGTAAGATACTTTAAAATTTCCCAACAAAACAGTTACAGGTGTGGAAACCTGAAATGGTTTGGCTCCGTGTCCCCACCCAAACCTCATGTTGAATTGTAATCCCCAGCGTTGGGGGAGGGACCTGGTGGGAGGTGATTGGATCATGGGGGTGGGTTTACCCCTTGTTGTTCTTGTGATAGAGGTCTCGCGAGATCTGCTTGTTTAAAAGTGTGTGGCAATTTCCCCCTTTTGCACTCGCTCTCTCCTGCTCCACCCTGGGGGGACGTGTTTGCTTCTCTTTTGCCTTCTGCTATGATTGTAAGTTCCTGAGGCCTCCCAGCCCTGCTTCCTGTACAGCCTGCAGAACTGTAAGTCAGTTAAATCTTTTTTGTTTATAAATTACGCAGTCTCAAGTAGTTGTTTATAGCAATGCGAGAACGGACTAATACAGGACCTAAGGTTCATTCTTTATTCAGCAAAGCCTCGGATGTATCATTTAAGCTGAAGTGTCTTCCTGGAAGTTCTGATAATCAACCGTTTCTTGCACACGACTGAACTCAGCTGCATATCACATGGGGTGGAACAAGGGCTTTTACTGGGCAAGTGGGATGGAGCAGTGGACAGAAAGGACCCTGCCACAGCTTCCAAGGGTCCGCATCACTGACTTATCCCATACTATCTTTGAATCATGCAAGGCACTGGTAAGAAACAGATCCTTGCCACCCTAGGAGAATTAGCGCAACTGCTTCTCTGCAACCAAGAAAAGACCACTGCCATGACAACACCACACTAAATGGGTCTCCTGGAAAGCAGGGAGCCCTTTATTGTCAGTCTGCAGATACCACAATTAGCTCAAATGAGATAGAGACAGGGCCACGGAACTGCAGACAGGTCTTCTGTTATTTGCGGAGAGGCTAAGCTGACTCATTATCTGTGAAAGGAGAGCAAAGGTAGTGCTTTCTCCCTCCTAGAATCAAAACCATGTCCATCCTTGAAGGAGAATAAGCACCTCAGCTGCAGCTGTTCAGTAGTGTCATTATCCATCTCAGCCTACTGCACAGTTTCCATTGCTTAAAAAAAAATTAGCTTATTCAGAGACTCATTTTCTCTCTCTCTGTATGTATGTAAATTCAATCAAATTAACCCATGATTCTTACAAATGTCTTTTTATAATCAGGTAAGTAAACTGAACTGACTGAACTGAAGTACCTAAAGGAAAGTATATGTTTTTTTTCTTTCTCGGTTTTTAAAAAGAAGGCAGATTAATGCAATTAGGGAAAAATCTATTGCTAATAAATAACTTCCATAAGTAGATAGTGTAGTAATTAAGATGACACTATCAGTTGTGTATATTTTGACAAGTTACTTTTCTTTCTAATTCTCATATAGCAGTCTAAAACATGGTGATATTAATTATACTCATGCAGATGGTTATTTTGAGAACTAAATAAGTTAATGCATGTAAAAAGCTTAACATAATTCCCAAAACATTGCACTGAAAATCACTGTTGTAATTAAAAATCTTCTATGAACTTGATAGTTCTGAGGTTGGAAGTCCCAATCTTTAATTTTAAAAAGATTAAGTATCTCGTCCAAAAAAGTTCTACCAGATTCTGGAGGGATATAAAAATGAAAGCAATATATACTTGGCTTTTAAGGAACTTATAAACCAGGAAAGGTTGCTGTCACATATTTGGAAAAGAATGTAACGAAATAATGTAATGAAACAAAAACCTGTGGAACTAGACACAAATGAGGGTGGGCGTCTGAGAGGAGGTGGGGCTTTGAGGTTTCTTGCAGGGAAAATGGGGATTTTGAATAATGAAAGGATTCCAGGCAGAATAATACTAAGCAGATTTAGGGAAGCTGGAAAAATCAAGGTGCATTTATACTTCAATAACCTACTGAAATGTCAGAGACATGTATTATATGACATTATTCACATTATGTAATTCACATACAATTCAACAATATTAAATATAAGACAAGACTATGATGATTTAAGGGACAACACATACTCCTATGATTGCATAATGTCTTCATTACCATTGAATATTGACCATAGTAAATGAATCCAAACACCATTTCATCATTCATTTATTCATTTAATTAACATTTATTTTGTGCTTACCATTTGCCAGGAGCTGCAAGTAGGACTTAGAA
>NW_012114252.1:18900960-18945621 GCF_000951035.1 Colobus angolensis palliatus
CTTTTCATCTTTTACTCTATAGGAATAAGTAAAGTTAAATTTATCAGTTTTTTTCAAATTTATTTATAAAATGGATGTATAAAGTCATATGTGTCTATCAACAGATGAAAGGATAAACAAACATGATATATATACACAATGGAAAATTATTCAGCCATAAAAAAGAAGGAAATCCTGTCATTTCCAGCAGTGTGGATGGAACCGATGGTCATTATGTTAAGTGAAATAAGCCAGGCACAGAAAGACAAATATGGCGCCTTCTCTTTCATATATGGGAGCTAAAAAGGTGGATCTCATGGTGATAGAGAGTAGGTTAGTGGTTACCAGAGGTGGGGAAAGGGAAAAGTAGGGCAGGGGGTGAAGAAAGGTTGGTTAATGAGTAAAGTAATAGTGTTAGAAGGGTTAAGATTTAGTGTTAGATAGTTCAGTTGGATGAATAGTTATCTAACTATAACCACTGTTATAGTTAACAATAATTTATGGCATATTTCAAAATAGGAGAAAAAGTTTGAATGCTTCTAACATAAAAGATAAATGTTTGAGATGAAGAATATCCCAATTAACACGATTTGCTCATTACACATTGTATGCATGTATCAAGGTATCACATGTAATCAAATATATATAGACTATTTAGTATCAATGTAAAATTATACATATTTATCATATATAGCATAATGTTTAGAAGTATGTATACTTCAAATGGTTATGTCTAACAAACGCATTACCTCACATAGTTGTTTTTTTGTAACAAGAACACTTCAGGTCTACTCCTAGCATTTTTCATGGATACAATCTATTGTCATTAACTACTTACCATGTTGTACAATAGCTCTCTTGAACTTATCCTTCCTCTCTAACTGTACTTACATATTCTTTGACCAACATCTCCCCAAACTACTACTTCTTCAAACCATACCACCCTCTGGTAGCACTTATTTCACTTCATAACATCCTCCACATTCGTGTTCATCCACGTTAGCAACAAATGACAGGATCTCCTTTTCTGTGGTTGACTAGTATTCTACTGTGGATATATGCCACACTTTCATTATCTATTCTTACAATGAACACCGAACGTGGATTCCACATCTTGGCTATTGTGAATAGCAGTGCAATAAACATGGGGGTACAGATATCTCTTTGACATACTATCAAGATGTTGTAATGTCCCTTTTTGGGGATATTATACATCTGGTATTTTATTTTAATTATAAAAATAGTAAGAATTGTTTCTATTTGGCTGTATTAATGGAACTGATCTCTTTCTGACTTGTATGTAATGGTTTTTATTGTATTTGGTGTATGTATATTTTTTATTTGATTTTGTTGGATTTTGGTACACAGAATTATTTCACCTGCAAATGATAATTTTTCCATGCCATTTCTCATTTTACAATTTCTTCCTTCCTTCCTTCCTTCCTTCCTTCCTTCCTTCCTTCCTTCCTTCCTTCCTTCCTTCCTTCCTTCCTTCCTTCCTTCCTTCCTTCCTTCCTTCCTTTCTTGTCTACTTGCTCTGGCTTTCTGAAAAGACTTCTAAGTGCTGATGCTAGCAGTGAGCCTTCCTACCTTGATCTGGTCTGTACAGAACTACTTTTAGCATTTCTCCTCTAAGTAAGATACATGGCTTGATTTTACCATTTTTAAATCAAGTAAAGAAATATTTAACTGTTCCTATTTTATACAATTAATTTTTTTCTGTAATCAGGAAGGGTACTGTAATTTTTCCAATGTTATTCATCAAATGAAATGATAATTTTGTTTTATTTAAATTTATAGTTTACCTAATCTTTAATTGCATTCCTGTAATCTGTTTTTTTGTGTAGGTTGTTATTTTCTAAACGTGTGTTGGGTTCCACTTTGTTTTGCAAAAAAGTAAAAATTTGATGTGTTTTCCTTTTTAAAATGCTGTCTTGAGGCTTATTCAGACCTTACTTTGCTCTGGTATGACTGCCAACTTACAGTAGAAAAAAAAATTGCCCCCCTCTGTCCCTTCCCCCCTCCTCCATGCTCCCAATCTCTCTCCTTCCTTTCAAATCTAGAGTGAGACCCTCTTACTGATAGGCTCTAAAATCTGAAATCATATTTAGGAGAGGATCCTGGAAAAATGTAGCTTTCATATTCTTTCTGCAATGGAGACAAGAATTACTCATTTATTTATGAAACGGAGTCTCACTCTGTTCCCCAGACTGGAGTACAATGGCACAATCTCGACCCACGACAACCTCTGCCTCCTGGGTTCAAGCGACTGTCATGCTTCAGCCATGGGAGTAGCTGGGATTATGGGCACCTGCCACAACACCCATCTCATTTTTGTGTTTTTGGTAGAGACAGGGGTTTCACTATGTTGGCCAGGCTGGTCTCGAACTCCTGACTTCAAGAGATCCCCCTGTCTTGGCCTCCCAAAGTGCAGGGATTACAGGCACCAGCCACGGTGCCCACCAGGAAACAAGACTTTAGAACATCATGGTGACACCACTGGGGTAGACAAGAGGCAATCTATCAGGGTTGTCAGAGAATCGATTTTTAACTTTACTTCTCTGATATGCCTTATGACTCATTTTAACTTTGAATTTCTAATATATTTATTTTGGTTTTATATCATTACTTCATTGCTTCTTTGTTTTATTTTGACACACTTTCACTAAATTCCCAGGACATACATTTGTTTAATTTAATTTATTCTTTTTTTAGTGGTATAAATATTTAGTTTCATGTATTTGACCTGAGTACTATCTTACCCACATCTTAAATTACTGCCATATAGCCAAATATATGTATCTTCCTCTCCTACTACAAAGACTGTATGGCTTCCAAATTTCATCCTAGTAAAACCAGTTCCTACAAAAGAGATAATGGTAAATATTTTTAGTCTATGCCAGTGAGAGTGTGACTTGAGAAAACCTTTATTTATAAAAAATGTTGGCTAGACATATAAAATGCATTTAAAACTTTCAGGTGTTTTAACTCAATAATCACACTTACAGTTTATCCTAAGGAGATCATTAGTGATACACAAAAACTTTATGTGCAGTGACGTCAATCCCAGTTCTATTTAAAAACTTGAAAACATCAAAAATTTCAAACAATAGAGCAGTGGTTAAATATAAGTTTTGGTACATTTATGTGATGGAATATTCTATAGCCAGGTTTTTTACTTTAAAACTATTAAACCATTAAAAGTGACTTTCTTGGAGAATATTTAAAGACACAGGAAAATCCTTATGATTATATTTTGTAGTGTAAACAAACATATCTAGTAGGAGCAATATGTCTTTAATTTTATAAGAGAATCATTTGCAAAATATATGCCAAAATGTTTATAATGATGATTTCTGGGTGGTAGAGATACAGATAACTTATATTTTTAATATTTTTTCCTTCAAATTTTCCATATTATGCATGCATTGCCTTTATAATAATAGAGAAAGAAATGATGAACTACTGTATACTACATGAGAGATAAAGAATCCCAATTTAGGGAGTAGCCTGGGCATACAGCTCACCATATAAAAGTATCTGAAAAGCAGCCTGGTGCTACTTTTGTTCCAGAATATAAATTTTTTAAATTTTCTGGATCTCAAGCAGTGATCAAATATTTTAACTTCCAAGATTATTCCTCAGCACGCACATTTAATTGTTAACAGAAAGTATGCCAAATAAATAGAACATTTCTGGACTCACGTTTATAAGAAAGAGCAGATGCACATGTTTAGAAGCAGGAGAAATGGAGCTGCTATCCTCTTTTATCACTAGCTGGACAAGCTTCTCTAATATGTCCATAGAAAGTATTTAGACATTCATATGGCTTAGATATTTGTCTCCTCCAAATCTCATGTTGAATTGTGATCCCCAGTATTGAAGGTGGGGTCTTAATGGGAGGTGTTTTGACCACGGGGGTGGATCCCTCATGAATGGCTTGTTGCTGTTCTTGCAATAATGAGTGAGTTCTCACTCTATTAGTTCAGGAGAGATCTGATTGTTTAAAAGAGACTGGCACCTCTTTCCTTCTCTCTTGCTCCTTTTCACCATGGGCTATGCCCCCTGTATTAGCCCATTTTCATACTGCTGATAAAGAGATACCCAAGACCAGGCAATTTACAAAGAAAAGAGGATTAATTGAACTTAGAGTTCCATGTGGCTGGGGAAGCCTCACAATCATGGTGGAAGGCAAGTAGGAGCAAGTCATGTCTTACATGGATGGCAGCAAGCAAAGAGAGCTTGTGCAGGAAAACTCCCCTTTATAATAACCAGCAGATCTCGTGAGACTCTCATGAGAACAGCACAGGAAAGACCTGCCCCCATGATTCAATTACCTCCCACTGGGTTCCTCCCACAATTGGGAACTCAAGATGAGATTTGGGTGGGGAAACAGCCAAACCATATCACCTCCCTTCACCTTTCACCATGATTGAAAGCTTCCTGAGGCGAGGCCCTCACCAGAAGCAGATGCCAGCACCATGCCTATTGTACAGCTTGCAGACGTGTAAGCCCAATAAACCTCTTTTCTTTACAAATTATCCAGTCTCTGGTTTTATAGCATTGCAAACCAACTAACGCAGGGACCCAAATTATTGACAGGTAAGGTTATAACTATGGGCCCAGGTTAGGGTTGTTAAATCTTTTATTCAAATGAATACTTTTATTCTCATGAATACTATTTACAACACATCACCAACAGAGAGTAAGTTAGTGCTTCTTTAGGATTTAAGTGGGAGGATGGGGTTTCTTTTATATATCTTTTAATGAAGCATTCTGAGCAGAAATAGGCAAAACAAAGACCTATTTTAAAGTCTGTTTTGATTCTGTTTTGGAGACTGTGGGAATTACTGATGTTTGAAAACTATTTCTATAAATCAAAACTAGACCATACAAATTAAATTTATCTTCCTCATTAGAAATGTAAGATTTATTTCATAATCCAATTTCAAATAGAGCAGGCCTTCCCCAACCAACCTATCCAAAGCAGGTCTCTGTTGATAATGTTAAGCTTTCTTTTCTCATCCTGTTCTTTCTCTCTCTCACTCTTTCTCTCTCCCTTCCTTCCTTTATTGCTCTCTTTCTCCCTTCTTTCCTTTTACTGCTTTCTTGCTTCCCCCTCCCCCTCGCTTTCCTCCTCCCCCTCGCTTTCCTCCTCCCCCTCGCTTTCCTCCTCCCCCTCGCTTTCCCCTTTCTCCCCCACTTTTCCCTTTCTCCCTCACTTTTCCCTTTCTCCCTCACTTTCCCCTTTCTCCCTCTCAAGGCCACCATTGATCTTGAGAGCTGACTAGATGATCAAAGAGCACATGAGCTGAGCTATCTTTAGGACCTATTCTTAGCATTTGCTTTTAGGATCACCCAACTCATTGCTGGTCTCCATTCTCTTGCATCAGAACGTTCCCAAACCTAAAACTACTCAGCCATTTTACCTCTTCTCCCGCTAAACACTACAGCAGCCAGGACTCACAGTGAGGAGACTAAGTGAGTTGTTTTCACTTAATGTGTATTTCAAAAAGAAAGAGCTAAGAAAAGAGAAACTATCTCAGTGACAATCACAATGATTTCTGTACTGGATAAACAGCAGTAGAATTTAGCATGAATTTATGGAGGTTAAAGGATCATTTTGTAATGTCTAGGAATCCAGCAATAATCATAACAATACTAGTTTCCATATTTAACTTTCACAGGCATGCTCTGAGGGCTTTACATTTATTAATTCGTTTGACTCTCTTAAAAAATTTACGAAATATTAAGTTGCTATTATTTTGCCCATTTTATTGATGAGCAAACTGAAGCACAGATGATTTAAGCCACGTGTACCAGAACACACTGACCTTTGATACTGTAAATGTAGAGCCACAGAGCGTGTCCATAACCAGTACATTGCAGCCGAAGGCACACACTTACCAAAACTTTAACATGTGTTAATTTGGGATATTTATCTGCTTAAACTATCTCAGGAACATTATGACATTTATCGAACCCTTGTGCTACCTTACTCTTCTTCCCAAAGAAAGTTGGAAATCTCATGCAAAGCTTTTCTTCTGGCTCTCTATTTATTTTGTGTAGTGTCTGCGTTTTAAATATATTCTGACAGCTTCATGACTAGTAGTTTAACTTATTTCTTGGTTTTAACATTAATCGTGGTTTGAAGTATTTCTTTTGAGTGTTATGCCTATTACAGGTCACACCCAGGCCCTTTTCTCTGACAATGAAAGAAAGGACTGAAGGCACAGTGAGAAAGGAAACTCAGAAGTAAATAGGTTGTGCCAATGAGGCGAGCAGGAAGGCAGTGGGTGCTAGACTAACTGCCGTTTGTCTTAAATGCCCCTGGATAAAAAGCAGTGGCACCTGCAGTACCCGCCTCATTCAGGACTGGGGGATTCCCCAGGGCATCAGGAAGGAATTTGTGAGGAAGGAGGGAGCCACGGGGAAGCCCACACATGGCACCATATATTCGAGATCTTCTGGGGTCCTTTGCGCTGTGAATTAACACATTTGATTATGATACTAAGTGGAAGTGACACTAACCAACTTTGAGCTTTCCCGTCGATCCCTGAGCTGTAACTAGGCTTTGTGGTTTGGCTTTGCTCAAAGGCATTACTATTTATTTTCACTCTGAGCTGAATATAGTTAAGTATTTTGAAAGGTAAAAAATATATACGGTGGGTCTTTATCATACATTATTGATTATCTCTTTAAAATATTACTGAACTGAATTCGTTTTCATCAAGTAAAACAAATTGCACCCTCCCCCAAATGATGTTTGTGTACAAATGTGAAATAATGAAGCTCTATCATTGTGAAACTAGAATCATGGTAAGTGGGTCACTGAAGACCTTTTAAATTGTTCCACATTCAAATTAAATTATCATTAAGTGTAAAACTGCATTGAATTGTAGTATATTATCTGGAGAGAAGATGGGGCCTGACTAATCCAGCAAGTTGATCTTAAGTTTAGAAAAGTCATTACATTTTGATTTTTTAAAAAATGGGTAACTCCAAATATGTAGTTGTATGAGTTCTTACATTAAATATACTCTGTGTGTGTGTGTGGGTGTGTGTGTTTGTGTGTGTGTGACTAAAGTGTAAAGATTATGGCCTTTCCTCATTCCTCACAAAAATGTTTCAATTGGTTAATTGTAAACCGAATAAATTTCCCCCTCCCTTCCCTTCCCCTCTCCTCTTTCCTTGAAGGAGACTTGCTCTGTTGCCCAGGCTGGAGTGAAGTGGCATGATCTTGGCTCACTGCAATCTCCGCCTCCTGGGTTGAAGCAATTCTCCTGTCTCAGCCTCCTGAGTAGCTGAGATTACAGGTGTGCACCATCACACCCAGCTAATTTTTGTATTTTTGGTGGAGACGGGGTTTCACCTTGTTGGCCAGGCTGGTCTCAACCTCCTGACCGCTGGTAATCCATCTGCCTCAGCCTCCCAAAGTGCTGGGATTACAGGCACCATACACAGCTGCAAACTGAATAAATTTCTAAAGAAAATATGATATATGATCCTTTCTTCCAATCCAGTAATATCCATATTAATAGCGATACTTCTGAAACCACTCAGAAGCATCGATTTATGGCTTTCTAGTTCACTTTCCTTCACTGAACCATTAGAGTGTGGTGGAAAAATAGAAGATTCTACATTCTCCCAAGTTTTGAGTAATCGCCAGGTCCACAGCAATAAGATGGAAAGGGAATAGACTGACTCCTTCCAGACATCGGGGCCTTCTAGAGAAATCAGAAAACCTTTGAGTAGGTCCTGCTTGGGTTCTGCAGATCTGATTCTCTGTTGCCACACATCAGGTATTACTGCCAGCATTGTGGGCATTATCAACACTCTGGTCTTCTTACTAGAGACCCCATGTGTGTCTTGGACCCTGGAAAACTTGGGTTTAACCTGCTGCAAGCATCACAGAGCCAGAAATTCCTACCAAACTAGGACTTGGGAGTTTCATTCGTAAAACTCATATGAGAGACTTAAATGCTTTGCTGAAAAAATACCTTGCTAAAATGAATTTACGCTATACGGTTTTGGTCTACACTATCCATATCACATTATGAAGAAAGGAATTATCGCCAGTTTGGGTTACCTTGATTTTAGAGAACCTATTTTGGTTCTGGTTCCCAGCAATTATTTCCCTTTTCAAGTAATTTGCTCACGGGTAAGTAATTGATCCTCTTCTCCATATTGAGATAAAGTCTACATCTCACCATATAAGACCAGATTGGCCATTTTATCTTTAATAGTCTTTCGTTATTTTGTTTCACAGTAGTTTTTGAAAGAGTGTTTATAAATAACTTAATAATTAGTGGGAGCCAAATCATTTTAATTGTTTACATTTAAAATCTTAAGAAAATATGTAGAGAAAATGGCTGTGCAATCAAACATTGTGCTTTCAGCCAAATATAATTAATAACTAACAAATTTATAAATGAAAATGTGCTGCTTTTAATATAAATGAAAATGAAAAGAAAATGCGCTGATTTTTCAGTGAAACTGAACATGAAGTGGAGTTGAACCCTAGCAGGGAACTTTCACTTTGGTGTTTAGGCCAGAAATCCTGTGAACCTGTTGAAAATATGGGTTCCAAGAAAGAAAGAATAAAAAAACCAAAAAGCGACGCTCTGAAAATGAGTGCTAACACTTTTGTAAATCTGCCAAGAATCTCAATACAACTGCCAAAGTTTTGATTTTCAGAAAAACACAGTGGAATTACTAACATGCATGCTGTATAAATGACTATTCATTGAATGAATGCTGTAGCTTATATGTGACTGCTTTCCCTGGCTGACTAATATATCAAGCATGGTACTTGTTCTGTGCTCTGAAAAACTTTCTCCATTACCATAGTAACCTCTTACATGTTGGCGGAAGCTGATGTCATTCAAGGTATTATTCATTCTTAGTGGATTGATACTCAGAGTGCTAATAAGTCTCAGAATGATAAAAAGAACTAAGTATACATACTGGTTAAACATTACTTAACCCTTTCACCCCATGGAGTCCCCAGATGTCCACTGAGAGCATTGCTGAGAACAGTTTAGAATGCTTTCTGTACTCAAGATGGTTAATTAACAAAAGACACTATTAAATTATAGCTTACTTTGCTTGGTATGTTTGCATCGTTGTATTCATCTGCTAGGGCTGCCATAACAAAATGTCACAGACTATGTGGCTTAAATAACAGAAACTTATTTTATCACAGTTCTGGAAGCGAGAAGTCTAAGATTAAGGTTCTGGAAAACTTGGTTCCTGGTGGGGCTCTCTTCCCTGGCTTGCAAACAGCTACCTTCTCACTGTGCCCTAACATGGGAACCAGGAAATGGAGTTGTTATCAAGAACAAGTGGAAAGAAATCTTCAGAGGCAGAAGGGCTCGCTGGTCTGTTGAACATCACATAAAATAAGCAGAAAAAGCATTTCTTGGATTTGGCAATTTAGAGATTATTGGTGACCTTGGAAAGTGACACTTTAATAATGTGGGAGAGATGAAACCATATTTCAATTGCTTGAGGAATGCACAGAAAATGAGGTAGGAGATATACAGAGTTTAGTTTCCAAAGAGTAAAAATGGCATACAATGGTAACTTAGGAGTGGTGGCCAGAGACTGGAAGACAATTTCATGGGACTTATTTGAGCATATTTATAGGCAGACAGAAAATGGCAAGTGGAAAAGGAGCAGAAGAGACAGAGACCTTCATGGAGCAAGGTCACAGTAAAGGCAAGATGGAATGGATTCTCCAGTAAAGAACAAGGTAACAGTCTCAGAAAGACACAGGATGGAAAGGCAATATGGAGAGTTCTCAAAGAACTAACATCAGAACTACCATTCAAGCCAGCAATGCCATTACTGGGTATCCAGCCAAAGGAAAATAAATCACTATGTGAAAAAAGATACCTGTACCTGTGTGTTCATCACAGTACTATTCATAATAGCAAAGTCAGAGAACAAGCCTACATGTCTATCAATGGTTGACTGGATGAAGAAAATGTGGTATCTATACACCACAAATATAATGCACCCACAAAAACAATAAAATTGTGTCTTTTTCAGCAGGTGGATGCAGGTAGAGGACATTATCTTAAGTAAAATAAGTCTGAAACAGAAAACTAAATACTACATATTCTCACTTGTAAGTGGGAGCTAAACAGTATGTACACATGGACATAAAGATGAAAATAATAGACACTAGGGTCTCCAGAAAGAGGGAGGGTAGGGGGCGGGGGGTGAGAGTTGATAAATAACCTATCAGGTACAATGTTTACTATTTGAATAACGCTACCATTGAAGCCCAGTCCCCACCAGTATGCGATATATCCACATGATGAATATGCACAAGTACCCCCTGAATCCAAAGTAAAATTAAATTTGAAAAAAAAGTAGGAGCATTCTCAAGAGGCATCTGCTCCATCTAGCCACCGGGACTCCCGTCAAATTGCAGAGGTTGTGCCCTGCATGGGGGTGTCTAGCACCTCAGGGAGTTGGACAGGTAAGCTCTATTTGCCAAGCTTTGTGCTTTGGGGTGCTGGTGTATCCCCAAACCAGGGCTTTTAGTAATTTAGATATAATATGATATGATATATAATATAATATAATACCATATAATAAATATATACATTTTAATACAGGAAAGGTACTTTTAAAATCCCCTCAAAGTAAAAATATGCATGTAATCCTATATACAATACAATTTTACCTTCTACTTTTAAAAGAATTCCTCTGTTGTATCATTTGATCTTCATAACCTCCCTGGCCCAAACCCATATTTTTACTGCTATAATGTTGCAAATTTACAAATGAGGAAAATGAGACTCAGAGAAGTTCAGTGATATCATCAAGGCCACACAGTTACAAAGTGGAAAAACAGAATGAAGCCCACCATCTATTAATATTAAATCTGTAAGTGATATTTTACTATACCAGGTGTAAATGTACTTAATAGCAATATTTGCTGAAGAGCTTTACACTTCTGTGACTGCCTTTCTATTCCTTTTTCCATTCACATTGGAAGGAGAGGAGAACATTAGGCATAATAAAACAGATTTTGAAATTAAGCCTCGTCTAATCTTGGGCACTTTTGTATCCCATAAGAAAAAAAAATAGGGTCAAGGTATTATTTAGATTACAAAGTACTGCAATGAAAAAAAGTAATTGCATTAAGTTAGAAGCCCGACAATTTTTGGAAAACATTGAAACTTTAGGCTGAAAATCATCCAATATCAATTATGGGTGGGGGTGACAGTCTTCATTTTGCTTACACTTTGAGCTTAGGTTTTGAGCTTTTAATCCTTCCAAAAACTGATGACGTAAAGGGAATAAGATCTTTCCTATATTCCCTACAGATGTGTGGTGGTGATGGCACTAAAATGTTTTAAAATTTTCGGGAAATTGGAGAATAGCCTTTAATTTTCAGGAAGAGCTGTTTCATGAGAGTGAAGTGAATGAAAGGGAAAGTCCTTGGCTCCATGACTCATTCATTCAAAAAATAATTGAGCAACTATTAGGAGCACCAGCCACAGGGGACATAGCAATGAACAAAAGGAGCCATGTTCCTGCTTTTATGGAGCTGCTTTCTCTTGTGGGAGATGGAAATCCAAAGAGTTAATGGATAATATACCAGGTGAGGATACTCGTCTTGAAATAATACAGCAGGGAAAAGGAGAAACACTGAGCACGGAATGCTGTTTTAGTAGATGGGCAGGAAGGCCTCTTTGGTAAGTGGCATTTGGAAAGGGACCCAGTGGCAGTGAGGAGATAAACCTTGTGCATATGGGGGAAGGGCAGAGGGAGAGCTCAAGGGACCGTAGGGAAACCAGCGAAGGAGGGAAGGGGAGGTAGGTGATGAGCATGAGGAGGTCCAGCAATGCTCATGAACGACTCAAAATAGGAAACATCGGAGAAAATGGGAAACAAGCCCTCACTGGGATTTTAAAAGGATAATTCTAGCTACTGTGTAAAAAAAGTACAGTCATGAGGGCGAAAGTGCAGAAATTCCAGTGCAAGGGCTAATCTAACAGCCCGGTTCATAGATGATGATGACTTGATCCGAGATAACAGCAGTGGAGGTGATAAGAAGTTATCGGAGGCCGGGCGCGGTGGCTCAAGCCTGTAATCCCAGCACTTTGGGAGGCCAAGACGGGTGGATCACGAGGTCAGGAGATCGAGACCATCCTGGCTAACACGGTGAAACCCCGTCTCTACTAAAAAATGCAAAAAACTAGCCGGGCGAGGTGGCGGGCGCCTGTAGTCCCAGCTACTCGGGAGGCTGAGGCAGGAGAATGGTGTGAACCCGGGAGGCAGAGCTTGCAGTGAGCTGAGATCCGGCCACTGCACTCCAGCCTGGGTGACAGAGCGAGACTCCGTCTCAAAAAAAAAAAAAAGTTATCGGACTTGGTGTGTAATTTGCAGGTAGACCCAGTCGAATCTGCTCATGGATTATCTGTGCAAAAAAGAAAATGCCCTAGGTTGACTCTCAGGTTTTTGGCCCAAACAAGTGGGAAAAATAGAGTTTCCCTATTTTTGATGGGTGAGACTAGAGGATGACAGAAAATAGCCTTGGACAAACTGGTAACTAAGCAGTAGGTCTGAGATAAACTCTTATCACTAAACAAAAGTAGAATTAAATCATAGTATTTAAATTACTGGTAAAATATTAGTGTAGTTTATTAAACACAATATTAGATTAGCCAGGGAAGTGCTCTCACAATGTTAGATAACAGACATCATGGAACAGATTGAGTCTTGAAGAAGAGTTCCCATCTCCAGACATCCCACTATTTTGTTTGTTTGTTTTAATTTTAATTTTTTTAAACACAGTTGCACTCTTGTTGCCCAGGCTGGAGTGCAGTAGCAAGATCTTGGCTCCTGGCAACCTCCACCTCCAGGCTCAACCAAGTCTCCTCCCTCAGCCTCCCAAGTAGTTGGGATTATAGGCATGGGCCACAAGGCCCGACCAATTTTTGTATTTTTAGTAGAGACGGGGCTTCACCGTGTTGACCAGGCTGGTCTCGAACTCCCGACCTCAAGCGATCCACCCACCCAAAGTGCTGAGACTGCCAGCACGAGCCACCCTGCCGGGCCCCCACTATGTTTTTAAATTACTATTCACAGAAAAAAAAAAAGTTTCACCTAAACACGAGTGTGCATTCAATTTGTAAACCACATTTTCTGGCTTAAATTTTAACAGCCATGTAAGAAACAGTTTTAAAGGAAACTTGGGAGCATCATCATATGCCTGCAATATCGAAACATTCTGGCAGAGACTTTCTCCTTGCACTGTGAAGAGTGGCTGTGTCCCTTTCTCCTCCTCTGTGGAGAGCTACTAATCACTCAAACAAGCATCCCCGCTTTGATGCTTGGGAGCCTGACCTAAAATACGTAGACACACAGACCACCCTACCAAGGGTTTATGCATCTAATTGCCTCAGAAATCACTGATTTTTCTCATATGAAATCAAGATGATAAAAATTCACTTTTGTACTCACCACCGCAGATAGCTACTATTAGCATTGTTGTATGCACTATAAATCTTTTCAATGTATAAAAATGTGTATATGATTAAATTTCAATACTAGCTATACAATTCTACATTTGCTTTTTCACTAAACAATATAAGCTTGTCCAGCCTTCACTGCCATTACACATTCTTTTCAAACTTAATTGATAAGGGCTGTGTAGAAATCGATGATTTGGACAATTGAAATAGCAATTGGGGTCACCCTACTTCCTAAGCTGTAGATAAGATTGCCTCAAAATCCCCCATATAATAGATTGTAGAAAGTTCAATGCCCTCACCAGGATTTCTATAAATTACTGGAGATGTTATTTTTCTCACCATCAATCATGGCTCTGTGTTCAGGCTTCCATTAAATTAGTTTTCTCTTAGAATCTTCTTACTATCTCACATAAAATTTCCTTGTCTGTACCAGACTGACCTAGATAGGAATTTTGGGTAATTTCCTTAATAAACATCACAGAAGACATCTGTGTGTGTGACTGAAGGTTTGGCGAGAAGAAGGGGTTTACTTTGCTGCAGTGCAAATAATCTAAAAACTAGCATTAGACATCACTCAATCCATTTTTTGGTTAAGGAATTTTTTAGAGGCTTGTATCTTATACTTTGTTCTCAGCACGTGTCTCCCTCTTTCCCCTGCTCCTCCTCTCCTGCATGTTTGTTCACTTTTCTGCCCCTTTCTTCTCCAGAGCTAAACTGAATTATTCTATTACTTCTAGAAAACAGTGTGGCTTTCAAGAGTGTCTGTCCTTGAGCTGAGTTCTGGCCTTTTGATTCTCTTAGAAGAAAAACTTTCCATTTTCTCCTCTTATTTAGTTACCAGGGGGTAAGAGGTGGAGAGACTGACATTTTTCTATTTACAGAGGGATATCCTGTAATTCCTCTAATGTTTGATATTTTTCAATGTTTCCATTTTTTTGCTGATATAAATAATAATTCTATGATAAATAATTTAAAATAAAATTATTATTTTAATAATTCTATGATAAATAAAATAATTTAAAATAAAATTAATAATTCTATGATAAAATAATTTAAAATAAAATTATTATTTTAATACTTCTATGATAAAATAATTTAAAATAAAATTATTATTTTAATAATTCTGTGATAAATATCTTTGTGACTAAATTTACATCTATGTTTGATGTCTTGTTATTCTAGATGTCTAGAATGACAAGTTCTGAAGTCTGGACATTTTCTAAAGCGTGTCATACTTGTTGGCAACTTGTTTCTAGAAAAGCTATACCAATTTTTATTCCTGTTAGCAGTGTTTGTGGACACCCTTGTCTTCCCTGGTGGCTATAATTCTTTTTAATTTTTACCTACATGATATTTGAACATATATCCTCACTTTCTAATTTGCATTTCTTTAACTGCTAGTAGAGTTGAATACTTTTTCTGTATGATTGGAAGAAATGTGAATTTCTTTTTTTCTCAGTTGGCCCTTAGTCTCCTGGAAGCTCTTTTTAAAAATTTAATTATTTTTCTTAAATTGATTTTTAAGGGCTCTTTGCATATTTAGAGTACTAACCAGTTCCTCGCTAAATGTTTTATTTTTTTAGTCTGTTAAGTGTCCTACAGTTTTAAAACCTGCAGATGCATAAGTGTTCTAAGTAGCACTTTGAGAAGTTCACATTTCCTTTATGCTTCTGCCTTTGAGGTGTTATAAGAAGCCTTCAATAGGACCCTGAGGAACACAAGTCAGAACCACCAAGCTAAGCCCCTCCCAGTTCCTGACCTATAGAAACAGATAATACATATTTATTATTTTATGTTGCTAAATTTGGAAGCAACTTATTGTACATCAATAGATAACTAAAACAGTGGTTATCTTAAGAAGCCTTTCAACCAAATATTATGTAGAAAGTTACCCTCTGTTATACTAGTTGTTGTTATTTATTTTTAACAGTAGAATGCTGAACCCATTTGTAATGTACTAGTGTGATATGGTTTGAGTCCCCACCTAAATCTCATTTCAAATTCCCATGTGCTGTGGGAGGAACCTGTTGGCAGGTAATTGAATCATGGGGGGTGGGTCTTCCCTGGGCTGTTTTCATGATAGTGAATAAGTCTCATGAGATCTGGTGGTTTTAAAAATGGAAACTTCCCTGCACAAGCTCTTCTCTTGTCTGCTGCCATGTGAGACCTGGCTTTCACCTTCCACCATTATTGTGAGGCCTGCCCAGCCATACGGAGCTGTACGTCCAATAAACCTCTTTCTTTTGTAAATTGCCCAGTCTCGGGTATGTCTTTATCAGCAGCGTGAAAACGGATTAATATAGTAAACATGAGGAGAATTACATTTAAAAAAAGATATTGTTTCTTTATTTTGTAAAATGAGGATTATGCATCTCTATCTTCATTGTAGGAATTTGCATTGATCAAGAGAAAAGTTATTTGTGAAAATGCTTTCTACTTGTAATTTTGAAACACATATTGTGGTTATATACGATAAAATAACCTTTTACATAAATATTTTCTATATTTTTATTTCTTTGACATCTTGGGGTCCTGCAGCCCTGGAAAGACTGCCTCTCTCAGGAGTAGTCCCCTGCTGGAGATAGTAACTGACTGATCTGAGAGCAGCTTTCCATATGCAAAACAGCCAATCCAGAGTCTACACCCCACCCATCTCTTTTGTTGGGCTCTCAGACACCATGCCTCTAGCCCCCTGCCCTAGGCGCCTCAGGGCCAAGTGCCAGACAGTTAGGGACAGCCCCTATACCCAAGAGCCTGCTGAAATTATATCCTAAACCTGTTTCCTCCATCTCAGCCATTCCTTTCTGCAGAAACCACAATAAAGGGCTTTTCCTGTGTTTTCTCCTTGCCCCCTCTCCCCTGTCTGAACCTGGTGCTTCCCTGTGTGCCTCTACGTGATGTGCCGCTCCTCTTGGGATCTGTAAATACAAATCATGCAGTCATGCATCATTTAACAAAGGGAGTTCTTTTTTAAATGCATTATTAGGCGATGTTGTCATTGTGTGAACATCAGAGAGTGTGCCTAAACAAACCTAGATAGTAGAACTTACTACACCTAAGCCATGTGGTACACAACCTATCGCCCCTAGGCTACAAACTTATACAACATGTTACTATACTAAATGCTGTAGGAAACTATAACATAATAGTTAGTTTTTGTGTGTCTAAACATATTAATAAAAAAGGTGCAAGAAAAATATGGTATTAAATCTCATGGGACCACCATTTTTATGAGATCCTTCATTGATGAAAATATTACGTTGCTCATAGCTGTATTCACTGCATAACTAATCCTCTTTTCAATGAGTCATCTCCTGATCTGTTGGTATCACCATAGCTGAATATTGATAAACCTATATTTTAAAACATATCTGTGGCTATATGTGTGTAACTATAAATATTGCTCTATTACATACATTTATATATGTGTGTGTTTTGGTGTGTTTGCGTTGCTATAAAGGAATACCTGAGATGGGTAGTTTAGTTAAAAATGAGGTTTATTTGCTTCATAGCTATGTAGGCTGTACAAGAAGCATGGTACCAGCATCTGCGTGTGGTGAAGGCCTTGGGAAGCTTCCAATCATGGTGGAAGGTGAAGCAGGAAGAGGCACATCACACAGCAAGAAAGACAGCGAGAGAGATGCCAGGCTATTTTAAACAACTATCTCTCACATGAACTCATTATTACAGTGAAGGCACTAAATCATTCATGAGGGATTCACAGCCATGACCCAAACACATCCCACCAGGCCCCACCTCCATCACTGGGGATCATAGTTCAACATGAGATTTGGAGAAGACAAATATACAAACCGTATCATTCTGTTCCTGGCACCCCAAATCTCCTGTTCTTCTCATTTTACAAAATATGATCATCACTTCCAAATAGTCACCAGAAGTCTTAACTTATTCCAGCATGCACTCAAAAGTCTGAAGTCTCATCTGAGACCCCAGGCAAGTTTCTTTCACCTATGCACCTGTACGATAAAAAGAAAAGTTATTAACGTTTGTGATACAATGATGGTACATGCACTGGGTAAAAATTTCCATTCCAAAAGGGAGAAATTGGCTAAAAGAAAGCATTTTGATCACAACCACTTAACCAGTCTCGAAGAAATTACAAACTTTCCTTCATCTTCCTGTTTTCTTCTGAGACCTGAATACTCTTCCAAACTCTGCATGTTACCCAGTTCCAAACTGTGTCCACATCTTCAGGTATCTTCAGAGTAACACCGCACTTTTTGGTAGCAATTTTCTGGGTTAGTCCATTTGCATTGCTATCCAGGAATACCTACGACTGAGTAATTTTTAAAGAAATGAGGTTTATTTGGCTCACAATTCTTCAGGCTGTACAAGAAACAGCATTGGCTTCTGCTGAGAACCTCGGGAAGCTTCCAGTCACGGTGGAATGTGAGGAGAGAGCAGGCACATCCCATGACAGAAGAGGGAGCAAGAGAGATGTCAGGCTCTTTTAAACAACTAGTTGTTATGTGAACTCATTACTGTGGGGAGGACACCAAACCATTTATGAATGATCTGCACTGGTGACCCAAACATATCCCACCCAGCCCCACTTCCAACACTGAGGATGATATTTCAACCTGAGATTTGGAGGGGACAAAGATCCAAACCATGTCAATGTGTGTGTATGTCTATATATATTTATAAACTATATAGTTCACAATTTTAATAAGATTATATTTTGGACAGGGAATTTTGTTATCTTTTTTTGTACCTTCAATGGCCATTATACTTTCTGATCAGATGAACAAATAGCTGAGGAAATAAAAGACAGTTTTTGTAGTACATGATATTTCTGTATAAAACTTCTTTGATGAGGACAGACCTTGTTCGTAAGTTGTGTTTCTTTAATTACATTATTTATGGACATCAAGTGATACTCACCAGATTTACAGTGTGAGCGTTTGAGAAGAGTTTTACTGCTCTGCACTGAAATACCACCTTGCTATCATTGAATATCATTGCAATTTTTCTCACTAAGATTTACAGTGTTTCTTCTGCTGACAGTTGCCAGTCACATCTTTTCAGCTTATCATGAAATAGTACTTTCACCATCATTACCATCTTTCAACATTTATGGGCATGCAATGTGAGGATGGCACCCTGAAGGGCAGTTTTTTGACTGAAGAGTCAATCAGCCAAATATAAAATATTCTTCCTACCATGATGAAGGCAATTTTCTAAAAAAAAAAAAAAGACCACAGTGGTAAAACTCAAAAACAGGAGATTAAAGAACGAACACATTTTTAAAACCCTGACAAATTGCATTTCTTTCACAAAGAAAAGAAACTACACATAACTAAATATTTTCTACCACTCTTGTAACCATATAGAAAATTCTCCTCTTACATAACTTTAATACAGGAAAAAGGAGATGAAATCAAAGTTAGATAAGAGATAAAGAAGGACTGAGATTGTAGTTAAATGGCAGCCAGGAAACAGATGAAGTTGAATGAAATCTAAATGAAGAGTGACAGGAGAGAAATGCATGCAATGCGTGAAGAGCAGCTGCTTCTCCAGCCAATCAACTGGGACGTGGGCTCAGAGCAATAAGCCAAGACCTAGCACAAATCTAACTTACTTTTGGGCTGACAGGGGAGACCACATCCAGAAAGCAGCACCCAGCCACGTTGTGCCATTGCAGGTGTGTCTTGCAGGGAAATGAACTGGAGCTTGTGTAGTAGGAGCTAGGAGATACTTCTGAGCCTTTCTGGGTTACAACTGCACCACTTTGCGAACTCCTGCATTTGCTGATGCACAGTGTCCTGGTATAATAGTGCAAGATAAAGTATCATAGCACTTTTTCTAAGGCAGTGGTGAGATGGTGGAAAGAACTTTCAAATTAGAAAACCAGCCATTAATGTGAATTTGTAATTGCCTTTCTAGCAGCTGAATGGTTCTGAGTACTCACTGACCTCTTTGACTCACTTTTATTGGTAAAATGAGATCAATAATAGCAATTCATAGCTCTCACTCTAAACAAGGTTGCTGTGAAATTCTCCAAGGTAACGCTTTATAGTGAAATCTGTAAATTGAAAAGAAATTGAGAACTGCACAAACCTACAGAGGGAGAAGCTCCAGAGATCAACTTGGCATTATGCAAAATGCAATGAGAGATGCTGGTGCCTGGTGCCACCCCCCAGGTGCCAAATCAGAATCTGTATCTAACAAAATCCCCAGGTGATTTATATGCACATGAAAGGATAAGAAATGATTTTTTAAGTCACCTTGGTGAATGCAAGAAACTCAACTTACTTTTCATACTCAAGGGAGCTCCTTAAGTAAAGTTTATGTACTAGTTGATACGGTTTAGCTTTATGTCCTCACCCAAACCTGGAGGGGGGTGATTGGATCACAGGAGTGGTTTCCCCCATGCTGTTTTTCCTCATAAAATCTTCCTACAAGATCTGATGGTTTTATAAGTAGTTAGAAGTTCCTGCTTTGCTCTTCTCTCTCCTGATGCCTTGTGATGAAGGTGCCTCCTTTCTGTTCCACCATGATTTTGAGTTTCCTGAGACCTCCCCAGTCATGTGGAACTGTGAATCAATTAAACCTCTTTCCTTTATAAATTACCAGTCTCAGGAAAATTCTTGATAGCAGTGTGAAAATGGACTAATACAATAAATTGGTACCAGGAGTGGGGCAATGCTATAAAGATAACCTGAAAATGTGGGAGCAACTTTGGAACTGAGAAACAGGCAGAGGTTGGAACAGCTTGAAAAGAAGAGACAGATATGGGACAGCTTGGAACTTCCTAGAGAGTTGTTGAGTGGCTTTGACCAAAATGCTGGTAATGATGTAAACAATAAAATTCAGGTTGAGATGGTCTCAAATGGAGATAAGGAACTTCGTGGGAACTGGAGCAAAGGTCACTCTTGCTTTGCTTGAGCAAAGAGATTGATGGCATTGTGCCCCTACCCTAGAGATCTATGGAACTTTGAACTCAAGAAAGATGATCTGAAGTTGGAACTTATGTTTTAAAAGGAAGAAGAGCATAAACGTTTGGAAAATTTGCAGCCTAATGATACTGATAGAAAAAAAAATTTCTGGGGAGAAATTCAAGGAGGCTGCAGAAATATGCATAAGTAACGAGGAGCTGAATGTTACTAGCCAAGACAATGGAGAAGAGGTCTCCAGGGCATGTCAGAGATCTTGGTAGCAACCCCTCCCATCAAAGGCCTGAGGCCTAGGAGGAGAAAATGGTTTCATGGGCCAGGCCCAGGGCCCTGCTGCTGTGTGCAGCCTTGAGACTTGGTACCCTGCGTCCCAGTCACTCCAACTCCAGCCATGGCCAAAAGGGGACAATGTACAGCGGAAGCCATTTCTTCAGAGGGTGCAAGCCACAAGACTTGGCAGCTTCCACATGGTGTTGAGCCTGCAGGTGCACAGAAGTCAAGAATTGAGGTTTGGGAACCTCCACCTAGATTTCATAGAATGTATGGAAACACCTAAATGTCTAGGCAGAAGTCTGTTGCAGGGGGAGAGCCCTCATGGAGAACCTCTGCAAGGGCAGTGTGGGAGGGAAATGTGAGGCTGGAGCCCCCACACCAAATCCCTACTGGGGCACTGCTTAGTGGAGCTGTGAGAAGAAGGTCACCATCTTCCAGAACTCAAAATGGTAGATCCACCAATAGCATGCACTGTGCACCTGGAAAAGCCACAACCACTCAATGCCAGCCTGTGAAGGAGCTGCCCAAGGCCATGCGAGTCCACTCCTTGCATCAGCATGCCCAGGATGTGAGACATGGAGTCAAAGGAAATTATTTCAGAGCTTTAAGATTTAATGACTGCCACTGGAATTTGCTCTTACATGGGGCCTATAGCCCCTTTGTTTTGGACAATTTCTCCCTTTGAGATGGGAGCATTTACCCAATGCCTGTACCCCCATTGCATCTAGGAAGTAACTAACTTGCTTTTGATTTTACATGCTCATAAGTGGAAGGGACTTGCCTCGTCTCAGATGAGACTTTGGACTATGGGCTTTTGAGTTAATGCTGAAATGAGTTAAGACTTTGCAGAGACTGTTAGGAAGGCAGGATTGGTTTTCAAATGTGAAAAGACATGAGATTTGGGAGGGTTCAAGGCAGAATGACATGGTTTGGCTCTGTGTTTGTCACCCAAACCTCATCTCAAATTCTAATCCTCACATGTCGAGGGGGGACCCGTAATCCCCACATGTGGAGAGAGGGGGGTGATTGAATCATGGGGGCAGTTTCTCCCATGTTGTTCTAGTGAGTTTTCAAGAGATCTGATGGTTTTTATAAGTGTTTGGAAGTTCTTCTTTGCTCTTCTCTCTCTCGCTGCCTTGTGAAGAAGGTGGCTGCTTCCCCTTCTGCCATGATTGTAAGTTTCCTGAGGACTCCCCAGCCATGCGGAGCTGTGAGTTGATTAAACCTCTTTCCTTTATAAATTACCCCGTCTCAGGAAAGTTCTTTATAGCAGTGTAATAATGGACAAACACACTAGTTATATCTGTCTCAATGCGCTAAGACCTACTTACCTCTGATCAAAATTCAGAAGAAAAACTTTTCGATGTAAACTAAAAACATAAATGACAGGCTCTGGATAAAAATATAACATCTCAAATTCAGGAGAGTTAAATGAAAATATTATATGCAATCACAAAACCTGAATTTGAGTCCTATAACTTTCCCTCACCGAATTTGGGAAAGAGCTATGTTCAGTAATCTCAAACATGAAATTGAAGTAATGAAATTAATGGTTTCCAAGAACTTTACGATTACAAGAACTATTTTATATAGAAGTTATTTTAAGCTATATAGCAATTTACAAATGTTAATTATTTCTGTTTAATTATTTCTTAAAGGGTTTAACATCTTCTACACCAGAGTATCATGATAGGTAAAATTAGTTACAATCATTCTGTAAACACTGCCACTTTGACAACCTGGTTATGTGTGCCTGTAAATAAAATGCTTCATTGGAAAATATTTTTTTGCAGACCAAAATAACAAGAAAAGAAAGTGTGCCATTGCCACAGCAAGTAGCACACTCTTATCTTGTGAAAGATGCAAATGTTGAGATATATGTTTACACTCACTTTTACTGTTGATCATTTCTGAAACAACTGTGAGGTCCAAATTTGGTGGCCATTATGCTTTACTATATTTTAAATCAGTCATTTATTATAGACACCATTTCCTGAGACTGCAATACATATGTTATGTATCAATTAATTCTTTCATCTTAATGTTCTGCCTCCTCTATTTGTCTTTTGCTTTCATTTCTATACCTATTCACCTCTTTCTACAGCTGCTTTTTGAACAACAAAAGTTTTGAACTGTGTATGTCGACTTATACACAGATAGTTTGCAATCAAATGAAGCTTGAAAATACAGTATTCATGGGATACAAAACCCACCTATACCAAGGGTAGACTCTTCAGATACACAGGTTTCACATGGCTGATGTGGGGACTTGCATATGGACAGACCTTGGTGTACTCAGGGATCCTGGAATCAATCCTGTGTATAACCAAGGACAACTGCACTTTGTTTCTCCTCATAAGCTATCTTATATTCTTTCAGAAAAGAATTAAAAATAGATACTGTGGAATGCTGTTCATAAGCAAATTCTGTTTGAAATGTACATTATACATCTGTGTATATATGATATATATGTACAGGTATAATTTAAATTTTAAGATTCTAAAATGTATTTTATGGTGGAACCAGATTTAAGAATGTTAAGTAATAATCACATATAAAAATTGTACTCAATATTGTTAGACAAGATGTCATTGTTAAAAATTGCAGTTTTGAACATTGTGTTTTCAGAGACCAAAGATATTTTTGTTTTTACCCTTAGTAATTTTTTTAAAACACAGGAATAAGAACAACCACATGAAAATTTAATGGCTAACATAAACCACTTTGGCCTCTAGAGATTTATTTGAATGGTGACTCATTTTTTTAGGCAAATATATTCTGGTACAAAGAAATTTCTAAAATGCCCAGAGGTGATGCATTTAGGCAGTTGATTTGAAACAAAGCAAAAAGATTAATTGCAGAGATTTCAACAGTAAGATAAATGGAGTCGAAGTGGCAAACTGGCATTCATATTTAAGGTGTAGGCTGACTGAAGAGGGATCTGATCTTCCTTGGTAATTCACCTTCTGGTGCCTCAGTCTTCAGGCAGAAGGTGGCCCTCCAAGATTCATAGGGGTGGAAGTGTTTCCATGAGGAGCATCTATTTGCTCTATTCTCTTGACTGAGAATAAACTAGTAAATTATAAAATCAGAAAGACTGGTCTGGGGAATCTCCATTCTTTATTTGGCTTCCTTCCATCCTTGCATGGTATCTTGTCTCTTCCATTCCCCTTAAGTGTATCTCATGACTTTCGAGCAAATGGAAAATACACTGTATCATCATTTAAACAGACTAAAAACTCTTTCTGTGTCTTAGGTCAGCTCCGCCTCTCTCAAGCATTTTTATCTTTAAATATTTTCATGTCTATAAAGAAAGAATTTGTTTCTAAAAATTTCAGATAATATAAAAGTTAGATTTTTTTCCTAATAGAAAGAGGATGATCTTCTTACTTAAGATAAACTTAAGTCCTGGCCTGACATTGAACCTGCTTCTTCATTTTCCTGGCTCCATAAGGGGGAAGCAGAATCAAAAAGTGTGCAACTGACTACGACAGTCCTGGGGCTTTACTTCTTCTTCTGCCTTGAAATGATCCACTCACTTCACTTCTCCCAGACCCTCCGCAGATACTTAGTTTCGGAATCAGTTCTCAGAGTGGCCTCTCCTTTATCTGGAGCCTTAGCTTCCCATCTGTGCCACGTGGCAATTATGCTGTCATTTCCCAGCATGCTGTTTCTGCCCTCTTGGCACCCACAGTTTCTGAGATACATGACATGACCACAGAGACCAGGAACAATAGCTTAAGTGTCTATCACTGTTTGGGGGGCTTGAGAGAAGACTGTGTAGATGCTTGCAGATGCACATCTATGATCATCTAAGACTCTAAGATCAAGGTAGAGGAAGGTTCGGGACAGGAGAAGACACGATATTTAAGAATAAATAGGGCCAGGTGTTGTGGCTCAGACTTGTAATCCCAGCACTTTGGGAGGCCGAGGCAGGCAGATCACGAGGTCAAGAGATCAAGACCAGCCTGGCCAACATGGTGAAACCTAGGCTCTACTAAAAGTATAAAAATTAGCCAGGTGTGGTGGCGTGCACCTGTAATTCCAGCTACTTGGGAGGCTGAGGCAGGAGAATTGCTTGAACCTGGTCGGCGGAGGTTGCAGTGAGCAGAGATCATGCTGCTGTACTCCAGTCTGGGGGACAGAGTGAGACTCCCTCTCAAGAAAATGAATGAATGAATGAATGAATGAATGAATATCAGCCAGGCATGGTGACAGGTGTCTGTAATCCCAGCTACTGTGGAGGCTGAGGCAGGAGAATCGCTTGAACCCGGGAGGCAGAGGTTGAAATGGGCCAAGATTGTGCCACTGCACTGCAGCCTGGCTGACAGAGCAAGACTCTGTCTCAATAAATAAATAACATAGTATAACATAAAATCTAATTTATATGCCTTTCCTCCTATTAATCTGTCTTTTGGCTGGGTGCGGTGGCTCACACCTCTAATCCCAGCACTTTGGGAGGCCGAGGCAGGTGGATCACCTGAGGTCAGGAGTTTGAGACCAGCTTGGTCAACATGGTGAAACCCTGTCTCTACTAAAAAAAGTACAAAAAATTAGCCAGGCATTATGGTAGGTGCCTGTAATCCCAACTACTCAGGACGCTGAGGCAGGAGAATCGCTTGAACCCTGGAGGTGGAGGTTGCAGTTAGTCGATATCGCACCATTGCACTTGAGCCTGAGCAACAAGAGTGAAACTTAACCTCAAAAAAAGAAAAAAGAAAAATATTGAAAACCTTTTTATTTTAATGTCTACTGGTGATAATTTTAAATATAAGACTGCAGCTATTATAAAAATATATCTTATTTAACTTGTTTATAAATGTAAGATTTTTTTAAAACAGAGAAAAATAACTGCTTTGGTTGTTAGAAAACACTGGGGGTTTTTTTGTTTTTTTTTGAGACAGAGTCTTGCTCTGTCACCCAGTCTGGAGTGCAGTGGCCCAATCACGGCTCACTGCAAGCTTCGCCTCCCGGGTTCATGCCATTCTCCTGCCTCAGCCTCCTGGGTAGCTGGGACTACAGGTGCCCACCACCATGCCCAGCTAATTTTTTGTATTTTTAGTAGAGACAGGGTTTCACCATGTTAGCCAGGATGGTCTCAATCTCCTGACCTTGTGACCCGCCTGCGTCGGCCTCCCAAAGTGCTGGGATTACAGGTGTGAGCCACCGCACCCAGCTAGAAAATACTGTTAATGACAACAATGTAAAACAATGACTTACCTTGCTGATCTAATTAGTACAAAGCATAATAATGATTACATAAATCATTAAATACATCACATTCAGCTGGCTGAAAGTGTTTATTGCAATGATAAAGTCAATGTACCATATATCCTCAAGAATTGTGAAATTGTAATAGAGCTGCATGCTCACTTATCCTAGTTTTCTAATCATACCTGTAAAACTATGCAGCCAGCACTAATGAGAAATGGAAAAGCATCTTGCTGTCTAGTCTAAGTTGGCAATAGAAAAACAGTTAAAGTGCTAGTGTCAGACCAGAGATGACACAGAGAGTTAGAGCTTAAGCAGACAGAATAATGTTGGAGACAGAATCAGTTTCAATATGACGGCATTGATCTAGGGAGGAAGTTTTACTACAAATGAAGACAGGGCTCAGAGACTTAGGCTTGGGAAATGAATTTCATTTTAAATCAGGATGTAAAAAGTCTACTTTTATGAAAAGTTACTGACAACTGGGGGAGTAATTAAACTGGAATCAAAGTCCTATAGCCATAAAGCCTACGTGGGACTAAGCCTAAAGTAATAAGACCCAGGAGACTTGTATGTGGAACACAACAAGGATCCGGGAAGGAAAAGGAGCCAGTGCTGCCTGTGTGAAACACGTCCTAACTTCAGAGCGCCTGTAATGAAAGTACCATGGGGATATCATGGTCGTAAAAGTTTGATGCTCACACTAGGAAAGTAACCTGACATGTGTTTGATAAAGTGAAGCTCAGTCGTTAACCCTTTGATTCAGCTGAAATAGTTTTTATTTTTATGTAAAAGTATTACACATTTTGTAGCACTGCTAAATTACATTCTTCCGACAATAGAATTTAGCAGAAATATGTTTCCCTTTTTTCTTTGATTTTCTTTTCCTTCTTTCCTCTTTCTCTTTCTTTCCCTCCCTCCCTCTCTTCCTTCCTTCCTTCCTTCCTATCTACCTACCTATTCTCTCTCTCTTTTTTTTCAGAGACAGAGTCTTTCCCTGTCTCCTAGGCTGGAGTGTGGGGCACAATCATAATCTTCTTTCCTTCAGGGGTTTTCAAGACCACTAGTCATTGCTTTATACTGATGCTAGAGACTGATATGAGTGAGTGAACAATGATAATTGGTAATTACATTAAAGATAAAACATATTTAAATCAAAGTGAAGCAATTATGCTCTAAAAAGTAAGAATATTTTAAAACCAAAAATATTCCAGATCATTCTTATGCTTATGAAATTGTAAATATGAACAAGTCATAGATTTGTAAATAGATTTCACACCACATATGTGGGCTCAATAACTGGTCCACAATATTTAAAGTTTTCTAAACCACATCTTACTTGTCCATAAGCTTGGCATATACAAATGACATTAGTGTATCCATGGTAATGAAACAAATTAAAGAGACAAATAGCTTAAAATCAGAGTGAAACTGAAAAGGTGAAAAGCATGTATCTGACTGTAAAGCCTGTAAAGTGGTATCCAGTACTTTTGTAAAGAAGCTAAGAGAAATTTTTACAATTTAAGAGAAAATGGAAACTTTACAAATGTTGAACCTTGGGGTTCAGAGAATTTGAAAGTATCTTTTATCTCTTACTCATATATGGCACAGTCTTTGAAATGACTTATTAAAAAAATTCAAAATTGTCTAACCTTTGGGTGGTTGTCTACAATGAAGAAAAATATTAATTTCAGATTATTTGAACTGAAATTTAGAATGCCTCTTAACTGATATGATTGTTGAAAATCTTTTTATAAGAGATACACTTGAAGTAATTATTTTTAAACTACATATATGTATATATACATATATATGAATTTCTTTGCTTATTTTGCTTTATAAGAAATTTTCACCTTTGAATCAATTTCCCTTAATATCTTTGAAATAGCCATGGGTGGTTAGTGATGTTTTAAAGAAATTCTTACAAGTGATTTGATGATAGCATTAAAGAAGACATAAGCAAAGGTTTTCACTTCTGGCCATGAAAGAGTTATAGAGAGCAAATTTACTCATTGTCTAAAAAAACTGAAAAGCCAGATGAAATCTATATATCAGCTGTTTTCAAGATGGTGAACATCAGCCGCGAAGTGCAGTGATCCCTGAAAGATGAAGAACAAACAAGATGAGTCCTATGATTACCCAGATTAGCCAGCGTATTACTTTGTTTTCTCACTGCTAATAAAGACATACCTGAGATTAGGTAATTGATAAAGGATGAAGGTTTAATTGGCTCACAGTTCTGCGGGGCTGGGTAGGCCTGAGAAAACACAATCATGGCAAAAGGGGAAGGCAACACCTCCTTCGCATGGTTGCTGCAAGGAGAAGTGCAGAGCAAAATGGGGGAAATGCCCCTTAGAAAACCATCAGGTCTCATGAGAACTTACTCACTATCATGAGAACAGAGCATGGAGGTAAACCCCATGATTCAATCACTTCCCACCAAGTCCCTCCCACAACTCGTGGGAATTATGGGAACTACAGCCCAAGATGAGATTTGGGTGGGGACCCAGCTAAACCATATTGCTGGGATTACTGCCCAGGGAAAATTTGCAGATGCAGCAGTACAGTACAGGGAAGGGGAACTCAGGTGGATGTGGGTGGACTATGGAAATGAAGAGATTGGCTAAGAGTCTGAGAATGCCAAGTCAACTGGAGTTCACAGGCTGAGTGCCAGAGATGAGACAGCTGCACAGAGAGACAACTTCGGATATCTGCAGATGGTCTTCCTCAAGCCTTCACGTTTAATTGAGTCAACCCATGCATATGAGGAAAATGTCTGAGGCTGGGAAAGATAACTACTCGAATTATAGTGAAAAATCAGTGAAATGCACCCAGAGCTAGGAATAATGTCTGTTTCCACAAGCCAGAGTGGGAAATCTTTTAACTACTGGGGTACTAAGTAGAGTGCTCCTAGGAGTTTTAGTTCAAATGTGGATAAGTTAGACCAAGACTAAACATTTTTCTTCTTCAAACTAACATCTTAAAAGCACGACCCCAAAAGATTAATCTACTTTTAAGAAACCTAAGTGTGTCATAGAACAAAGCTCAAGAATATTTATAGGAACATCCAGCAACCAAAAAGGAAAATCACAATATCTAGCAATCAATCAAAAATAACCAGACATGCAAAGAAACAAAAAAAATGCCCATAATCAGAAGTCAATCAATCAATTGAAACCAACCAAGATGATAGAGTATGTAGACAAGTATACACCGAAATAGTTATAAGGGGCCCATCCTCCATGCTTGGTATGGCCGCCAGACTCTGGTCCTCTGGGAGTTGATGATCAATTTAGAAAGGACAAAAAGGCATTGTGGAAGAGCTGCAAATCTCTACAACACTGTTATGAGCCAGTGGATTCTACCAACTATTCGAGAAGATATCCATCCAGGGCCTCCCATCCATGGATTCATTTGTGATAGTACCAGAGTATTTGTATTTGGAGAAAGAGCTGAAGATGCAAGATACAAGTTCTGTGAGTTATAAGCAAGTTGTTTGTTATGGGAAAAAAAAGGAAAATCCCATCCCCCACCATTTTATTTATCTCTTTGTATGTAAATTAACATAAATTTTCTCTAATGCTAACAATGGCTATTCATTTTGTGGTCTGAAAATAAAGGTGAAGAGTCAAAAATAATATTCCCAGGTATTTAAATAACTTATATGATTTGGAGCCACAGGATGCTTCTGGAGTTTTGATTGTAACAGTCCAATGGCTCAAGGGATTGTGCCTTCTCTGAGACATGTGGCCATTCTGGATTGTAGCAAGAAAAATTCTGTGACAAGAAAGATTCGAGAAGTACTGAAATATATATTAATGATGAAATACGTGATTCTTAGCCGGACGATCTATGGCAATTTGAAATTAAGCCTATGTGATGCTTAAAACCACAAATTGAAGGAACACTGCCACTACAATTAGGTTTTTACATAGCCTTTTTAGAGAAAAGAAGATGTATGTTTTTGGTGGATGGGATCCACATACAGGGAAAAATAATGAGCACTTGCCTCATGATTGTGAACGGCAATACACAAGTTCATTTTCTTACCTGAATCTGGATACAATAAGGTAGGCCACGCTAGTATCAGATGCTTGGGAACATTAAACAAATAATCAAGATATAAGAACAACAGCTGACCTTGTGCGATTGCAGGTGGTACAGGTGCTCAATTGTCTTTTTGGGGTGAAAGTGACAGCTACAAAAAAATTGGGAGTAGTCACATATGCAGCAAATATCTTTGTTACTTTGATACTAAGAAACCACTAGCACCATCACAAATTCTAGAGATTAAAGCTACTACCAACACTTATGTCAAGTGGCATAAAGTGTCTATAGCTTTCACAGTTGGATATGTATATGCTGTACTAAATTGCATCACTAGATTCTCCAGCATCACCACATAGGAAAGGATTCAAAATGCATGCTCACAGACAGGCGGTAATAACATTATACCCCAAAGTATTCAAGTTTCTCCGTTTAAATAATTTAAAATTCCATAATACAGTAAACAGTGAAAAAACTGGACATACAGCTGTGAGGGAAAAATCAGTAGACAACAAATTAGATCTCCGTATATGGGCAGAAGCCATTTCATTTTTATTTGGTAACTAATGCTTTTAATCATAGCCGTTATAAGATGAATGTGCTAAGGAAAATTGAAATTCATTACACTTCAACAAAAGTTGCCTGAGCTTAAGAAACTTCTGTATGCAGCACTGTTTTGAGCAAACAAATGATGGAAATCCAGTAGGTCATGATTCTAGTAACTGGTTGTGGTACACTGTTGTCTCTCATGTATTGGGTTGACGCAAAAGTAATTGCGAAAAAGTAACTGCGGTTTTGCCATTACTTTCAATATAAGGAAATTTAGAATTTTTGCCATTGAATGTAATGGCAAAACCACAGTTATTTTGCTATATTTTGCTATAGTATATATTCTCCACATTTTAAAAGTTCAGTGTTTAAGTCCTTTCTCTAACCTTGTTTCATATAAACAGCAATCTCTAGCAGCCATTTTTTATTAGGTAATATATGTTATACTAGTTTTATTGGCCACCTGATTTTATTCCTTTTAAAATTATTTTTAGTTAGTACAGAGCTTAAGAAATATTTTAAAAGAAGCAAGTTCAGAAGTTTTGCTTTGGAATTTCTATGATTTTCTAAGAATCATGGTAAAATAGAAAGTAGTAGTAAATCTTACTGATTCTTGCCAGATTAATATATTTGAATAAATTTATAGTCAATTCATGTAATTTATGTGGCCCTCAGTCTCTTCATTAATAGAATACCTTACATTTATACATTTTCAGAATTACAATTCTGTATTTTTATGCAATATGAAAATTTCATGAGCTATTAAGTTCTTCAGAAGTCAAAATTCAGAATTAAAGCCTATGTTCTACTATTGCAGAAAGAAGCATTTTAACAGGATACAAGTTTTAAAATAGTGCTTTAATTACTTGTAAGATTTTGTAAATATTTTAAATGTTTCATTTTCACAGAATTTACTTCCAAATTGTATAAGCTTACTTACTTCCAAAATATAAATACTGTACAACTTACTGGAGCTCCATTACAACCTTGAACATGTAGCGAGACACCAGCATGCGCTACAGTTAGCTTTTCAATCTATTAGAAATGCTGTAATTTTTCTGCCTATTCAAATCTGGACTGAATGTGCAGAACAATAATTGCAGTATAGACATTCAGAACTAAGAGCTACAGTAATTTCACAGGCACAGGTCTCTATTTTTTACACACATGCACTTTTGCCAATTTAGTTTAACTGAGTAGCTGTGTTCCCACAATTCATGTACCAAAGTACATGAATGAAACAAAGTACATTAAATGAAACAAAGGTGAATTTGTTTGTGCAGGATTGATATATACAGGTGTGGTAGTTACTGATTTAAGATATATAGGTTGGCTTATATATAGTTTTTGTAAAGAAATTATATTTTTATACCACAGTATTTGTCATTAATATGTTTCATTCATTCTTTTGAAGAAAACATGCAAACGGTTAGGTGTATAATGAACATTTTCTGAACTGTAAGTGCACTGCCACTGTGTGGTTAGAACACCTTTCTGTGGTTATATCAATCCTAGAGCTTTGAATATGCACTTTACATGCGGTGTTGACAAAGAGTGTCGTTGACTTGCTCCTCCAGCATCTCTGAGTGAGTGCCGCATTCTGCCTTTGTTGAACTCATATGTTCTGCCTTTGGTTTATGACTGTTTTTCTAACTGATAAAATTTTAACTTACCTCATTATTATGTTTTAAAATCATTTACACAGATACATGTAATCAAATGTGTCTATGTAAATACACTGATATACACTAAACAAACACTTCACCAAAGTTAAATTTAAAATAAATGGCAATCAAGTTTGTACATACTAAACGCTAACCCTTGTCAAGTGCATAGGTGAATTTAGATTAAAAATATGAATGTAAAGTTGTAGTAAGTATATGTTTGAAGAAAAATGATTTTAATCACCTATTTTTATTGGAGAAAGACTGAATATGTAATACCTTATTGTCAACATTCATTAGCAATTTTCTTCTTGAAGCATTCCTCTTAACAAGAAGACATTATTTGACTTTAAGCAAAGTATGGAATACGTGTAGGAAGGCAGATTTGTACCCATTTCATACTTTCAAGTGGTTGATTTACCTAGTTTAAATTCCCCTGCAGTTGCAGAGCAGGAGGTGAACATGAAACTGACTCTCACCAATGGCTCAACTTTTCAGACAGAAGGTTTGCATTTCTACAGCAAGGAACCTGCTAAACTAAATAAACAAATGTTTTCGGTTTGAGAATTAGCCAACTCTTGTTCATTTTCTGGCTTTTGTGTGTTAACCACCAATGACACTTATTTCTTGCAGAAATGACTAGTGACTTAAAGATATTGTTGAGACATCTTTGTGTCTTTGCCATTGTTAGACAGATGGTCTGGTGCAAACAGAGGAGATCAATTAGCTTCTCATGATTTACATATTTTTCTAATAAACATCCTTTTGTGTAACAAGGAGGCATATGATACAGATAGAATTTCCCATAAGAAGAATTCTATTGAGTTAAATTACTTTCTTTATTCTTCCAAATTGGATGAGCATATCAGATGTAGCAAACCTTTATGTCACTGTGCACTCTGTGACTTTAGTCAAGGTATAGAATATATGAAACTCTACTGTTGTAATATTCTTACACTTTACATATAAATGAGATACATGTAAATGGTCTAAACATTTCAATTAGAAGGCAGAGATTGTAAAAATGACTAAAAAAGCAAGACCTAATCATATACTTCTTACAAGAAACACACTTTAAATATACAGACCTAAATCATTTAAAAGTAAGAATAAGAAGATATAAGACATCATGCTATTATGAACTAAATGTTTATGCTCCCTGCCCCCTCCCCTCAAAAAAACATACATTAAAATCCTTGTCCCCAGTGTGATGGGACATGGAGGTGGGTCTTTGGGAAGTAATGAAGGTCCATTAAATCATGAAGATAGACTTCTAAAGGCAGGATTATTATCCTTATAAAAAATAGACAGAATATTTGTTTTTCTCTGCAATCTGAGGTTACAAAAATATGGTTATCTACAAACCGAAAAGAATGTTCCCACCAGACCCAAATCTGTGAGTGCCTCGTTTCTGGACTCTCCAGCTTCCAGCAATGTGAAAAGTATTCGTTGCTTAAGCCACCTGGTCTATGGTATTGTGTTATAGTAGCCCAAACTGACTAAGACATATGCTCACACTACTTTTAAAAAAAACTGAGTGGCTACATAAATGTGAGAAACAAAAGTAGATGGTTTTATCAAGGAATATCACTAGGAATAGGAGGATCGTTTAGTGATAAAGTGATTAATTCATTAAAAGTACATGACATTTCTGGGGGTCAGCGCAAGACAGTGAAATAGAAGCCAACACCATCCTGTGTCCCCCCCACCCCCAGGAACACATTTTAACAACTAACTACACATAAAAATGCACCATCACAAGAACCAAAAATAAGGGGAGCAATCACAGTACCTGGTTTTAACTTCGTATCACTAAAAGAGCCACAGGGAGGGTAGGAGAGACAGTCTTGAATTGCCAATGTCACTGCTCCCCCATTGCCTGGCAGCAGACATAATACAGATATCTGTGCAAAAGGAATAAAATTGGAGGAATCACATTACCTGACTTCATGTTATACTACAGAGCTGTAGAACCAAAGAAGCATGATACTGGCATAAAAACAGACACATATATCAATGGAACAGAATAGAGAACCCAGAAGCAAATCCATACATCTACAGTGAGCACATTTTTGAGAAAGTTGCCAAGAACATGCACTGGGGAAAGGACAGTCTCTTCAATAAATGGTGCTGGAAAAACTGGATATCCATAAGCAGAAGAATGAAACTAGACCCCTATCTCTCACCATACACAAAAATCAAAATGGGCTAATGGCTTAAATCTAAGACCTCAAACTATGAAACTAATACAAGAAAACATTGGGGAGAACTCTAGGACATTGGACTGGACAAAGATTTTTTGAGTAATATCCACAAGCACAGGCAATCAAAACAAAAAATGGACAAATGGGATGACATCGAGTTAAAAAGCTTCTGCAAATCACAGGAAATAATCAACAAATGAAGAGATTAGCAACAGAATGAAACAAAATATTTGCAAACTACCTGACAAGGAATTAATAACCAGAATATATAAGGAGCTCAATCAACTATATAGGAGAAGAATCTAATAATCTGAATTAAAAATGGGCAAAAGATTTGAATAGACATTTCTCAAAAGAAGACATACAAATGGCAAACAGGCATATGAAAACCAACTCTGCATTATTGATCATCAGAGAAATACAAATCAAAACAATCACACCACTACACTCCAGCCTGGCTGACAGCACAAGAGTCTGTCTCAAAAAAAAAAAAAAAAATGAGATGTCATCTTGTGTCTGGAATTAGTGGGTTCTTGGTCTTGCTGACTTCAGGAATGAAGCCGTGGACCCTCGCGGTGAGTGTTACAGTTCTTAAAGATGGTGTGTCCAGAGTTCGTTCCTTCTGATGTTCAGATGTATCCAGCGTTTCCTCCTCCTGGTGCGTTCGTGGTCTCGCTGACTTCAGGAGTGAAGCTGCAGACCTTCACAGTGAGTGTTAGGGTTCATAAAGGTAGCACGTCTGGAGTTGTGTGTTCCCCCTGTCCAGAGTTGTTCGGCCCTCCCAGTGGGTTCATGGTCTTGGCAGCTTCAGAAGTGAAGCTGCAGACCTTGGAGGCGAATGTTACAGCTTATAAAGGTGGTGCAGACTTAAAGAGTCAGCAACAGTAAGATTCCTTGCGAACAGGGAAAGAACAAAGCTTCTACAGACAGGAAGAGGACCCAGTGGGTTACCTGCTTTTATTCCTTTATCTGGCCTCACCTACATCCTGCTGATTGGTCTATTTTACAGAGAGCTGATTGGTCTATTTTACAGAGAGCTGATTGGTCCATTTTACAGACAGCTGATTGGTCTGTTTTGACAGCGTGCTGATTGGTGCGTTTACAATCCATTAGCTAGACACAAAAGTTCTCCCAGTCCTCACCAGATTCGCTAGACACAGAGCGCTGATTGGTGCATTTACAAACCTTTAGCTAGACACAGAGTGCTGATTGGCGCATTTACAATCCTTTAGCTAGACACAGAGTGCTGATTGGTGCATTTACAATCCTTTAGCTAGACAGAAAAGTTCTCCAAGTCCTTACCTGTCCCCGAAGCCCAGCCAGCTTCACCTCTCACTGGCACTTGCCACAGGACTTTGTAGCCCGGGCACTCCTGCAGCCCAGAGGGAGCTCTTCCCCTGATCAAGTCCAGCAGGCACCAGCTGGCCACGCTGAGTGTGGGGATCCACTGAGCCCACACCCACCTGGAACTCGCACCAGCCCGCAAGCACCAGGCGCAGCCCAGGCTCCCACCCGTGCCTCTCTCTCCACACCTCCCCGCGAGCAGAGGGAGCCAGCTCTGGCCTCAGCCAGGCCCAGAGAGGGGCCCCCACAGCATAGCAGCAGGTTGAAGGGCTCCTCCAGTGTGGCCAGAGTGGACACTGAGGCTGAGGAGGTGCTGAGAGTGAGCGAGGGTTGCTAGCATGTCATCACCTCTCAATTCTCCCTCTAAACAGGACACCTTAACTGCTATGGGGAATTTGGCCAATGACCACTCCAGCTACTTCCTGCTGGATAGGGGTAAAGAAAGGGCCTTGCAGCTGTAGTGTCCTCTAGAGGGGAGCTCTTTAGGCCAGTTGAAGGGCCAGCAGGCCGGTCCAGGGGTCCTCGGTAGAAGTTGTTAGTTGAACTCATTTGGGGTTCCATTTGTAAGACCACATGTAGCTTGATGGCCTGGATTCTAGAGGAAACAAATTTGACAAGAAGGTTAAAGATACAGGGCCTAAAGGTGAGTAACAGCAAGGTGGCTTCCACGGGACCTAGAAAGCGGAGAAGCCATGTTGCCCAACTCCAGAGGTTGGTATATGAGTTTGAAATGCATTGTCTGATTTCAGAAGCCTTTTCCTGTAAACGCCAGGTGGCATCTCATACCGTCCTTGACTAGTTAGTATAAAAGCAACACTCTTCCCCTAAGAAGGTGCAGAGTCCTCCTTTCTCAGCAGTGAAGAGGTCCAGGCCTCAGCGGTTTTGGAGAGTCACTGCTGCTAAAGAGTCTATTTGGGATTGTAGAGTAACGATAGATTTCGTTATTTCTTGCAAACTGTCTGAGAAAGCCTTCGAGAGTGTGTGGTAGTAGGATAATGCATGTTACACTGTTAGCTTTCAGCAAACTTTACTTTTGTTGAAAACTTTGTAAGTTTGGGATTTCAATTATTCTTTGCTATTAGTAAGACGTCGTTCAGTCTATATTAACTTAAAATTGGTATAGATGGCTCTTTCTTGATTCTGTAAGTACTTTAAGGTTTGGCTGAGTGCAAACAGCTCCCATGTTTGAGTAGACCAATTATTAGGCAATTGTAATACCTATTGTGTCTTTTTCTTTAATTGCCTGGGAGGAACCATCTATCCTCCTGTCCTGAAGGGAGTTCCTCCTATGTCTGGTCAGACTTTCAGATTTAGATCCTCTGTTAAGAAACCTGCTGTGTTAAGGATTTCTGATAGGAAGGCTACGGGTTGTCAGTGGTCTCAGTGCTTTCGGGCTATGCCCTTGTTTACACAGACAACAAGGTGGTCTTGGAGTGTTATAGGGTTACAGAGAAGACCTTCGATTATCAATTACAGGTTTTTAATTTACCCTGGCCTTTAAAGGAACAGAGTACACTGTTTTTTCTTTACTACTTCTATCTCCTTCTTTCTCTCTCTTTGACTTTCTGTCTGTCTCTTCCTCTCTGTCTCCTTCTCTTTGACTTTCTCTCTCTCTCTCTCTCTGACTTTCTGTCTCTTTCTCTCTTTTCTTTCTGCTGGTCCTTCCCTGCCTCTGTCAGCCACTTATGCTGTTGCTCTCCCCTCTCCTTCTCCTTTTTGATGGCTTCGGCAGTGTAAGACTGCCACCTCCTTGGTTTTTTGCGCTGCGTGCAATTCTATGATTTCCTGGTATTTGATGGGAGGTTCTCCCAGAGGTTAGGAACTCCCTTTCTTTCCATATTGCAGCATGGGCATGTAGGATTAAACATACTTGCTATCTGTATACACATTTATTCTTTTTCCCTTTCCTAGTTCTAAGGCTCAGATAAGTGCCACTAGTTCTGCTAACTGGGTGCTGGTCCTTGTGGGAAGAGGCTTACTTTCAAGTATGGTTGCATCACTAACTATGGCATAACCTGCCCTTCGTATCTCATTCTCCACAAATGAACTTCTGTTGGTATATAGGTTAAGGTCAGGATTTGCTGAGGGGATTTCTAAGAGATCATCTCGGGCGGCATAAGTCCCGGGTGGCATAAGTCTGGACTATAATTTGTTGGCAGTCATACTCGATTGGTTCCCTGTCCTCGGGGAGAAAAGCAGCAGGGTTGAGGACCACGCACGTACGTATCTGAAGCACCAGTCCCTTAAGGAGTAGTGCCTGGTATCTAAGTAGGCGGTTGTCTGATAGCCATAAACTTCCTTTGGCACCTAGTATGCCATTTACATCATGAGTTGTCCAGAGAGTGAGATCCTTTCCTTGTGTTATTTTGATAGCCTCTGACACTAAGATGGCCACTGCCGCAACCACCCATAAACAGTGAGGCCAGCCTTTTGCTACTGCATCAATTTCCTCACTTAGGTGTGCCACTGGTTGTGGGGTTGTCCTGCGAGTCTGAATAAGGCTCTAAGAGCTCTCCCTGCTCTCTCTGTGATACATAAAGAGAAGTTTTGTCCTGTGGGAAGGCTTAAGGCTGGAGCTTGAATTTGTTCCTTCCAATGTCTAGACTTCAAGGCTGATTCCCTCCTCAAGCAGGGGACAACGAATGGGTACCTTGTTCCCCATATTTGTATAGATAATAGCTCCAGCTTTGGCTAATATATCCCTCCTTAATAAGAGTGTGGGACTTTCAGGCATAACAAGGAAGGCATGTGAAAAGAGCAAAGTCTCCCAATTACAGCTGAGGATGTGGGACAAATACCTGGTTACAGGCTGTCCCAGGATTCCTCAGATGGTAACGGACCTTGAGGACAGTCATCCAGGACAGGAGATTCATGCTGAGAAGGCCGTGCCAGTGTCCAGGAAGAAGTCAATTTCCTGACCCTCAGGGGTTAAGCGTACCCAGGGCTCAGTGAGGGTGATGACATGAGCTGGCGCTTGCCCCAGACACCCTCAGTCCTGTTGTTGGATCATCTGGTTGGGGGCTTCTGACCCAGAGAACCTTCCTCCTCTGGGGCAGTGCACCTTCCAGTGACTGCCTCAGCATAGTGGACATGGACAAGGGGGTGGCTTGTTTCTCGTTGGACAATCTTTTAAGTGTCCTTGTAAACCACACTGATAACAAGCCCTACCGGGTGATTGGCCTGCTCCGTTTTCTGTCCTCTCTGAACCACCAAGGTTTGTTTGTCTGAGGGCCATGACTAAGGCTGTGGCCTTTCTCTGACCTCACTTTTCCTTTTGGGCCTGTTCCTCTCGGTCCCTATTAAAGAACACCGAGGTTGCCGGGTTTAATAATGCCTCCAGATTTTGTTCAGGCCCAGGGCTCGCTTTTGGAGCTTTCTCCTGATATCTGCAGCTGACTGGGTCATAAACTTATATTTTAGGATCAATTGACCTTCGAGTGATTCGGGTGACAGGGGAGTATATTTTCTTAAGGCCTCCTGTAGCCGCTCGAGGAAGGCAGAAGGATTTTCTTCCTTTCCCTGAGTTATGATGGACATCACTGAATAATTCAGGGGCTTTTTCCTAATTCTCCTTAGTCCTTCTAGAACACAGGTCAACAGATGTTTATGACTCCAGTCCCCATGATCTGAGTCAAGGTCCCAGTGGGGATCCATACTGGGGATGGCTTGCTGACCGGTAGGGAATTTGTCCCTTTCTTCAGCTGTCATTCTATTATTTACTTGACTAAGATACCAGGTATCTCCAAACTCTTGGGCTGCAGCTAAAGCTGCATTCTTTTCATTAAAGGCCAGGGTTTGATCTAACAGTAGCATGACATCTCTCCAAGCAAGGTCGAAGGTTTGCCCTAGAGCCTGTAGGACATCTATGTACCTATCAGGATCATCTGAAAACTTCCCCAGGTCTGCCTTGATCTGCTTTAAATCAGAGAGGGAGAAGGGGACATGTACCCAGGTTGGGCCAAATTCCCCTCCCCCTACAACTTGAAGGGGACATAAACAATAGCCCAGGGGTTTTTGTGGTGCTTTGGAGATTTCTTTGCTTATTTCCTTCTGGGCATGAGAGATAAGAGGAGGATTAACATTAATAGGAAGGGGAGCTATAGGGAGGCTAGGATACGGGGGTGAGCTGAGAGGTCCTCCTGTGGGATGTAAATTGTAAGCTTTGCATAGTTATGTGTTCTCCTTCAATGAAAATAAGCTTAGACATAAGGTATTTCACTCCATTTGCCTTCCCTCTTACAGAAAAGGTCAAGCTACGGGATGGTATTGTAATTTATACTTCCTTTGGGTGACCATTTTTCCCCATCAGAGAGAGAATATTGGTGCCAAACCGTAGTGCAGAAAAAATGAGCTGCCTCTTTTTCAGGGTTTGTGGGTCAAATTGGTCTTAATGGCTTAGGATGCATTTCAAGGGTGAGCCTGTTGATGCCTGCGTGTTTCCCATCGCTTGGCGATAGGCGATAGTCTCACTGCTTGGCGATAGGTGAAAGTCCCTTCGTGGTTGCCAAAATGGGAGTGGATGTCGAGGCTGAGGAGGTGCCAAGAGCAAGCGAAGGCTGCTAGCACATTGTCACCTCTCAGTCTCACCGCAGTTAAAATGGCTTTTATCCCAAAGACAGGCGGTAGCAAATACTACAAGGATGTGGAGAAAGGGGAACTTTCATACACTGCTGGTGGGAATGTAAATTAGTACAACCAATGTGGAGAACGGTTTGGAGATTCCTCCAACGCTAAAAATAATGCTACCGCATGATCCAGCAACCCCACCGCTGTGTGTGTACCCGAAAGAAAGAAAAGCAGTGTGTCAAAGAGATGTCTGCATTCTCATGTTTGTTGCATCACTGTTTGCAATAGCCAAGATGTGGAAGCAACCTAAGTAGCCTTCAACAGATGAATGAAGAAAACGGTGGATAGACATAAAGAAGTACTATTCAGCCACAAAAAAAGAATGTGATCCTGTTGTTTGCAGCAACACTGGAGTTCATTATGGTAAATGAAATGAGTCAGGCAAAGACAAACTTTGGATCTTCCCTTTTATAGAGAGTAGAAAGGTGGTTACAAGAGGCTGGGAAAGATCTTAGGCAGGTTGTGGGGAGTGGGGTTAACGTGTACAAAATAATAATTAGAATGAAAAAGATCTAGTATTTGATAGAACAATAAGGTGACTAAAGTCAGCAATAACTTGATTGTACATTTTAAAATAACTTAAAAAGTATAATAGGATTATTCGTAACACAAAGGATCGATGAAGAAGATCGAAGAAGGGATGAATACCCTATCTTCATGATGTGATGATTACACATTGCATGCCTGTATCAAAGTAACTCATGTACCCCATAAATACGTATACCTACTATGTATCCACAAAATTAAATATTAAATTTAAAATTTACAAAGGAAGCATGTAACAATTTAAAATATGCACTGAAAAGAGAAATTCTCAATACAAAAGTAAAACCTTGATAGCATTACAAGGAGGAATATAAAAATTCACAATTACAGCTGGAGATTTCAACACCCCATTTTCATTTCTAATTGATAAAATCGACAGTAGATATATAAAGGCCTTTAATAATTCTATCAACCATCAACACAATGAACATTTATAGTAACTCCACCTATAAACAGCAGAATGTGCATTTTCTTCAAGTGCATTTGTCATGTGGTTTGGCTCCGTGTCCCCACCCGAATCTCACCTTGAATTGTAATAATCCCCGTGTGTCAAAGGACAAGGTGGAGCTAATTGAATCATGGGGGTGGTTTCTGCCATGCCTTTCTCGTGACAGTGAGTTCGCACAAGGCCTGCTGTTTTTACAAGGGGCCTCCTCATTTGCTCCGCTCTCATTCTCTCTCCTGTCACCCTTTGAAGAGGTGAAGAGGTGCCTTCTGCCGTGATTGTAAATTTCTTGAGGCCTCCCAGCCGTGTGGAATTGTGAGTCAATTCAACCTCGATTAAACCTCTTTTCTTTATAACTTATCCAGTCTTGGGTATTTCTTCACAGCAGCTGTGAGAAGGAACCAATACAGTAAATCGGTACCAGTAGAGTGGGGCACTGCTGTAAAGATTCCTGAAAATGCGGAAGAAACCTATATATATACACACACATATATATAAACACATATGTATATACACACATATATATGTCTCTATATATATGCAGAATAGATTATGTATATGCAGAATAGATATATATATATGCAGAACAGATTATGAGTGTAATAAAATACATACAAATAATTCACTTTACACATGTTTCCATTAGATGAACTTAATACTTTCTCTTTCCAAAGGTGATAAAAACTTTAACTCAGAATGTTGTTACAGCCATCTTCTTTGAGGTTTCTATTTCAGGTAATCCTCTTTTACCACAATATACCTCATATGGCTGCCAAAGCTGGATAATACATGCTTCTGTCCTAGTAAAAAAATTACTATTTCAGAATTTGCTGTCTTCATGTAAACAGAGAAATTACCAATGACAAACGAGCATTCGTATCTCACTTTAAAAAGAAAAATTACCTTTGGGAACTGAACCAATATTAACATTCTTCTTAATAATACATTGCCCATATGCTTAAATTGCATAGTGACTTTTTCAAACTTTATCAGTTTCAATTGTATATTTCAGCCCACTGTAATCACTGCCTGTAACAGAAATAACTAGAATGCAAACATGATTTCTACTTATGACTTTTGCTATTTTCTTTCCTTGTTTCTGTCTTATACTGTCACCTGCTAATACAGAAACAGATATATAATATAAACATATATCCAATATATAACCCATAATTGAGAAACATGCACTGTAGCAATATAAAGCCTGAACTCTCCTGCTGACCACATTAGTATTTTATCAGGCACCTCTGCTGTTTGATGTCTGTAGAGCTTTAAACGTTGGTTACCGGAGCTTAACTTCTGGTGGGTTAAATATGTGCAAGCTTCTTCTTCTATACAAATCTTACAATATAAAGAGAAACAGAATGATTTCAAATATTATGCAACACAACAAACATAAAAATGTGTAATATGGCCAGGCACAGTGGCTCATGTCGGTAATCCCAGGACTTTGCGAAGCTGAGGTGGGTGGATCATGTGAGGTCAGGAGTTGAAAACCAGCCTCACCAACACGGCAAAACTTCATCTCTACTAAAAATACAATATTAGCCAGGCGTGGTGGTGGGTGCCTGTAATTCTAGCTACTCAGGAGGTTGAGGCAGGAGAATCGCTTGAACTGGGAGGCAGAGGTTGCAGTGAGCCAAGATCACGCCACTGCACCCCAGTCTGGGCGACAGAGTGAGCCTCTGTCTCAAAAAAAAAAAAAAGGGTAATATCTTCATACCACATTTATACACATTTATATTTCTCTGGCACTAAATGCATAAAATGCCAGGAAAACAATAAGGTACTGAAATAATTGTTTTAGTTTTAATTCATAGTCAATCTTGTTAGCCTTCATTATTTTATTATGATTTTGTAAATTATTATTATTATTATTTATACTTTTAAGTTCTAGGATACATGTGCACAACATGCAGGTTTGTTACATATGTATACATGTGCCATGTTGGTGTGCTGCACCAGTTACCTCATTATTTACATTAGGTATAACTCCTGATGCTATTCCTCCCCTCTCCCCGCACCCCACGACAGGTCCCAGTGTGTGATGTTCCCCACCGTGTGTCCAAGTGATCTCATTGTTCAATTCCCACCTATGAGTGAGAACATGCAGTGTTTGGTTTTCTGTCCTTGTGATAGTTTGCTCAGAATGATGGTTTCCAGCTTCATCCACGTCCCTACAAAGGACATGAACTCATCCTTTTGTATGGCTGCATAGTATTCCGTGGTGTATATGTGCCACATAAAAACCCTAGAAGAAAACCTAGGCAAGACCATTCAGGACATAGGCATGGGCAAGGACTTCATGTCTAAAACACCAAAAGCAATGGCAACAAAAGCCAAAATTGACAAATGGGATCTAATTAAACTAAAGAGCTTCTGCACAGCAAAAGAAACTACCATCAGAGTGAACAGGCAACCTACAGAATGGGAGAAAATTTTGAATTTACCCATTGTAAATTATTTTAATAAAAACTAACTCTGACTTAGACTCCACTACATTATATATGGAAAACATCATCATATAATTTCATATTTAAGGTCAATTAATTAGTTTAATTAATCCCATCTTAAAAATCACAGAATATATTTCAAATCACTTAAGATGTGAAATATAAATGGCAATTAAAAAGCGGTATCTGAAGTCATTATATCATCCATACTTGAAAATGCAGCCTTATAACGTCACCTAAGTATGAAGTTCGAATTTCATGCAGAAAACTAACTATAGAGTCTCTATTTTTCATATATTTATTTATCATACAATTTATCCAGACATATCCAATAATTAATATGGTAGTAAACTCATTTGAAGAAACAGTTATTGAGTGTGTACTATATTCAAGAACCTCTGCTATTATGTATATATGTACATGTATAGATACACATGTGATTATATATAATAATTACAGTATATACATGCATTATATAATCGCATTATCATATATTGCACTTTATATATACATTACATAGATTATATATAATATATATCAATGTGTACAATATGTATATATATATAATCACCTGTACAGTCATTCACTGCATAAGGATGTTTGGGTCAACAACTGACTGCATGTAGGAAGGTGGTCCTGTAAGATTATAATACCATGTTTCTATTGTACTTTTTACATTTACATATGTTTAGATATGCAAATACTTACCATTGTGTTATAATTGCCTATGGTATTTGGCACAGGAACCTGTTTTACAAGTTTGTAGCCTAAGAGCAATAGGTTATGCATCATATGTCCTGTGTGTGTGGCGGGGTGGGGGGGTGGGGGCAGGAGTCTCCTCTGTCGCCCCGGGCTGGAGTGCAGTGGTGCGATCTGGATTTCGACTCATTGCAACCTCCGCCTCCAG
>NW_012114252.1:18947133-18972350 GCF_000951035.1 Colobus angolensis palliatus
CAGCCTCTCCGCGTCTGGAGGTCGGCGGGGCGCAGAGACTGTTCTGCGCGGCTAGCCGGGCTGGGGACGCCGGGAGGGTGTCGGGGGTCGGACCTGAGGCGCTGGGTCTCCACCCAGAGTTCCCGCACGCTGAGGACTGGACGCGCCTGGGGGGCGTGGAGAGGAGGCTTGTCGGTCCCTTCCTGGGAAAGGAATCGCGGGCACTTCCCAACCGCTAGGATGCGTAAGCCGAGGAGGCTGGGAGTAGAAGCCTTCTGAACTCTGGACCTACCCCAGAAGGAGGGGGCGAAACTGGCCATTTCGAGGGACGCGGAAGCCCCGTTGCTAAGGGAGATGGGGGAAGCGGCGTGGTCACCTACACAACCGCTCCCAGGCGCGGTGGGGGCTCTGCTTCCTCCTCCTCTGTTTCTTTGGGGATGGAAAAGAGAGCAGAACAAAGATGTAGGGTGAAGGAGGGCTCCCCAGCTGTTGCCTCTTCCGCGGATCCTGCTGACCCCTCTGCGCGACCCCCGCTGGGCAGTGTCAGCTCCATTGTCTCAGAGGCCCGCGGCCAAGTGAGGGGCTGGTCTCACCGGGGGGCGCCAAGCCTCAGCGCACCGCCCCGTCTTCCCTGGCTGCAGAAAACCACTAGGCCGGTGGAAGTGCTCCGTTTAATTGGTCCCTAGTACGCCCCCGAAAGGAAATGGAGACGATTTCCATCAAGTTCTTTTAGTATTTCTGTCATTTACAGAAAAGCTACTCACATGTGGCTCAGATGTCTGTGTGGGGGTTGTGAGCCAGGGCATTAAAATTGGGTGTTAACCGTTTGCCACTTAGAAGAATTATTAGCCATTGGAGGAGGAGCGGTTTCTCTTGCTAAGCAGGGTCAAGTGAAACTTGGCTGCTCTGAATCGGCCGCAGGAGTAAATGAGCAGAGGGCTGGCCTGCGGCTTCCAAAGGCAGAAGCGCAGGGGAAGCCTGGAGCCTCTTCTGAGTAGTGGCTTTCTCTGCCAATCTCACGCAGTCTCTGGAGTCTGTGTTGGAATGAAGGTTAAAGCATTTACAACACGCGTTTGCCATGTGTTCTTGGGAGTATTTCTGACGCTCCTGCGGTCTATCCATGCATCTCCCAGTGCTTTTCACTTAGAATCTAGAGGAAGAACAAGGGACCCCAAAGTCGTCAATAAGATCCTGAGATCAAAGCCACATGACTGAGGAGGGGCCAACCACAGATCCACTGGGACAACCAGCTTTTTTCTTGTGGGATGATTGCATAGCTACCAGAATAAATTACACTTTCCTCTTAGTATTTTTAATTTGTATAAGCCTTGAAGGCAATTTGTCATCTGTGGATTAAGGGTGCTCTAAAACATGTCTATTGGTCTGTTTGAAGTTATTTTAGTTTGTTAATATTATAGAAGCATATGTGACATATACCTAACGCTATCACATGTGATTAACTTTTGTAAGCATATGAGGTTTACATTTGATGGACGTTTTGAAAACAGTATACACAGCAATGCATTACAGACAGCATATGTTCCAGGGACCAGGCTACTTGCTATTAAAGTCATCCAGAGTGTGATATTTATTTACTGAAGGAAAAATATATTTAACCAATACAATTTTATCTAGAGGGCAGAATGCTATCCTTGGGTTTATCTGTGTACTATGAGAATTGGAGGGGAAATTTAATAAAGTAAAACGATTTGTTTAGTATACATTAAAATAGCTAAAATATTTTGCACATGCACTTAATACTGTAAAGGTTTCTGCCCCTCTCCTCCACCCCCCTGGCCTGAGAATGCTTGAAGATACAAGCCCCACCTGCTGCTGTGCTGGGTCATGAATGTAATCTGTGGGGAAGTTAGTTGCCTGTGGATAAAGGAGAGTATACACTGTATACAAGTTGGCTGCAGAACCCCAGTGTTCTTGAAGGAGACTGAATAAAAATAGAAATATTGCCTTCTCCTTGAGAAATCAGAAAATAAAATCTGTTGGGTAAAGCCACAATCATACATAGAATCATATATGATCCAAATATATAGGTATATGTGTGTATCTCTATGTGTGTACATAACTTGCAGATCTGAAATGTGTTAAAACATTTGCATAAGTGAGAAGAGATACGGCATTGGAACTGTGATATCTGAAAATGATACTTTAAGCTTGTGCTCAGCTGAGCACCTCAAAAATGCGTCTGCCCCTTCGGGATCTCATCACCAGGGCAAATCCAGGCCGATGAAAACACATGTTCATAGAATGAGAAAATGCTGGGGTAGAAGGGTACTTTCAAAATGTTCTGTTGAAGCTTGCTCTACTCCAAACGAAGGCAAAGAGGTCCAGAAGATTTAGGTAATTTTGTTTTCAAGATCACACAGCTAGATATTGGCAAGGAAGCTGGGTCTTGCTGTTTTTCCCAGACTGGGGTGGTAGATGTGTAGGGAGAGAGAGTGATTTGATTACTTTCTCCCGAGAAAAGGGCTGGCCAGTGAAACCTGCCACAGACGTATTGCCTCTCTCTCCTCTCCTTACTCCCTTCCTGTGTGCTTCTCTGCCCACCAACCTTTCTTCTACATTCTGCTCTGTACTAGAAATAACACATTTTCTTTAAGATTTCCAGACAGCAAAGAGTGAGCATGTGAGGAGAACAAGAAAAACTTCCTGAGATTAAAATGCATACAGTTTAACCAGTTGGTCTTTAAACATTTTTAAAGCCAGGCAGTATAAGCAGATGATTTTCACCTGAATTCCACTGAGGCAAGGACACAGTCCTAGAAGGAGAAATGTCATTACTCTTAGAAACTGAAAAGCTCACAGTAGCAACACCTTACCTGTCCCAAAGCTGTTTTTCCATTTAATATCTCATTTGATCCTCACAAGTGCCCTGTCTAGACGTGGGGCAGGCACACTCCTTCCACATTGCCAACTTCCTATGACTGAATTCTCGTCCTTCTCCTTCTCACAGATGTCCCCAGGCAAAATTAGGGCCTCCTCTGGGGCTGCGATACATGTGGGTGATTACCACCCTGTAACATCTGTTGTCTTAATTTAAGTCTATTTTCATCTTTGTATCCTAATAGCCTGCCCTGGATGTGCTATTCAGTAAGGATTCAGTCAATGCTTTCAGAGCATTGTTGACTCACGAGTTAATTGAGATCAGATATTTATACTCAACTTGCCTGTTTTAAGCATGGGCTTTTTTTTTTTTTTTTTTTTCCCAAGAGAATGTGCTAAATTTTCAGACAATGTAAAATTATAAAAAATTATTAACAATTTTGTAGTGACATTTCCTGAAAATGAGTAGTCATTCAAGTATGCAGGACCCTGACTTTGAAGACTGTAAACTTCTAAGGCCTGGCGAGGTGTGCTCCTTGGGATGCCAACTCTAGATTTTCTGCAGGTACCCAGTAAGAAGTAGATTCCCCGGCCTGTCCCAGGCCTACGGGATCAGAATCTGGGCTGGGACCACAGCCTTCCTCTGAGTCATTTACAGGAGCACACTGCGTTTGAGAACACAGTGGATGGTCTTTCAAAAATGTACATTGGGCGCACCCCCAACCCCCCATCTAGCTAGAGCCACTTCTTTTCCCATTTATGTAGGAATCTGCAAAGATTTTCTTACTTTGTTAGTTTTATGTTATTATAATAACTAGGAAGATGTGACAATAAACCAGGCCATTAATTCCAAGGAAGTTTAGGTTTACAGTCTCAACTGTGACTCAAAGTAAACATGGATGAAATATTGGTAAACTCTCAGTGGTAGGATCAAATCAACTCGTTTCTTGTATACCCCACACAGGATTACAGTTCTTTGTATGTAATTATGTTTTTTAAAATAACTATGTTAAGTGACTTGTTCTTTATAGTTTCTGCGATGTGCTTATTTCTCTGGTCAGAGAAGCTTGGGCACAGGCGTCTGGGTTCCCTCCCTCCACTTCATGCAAGTCCACTCCTGAGCTCTCCTCGGCCTGGCTTCTCTGACCCTCTTCTCCCTGGCACGGTCCCCCTCTCTCTCGCTCAGCTCCGGTGGCCCCTCCCTTCCCTTCTTTCCTGTGGTCTCAAGTGTCTCCCGCACCTCTTGGTGGGTGTCTGTGCCTGGGATCCACATCTGCATCCCCAGTCCTGACCTGGAGGTTCCAGACCACACCTGACTCCTCACGTCCACACTGGAATCCTAATCTCGATTGTTCTCTCTAGGCCGGCGTCTGTTATTCCTGTCGATTCCTGGGCGGTTTTTTGTTTTTGTTTTTTGTTTTTTTTGAGACGGAGTCTTTCTCTGTCACCCTGGTTGGAGTGCAGTGGTGTGATCTTGTCTCACTGCAACCTCTGCCTCCCGGGTTCAAGCGATTCTCCTGCCTCAGCCTCCCGAGTAGCTGGAATTACAGGTGCCCGCCACCACGCCCAGCTAATTTTTGTATTTTTTGTAGAGATGGGGTTTCACTGTATGGGTCAGGCTGGTCTCAAACTCCTGTCCTCGTGATCCGCTCGCCTTGGCCTCCCAAAGTGCCGGGATTACAAGCGTGAGCCGCCTCGCCTGGACTGGATTCCTGTTTGTTGTTTTGTTTCCTGCTGTTTTTCTTCTTCCTTTCCCTCCCCCACATCCCATTTTCCATTAGTCATCAAATCTTTACAATGTGTCTTACAAATATGACTGAGATGAGTCTTCTTTATTCTGACCTTTTAGGACTGCCCTGGATCCAATCTTCATCCTGCCCTGTCAGGGCTAAGGGACTAGGCCCTAATTCATCTTCCTGCTCCAGTCTTACAGTTGCCAGAGTGATTTATCTTAAATGCAAATTTAGCCATGAAACCCTCTGGCTTAAAAGACTTGAATGATTTCCTATCATCTGCAGCATAAAGTGCCTGCTCCTGCCCACGACAGACACCTTCTTGACCCATTCCCCGCCCAGCTCCAGACTCCTCTGACCCCTCTCCCAACTCACATCCCTGCGTTTCACAACACCGAGGTGCTTGTTCTCTACGTGGAACTTAGCGTTTCTGAATACACTGACTTTATTCATCCCCCTGAACACTGGGCATGAGCTGCTTCTAGCTTTGTTCAGCTGGAATCAAATCCGGATCATCTTCCCCCAAACACCCCACTTCATAGAGGTCCCTCTTCTGCCTCTTCTGCTGCCTGCCCATCTTCGCTGTTAACCCTTAGTGTATCGCACTTGCTGAAACGCCGGACTTTCCCCGGCGCTGTGATTACTGCTTCCTACTCATCTCTGTGTGTCTGGATTGGGTTGGTGTTACATGAGTGGATATGAACACTGCAGAAGATAAAAGCAAGCTGCCCTCCAGGCAAGAGTGCCTGGGGGAGAGTCTAGCTTCAACAGCTCCCTAAGCTCTCCCTAGGGACCCTCTGTCTCACCTGTTATTGTATCTCTCCTCTGCCCCTAACCCCGGGTCCCGCCGTATTCATCCTCTGACTCTCTCTCATCTGCTTCTCCCTTCCATAAAAGACATCTGCTCCTTCCACAGATGAGGAAAAGAAAACTCAGAGACTGAATCACTTATTCAGAGTTACACTGCTAGCTTAGGGTAGATCCAGACTTGCCAAAAGGGCTGATTATTTACCCTGTGCTCTTAGCACGTTTCAAAAGAAGAAAACTGGCTTTTTAAATAAGTGCCATATAGAAAACCATCTATAGCTGGAAACAGGAAGTCACTACCACCAGCGGGCCAGTTCCAGCCTTGGCCTGTTTGTGTACAGCCAGTAAGCTAAACATGTCGTTTGCACTTTTAAAATATGGAGAAAAAAACCCAGACAAAATAAAGAATGTGTGACCAACTGAGACTCTGCAGCCAATACAGCCTGAAGTATTTACTCTCTGGCCTTTTACAGAAAATGTTTGCTGAACCCTGATCATTGGAATAATGAGACCTGAACATGATGTTTAGTATAATTTATGAGGTAGCTGACTTTGGCAAATAATTGTGATGCCAGAAAAGACTGGACATATAAAAATAAGTTGTAATCCCAGTACTTTGGGAGGCCGAGGCAGGCGGATCACGAGGTCAGGAGATCAAGACCATCCTGGCTAACATGGTGAAACCTCGTCTCTACTAAAAATACAAAAAATTAGCTGGGCATGGTGGCACGCTCCTGTAGTCCCAACTACTCGGGAGGCTGAGGCAGGAGAGTAGCTTGAACCCCGGAAGTGGAGGTTGCAGTGAGCTGAGATTGAGCCACTGCATTCCAGCCTGGGAGACAGAACGAGACTCCGTCTCAAAAATAAATAAATAAATAAAATAAGTTGTAGACTTATTGAATTTTAAGAAAAAAAATGAAGGGAAAACTCATAGTATATTTAAATACTTGATGTCATATTTATTTCTTATTTTTGATGCTTATTATTTATCCACAACTATTTAGCATGATAGACATAATTTTCAGTAATGTAAGTAAAGTTAATTCCTCATCAAATCATTCTGGGCCTTTTTGGTTAAAAATGCTTGAAGGTATAGATAACAGTGAGTTTGATGTTTAAATTATCATAAGCTGAATTGAATTATGCATAAAAACTGATATTTGAATATCCTCTTTTTCTATAACCAAAATGTTGAAAACATTTTAATGTTATTTTTATTACTGAAATTAGTTGATATTTTAAAAATAAACCCAGGAGGCTAAAAACTGTAGCGTGTGGTACTGTGTGCCTTTAATGAACAAATTTGAAATATTAAATAATTTCTTTAAGAATGATAAAGTCTTATTCAAGCTTACTAATTTTTTTTTTCTAATTTAGATTATTGGTTATAAGCACCTGAGTAATATGTGGTTGCAGTCCCTGGGTTGAAATCATTTCATGAGCTCTCAAATCTTCTTTTGAAAAGTCTATTAATATGCCTTTTATCTTTATTATCTGAAACAGAGAGCCATTAACTTTACATTCATTTCAAAGATTTAGGTCTATATGCAAGAGCAAGACAAAAGAAATTTGGCCTAAGAAATAAAGAACGTTAGTAGGACAGAATACTGAGAATATATTTTTATATAGGGTATAGCTCACTATTTTCATTTTAGTGTGTAGAAACAAATTTTCTGGAGTGAACCTAAGGTTATTTCTAAGGAAGGGAGTTTGCTAAAGCTATAGATATGTAAGTGTTCAGACAAGGATAATATATGGGGTTTCCCTAATATATACTATAAAACAGACATCGAGGCAGGAAATTGTAATATAGTATAAAATGGTCAATAAGAAGGTCAATAATATGGTCAGTCTTCTTCGCCTCAAGCTGGAGAAGACTCCTGTTCTGCATCTCAGTTCTCTGAGATGGTGAATATGTGGAAAACCTTTCCCAGGCCTCACCTGTGAAATGGTACAGGCCCAGTGCAAGCAAAAAGAGCTGCAAGGCGGGGGCCAACCTCTGCCAGGAGCTGACGGTATAAAAACCATCAAGATGATGTCAAAGCGGAACTGTCCTTCATAATTGTGGCCCCAATTTTCTTCATCGAGGAGAATAAGCTCAAAAAAGTTTGTGTTTTTTGTTTGTTTTGTTTTTTTAAAAAAAGGTCAGAATCTTGGATTACAGCCAAAGATAGGTGAGGAAATTAAAACAAAAATTCATTTAGCTCTTTGAAAATCATTCAAGTTAGGCTCATGTTAATCCTATGCCAGGAGACTGAAAGAATTGCAAATGTGCCTTTGCAGGTGCTACTTGTAATCTTTGGGACATGATGGAGAATTACAGAAATGCCAGAAAACGGGGTAGGTCAGATGAGCTGCATAAAGAAGCATCCTTGATGATATGAGGTGGTACATAGAATCACATCAAAAATAAATTATATATGTAATATATATGCACACATCACAATACTTTTTAAACGTTTAAAACATAAAGAGCTAGAATATATCACAAAAGTAAATCATTGCAAAGTAACCTGATGACCTAGACTTTAAAGAAAGCCAGATAAAATTAATGTGAGAGTTTGCTTATCTGTAACATTAGGAATCTGGACTAATTAATTTCCAGGATTCCTATGTTCTAAGAATTTATCATAAGTTTTATTATTATTATTTTTGCCTTTACTTGGTGTCAGTTTTTAAAAATTGTATACAACAAAATACATCATTTGAATCATTTCTAAGTGCACAGTGCAGTAATGTTAATTATATGGGCATTGCTGAGCTACAGATCTCTAGAAGGTGTTTTTCTTGTTTGTTTGTTTGAGATGGAGTCTAGCTCTGTCACCCAGGTTGGAGTGCAGTGGCACAATCTCAGCTCACTGCAACCTCCGCCTCCCAGGTTTAAGCAAGTCTTCTGCCTCAGCCTCCCAAGTAGCTGGGACTACAGGCATGCACCACCACGCCTAGCTAATTTTTGTAGTTTTAGTAGCGATGGGGTTTCACCATGTTGGTCAGGATAGTCTTGACCTCTTGACCTTGTGATTAGCCCGCCTCAGCCTCCCAAAGTACTGGAATTACAGGCATGAGCCACCATGCCCTGCTGGTAACCACATTCTATTTGCTGTTTTTATGAGTTGACTATTCTAGGTTCTTCATATAAGTGGAATAATGCAATATTTGATGTTTTGTGACTGTTTTTTTTTTTTCATTTAGCATAACGTTCTCAAGATTCATCTATGTTCTAGTCTATGACTACATTTCCTTAACTTTTAAGGCTCAATAATACTCCATTGTTGTGGGTAGGCCACATTTTCTTCATCCATTTATCTGTTCATAGAAATTTAAGTTGCTTTCACCTTGGCTTTTGTGAATAATCCTGCAATGAGCATGGGTGTGCAAGTATCTCTTCCAGATTCTGTTTTCAATTCTTTTCGATTAAAACCAAAAGAAGTAGGATTCCTGGATCATAAGGTAATTCTACTTTTAATTTTTTGAGGAACTGTTTTCCATAGTGGCTGCACGATTTTACATCCCCACCAAAAGTGCACAAGAGTTCCAGTTTCTCCATATCTTCACCAGCACTTGTTATATTCTGTTTTTTTTTTTTTGTTATTGTTGTTGTTTGCTTATTTGTTTGATAGTGGCCATTCTAATAAGGGTAAAGTCATATGTCATTGTGGTTTTAATTTGCATTTCCCTGATGATTAATGATGTCAAACATCTTTTCATAAACTTTTTGTTCATTTGTATATCTTCTTTAGAGAAAGGTTATTCAAATCCTTTTTCCATTTTTTAATCAGGTCATTTGATTTTTTTGTTACTGATTTGTGAGAGCTCTTTATATATACCGGATATTAAACTTTTATCAGATATAGCTTGAAAATATTTTCTCCCATTTCATAGGCTTTTTTTAGTCTTTTAATGATCTCCTTTGCTGCACAGATTTTTGGTTTGATGTAGTCCTATTTGTCAATTTTTGCTTTTGTTGCCTGTGCTTTTGGTGTCATCAAGAAATTATTGCCAAATCAAAGTCACAAGGTTTTCTTCATATTTTTTTTTCTAGATGTATATGGTTTCAGATCCTACATTTATGTCTTTAATCCATTTAGAGTTGTTTTTTGTAGCATAAGGTAATGATCAAATGTCATTGCCTTTCAAGTGGATAACTAGTTTTCCAACACCATTTGTCGAAGATACTGTTCTTTCCCCATTGTGTAGTCTTGGCACTTTTGTTGAAGATCATTTGACTATATACACAGGGATTTATTCCAGGCTCTCTATTCGGTTCCGTTGGTCTTTATTTCTGTTTTTATGCCAGTGCCATGCTGTCTTGATTACTGTAGCTTTTAACGTGTTTTAAAAACAGGAAGTATAAGGCTTCCAGCTTTATTCTTTTTTTCTCAGTGTTGTTTGGGATCTTTGGGGTCCTTTGAGATCCCATATAAATTTTAGAATTTCTTTTCAATTTTTGCCAAAAAATGCCATTGGATTATGTTGAATTTGTGTCTTGCTTTGAATATTACATGTATTTTAACAATATTAAATCTTCCAATCCATGAATACAGGATATCTTTCCATTTGTTTGTGTCTTCATAAATTTCTTTCAGCAATGTTTTTTAGTGTATAGATCTTTTTACCTCTTTGGCTGAGTTTATTCCTAAGCATTTTATTCTTTTTTGATGCTATTGTAAATGGCATCATTTTTAAAATTTCATTGTTGGATTCTTCATTGTTAGTATATATCCTTCCATTTATTTGTGTCTTCATAAATTTCTTTCAGCAATGTTTTTTAGTGTATAGATCTTTTACCTCTTTGGCTGAGTTTATTCCTAAGCATTTTATTCTTTTTTGATGCTATTGTAAATGGCATCATTTTTAAAATTTCGTTGTTGGATTCTTCATTGTTAGTATATAGAAAAGCAACTTCTTTTTGCATGTTAATTTTGGATCCTGCAACTTTAGTTATTTCATTTATTAGTTCTAACAGTTTGTATGTGTGTGTGTGTGTGTGTTTGTGTGTGTGTTTGTGCATAGTCTAGAATTTTCTACATACAGAATTGACTGTTAATGGAGATAAGTTTACTTCTTCCTTTACCGTTTGAATGTCTTTAGTTTCTTTTTCTTGCCTAGTTTCTCTGGTTAGGACTTCTAGTACTGTGTTGAATAGAAGTGGCAAGAGCGAGCATCTTGCTTTGTTTCTGATCTCAAAGAAAACACATTCAGGTTTTCACTGTTTTCACCGCTGAGTGTGATGTTAGCTGTAGGCTTTTCATATATGAGCTTTATTATGTTGAGGCAATTTCCTTTCTAGTTTGTTGAATTTTTTTTTACCATGAAAAGATGTTGAATTTTTGCCAAATGCTTTTTCTTTATGAATTGAGATCATGTAATTTTTTATATCTCATTCTGATAATGTGTTTTACACTGATTTATGTTTGTATGTTGAACCATCCTTACATTACAGGAATTAACCCCACTTGATCATGGTGTATGACCTAATCCTAACCCTAACCATTCTTCTCTTGTCATGTTGGGCAGCAGCAGTGAGTCACAGTTCTTACCCATGAATCCTTGACTTAAAATATTTTCAACTTACGATGGGTTTATGGGACTGTCATAAACCAAGGAGCATCTATGTATTTAACTTTGCCAGAGAGCTTTATATTTTTATAGACTTTCATGTTGCTATCTAACACCTTTGCATTTCAACTTTGAAGGGACTGTTTCTCTTAAGGCAGGTCTGGTGGTGATGAACTCCTTTAGCTTTTGGTTATGTAGGAAAATTTTTATTTCTTCCCCATTTTTGAACAACAGTTTTGCCTCAAGTAATATTCTTGCATGCTAGGTTTTTAAAAAAAGTAATTTTGAATATATCATTCCACTCTCTTCTGGCCTATAAGATTTCTTATGAGAAACCCACTGATAATCTTATGGGAGCTCCCTTTGATGTACCAAGTCACATTTCTTTCTGCTTTCAAGACTCTTTCTGTCTTTGACTTTTGCCAGTTTGATTATAATGTGTCTCTGTGTCATTTTGGATTTATCAGAGTTGTAGTGTGTTTAACTTCTTAAATTTGGATGTGTATTTTCATCCTGAGATTAGAGAAGTTTCCAGCCATTATTTATTCAGATAAGCTCTCTGCCCCTTTCTCTTTTCTTCTGGGTCTCTCATAATGCATATATTGGCCCAGTCAATGATGTCTCATAAGTATCTTAAGATTTCTTCATTTCTATCTGATTGTTATTACAGAAAATAATATCACTTATATTACTATCTACCTTCTGATTAGATAACTTCAAATGACTTGTCCTCAAGTTCACCTTTTTTTTTCTTTTGCTTGGCCAAGTCTGCTATTGAATATTTATAGTGAATTTTTCAGTTCAGTTATTATATACTTAAAGTCCAGAAGTTTTTTTAAATGTATAATTCCTATCTCTTTGTTAATATTCTCTTTTGGTTCACACATAGGTTTCTGGATTTTTTTCTTATTTGTTTATCTGTCTTATTTAAACTCATTAAGCTGCTATAAGGTAGCTATTTCAAATTATTTGTTACATAATTCATAGATCTCTGTTTCTTTAGGGTTGAATTCTGGAGATTTATTTTGTTCTTTTGATTGGGCCAAATTTCCCTTTTTCTTTGTAAGCCTTGCAATTTTTTTTTTTTTGCCGAGACTTGGGTATTTGGGGAAAAAAAAAAAAAAGCTATCTTTCTTAGTCTTCATGGACTAGCTTTATACTGAGGAAAACTTCACTAGTCAGCCCAGCTAGAGATTCTGGAGGCCTCTCAAAGCTTTTTTTGGGATGCACTTTCTCTGGCTAGTATGTGTAATTTTCCAGAGAGGTTTGCTTGTTTCTTTTCTAGGAGTTTGTAATCTCCTGCTCCCTCTGGTGTTTATCTTTGTTGCTGCTTCAGCAAGCCTACAGTTCTCTTTTGTTCTCAGTGGCTCCCAGGGATCTAAAGTATGCAAGTTTTGTCAGTATTCTAAATCAGGTTAATGAGAAATCAGTGTCTTGGTATCTCCTGAAAGCCCTAACATTGGATGCATTTTTTCCTCCTTCTCTTTCCCTCCTGAGAGAGAAGCTGTGAGTTGAGAATTTTCTCCCAGCTGTGCTGAGCTCAGCCAGCTTGGGTAGAGGGAGGGAGGGTAGAACGTAAAGGCTTTTCTTACCCATTTCAGCACAGATATTCATGAAGTTGCATTCCCTGAGAGTACTGCAGCTTCTTCACTGGTTTCTGGAGTTCTCGTAAAGTTGTTTTGGTTCATATGTTGCTTTTTAGACAATGTCTTTTTGGGAGAGTGAGAGATGGGACTTACTATTCAGCTATCTTGTTATCATCCCATAGACTGGAATTTAACTCAATTTTAACCAGATGTTCTGCAAACTTTCCTGGATTTTCCAGAGGACACCACTGCTCTCATTAGCTGTGATTCCTATTTGTGGACAGGAGAAACTGAGTAAGATGAGAAACGCTGAGCTAAACCAGGTTACTTTAAAACAAAATATTTAATAAACCAGTGTTAGCCTTAGACCATCAAAGATTAATTTTAGTAAAAGATAGTTAAAAGAACAGGCAGAGAGATCTGAAACTTTCAGGGAGGAATATAAGCAGAGGACTGATCAAGGTCAAATAATGAAAGACCAACAGAAACGGAATTGGAATCCTAGATAAACATCAAGACCAGTATGATACTTGTACAACCTGAAGGAGTATTTTTAAGTGGAGATTTCTCTCATACAGAAACTAGAGAAAGGGTTTTTGGTTGTTAATAGAAACATTACAAAGTACAAATAATTCAGAAGAAAAAAATGAAAGAATTCATAATCCTACTACTCTATGGCAAGCTACACTTTACACTTTGCTCTACATCTTTCCCTAATGTTGGATGTACGATTGTGTGTACATGTATGTGTGCATATGAGAATATACAAGTTAGTATTAATTTCACTCTTTCCCCATAATGTAATAAACACATGGTTTGAATGAGATTGGTCCAACTCGAGCTCTCAAAGTGGGTTATCATTGGCTTAAGGTGATCAGCATAATCTTGCTTGCTCTGATGACTTTATTTTACCTTTGGTCATTTTTCAAGTTTGAGAACGTGATACAACTGAGTGTGGCCCAGGACTTTTCTTGCATCATGGACTCTCTCTTTCTCTTTCCCCCCAACCCCAACATTGTTTTGCTACTGTCTTGTTGCTATCATCCCAGAAGACCTTTTATTACTAACATTGCTACAAGATACAGCAGAAGTTGAGTACGTTGAATGAGAAGAGGAAGGGGCTAAAGCCATGGTCAAGTAACACCTGAAATAATCCCCAATATTAGTTTTGCCTTAGAATGCTTGTGGATTGCAGAAGGATAGTCACGATAGTTAATTTTTATTTGTTTTTGTTTTTTGAGACAGAGTCTTGCTCTGTCACCCAGGCTGGAGTGCAGTGGCGCGATCTCGGCTCACTGCAAGCTTCGCTTCCCAGGTTTGCGCGGTTCTCCTGCCTCAGCCTCCCAAGTAGCTGGGACTACAGGCGCCCGCCACCACGCCTGGCTAATTTTTTGTATTTTTAGTAGAGACAGGGTTTCACCGTGTTAGCCACGATTGTCTCCATCTCCTGAACTCATGATCCTCCCGCCTCAGCCTCCCAAAGTGCTGGGATTACAGGCGTGAGCCCCCGCGCCCGGTAGATAGTTAATTTTTAAAAATTGATGTTAGTCTTTTGATTGAGAACTATAACACATACAGAGAACAATGCACGTAATATACAGGCACACATGAGAAATTAGTATAAGGTAAACATGTATCAAGAAATAGACTATTATAAACCATTCCACCATCCAGCATGCTTAACTTTCATAGTATTTATTTATTTATTTTGCTTTTCTCTATTGTTTTGCCACCTGAGTACACATGTCTAAGTGCTATAATTTTGTTTTGTGTGATTGTGAACTTTATGTGAATAGAATTATTCATTTTTGCTGTATAGTCTGCAGGTTATTCGGTTTTTCTGCTGGGTACTTTTATTCTTGTGAGTATACCAGAAGGTTTTTAGTCATTCTGTTACTGGGATTTTGGTTTTTGGTTTTTTTTTTCCTGCCATGTGAGTGATTGTGTTTTGCTTTGTTTTGTTTTTAGAGACAGGGTCTCACTGTGTTTCCCAGGCTGTAGTGCAGTGGTGCAATTGTAGCTAATTGTAGCCTCAAACTTGTGGGTTCAAGTGGTCCTCTCACCTCATCTTCTGAGCAGCTGGGATGGTAGGTATGCACCACTGTGTCCAGTTATTTAAAAATATTTTTGGAAAGATGAGATTTCACTATATTTCTCAGGCTGGTCTTAAACTCGTGGTTTCAAGGATTCTCTTACCTTGGCCTTCGAAAGTGCTGGGATTACACGCATGAGCCATGGCACCTGGCTGCATGTGTGAATAATGCTGCTATGTGCTGTCCTGGAATGCCCCCTGGATACATATATGTACACATGTCTTTAAGGAGTGTGCCTAGAAGGGGAGGGTGAATTCATATACATTTTTAGAACCTTGGTTCTAAAACCTTGGAAATTTATTGGGGAGAATTGTAAGCCCTGCCAGTGAATTCAAAATATCAATGGCATATGTTCAGAATGTCAAGGACCTGTCTTTACAACAGACACTTGGAAAAATATGTGTGTATTAGTTAACTAATATTCAACATAAGAGCAGCCTCACCACAATCAATGTAGATACACTATTGAAATTGAAAGGCCATGTCTAATATCCCAAGTTGATGATTTTACTTTTAGAATAACATATTCATGTCAGGGAGCCATCTGTGGTTAAGAATTTTATAAACTAGAATCCTGCCTCAGTCTGTTTGCTGGCTGTTGTGACCAGAATACCTTAGACTTGCTTATTTATAGACAACATAACTTTAGTCCTGGAGGCTGGGAAGCCCAAGAAAGGGCACCAGCAGGTTTGGTGTCTGGGGGTGGGGGGCTCTCGGCTTCATTCATGGTGCCTCGTTACGGTGTCACTAGCACAAGGGCAAAGGAGCTTGCTCCAGTCTCTGTTATGAGGCACTAAACCTCTTCATGAGGGTGGAACCCTCATGACTTTATCACATCCCAAAGGCCTGACCCCCTAATATTATTCTGTTTGGTATTAGATGCCAACATATGAATTCTGGGGGACACCCACATTCAGACTGTAACAAGTATATACAGAGGAAATAAACTAGAATGGCTAAAGCCCAGAAAGAATAATGTGAAAAGTTTATCCTGGGAAGGTTTACCCTGTAAAAGGGTAGAAAAATGTAGTATCTTTTACACAGAAAAATGATTGTGCATAATTTCTTATCTACACAGTTGACCTCTGACCAATGGGTGGGGTTGGAGATGGTTGCATTAAGGCATCCTTAATATGTCATAATTTAACATAAATTGCATTCTAATAATTCCAAGAAAAGGAAAATGAGATCTTACAACACATTTTGACACATCAAAGAGATGTTCCAACAGAAACAGGAATAGCATCTGCCTGAGATGTCTAAGATGTCCTGAGTTTAGTTGATGATTTTTCAGGGTCTTCTAAATATGTCTGCCTTTCCAGGAAGGCAGGAAGAATTTACAGACTGAAACAGCAAAATCCTGGGTAACCTTTAAAATATCCCACTGGAAGCATTTTTAAACGTTTTGAACAGAGAGGTGTTTCTTAGTCCTAAATTATAGCTTCCATTCACCATGTGTAATGTGACTTAGACAATTGCACCAGTTTTCCATACAAATAATTACTACTTGAAGAAATGATAAAGTCAAAACAAAGGAAAAAGTAACCTCTAAGGACAGATATTTTAAAAAATGTTGGGTAAAATCACATGTCTTAGTGAATAACTCTTAGTGTGGTCTGCTATATAGTTCTAGATGACCTCATTAGAACAATTTTAGTAAGTAGAAGGAAATACAGTGTGGGGGGGTACTTACTGAGAAAAATAGAATATCGGAAATCAAAATGCCTTAGAAGTTCATGATTACTTTAATTTCCTAAGATAACTTGATGGAATTATAAATCTCTATCATGCCAAAGGAGGCACACAAATTTAGTAATATGATCTCAAATTAACGTACTTTTTCAAAAGAATAGAGACTCTGACTTTAAGCATCTTGGAATAGATGCTGCTGCTTTAAAGGTGTTGAAAATAGAAAAAATAAATAAATAAATTCTGTTATGTGGATAATTTCCATAATTTTAAAAGATCAGTAGCGTAAACACATTTCTTGAGTCTGCATCTTGGTCATCTTACCAGAGGCCAGAAGTTCAAATTTCACACAGGTGAGCACAGAATAGTTCCATCCTGCATTGCAGATGGCTCCAGGTCAGTGGCCAATAACGATTCGTAACGTGCCAGTGATGGTGTAGGAAAGCCAGCTCTCTCTGCAGAGTGTGACCTGCTTTAGAAAGTAAAACAGGCTGGTGACTTATTCTGCAGGATGGAAATCAATGCTCCCTTCTCTCTCTTTCTTTCTACTCCCACCCCTCTGTTTTTTCTCTTCCTTTCTCTGTTTGTTTCTTCCTTTTTTTCTACTTCTGTTTTCTAATCTGTGGATTTGACTGCATTTAGTGGTTCTGTAAAGGTACTGCATGTATAAGCCAGATGGAAACTGATATAGATATCATAATAAATTTGAACACTGGAAATGATGCAAAAAAAACACAAGATTTGCTTGGCCAAAATAAGCAATATGCAAAATAACACACACATACACACACACACACCACACACCAGAAAAAAAATCAAACTTTTACACTAAGTCCAGACATTCTTAAGAGCTTACAAAGGCTATCTAAACATCATGCAAAAATAACAACGGGAAGATCATTTGTAGGAGTCAAAGTAAATGTACCAGAGAACAACTTCTTTATGTCTTGTTTGCCTTAGGAAAAGGAATTGAAATTAGTGACATTATATAAAAAACTGAAAACATAAGTTTTGAGAAGTTGAGTACTTGTACATTTCAATACTGTTCATGTTTTAATGAAAAAATTGTTTTAATATACCATATCTAGAGGACGCTTATTTTTTGACCCTGAAACTATAACCCTGGGGCCATCAGTTTACAAGATAGCAACTTACTATAATTATTTTTGAGTATATGTTTGCTGAGAAAATAATAAATGTGAAGATAAAACTTTTAACGTTCATTTTCTCTAGTTATACTTTTTTTTTTTTTTTTTTTTTTTTTTGAGACGGAGTCTCGCTCTGTCGCCCAGGCTGGAGTGCAGTGGCACGATCTCAGCTCACTACAAGCTCCGCCTCCCGGGTTCACGCCATTCTCCTGCCTCAGCCTCCCGAGTAGCTGGGACTACAGGCGCCCGCCAACACGCCCGGCTAATTTTTTGTATTTTTAGTAGAGACGGGGTTTCACCGTGTTAGCCAGGATGGTCTCGATCTCCTGACCTCGTGATCCGCCCGCCTCGGCCTCCCAAAGTGCTGGGATTACAGGCTTGAGCCACCGCGCCCGGCCTAGTTATACTTTCTTATCTCCTTCCCTCTCTCCTCTCCTTTTTCTCTCTCCTTCTATGTGACTTGGGCAAGTCATTTAGTATCACCATCATAGTGTTCTAATTTATAAATTATATGTCATAAGATCTGCCTGGTCTGCTTCAATTTTAGTGACAATCAAATGATGCATGTGAAAGTTATTTACAAAACTATAATATGCACACTATAATAGATGCATACACAATTATATATCTCTGAAGGTAAAATATGCAACTGAAATAGCATTGAAACCCCACGTCATTTTATTTGAAAAAATCCAATTTATGTGTGATTAAAGATATAATCAGACCATATCTGGTTTTTAGATATTAGAGAATATTTTATCTCTTCATTGTGAATTTTAATCTCTCATTTTAGCACTTTGCAAATAACTACTCATTTGGGGAATTATTAATCTTGATTCATTGCATTAATAAAATATGGCACATTGAACAAAATTGCTATTTGTCAAGGAGAAAATTGGTTAGTAAAAATCTATTGATAATCTGATACATTTTCATAATTTATTAAGTTAATACATGGAAATTTTCATCAGTCTCAGATACATTCAAGCCAATAAACTTTTAACACACCCTGCAGTATGGATGCATACAATGTAAATGCATAGAAGACAAATGAGATTATAATAGAATTAAAGTGTGCAGCGAACACATTGAACTAAATTCCATATGTATAGACCATGAGCTTTCTCTTCCAATGATAACTCGCAGTGGATGTTCCTGATGCTTCTCTTCTCGGTCAGGAGAGGATTGGCATTACTTACAATTTGGGCTAAAGGGCCTCAAATAAGTCTGTGCAATGGATAATTCCCATCTTCCACGTGTTCTTTCCTCCCACATCCCCACCCCTCTTTTTCCTTCTTTCCTTCCTTCCTTTCTCCCTCTTTCCTTCCTTACTCCCTCTTTCCTTCCTTTGCTCTTCTTCCTTCACTTCCTTCATTTCCTTTCTTTGTTTTCTTCTTCCTTTTATCCAAAATGTATATGGTTCTATTTTGCTAGGTGTGAGATGAAAGCAGCACAAGCTATATTCTCCAGCCTTCGACAGCCAAACTGGAGAGGCTGGAAATGAACGTGCGTGACAGCCTATCTCAGGAGGGGGAGACAACAGAAAGTGTTAGAGAAATTTAGGAAGAAGCAGGTTAGTGAGACTAGAATGGATAAGGAGACTTCACGAGGGTGATGTAAAAGGATGATCTTAAAGGATGCCTGAAAGACAGATACAATTAAGTGATATAAGTAATCAATACAGATTATGTGAGATTTTATGGTTATTAAATATTATTTTGCAAGTCAGCACTGGGTAGCCAGGAGAGCAAACAAAACTTTAAAAATGAATTCCAACTTATTTTAATTATCTACAAAGTCAGTTTCCAAAACAGCTATCTGTTAGAGGAAAAGATTCTTGTTTTTTAATTCTTTTGATCTCAAACATAATTGCCTATAATATAAATGTATTAGGTGCCTGCATACTACTTACCGCGGTCACCTTTTGTGCAGCTGCCTGGTAAATAGCACTATTCAAACTGATAAGTGTGCTCTTTATGTCTGATGATCTGCCTCTGAACCTGACATTTGGGACCTTAAGTAGTTTTGCTTGTAAATGTAATTATGTTTAATGATCTGTTTTGTAAATAGAATGGCTTTTCTTTCCCGTGACTAGTCAACTAAATCTGAATGTGAAAAAAAATAACAGAAGAAATGGAGCATTAGATATTTCAGAAAAAGTTACTATTTTGTATACATTTTATACTTTCTCTAGATTTACATTAAGTACAGTTTCGTTATTATTAATCTCCAATGATATAATTATGATTTGAATTTATCTAAACATTGGTTGGATGCAGACTGAATTTGTTGACTTTGCAGTTTTCCCAGTCTTTCTTCTCAATAGAATATTTCTAGTATTGTGCACACAGGATTCCCAATAAATAGTTAACTAATTGTCTTCCAAATGTGAAAACAAATTCAAGGTCAGGAAGGCAAGAGGAAAGTGAGTTTAAGTACAAAGACTGTTTTGCACAGCTGTTGTTCATGTCTTGGAAAGGAATCTTTTTACCATGCTTTGATGTAGCCCAGAACTGGCCCAGAATCTTGGAGACCCCCAAATTCTTTCCTATTCAGAAAGCAATGGCTTCTATGAATTACAAGATTCAACTAATATGCTAAAAGGAAAATCTAGCAAGTCTATTGCTATTTGTTTCCTGAATAATGAACAAATAACTATATAACTAAATTACATTTAACATGTTCCTTTTTTGCACATGGATTTACAATTGTATTTCAGCAAAGAGTCCAGTTCTTGAATCCTATACTTTCCAAGAACATAGCAATATCTTACTTTTCATGAGTGTATCATTTTCCTAAGGCTAGCATGACAAAATCCCCCAAACCAGGTGGCTTTAGCAACATAAATGTACTATCTCACAATAAATTGACTCCAATATGTTTGGAGATTTACTGACTCATAAATCTTGGCGTCTAGAAGTCCAAGATCAAGATGTCAGCAGGGCTGAGTCCTCCTGAGGCTGGTGAGGGATAATCTACCCCATGGCTCTTTTCTACCTTCTGGTGACTGCCTGGCAATCTTTGCTGTTCCTCGGCTTGTAGATCTCTGTTTTGTCTTCACAGGATGGTTACCATGTGGTGTGTGTGTGTGCGTGTGTGTGTGTGTGTGTGTGTGTGTTTGTCTGTCTCAGTGTCTAAATTTCCACATTTCATAAGGACACAAGCCCGCTCTCATAACCTCATCTTAACGAGGTATGTCTGCAATGACCCTACTTGGAAATAATTCCAAAGAGGGTCATATTCTGGGGTACTGGGAGTTAGGTCTTTAATATATGAACTTGGGGCAGGGGCATACACTGTAACCCATAACAAAGAATACCATAGAAAAGCCTTAATCCTTTCTACATAGAGCAATTTGGACAGGATAACATTAGATATGGAAATAGACATTACAGGGACTTAGTGAAATGAATGAAGGTCTCGTGTGCAGTGGTCCTGGTGACAATGAAGAAGATGCATCTGCTTGAGGCAAATCAGGGTTCCCAGGGACCTACCAGGGAGGAGACAGCTTGAGAGTTGAAGAGCACTTGGATCTTGGTCCAGTGAGTAAGAAGCTCAACTCCAACATATCTAAACTCGGGTTTTAAATCTGAGGAAACTCAGATTTCTGAATAAACTTGCACTTTTCCTGGATTCCCTGGGACCAGCGGAACCTGAGTCTGCCCTCCTCCATCGCATCTGTTTCCATTGCCACTGCCCAGCTTCAGGCCTTACTTTCAGATGCCAGTGCCCTGGCTGGCAGTCTCCCATGACGTTTCTGGTGGTAGCATCTTCCGTTTATCATCCTTCCCGTCCATCACTACCTGAGTCATCTCCTTAGCACCAGTTTGTTCGTTATTCTGCAGACCCCAAACCTTCAATATCTTCCCACCACCTTCCCATCTTATTCAATCTTATTTAAGCTCTTTACCCCAGCAGTCAAATCTTCTCAAAACCTGACCTGAGCCTCCCTTTCTCATGTCAACATTGAGTAAAGTTAAAGGGTCTCAGCTCCGGAAGACTTTAGAGGTGATCTGGTTTAATCCTGCACCACACGCATGAACCCTTCAACGTCCAAGCTAAGTGTGTGTGTCTTATTTCTGCCTCCTGTCCCAGGAACTTTGCCTTGTTACCTAGCTGACCTGTGTGCGTGACATTTCAAGTGTTGATATAGTGTAGCTATCTGTCCCCATCCGAATCTCACATTGAATTGTAATTTCCGGTATTAGAGGTGAGGCCTGTTGGGAGGTGAATTGGATCCTAGGCATGGATTTCTCATGAATGGTTGAGTGCCATCCCTTTGGTGCTGTCCTCATGATAGTGAATGAGTTCTTGCAAGATCTGGTCATTTAAAAGTGTGTGGCACTGGTCAAGTGCGGTGGCTCACGCCTGTAATCCTAGCACTTTGGGAGGCTGAGGTGGGTGGATTGCCTAAGCTCAGGAGTTCGAAACCAGCCTAGGCAACACACTGAAACCCCAACTCTACTGAAAATACAAAAAAATTAGCCCGGGGTGGCAGTGTGCGCCTTTAGTCCCAGCTACTCGGGAGGCTGAGGCAGAATAGCTTGAACCTGGGAGGCGGAGGTTGCAGTTAGCCAAGATCATGCCACTGCACTCCACTTCAGCCTCAGTGACAGAGCAAGACTTCATCTCCAAAAAATTTAAAAATAAAAAATACAGTGTGTGGCACTTTCCCTCACTCTCTCTGTCTTCTGTTTTCGCCATGTGAACTGCCTGCTTCCCTTTCACCTTTCACTGTGATTGAAAGCTCCTTGAGGCTTCACCAGAAGTTGAGCAGATGCCAGCACCTTGCTTCTTGTAAAGCGTGTAGAACTGTGAGCCAGTTAAACTTCTTCTTTTTAAAAATAAATTATCCAATCTCAGGTATTTCTTTACAGCAACGTAAGAGCTGTAAGAACAGTCTCATACAAGTGTGTGCAGGTGTTTTCCCATTTCTGTGTCTTTCTTTGTGCCATGATCCTCTTTGAAACACCTTCACTTTTGCCTTACCTCACCAGTGGATATTACCCCATCATTCACCACTATGAAAACTGATTATAACCCCTGGAGCATGGATTGCGATTGTGTGTGATGACAGGGGTGATGACGTATGTGAGAGAAATGATTAAGAGTGAGATGTTAGTAGAAATAAGAGAACAAAAAAACAAATGGAATTGGGATATGCAGGTTTGTGTTGAAGGGTTGGATATTTTACATAAAATTTATTTTTGAAAATATAAAGATGGGCTTTTAAAATCATGTGCTTATTTAATCTTATTTCTGATTTCAAGTTAAAATGATTGCCCTATAATTTATATTTTTAAACCTTTTTTTAAAAAATCAAACTGTCATAAAATAGTAGTTCATATTCAGAACTGAAATAAGAGAGTGAAGTGTCCGGGAGTGTCAGGACTGCGGGAGTGTGAGGACTAGAGTCCACTCAACTCACGGACTTTACCTCTGGTTCCCAACGAGAACGACCATTCAAAATCACCTTGGATACCGCGAGATAACACGTGATGAGTGCTTACAAGGCAAACCAAACTCACTTGCCTCAAAAAATACATTTTATAATAGTGCATTATTGCCGTAGAAATAATTTTGTTTTATGTATACACTAGGATGCAGTAGAAGCCATAGCTAAATTATTTAGCTCTCCTCAGTTTGAAGTGCATGTCAGGTGTTAGGCACCTAATGAAAATAATTGAATTAATGAAATGACGGATGCCATTCACTAAGCGTTGTGAATGCTGTGCTCTGCTCACAGTCCTCGAGCCATGTGTGGAGGTTGCTGTGTTTTATTATTTCACTTGAACGTGCATTTATTTGCTGTGGGGGTGACCCTGTGCATCTGGCCTCTAACCTAGATAGAAGCACACACACTACCCCCCAGTTTTGATACATAAAAATGTCTTCAGACATCGTTACAATGTTTAGGGGGCAAAGTCACCTGAAGTTAAAAGCCACTGATCTTGATATTAGCACGAACTCCATAATCTACTTTTCGTTTAAGTGAGTGACCGAACTCGTTGTGGACACTTGCTCAGTGCACCACTGTCTGGTGGCCTAGCATGCCAGGTAGGAGTGTTAGCTTGAAGAGGGTTTCATGAGAATCCTAAAAATAAAACCCATACATTTTGGATGTCTTTAATGAATGTATTGCACTTAACTCCAGTGATCAAGAATTAATTACCTTTTACTCATTTTACACATTGTCTGTGTGTGCTTGAGCAAATGATCTTTTTTTTTTTTTTTTTTTTTTCCTCTTGTTTTAAGTGTGGCAACAGATGACTTCCTAGGTCTGATTTTTTTTTTTTCTGTTGAGGGGATAGCGAGAAGAGATGGGAAAGACACCAGCTGGTGAATGCAGAATTAATTACAGATTGTTCCCCTCAAAAAACGCATACATGGATGACCAACCTCTAATGACTTTGGCAGCTGTTCCTGCCCTTTTAAGATTACTAGTAACTGGACAGATATTCTATTCTTTTTCTTGGAAGCATATGTTGCAATTTTGGGGAATTTGGAAGAGTAGAAGGTTTGTTACAGATACTGGATCTGATGAAAAATTTTGACTACTCATGCATTTACTTCTGAAATCAGTTATAGAACATTAATTTACAAACTTTCTGGTAGAACTTGAATTTTTGTTACATAAAAATGAATAAATGCATTTCATAAAAAGGCTACCTTAGAAGGCACCATATACTCCTTAAGCGAAGAAAACTTTCAGAGAGGTAAAAAGTGATTTTTTATATTGTATTTGAAAAATAATGACCTCAACAATATTTAAGTGATCCTTAAGATGTGTTGTTTTCATGGCAGCAGTTTTGTGGGGGCATCTTTTTTCCCCAAATGCTGATTTGTTAACAGTTTAAGTGTATTGAAATACAGCCTTTCAGGAAATGCTTGGGCAAAACAAACAGGATTATTACTGAACTAATAGTGCTATAATCTTTACAAACAAAATCACTTTAATTTAAATTATAGTTAAAAAGAAGAATTTTAATAAACTCAAAAATACAGTTTACAAATTTTCTCCAATTTCTCACTTTCCATTTATTCTTCAACCTACCAAATTTGAACTTTTGTCAAAGTATGTAATTAATAGATACATTGTATCTTCCTGTGAATATTCTGTTATTTCTGCCTTTTTCTGTTGGTCACTAGGTCTGCTGATATTGCTGCTAATATTTCTCTCTAGTCTATTACTTAATTTTTATGCAGAAACAGAGTACTGTCAGGGTTAGAAGCACAGACTTTTAGACAAACTGCCCAGGTTCGAATCTTAGTTCTGCAATAGGCTGATCCTGTGGAAAGGCAATAGAATCTGCTGTCTTTTTCTTTCACTGACAAATAAGGTCAAGCCATTAAATTTGGATGAAGTTACAAAATACTGTGTGATCACAGATGGTGAGCTAATTATCATGAGGTTGGTGGATGAAATCAACTTCTATGACAAAATGGTTCATAACTCTAAGTGAACAAGCACAGCTTTCTAAGACAAATTTCTAACAAATGGAACTTTTTGCAATAAACAATCATAAACACAGTCCCCGGAACTTATACATTATTAAAACAGATTTTTCAATATTTATAGGAAGGGGATTTTTTTTTTCTCTTAGCAAAGGGAGTTCACTTAGAAACTCAAGTTCATGATGACAAGCTGCAGATTAACTGTACAGTCAAGTTTGATCATATCTACTATGTAAACAAGCACAGCTTTCTAAGACAAATTTCTAACAAATGGAACTTTTTGCAATAAACAATCATAAACACAGTCCCCGGAACTTATACATTATTAAA
>NW_012114252.1:18972400-18988678 GCF_000951035.1 Colobus angolensis palliatus
AACAATCATAAACACAGTCCCCGGAACTTATACATTATTAAAACAGATTTTTCAATATTTATAGGAAGGGGATTTTTTTTTTCTCTTAGCAAAGGCAGTTCACTTAGAAACTCAAGTTCATGATGACAAGCTGCAGATTAACTGTACAGTCAAGTTTGATCATATCTACTATGTAAATATTGCCAAAATTTGTCTTGCTTTTAAATAAGATGTGATAGTTAAGTGAATACTTTAATTTAAAAAATTCCCCACATCAACAGTCTCCAAATTATTTGCATGACTCCTTATTAAACTGTTAATTAAGGCTTGTAAGCTCTGGCTTCAGTTATAGTTTTTTGTAATGGCTGAGTCAAAGAATACGAGGCTTAGAATTTTCTCTCTCTGTGCATACTCATTAAAGAAATCATTCTGCAAGGATTCCTGTAGCTGCTCAAAATTGTTTGGCAATTTGAATAATATAAGTGATCATTTCGTATACAGCTGTCTTTCTAAAATCTCTGTGGTAATGGTATATACCAACAAAAGGATTCTTTGAAAGTGACAGGTTAGTTTCACAACTTATTTATTTAATTTGTAAGGATTATTAATGTAAGAATTTCAGTTCAGTAATGACCCTGTTTGTTTTATCTACCTTATTTTTGGAAGTGCTTTTATTTTCACCCCCTGCCCCAATTGGCCTTTCTAACATTTCTAAGTTAGCAGTATGCCAGTGAAAGGATTCTTTGAAAAAGTGAGAGTGTTGGTTTTCTGTTTAACAGGGACTTTCCCAATGTGCCCCTTGTTTTATGATCTGGTATCTGTGTATCTCTGGTGTAAACATGTCACTTCAGTGACAGTTCACTCTCTGAAACCTGATTCCATTCAGTTTGACACATGGAAAATTGGTAACTGCAGGATCCCCAGGCATCAAATATGAGGAAGTAAGATTACAGAGAATAAGACAGATACAGAAAATAGTGACAGGCGTGTACAGGGGTGAAGGTTTAAACAATTAAGTGGGATGAATGCTTCATGAAAACAGATTAGCACCTGTATTTACCATATCTGACAGCCTTTTGTTTATATGGCATTTTAAGCCAAAGCATTGTGAATGAGCTGAAGGACAAAATCTCAGAAAGGGGCAGACCCCATCAACAGTTTACCTTTTGGCCAGATGGTATAACTTAGGGCTATTCATCTGGCTATGAGGATAGAATTTGGGATGACAAACGTTAGGTCTGATGCCAAGAATAGGACAGGAAACTAACAGAGTGAGGAGACATGGAGCTATCTGTTCTAAATAAATATAGCATGATTTAAAGTACAAGTTCTTATATTAACTAGAAAATATTAGTTCCCTAAATTGTACTTGAAAAATGAGAGTAGCTTCATTTTATTTTGTCTCTCCTCTCCTCAAGTCTCCTCTCCTCTCCCCTCCCCTCCCCTCCCCTCCCCTCCCGTCACCTCCCCTTACATCCCCTTTGCCTACCCTCTCCCCTCCCCTCTCCGCTCCTCTCTCCTCCATCTTCCCTCTTCTGTCTCTCTTTTTTCTAAAAATGAAGTTTTCAGCTTTTGACAATGTGAGAAGAAGAGAAACTGATAATAACTTAGACAAATGAAGGGATGGGAAGGAAACAAGATAAAGGTTTAGACCAGCATAGGGTTTAACTTTCCCCAGGTTGGAAGTGATGACTTGATAGCAATATTTCAGGTCCCAGAAAACTGCATATTCCTTTTACAATTCCCTTTCATCTCTCTCTTTACATTTCTAAATCTTTCAGAACGTAACCTAAATATCATTTCCTCCAGAAAGACTTTCTTACTAATTCACCCCAACTTGGAATGATCTCCCACCTTCCAAACACCAGTACTAACCACCAATTGTCCTTATGGTTTAACTGTCCATTTCCTTATATTTGTTATTGTTAGCATAAATATTTTCTTATGTATTTTTTTCTGATCTTTGATTCTCATCTCTGTACCGGAGCATGAGGATCACTAGGGCATTCAGAGTGAGTAGAGCTACCTGCACGCTTTCCTCACTCCAGAACCTAGCGCAAGCCTGGAAGAGGGTATACTTTTCATTGAACACTTCACTTCTTCATTTGCTGAACTGCCAATCTGGATATCATGTATTCATACTTTAAAGCTATTTCTTTTTAATCTTACTAAAGTGGTCTCTTTTGAAAGCACACAGGTCTTCCAGTGTTGTGGCTTTGCGTTTTCTCTATTAAAACCCCACCAGGGCAAGCTTCACTAGAGCTGCCAATGTTCCCGGGCACATGAACTGAAAATGTTGGGTAACGTAAAATGAAAAACGTAATCATAGGCAGACTGGAGACCCGAGTCTGGGTTATCTTCGGGATGAATTCCCCTTGAACCTGACGATTAACTGTGACGTGCATAACTGGATGGCAGAGTAAGTTACAATGATTTTTCCCAAAATTATAGCCTCGTCTTGAAGAGTAATTCTTTAATTAATGCTGATTTGATCAACCACAAGGGTTCTCATTTACAAATCCTTGGGAATACTGAACACCTCTTATGATCATACTTGGTGCAATCCAATTTTATTGTGACTTCAGCTAAGTTGAGCGTTCTGGTAACCCACTTGGGTGCCACTGCCATTGCCTTTGATCCACTCTGTTAGAGCACAGGGCAGAGTGGGGGATATGACTGAAAAACATTCATTTGATTTCTCTCTCACTATGGTTTTCTAGAACCCCAAATAGTTCCCAACAATGTCCTGCCATCCCCACAGTAAGCCTCCCACCTGGGCAGGTGGGTCTGTGTGCATTCCCAATTCCTTCTGCTCCCAAGTGATCTCAGTGCTGATGTCTCTCTGCATTTCCTGCTGCTCAGACTTTCTAGACACTTCTGTAGATCCTTCCATTTCTGCTACTTCCAAGTCGCTTCTAAATTCTATGGGGGAAATTTCCTAGAGAGAGAAGAACCGGGAGGGTGGGAGTCCACTCTACCAACAGCCATGTATCAGAGTCAGTTGAAGGACAAATTGCTGGGAACCAAAAGCAAAACAGGAGATGTAGCATGAAGGATGCTGAAAAAAAAAAAGCAGGACTAAAAACTGCAAGGAAGAATGGGACGATGATTATTTCAATGTTTGGTGTGACAGGATAATAACACCAGTTGTTGATTTCTAGCGTTGTTTCTTTCAGAGAAGGTAGATTTGAATAGATCAAACATTCACCTATGTTTGTTCCTTTAATAATGGCACTGCAATTAAAAAACCAGCTCTTTAGTTTCATTATGTTACTAACAAATTAATTCCATGTGATTATTTGGTTAATGGATCTTGCTCTGCTAAAGTATAGGCTCTGTGGAGACAGAATATGTCTATTTTGATCACTGCCATATTCACATTTAGCAAAGTGCCTAGCTTATGGTAAAAACTTGAGTTTTACTTGTGTTTATCTTCAAAATATAACAAAATGTGTCATATATACAATATAATGTTATGTTATACTTTTAATTACTATTGAGGTTTGATATTGTTAATGACTGTTAATCACTATATTTTCTATTTTGGAGAATTATATTTACCCATTTATTAGTTGGGTCTTAAAATTTTTTTATTGATTCACATAATGCTATCAACTCTATTGTGAGAAATCTTGTCAATGTTTTCTAAGTTTTTATTGCTTTTGTTTATGGTATTTTTTTTCAAATGGAGACAATTTAATTATATTACCTTCATAGTTATGGATCTTTTATATCATGACTTTTTTCACTGCATTTAGGTTTAGAAAGTATTCAGCCATACAAAAATCAACCTTGCTTGTAGAGACAATAGCGTTTGTGCAGACCTAGAGTTGGCCTGGTGAGGTGGTTTCCAGGAAGTAAAAGAAAGTCAGTGAGACTGAAATTCACAGTGGAGAAGAAGATGGTTTAAGGTGAGGCTGGAAAGGGTAGTCCGAGGTCAGAGGATGCAGGGCTTTGATGCTGTATTAAGGATTAGTGTCTTTGTCCTTAGAGAAATGTGTAGCCCTTGAAGGGTTTTACACAGAAGACAGTAAGAGCAATGTGAAGACCACTCTGGAGGAGGAGGAAGGATATCGGGAGGAAGCAGAACAAGGACAGTGTGAAATGAGGATGGTCTTAGCAGTTTCTATGGAAGTTGAGTGCTTTGCGGACCAGGCGACAGAAGTGGAGAGAGGTGAATGAATTTTGGAGATCTGTTTTAGAAGTAGATTTAGACTTGAGATAGGTGTAAAGTGGGCTTTGGGAGAAGAGGAAGATAGGAAGGAGGATGACAGTGTTTCTGATATGAGCAGCTGATGGGTGGGGGTACCGGTTACTGAGACAGGAAACATGAAAGAAGATACAGCTGAGCTTAGAACATGCTTTCTTATTTATTTTTTATTTGAGAAAACTATGAGATACTCAAATGAAATGTGAGTCAGACAGTTGACATACGCTTCGCAAAGCTCACACAAGAGACAGGGCCTGGAAATAAAATATTAGAAGTCACTGGCTAACAATTAATGAAAATAAATATGGATGGGCTCACTTAGGGATAGAAGAGAAAGACTGGTTCTACACATCGAGGAACCCCTGCATTTAAAGATCAAACTGACAGCACAGTTAGGCCAGAAGAATCAAGGGATATGTAAAAGAGTATGGGGTCATTAAAAGCAGAAGAAGGCCAGGCCCCGTGGCTCACGCCTGTAATCCTAGCACTTTGGGAGGCCAAGAAGGGCAGATCACTCGAGGTTAGGAGTTTGAGACCAGCCTGGTCAACATAGTGAAACCCTGTCTTACTGAAAATACAAAAATTAGCCAGGCGTAGTGGTGCACAACTGGAATCCCAGCTACTAGGGAGGCTGAGGCAGGAGAATCGCTTGAACCCAGGAGACAGAGGTTGCAGTGAGCCGAGATTGTGCCAGTGCACTCCAGTCTGGGTGACAGAGTGAGACTCTGTCTTAAAAAAAAAATAAATAAATAAAATAAAAATAAATAAATGAAACATAAGAGCAGAAGAAGCAACTACTTCAAGAAGGAGGTAATAAGCTGTGTAAGATCCCACTATGTGGTCAAGTCAAATGGGGAACAGTATTAACAACATGGAATTTATTGGTGATCTTCAAAGGAGCTGTTTGAACAGAGTAGTGATATCAGGAGAAAAGAGGGATGAGGAGTGAGAAAATAACCATCTTCTGCTTGTTTTTGAGAAGAGAGAGTGTGGTAACTGACAGAGATGGGGGAAATGAGTCATGGCTCATGGCTGTAATCCCAGTACTTTGGGAGGCTGAGGTGGGAGGATTGCTTGAGCCCAGGAATTGAAAACCAGCTTGGTGGCTCATGCCTGTAATCCTAGCACTTTGGGAGGCTGAGGCAGGTGGATCATGAGGTCAGGAGATCGAGACCATCCTGGCTAACACGGTGAAACCCCGTCTCTACTAAAAATACAGAAGAATTTGCTGGGTGTGGTGGTGGGCACCTGTAGTTGCAGCTACTCAGGAGGCTGAGGCAGGAGAATGGCATGAACCCAGGAGGCAGAGCTTGCAGTGAGCCGAGGTCATGCCACTGCGCTCCAGCCTGGGCAACAGAGCGAGATTCCATCTCAAAAAAAAAAAAGAAAAGAAAAAGAAGAGAAAAGAAAACCAGCTTGGGCAACATGGTGATACCGCATCTCTACACAATTAAAAAATTATCTGGGCATGGTGGCCTGTGTCTGTGGTTCCAGCTACTTAGGAGGCTGGGGCAGGAGCATCACTTAAAACTGGGAGGTCGAGACGGCAGTCAACTATGATTTCATCACTGCACTCCAGCCTGGATGATGGAGCAAGGCCCTGTATCAAAATAAATAAATACTACAAAATAAAATATTTTAGCGAAGGTTTGGATATGAGAAGACACATACAATGTAAAAGATTGCATGACAATGCAAGAGAAAGAGGCCCCTACCTTAGAAAGTGAGGCCCCTCACAAAATGGAAGAGAATGGCACCCAGAACAGCAAAAGCCACCTGATCTCCCCTGTGAGAAGAGACACCTGCTTCATTTAGATGGAAGGAAGAAAAGGTACGCTTTGTTGATGGAAAGATGAGTGGATTCCCATCTGATGCCTTCTGTTTTCCTTTCAAATTATGAAGCATGGTTACTGGTGAAACCGATTTGGAGTGGTGGTGAGGGGAGACCACACTGTGTCATAGAGAGGAACATTCCTGTCAGGCTAAGGGGGTTTACACAGGTATTAGCAACCCGTGTAGCCAAGGATTTGGCCTCATGCAAAGAGAAGTTACCTCCTGAGAGGTAACTATTTATTTAAGCGTCAGACTTTCTGAAGTGATAGAAGTTTCTTTGTTGTGCATGGTATGCCTCTGGGACCACACCTGATAGTTTAAGGCTAATGAGATGACTCAGGGTGGGGCTGGCCCAACCACATAATCTAGGGGTGGAGTTGTCCATGCCAGAATGACCATCATATGATTAGGTTACATGGTATAATCTGACCTAAAGACCGACTTCAGCCATGTGGGCAATGCATGATCAATCACGCTTTTTTAGTGAAGCCTCAACAGAAACTCTGGCCGCTGAAGCTTGGGTGAACTTTCTGGATTGGCAGTGCTCTGTGTGTGTATGCCACACATTGATGCTGGGAATGCAGTGTCTTTGAGGACAATAGAAGCTCTGCATTGGAATTCTCCCAGACTCTGTTAGATATATTTATCACTTTTTCTGGTTCTAATTTGTATGCTTTCCTTGAAGTAAGCACAGCAAATATGTATTTAGTCAGAAAAAACTAAGATTTCCATTTGGGATGACATTCTATTTCCCATATAAATAAATTATTAATGAATTGGCCTTGAATAAAAGAATGCTGATTTTTTTTAGTGATTTCATCTCCAGATATTCAATTGAACATATATAGCACCCTGCAAATGGTTCTCTGATTTTAATACTGGAACATTTTTCCTTACTGGAAATTTTATATCACCTTCCTCTGCCCCCTTATTTTTGCATAGTTGTGAAAGCAGATTTTTTTATGTTTGCTCAGATAGGCTGAATATTACTGGAAGGATTACAACTCAAGCTAATTACTATAATCATTACGCAAGAAGTGAAACGGTGCTTGTTCTGGTTCTAAGAGGTTGTTTTCTTGCTTTCAAGTTCTAGTTTAACATTTTGTTTATCCTTTAATTGTACTTGTGTCTAAAAATTGTTTTTATTGCATCAGCTACATTAATGGGAAATTCAGAAGAAAGCCTTCACACAGGAATATTATTTTTGTCATCTTTAAGGATCATTCTTAGAAACAATTTCTCTCCCTTGGACCACCATTTCTACATACTGTTATTGAAAGTGGAAAGTTTCATCTTGACTTTCCTGAAGCTTCTAGGGAAAGTTATCTTTAGTTTTGACATAATATTCATTAGCCCTAGAAGAAACCCAGTGCTCAGAGTATCCCAAACTTACCTGATTGTTCTTAGGTTTGGTGTCTGGTGATGATTTGTAATGGCAACAAGACACAGCAAGAAAAATGAGTCAAGCTGCTGTCAAAGTAGCTGGCTCCTGGTGCTTTTCCTGAATGTCCACATGTAAGATACTAAACCTTTTATGAAAAAATTGCAGTCCTTTTTCCAGTTCCACCCAGGAAGGGTGAAAGTGGGAAACACGGAGTCTCTATTTACTCTGCTTCTACATTAAAAAAACATTCAAAGAGGAATCTCTGCACTTCATTGGTTCATTTTGTTGACTCTGTAGCCAACTAATCTCTAATTTCTGTAGGTGAAAAGTAATACCTGAGAGTTCCTTATTACTGCCACTATGACTCCTCCTCCTCCTCCTCCTCCTCCTCCTTCTCCTCTTTCTCCTCCTCTGCTGCTGCTGCTGCTTCCTTCCTCCTTCCTCCTCCTCCTCTTCCTTCTTCATCCTCTTCCTCTTCTCTTTTCTTTTTCTTTCTCTTCCCTTCTCTTCCTCCTCCTCCTCCTTCTCCTCCTCCTCCTTGTTGCTTCTTCCTCCTTCTTCCTTCCTTCCTTCCTTCTCCTCCTCCTCCTCCTCCTTCTTCCTCTTCTTCTCCTTCTCCACCTCTTCCTCCTCCTCCTTCTTCTTCCTCTCTTCCTCTGTTCCTTCTTCCTCTCTTCATTCTTCTTCCTTCTTTTTTCTTCTTCTCTCTTCCTTCTTTCTTCTCTTCTTCTTTCTTATCTTCTTTCCTGCCTTCCTTCCTTTTTTCCTTCCTCTTCCTCTTCCTCCTCTCCTTCTCCTTCCTTTTCTTCTTCCTCCTCTTTTTCTTCTTCCTCATCTTCCCTTCCTCCTCTTCCTTCCCTCCTTCTCCTCCTCTCCTCCTCCTTTTTCTTCTTCTTCTTCCTCTTGTTCTTTTTTTGCTCTTCTCCTTTTTAAATTATTTTTAGCAAAGAGGAAACTCTTTGAGTGGGGAAATAATCTGCCAAACATCAACAGATCTCAGTTCTATTCACCTGTATTATTTAAGTACAGGCTTGGATAATGTGGCAAAAAAAATCTAAAATATCAATTTTCTCAATATATAGATGCTTATTTTTCTTTCCTATCTATTGACTGACATGCACAGCCTGGGGCTGGCATGGTGGTCCCATGATCATTCTGGACCAGAATCCTTCTATCTGGTGATTTCCCAGAGTTCAATATGGTAGCTGCAGCTCCAATGAACATTCTCACATTTTAACTTTCAAGGTTAACACTATTAACACTATTAAACGCTATTACTTGAGAAATAACAGAATATGCCATTTCCCTTTCAGGGAGTAGTGTTGAATAAAATAATTCCTTTTCAGGGAATCTGTTGAAAATTTCATTCATCACTTTCCCTTGAGCCTCGTAGAATGGAATTTACTCTATGGCTTTACTTAGCTACAAAAAAGAGTGGAATATGTAGTCTTTTTTCTCAGGTGTCCTCATGTCAAATCAGAATTCAAGAGTGGTATTACTTCACTGTAGTTTCAATAGGCTAGAACCATGCCTTGTACTTTCATGATAGACCCAGCTGCTTCCAAAATACTAAGTACTTTTCAATATTTTACTTAATGTTGATCATTTTATTTGCCCTAATACCCTTTCTTCTGAAAATTTGGAGTGAGGATATTTTAGGAGATGTCCAGCTGATAAAAGAAAACGTCACTTTCGTGGAACTCCACATGTTTAGCCTTTCTGTGTTTTATGTCTGTGTGTATATACGCATACGCGTGTGTGTGTCCACATGTGTGAGTGTGCTTACTTGGGTTGGACAGGAACATTGCTAGATGCGGCAATTTTTAAAAATCAATGCCATTAGAATATATAGGGTAGGCTAAGTGAGAGTATTGATCAATTCCCTAGTGATCTACTTCAGCTCAGCCTTAACCGAGGTTTACATAGGTATTAGCAACCTGTGTAGCCAAGGATTTGGCCTCATGCAAAGAGAAGTTACCTCCTGAGAGGTAACTATTTATTTAAGCGTCAGACTTTCTGAAGTGATAGAAGTTTTTGTGCATGGTATGCACATGATTACTTCTTGGAGAAGAGAGAAACAATTTCAGTTTTGATGTAATCTCTTTAGGACCAGTAGTCAAAGAGCTACAGATTTACAACTGACTCCTTCTCAGGGATTTAGTTTTGCAGTAATCTCCCTGGACATTCACAGTGAAATATGTTTATCAAATTATTAAAGCTGGGGAGGAAACAAGTTGAAAATAATGTTGCAAGAGAGAGCAAACGGCTTAAGATATTAAATACATGGAATCCTTGTTTCTTGAAGCTGTATTTCATGTATTCAGGAGTCAGATTGGGGGTGGGGGTTGAATCTTAACAAAAATAGGAAAAGCTCTGTAACCTTAACAAAAATAGGAAAAGCTCTGTAACCTTAACAAAAATAGGAAAAGCTCTGTAACCTTAACAAAAATAGGAAAAGCTCTGTAACCTTGGACAAGTTACATAACCTGTCTATATCTTAGTTACTCATCCACATATAGGGAGGATGAATGTATTGTTCATTCATCACTTAATAATGCAGCTCTCAGAAGTGAATCAGTCAATTTAATGACTTGGCAATAACTTTGGAAGTGTTAATGAAGAAAAATCTAAAACTTTTAGTATAAACTAGATTTGAGTACTTTTCTTATTTCTCACCTTTTCTGTGTGAGAAATAAGGTATGTCTACACAATAAGATATTCAATAGTTGAATGTCTTAATGTTTCATTATAAAAATGGAGGAAGTAAGAAATATTTAAAATCTAAACCTGTAATTTTACTAAGGAGACTGAATAGGAGACCAAATAAATCCAACATTAAGTCCATCATCACAAATAGTGTTGTTGAGATTCCTGGAACTAATGTCTGCAGTTTCTGATGTCAAGTCTTATGCTCTTTCTCTTTTTATTTTTATAGATGAAGGAGGGCACATGTGCAGGTTTCTTACATGGATACATTGGAAAATGGTGAGGTTTGAACTTCCAGTGTACCCATCAACTGAATAACGGATAGTGTACCAGTTGAATAATGAATAATGTACCTAATAATGAACAGAATAGGTAACTTTTCAACCCTAACCCACCTCTGCATTTTGTTTCCAGTATCTATTATTTCCATCTTTATGTCCACGTGTACCCATCATTTAGCTCCCACTTATCAGTGAAAACGTGGTATTTGATTTTTTGTTTCTGAGTTATTTCACTTAGGATAATGGCCTCCAGCTCCATTCGTGTTGCTGCAAATGACATGATTTTATTCCCTTTTTATGACTGCATAGTTTTCCATGATGTATATTTTCCACAGTTTCTTTATTCAATCATCAGTTGATGGACACTTAAGTTGATTCCATGACTTTGCTATTGTGGATAATGCTGTGATAAATGTATGACTAGAAGTGTCTTTTTGATATAACAATTTTTTCCTTTGGGTAGACATCCAATAGAAGGATTACTGGGTTGAGAAGTAGTTTTATGTTTAGTTTCTTGAGAAATCTCCATACTGTTTTCCATAGAGGTTGTACTAATTTACACTAACACTAACGTGGGCAAGCATTTCCTTTTCTCTGCATCCTCTCCAACATCTTTTCTTTTTTTTTTCCTTGATGTTTAATAATAGCCATTGTGACTAGCGTTAGATAGTATCTCATCGTGATTTTAATTTGTATTTCTTTCATGATTAGTGATGTTGATAATTTTTTGTGTGTATTTTCCACTTGTATGTCTTCTTTTGAGAAATGTCTGTTCATGTCCTTTGCCCACTTTTTAATGGGGTTATTTATTTATTTATTTTTCTTGTTGAGTTGTTTAAATTCCTAGTAGATTCTGGGTATCAATCCTTAGTCAGATGTATAGTTTGCAAATATTTTCTCCCATTCTGTCGTCTGTCTATTCATTCTGTTGCTTGTTTCTTTTGCTGTGCAGAAGCACTTTAGTTTAAGCCTATTTGTCTATTTTTGTTTTTGTTGCTTTTGCTTTTGAGATCTTAGTAGTAAATTCTTTGCTGAGACCAATGTCCAGAAGAGTTTTTTCTAGGTTTTCTTCTAGAATGAGCACTTTGTTTTTCTATTAGCACAAAATATATTTATATATGGGAGATAATTTAATCCATGAAAGTAGATAGGCTAATAAAGAGAATGTCACAGAAAGAAAGATTCAAATTAGGATCAGAACAGCTAAGAACATTTAAAGGGTACAGAGAGTAGGAAAATTATGCAGATAGGAGAAGTAATCAGAGACTAGAAAGATCACCGAGGAAGTATAATACCGTGAGAAGGAAAACTAATGTTAAACAAGGTGAGTGAGCAAGATTTTTCACTTTCGAAATTAATTGATTGTCAGTGACTTCATCAACAGAAATTCCACTGGTGGTTGTGTGGGTATGGGATAGGGGGATCAAATTCACAACACAGTGGGTCTGAGAGTGAATGTTAGGGTGAGAAAGTGAAGACAGCAAATACTGATTCTTCCTCACTAAAGCTGAGCTCTGAGTGGAATGAAAGTCAAGAGGTAGAGGAGCCTGTGGGTGATTTTTTTCAGGGAGGCTTATCATTCTGGAGAGGTAGCTGCTAAGATTAATCCCTACTGGTATAGTTTCCTTGCCTCCCTCCAACTTCACTCTGAAATATGAGACAACAGGTGCTCTTTTTATTTATTTCTGTGTCCCTAGTGTTTAGCACTATGGCTTGAAAACTCAAAATCTATTTGTGGAATGAATACAAAATTCTCACATGGCACTCTAACATAAAGTTAGTTTTTGTACCATGCCAGGCACCAGTTGCAAACTTGGATCTGGCCCCTGGTGTCTGTAAGAATATTCAACTTAGGTTTGAAAAGAAGCAACAGAAGTTTTAAATCTTCCCTTTTTGAGTTCTCCCAACTGAATAGTGTGTACCACTCAGTCTTGTCTATTGCATTTTTCTCCACCCTGTTCACCTCTGCCTTCACCTGGTGCTTTTCCCTGTGAGATGCATCACCTGCAGCTTTCTTGCTACAACACCAGATTTAAAAAATAGGCTGCCTGAATTGTTACTTATCAGAAAAATTGCTTTCCAGTGTTTCATGTCCTGTACCCAAGTTAAGAGGGACGGTTTTTATCAGTGTTTGCCAAAAATTCTTTCTAAGGAAATATCCTTTTTAACGTTAATAATTTAATGCTCAGACACATAATGTTCAATATCTGCTTTGCAGAAGAGTAAGCTGTTTTTATAAACCCAAGAACTCCTCACCACTGTACATTGCAAAGCAGGACAGGGTCCCCATTTCACTGGCATTGGTCAAACATCAATCTGCACGGACACCCTCTCCATTTGGGTTTCAGTTCTTAGAGAGCTGGCATTTCATTCTTTGAGCAAATGAATGATGAAAGATCTAAAACATCTATTAACCTTCATAGTTTGTCTAGGAAACGAGGAAAAGAAGCTGTGAATTGATGATGAACCTCCCTGTGGGACAAATAACTTATGCTCTGCCAAATAGTAGATAGAAGGCTATGGCTAAGACATAATATTACAGTAGTTGTGTGCAGATATTTCTTGAATTGAAAAATGGGTTGATTAATGGCATGCTTACAGAGAAAGCTCTAATCTGCGATTCTGTTACCGTATTTAATTAACTAGTCAACCACTGAAGATCCATGAAGCTTAGGTCTAGAAGTGAGAGATAATCAATTTTTGATTTTGCTCTGTCCACAGCTGAGAAGAAGATGGTTGCAAACCTGAGAAAGCTCAGCCAATAGAGTAGATCAATATTTCATTTTGTCATTGTTACTGGTCATCTAATGGGAGGAAATGCTCTTATCTTTTCCCTACTGTTTCCTTGGCGCTACGCTTGCACAAGGAGCTCAGAAATGTGAGTTGGAAAAAGAGTATTAAATTATTAGTATCATTGCAAGTGATGGTTACATGCCAAGGTTATGCAACCAATTTTTGTCACTAAAATTAAAATTAATAATGTAATAGGAGAAGTATGTTATCAACAAAACTTAAGAGAATGATTCAAGATTTTTAGGGATGATTAGCTTGATTTCTGTAATTATACGACTAGCTTATCACTTTTCTTATGCAACTATTGAATGAGAGTCTGGACAAACTATACTGTAATGAAGGACACTGGTGGGAAAATATTTGTTATTATAGTCATATATGCATATTCATGCCATGAGCAAAGTAAATGGTAGAAATGCCAAAGGCTACACCATATGAATTTTAAATGACTTATTGTTACAGGTTTTACTTTGTCACGAAGGTTGTATTTTGTAGAACTATAAAAGAACAGTGGTTCTTGTGTAAAATGAGAATATTGGAAAAACTTTTTTTGGCCCATATGGATCAAGCCTTTGTTTTACTTACAGTGGCACGTAAAGATGCCATCCAAAAGAAGTGAATGACTGAGGAACACACTGAACGATTGTGTGGTGTAATTGATATTGCCTTTTCACAAGAAATTATTTAGAACTTGTGTGATTATACATAGCAGTTTTCAAAGGTTCAGTCTGTTAAAGCCTGGAACATTACAGATCCCTTTGCCACTCACAGAAAATAAACAAATAATATGAATGATTTTTTGTTGGAGTATAAGTTCCTTAGGTAGGAATACAGCACACCAATGTCTTCAACTGCTTCCATATTCACCATAACATGAGTGCTGCAAAGAACCCATTTCTGAAGAGCCACTCTTACAAGGCACAGTTTGAAGAGGTTAGTTGGGTCAGAAGTGCAAAGCTTCATGTTTTTCTGTAGGCAGAACTATTTTGAGACAGTAACCTCAATGTCAGTCAAGAAAGAGAAAGTCCTATCTTATTCACAAATATATAGCAAAATTTTAATTCCTAAGATGTTAAAAATTATAAAACTTTATTACATTGATCAGAATGCACATGCTAAGTGTTGAATTAAAGATTAGGAAATACTCTTAGGTGACATAAATATTGGGACAGAATGAACGTTGTTTTTGTTTGACATGACCTGAGACTTTCCTTGTAGGAAGACCAGAACAGTTCCATAGGGCAGGTGGCTGTTACTGAATACTTATTACTCAGTATGCCTCAGTAGCCCTGGATGACCCCTTAATATTGGCTATTTGTCACAATATTTTTTCAAATCAAAATTGGGAAATAGAAGTAAAAATGTACATATTTTCTGTAAGTGACTTTAGAGATATATAATTTATATATTACATTAAACATCTAAATTTTGTATAAATGTGTATATATAACATCTATATTATATAGATACATGTATTAATTTATAGATATACATATAATTATGCATCTATTAATGTATATATTTGTTTTATACATACATTAATTTTATATTATAAATATTATAAAAATATGTATTCACTATATTCTTTAAGAAACACCCTTTTTGATGCACTATAACATTCAATAGATAATTGATTTTAACTTAGAGACTATTTTATTTCACACTTAAGTTTTTGTGCTTTAAAGATTATGGGTCTAGCATTTCTTTTCATCTTTCTTTTAAACATTTTACCATAAAAAGTTTTCGTTATACTGAAAATGTAATATAATAGCAGGAGAAACCTTCAGATACTCTAGATTCAACAGTATTTATCCAGAAGAAGACCTACATGTGGTCAACAAGCATATAAAAATGTTCAATATCACTAATCACTAGAGGAATGCAAATCAGAACCACAATGAGATGCCATCTCTCAACAGTCAAATGGCTATTATTAAGAAGTCCAAAAATAACAGATGCTGGCAAGCTTGTGGAGAAATGAGAACCCTTATACATTGCTGGTAGGAATGTAAATTAGTTAAGCCATTGTGGAAAGCAGTGTGGTGATTCCTCCAAGGACAAAAAACAGAGAGCTACCATTTGACTCAGCAATCCCACTACTGGGTATTTACTCAAAGGAATACAAATCATTTTATTATAAAGACGCATGCATGCTTTTGTTCATTGCAGCACTACTGACAATAGCAAAGACGTGGAATCAACCTACATTCCCATCAACACTAGACTGGATAAAGAAAAGGTGGTACGTGTACAGCAGGGACCGTGGAATACTATATAGCCGTAAGAAAGAATGAGACCATGCCCTTTGCAGGAATGTGGATGGAACTGGAGGCCATCATCCTTAGCAAACTAACACAGAAACAAACAAAAAATTATCTCATGGTCTCACAAGTGGGAACTAAATAAGGAGAACACAGGGACAGAAAGAGGGTAACAGAAGAAACTGGGGCCTACTTAAGGGAGGAAGTTGGGAGGAGAGAGAAGTTTAGAAAAAAAACCTGTCGGGTAATATGCTTAGTATCTGCATGATGAAATAATCTGTGCACCAACCCCCTACCCCCGTCACAAGTGTATCTTGATAACAAACCTGCATCTGTACCCCTGAACCTAAATTAAGAGTTAAAATATTTTTAAAAAGAAATAGTTACTGGGGTTTTTGGTTTTGTGACTTTCTTTGGTGTCTCAAATCCTATGATATTTAATGAAATGAGTTAAATATGCAAATTTAGCCTTTATTTTGAAATCTTACATACAGATTCTCAGGAAGTAATAAATGCACTGGCATTTATATAAATGTAGCTGTTGATAGATGGACTAGGTATTGGAGGATTTTCCATACTAACAGAAGAAAATTGATTTTCCCTGTAGTTTTGAAGAAGGTTCTGGATAAACAGAGTTTTCTGTAACTGGAACAAAGCCGTGAATCAGGGAAAATGTGAGGAAGCCCATCTGCATTTTATTCTATTATTAATTTTAAATAAACCATGGTTTATTTATATTTATTTATAATAATTTAGTGTTTTAACATTTCCAAATTTCTTTGAAAGTATACATTTTGTTGATTCTCTGGCACTTTAGAACTTATAATTTAA
>NW_012114252.1:18989412-19038029 GCF_000951035.1 Colobus angolensis palliatus
CCTTGTGATCCGCCCGCCTCGGCCTCCCAAAGTGCTGGGATTACAGGCGTGAGCCACCGCGCCCGGCCAAGAATAATTCTTTTATGGTTTGTTTGAAAAAGAGATATTTCGAAGTATTAAAGTTTAATTACAATAATTTATGTTTACTGTGATTGTAAAATGCACAATAATATCCAATAGGTAATTTCACACATTTTAAGGGTAATATACCTTTATGAAACAAGATTTTATTTTGGTAAAATAGAATCACAGATTCTCTTATTTGACCAAAGTTAAAGTACTAGGGAAATCAATTACTTCCACTTAATTTTTTTCTTTTTTTAAATCACACACTTAGTTAAAGAGCATGATAAGCCTGGGCGCGGTGGCTCACGCTTGTAATCCCAGCACTTTGGGAGGCCGGGGCGGGTGGATCACCAGAAGTCAGGAGTTTGAGACCAGCCTGACCAACATGGAGAAACCCCCTCTCCACTAAAAATACAAAAGTAGCCGGGCATGGTGGTGCATGCCTGTAATCCCAGCTGTACGGGAGGCTGAGGCAGGAGAATCCCTTGAACTCTGGAGACGGAGGTTGTGGTGAGTTGAGATCACGCCATTGCACTCCAGTCTGAACAACACGAGTGAAAATGCATCTCAAAAAAAAAAAAAAAAGAGCACGATAATTTATTTTGTTTTTTATTTATATCCCATACTATACAATGTTAGCGATTTAATGCTTTTAAGCCCTCATGTATTAATCTGTTTAATATTCCAAGTTGTGACCTAATTTATTCTAGGTGGAGTGCAGCCATCAGTTCTCACTCTCAATTGATCTTCCTTTAATCAGGAACAATCACCAGATTTTACCCAATCACACAAAACCTTAGATATGAGATGAAAAGTGAAAGAATTCTTTGAGCATTATATTTTTATTCACTAATTTGTTTAACTTTTTAAATGTTTAACTTTTGTGTGCACATCTCAGGTGTATACATTTGTGGGCTATATGAGATATTTTGGTCAGGCATGCAATGCATTAATAATCACACCATGGAAAGTGGGGTATTTATCATTTCAAGCATTTATCCTTTCTGTCACAAACAATCCAGTTATACTCTTTTAGTTATTAAAAGAATTATATAGTTATAAAAGGTTATATAGTTATACCTATATAACTTTTTATACCTATCCAAAGAGCTTAAAATATACAAGTAAATTATTATTGATTTTAGACACCCACTATGCTATCAGTTACTAGGACTTACTTATTCTTTAACATTTTTGATACCCATTAACCTTTCCTAACTCCCACCTACCCCACCAGCGTGCTTCCCAGACTCTGGGAGCCATCTTTCTGCTATCTTCATGGGTTCAATAGTTAACGATTTTTAGATTTTACAATTAAGAGAGAACATGCCCTGCAATGTTTGTCTTTCTGTGCCTGGCTTATTCCACTTAACATAATGACCTCCAGTTCCATCTGTGCTGCTGCAAATGATAGAATCTCACGTATTTTTCATGGCCGAATAATACTCCATTGTGTATAAGTACCACATTTTCTTTTCTTTTTATTTTTACTTTTACCTTTTATTGTAGGTTCAGGGTTACATGTACAGGTTTCTGATGTAGGTAAATTATATGTCGCGAGGGTTTGCTGTGCAGATTATTTTATCCCGCAGGTAACACGCCTACTACCGATTCCTGTTTTTTCAATCCTCACCTGCCTCCCATGTTCTACCCTCAGGGAGACCCCTGTGTCTGTTGTTCCCTTCTTTGTGTCCATATGTACTGGATGTTTAGCTTCCATTTATAAGTGAAAAGGGAAAGTATTTTGTTTTCTGTTCCCATGTTAGTGTGCCTACGATAATCGCCTTCAGTTCCATCCATGTTGCTGCATAGGACATAATCTTGTTTTTTTTACGGCTGCATAGTATTCCATGGTGTATATGTACTACATTTTGTTTATCCAGGCTACCATTGATGGGGATTTAGGTTGATTCCATGTCTTTGCTATTGTGAATAGTGCTGTGATGAACATGAGTACACGTGCCTTTATGGTAGAATGATTTATATTTCTTTCAGTATACACCCAGTAATTGGATTGCTGACTTAAATGGTACTTCTATTTGAAGTTCTTTCAGAAATTGCCAAACTGCTTTCCACAATGTCTGAGCTTATTTGCATTCCCACCAGCAGTGTATATGCGTTTTCTTTTCTTCACAACGTCACCAGCATCTGTTATTTTTTACTTTTTAATAATAACCATTCTGGCTGGTGTGAGATGGCATATCGTTGTGGGCTTGATATTAAATCAAAGGAGCAGGGAAGAGGGATGGAGTTCGACTTATACCTTGAGGGAGTTGGTAGCAATGAAGACATTGGCATGTTGGAGTCAGAACAAGGCTCAGTTTCTGCTTTTGATACTTACTGTGTGCTTGGACAACCTCTCCTAGCTTTAGTGAAATGGAGATAACTAACTCATAGTTTCTGTGAGGACCACATTTGAAACTTATGGTTAGGGTCTGCCACATCACAGTCTCTCAGTCTACACTAGTGACTTGGTGGTAAATGTGCCATCATGTTGGGTCAGTGACCTTTGGCCATGTGGTCCAGCTTCCGTTCCAGCTGGCCTGTGCTGCACTGTTCTGCATGAGTGTGGATCCTCATGGATATAAGGCCCCCAGTTCTCAGTGTGCTTTGACGGTCTATGATACAGGAGAGAAAGACAAAAGTGAACTCAGGAGCTATGTAGCACAGCCTAGCAGTGGCCTTGGATAACTGGGGTTTCCAGAGACATCAATAGCTGTTTCTGCCAGAGGCCCTTGGGGTTGCATTCTGAGCACATCATTCCCAGAAGGCTGCTATCCATTTTGTTATAAGTGAACTGAAACTAGGGAGATTTTCTGAAAATAGGCTCTTCTAGGGCAGTTGGTTTTAAGGGTGTTGAAACAAGATCAAGAAGACCCTGAAGGTGCATCTTGGAAGTTTAAAGTGTGTAATGTGGCAGTGCAATGTCTCTGGAGAAGAGATTTATCTTTAGAGAATCTCTTTCTCTCTCCCCATGACACACACCCTCCACACACACACACAAATATATATATATATATAGCTTATGACAAAGCTTGGCTGGCATTTTATGTTTAATTTACACAATTGCTCTCTGAATGTTTATTGTCCTCATTCAATTTCTGAATATTTTTTTGCAGAGGAAATACTCACTACAATAGCATTTGATGGATACATGAAGTCCAGAGTGCATCATTATACAAAATGCCATGGTCCTCACTCTTCCCATCATAGCATGGATGCAACACAGAACCCCCCACTGGGGCATGGAAACCTTGTGTTTCCTCTTCTCGCTTCATTCTTGTTTGTCAGTGTAGTCAAAATAATAACATTTTGTATTTGCACTACATATTTCAGAACAGATCTTCAAATCACTGCAGAGAAAATCATATGAGGTTGATAAGTGGTGAGTGGTAACCATCATCCTTCCTCCAGGAAAAAGGCGTAAAACAGAATCAAAGCTGTGTCAGAATCAGCTTGTATCAGCGCTAAGAATAAAACCCAGGACTGTTGAACACTGAGGCCACTGTCAATTTACTGGTACCCACAAGCAGTGTGCACAAGTAATGTTTAACATTGGCTTTCATGAGGTTGGGCGTGGGTCCCTTGATTGTAACATTTCCTGGTGTCTACAGTGTGAACATGCCCATCATGGCTGATTTCAAGCTACCAACAGGATGTAACTGAACAGAGTTAGGAGAGATGTGTACCATTAGGTTTTGACAGCTGGTGCACACCACTCTGTATGCTATTAAGCACACCTTCTTGGGTATTTAGTTTAAATGTATTGGATCATTATTAGGCATTTCTAAGTGCAACAAATGCACTATGGCAATTATAAAGAAATATGCTATAGGCCATTCATCTAAGAGCTTACAAATAAAAATGTTGGATGAGATGCTGTTAGACATTGGTGGTATAACAATTGCCATAGAAATGCCAGGTGGGTAAGATCACTTAAGACTGGATGACTAGGGCTTTAACTAATAGTATGTAATTAAAGGAAATCTTCAATGTGCATACTGATTAATGAAGGCAGTCCCTATCCTCTTATTCTAATACGGATCAGTCTTTTGAATTTGTCATCCCTTCCCTCTAGTTGAGATACAACATTATGTATACTTTCCAAAAGACAGTGTGGTTTGGTGGAAAAAGCAATGATTCATCAAAAAGTTCTACGTTTAAGAGCCAATGTGTTACCTTCTAATACAAGGTGTTGGGAAACTCTCCTAAATGCCCCTAACATATCTGAGTCCATGTTTTCTTCTTATATGAAATATATGAGGTTTAAAATCTTTTGATCTACTGAGCTAGTTTGTTTGAGGATAAATGATGTATTCAAAAGGCAAACATGAGTTTACAAGTGTACTATGGTGTATAACTGCTGTTGCATATGATGGTGATGATGATGGTGGTGGTGCTGGTGAGAATGAGGGTAAGGATGATGCTGCTGGTGGTGGTTAGGATGATAAAAATGGTGATGATGGTTGTGGTGGTGGTGATGAGAATGATGATGCTGACAATGATGATGGTATGGTGGTAGTGGTGGTGGAAATAATGGTGAGGATGGTAGTGGTGGTGAGGAGGATGATGGTAGTGAGGAGGATGATGGTGGTGATCTTGATGGTGAAGACGATGATGATACTGGTGGTAGTTGTGTTGGTAATAAGGGTGAGGATGATGATGGTGGTGGTGGTGGTGGTAGTGTTGAGGATTATGATGGTGGTGGTAGTGGTGAGGAAGAGGAGGATGATGTGGTGGTGAGGATAATGGTGATGGTGGTGATGAGAGTGATAATGGTGATTGTAGTGGTGAGGAGGAGGATGTGATGGTGAGGATGATGATGATTATGATGGTGAGGGTGATGATGGTGGTGATGACAATGATGGTGATTGTAGTAGTGGTGAGGAGGAGGAGGAATCGGTGGTGAGGATGATGATGATTATGATGGTGAGGATGATGGTGGTGATGAGGATGATGATGATTGTAGTAGTGGTGAGGAGGAGGAGGATGACGCGATGGTGAGGATGATGATAATTTTGATGGTGGTGAGGAGGATGATGATGGTGGTGAGGATGATGATGGTGGTGAGGAGGATGATGATGGTGATGAGGATGATGGTGATTGTAGTAGTGGTGAGGAAGAGGAGGATGTGATGGTGAGGATGATGATAATTTTGATGGTGGTGAGGATGATGATGGTGGTGATGAGGATGATGATGGTGGTGAGGATGATGATGGTGGTGATGAGGATGATGGTGATTGTAGTAGTGGTGAGGAGGATGTGATGGTGAGGATGATGATAATTTTGATGGTGGTGAGGAGGATGATGATGGTGGTGAGGAGGATGATGATGGTGGTGAGGATGATGATGGTGGTGATGGGGATGATGATGGTGATTGTAGTAGTGGTGAGGAGGAGGAGGATGTGATGGTGAGGATGATGATAATTTTGATGGTGGTGAGGAGGATGATGATGGTGGTGAGGATAATGATGACGTGATAGGATAGGGGTGAGGAGCATAATAATGATGGTGGTGGTGATGGTGGTGATAGTGAAGATGATGGTGTGGATGATGATGATAAGGTGATAATGATGTTAATGTGATGGTGTGGTGGTGTTGATGAAGGCAGTCTTGATGGTGGTAATGATGATGATTATGATGATCAATGGTGATGATGATAGCTATATCAATATAAATACACTCACTTCAGCTGCCCACTTCTGTATTTTAGGGTTAAGATTAGCAAATAGGGTTTGCTAAGAATTCATTAATTATTGTAACTAGCTATACTAGTAAGAATCAGTAAAATGAGAAAAGTCAATGAATGCCAACACAGGCATTTCTCCTTGTACACAATTAATGAGTTCTTATTCTCCATTTTGAGGAGGATGGATAGATATATCTGTATCTAATGGATAGATATATCTGTAGATACACAGATCGATAAAGAGAAGAGAGAATCCCACAGCACTGTGTTCCGATTGCTCTGAACATACATGAGGGCAGGGATTTGGAGACAGTCTTACTGAATGTCAGATTCCCATATGTCATAGGCAGAATAATGCTTCTTGAAGACGTCCATGTCTTGATCCCCAGAAACTTTGAGTATATTACCTCACATTGCAAAGGTGACTTTACAAATGAGATAAGTTAGGAATCTTGAGATGGGGAGATTATTTCGAGTTATCTGTGTGATCCCATATGATCCTATGAGAGAGAGAGGTTATAAGGTACTACCCAGCTAGTTTTGAAGATGGAAAGAGGGGCTACAAGCCTAGAAATGCAGGCACCTCCAGAAGCTGGAAAAGGTTAGGGAACAGAGTTTCCTCTGGATCCTCTCAAAGGAGCACAGTCCTCCTGACACCCTGTTTCTGTATTTTTTTTTCAGCAACACCTATTTTGGACTTATGACCACTGTAACTGTAAAATAATAAATTTGTGTTGTCTTAAGGCACTGTTTGTGATAATTTGTTACAGTAACAATGGAAAACCAATGCAACATAAATAGAGGAAGGAGTTAATAAATATCTAATGTGTAAGTAAATGAAAGGTTGAATGAAACTTACTAGATTTTATGTTAAATGCATAGGTGAAAGTCAGTCCTTTGGGGATGGAAAGACAGTTTATATTTGGTGGGTTAGTGGGAGTGGGGAGAGTGGTCCTGGTAGCTATTTGAGATGGACAACTTTCAGATTATGGTAATAATATAAATAATGAGAAAGAGAAAAAAGCCTCAGCTCCTCCTGCACTAGAAATCATTAAAAAGTGATTAAAAGTTTAAAAGACCCTAATATGTTTCACTTAAAATGGAAGCTAATTTTGGTAATGATACAAAGCAGAAGGAGTCAAAATGAATTCAAATTGCCTGAACCGAACTTTGGTGCAGACTTTCTGGCCCCTGCATGAGCAAGATACTTTGGATTTCTGTCTTCCACGATCTGCCATGCGGCTGGCACTGAATCCAGCTCTGTTTCATCTCCATCACGTTGGAGGACCAGCTGGCTGGCAGACCACACAACTGCCTTTGTGGATCCGTGGCCTGGATCGCAGATGGGCAAGAAGTGAAGCGTCTGAGCAATGCAGAGAGACACTGGGCCTCGGAGACACTTCAGCCACTAGCGACATGATTCCTCACCCATCTGCTCTTTGACACAGCTGCTGGGGTGATACTGCCACAGCATCAGCCATTTGGCAGCTGAGCACAGAGTCTTGGAAAGAACAGCAAACTTTGCAATTTCCTGGGAGTCCTAGCCATGCTGTACCCCTGAGCTTTTAATTTGAAGATCACCTGTGGGTAAAACAGAGGACAAGCATGCTCAAGTCATGTCAGAAACTCAGCCTCCAAGTAGCGTTGATGCTTTACTCAGATTTAACACCTTGGACTTGAACCTAGAGTCTTTTGTTCCTTAAAGAAAGTATGAAAATAGTTTCTCTTTCACCTGCTGGAGTACAAACAAAGTTAAAAATAGAGAAGCAAGCTGGTGATGTTTGTATTCCGGTTTGTATTCCTTGCTGATTATTAACTAAGGCAAATAATACGGAATCATTTATAGCACTTTGAGACTGATTTAAGTTATAATGTCTGTGGATCTGTAATAGAAATAAACTAAATTGAAAAAGAGAAGTAATGATTATCATTTGTTTGTTATTTTATTATACTTACCAAAGCTATCCCTCTCTTTTGGGAAAAAAAAAAAAAAAAAAAAAAAAAAAACCTGTATTGAATCCCTGCTACTACTTTGGAACTGAATTACTGCATTTGGGAGAAAAGCATCATATTATTTTATTTTTTCTTCTTTGCTAGCAATGGTAACTTGCTCTTTGACAGTTGAGTCTCACAAAGAAATATCCACAGGCATAATGCATGATTAAAAATACACCTAATATTTTACACATTTGATAAATATTAAGGTCAGGAAATCAAAGTTTTGCAGCATTTGGTGTTACGCCTCGTGCCTTTTTATAGAAACTTCTTCCCTTGTTTTCATGATACTGAAACAACATTGTTGCCTCTAATATAGCATGTCCTCCTCGCTTTCCTTCACATGCACATTTTAATCTATACCTTTGTTGAATAGGGGGGTTCTAAAAAAACTCCATCTGTTCTATCTCCATTTGTTTTCATAATACACAATCTCCCTTAGTAATTCCTTCTTGTGCCCTTGGCTACATCTTTCAAGCATACCTGGTAACTTCCTTATCTACACCTTCAGCCCAGGTCTTTCTCCCAAGTTTCAGATGTATCAACACAACTGAAGAGCCCCTCTTCCTGTAGCTTGCTCCCTAAGTCTACAATTGAACTGGCCCCCGAAACTGAGGCTGCTTCCTCAGTCTGCACACAAGTGATTGGTCCTGCCTGGCTATCTGTCTAAGCCTCATTATTATTTCTCACATTAGCTTGACTTGTCCACTTGCCATTTCTTGAACCTGTTTCCATCTCACCGGTCCTATAGTGAAGAGTGTGGTTTAGGCTTCTTTTATTTCTTACTTGAACTGTGCAGTCCTATCCTAAGTGTCCTATCTCTGTATCTCTAGAATGCTTCCTCTCCAATTCATTATTGCAGTCATTCCAGAATTATTCCAAACATTATCATAATTTTTTTTGCTCCACAAAAATCTTACAAGGATTCTGCATTGCCCAGAGGATACATTTTTCACCCCAAAGATTTGTAGGAAAGGCCTTTCATGATTTAGTCCATATCTATTTCTCTCAACTTGTCTCTTGTCACTTCACAACTAACATCTAATATTCCCAGCATACTAAAGTTCCTGTGGTTTTCTCATGGTAACTGTTGTCTGGGAAATAATACTGAGGCAATGGTAGTTTCCAAATACACTCCCAGTCAGGCTGTTTCAGAGGTTGAAAGACAGAAAATATCACACACCAAATTAAAACAAATGAGTCACTCTATCCACTGACTTAAACATACAGGAAGAAGCAATGGGAAAGAAATGGGCAAGTTAACCTCTACAGAACAGGCTTCAGGCTGGCGGAGGGACCATATCTCCCTGAGTCTAGGGACACTGATGATGATGATATAGTTATGAGAACCCTGGCTGAGGTTTGAGTGAGGGACCCATGGATAGAAGGTGTCCTGGGCCAATGATACATGCTTCCTCTGTGGGAGAGCAAGGTCATCTGGCTACAGGTGTCCCTTGCACCTTAGCCTCCTCGACAGCCATGGTTTTCATGTACTTTTCTTGGATTGAGCATGTGTGGGACTAGAATGAGAATATGCTGAGTGTTACCAGTGGGTGGCTGAATTTGGGTGACAGAGCTGTCAGCCTGGAGGTGGCATTATCATGATGTGGTGCTTATGTCCTTTCTGTCTATAAATATTTCTCTTTTTGTTGAAATGTGTTTCATTTTATTTATTCCATCTCTCCTTGGCATGTCTTACATCTCACTCACTCTCTTCTCGGCTCTGCCTGCAGTGCAGGAGCTCCCTCTTTACATGTCATCCACACTGAACATTTTCCCTACATCTCGCAAACTACCAGCTTACCTACAGCTTATGTTCAACACTTTTTATGAGTGCATCCAACCTGTTTGTGTATCTTGTCTTTAAGCAGAATTAAATATTATCAAATACATTCTCAGATGAGTACCATCAAATACGTAAATGTGTTACAGTTATGTGCTGTGATATACCCCATGACTTCACTCCTTCCTCCTGTTGTATTGGTCTCAGTCTGTTCTGTGTAACTGTAACAGAGTACCTGAGATTGGGTACGCTGCCCCAGAAATTTACTGGATCACATTTCTGGGGGTTAGGAAGCCCAAGGTCAAGGTGATGCTTCTGTGGAGGGCCTTCTTGCTCTACCATCACATGGTAGAATAAAAGAGGATGAAAGAGAGCTGCAGGGGACTGAACTTGCCCCTTTCAGAGAAGCACAAATCCCACTTATGAGGGTGGAGCCCTTGGTCTAATCATCTCTTAAAGGTCCCACCTCTTAGTACTCTTTAATACTTTTTTTTTTTTTTTTTTGAGATGGAGTCTCGCTCTGTCACCCGGGCTGGAGTGCAGTGGCCCAATCTCAGCTCACTACAACCTCTGCCTCTTGGGCCCAAGCAATTCTCCTGCCTCAGCCTGCTGAGTAGCTGGGACTACAGGCACCTGCCACCACACCTGGCTAATTTTTGTATTTTTAGTAGAGATGTGGTTTCACCATGTTGGTCTTGAACTCCTGACCTCATGATCCACCCGCCTCGGCCTCCCAAAGTGCTGGGATTACAGGCGTGAGCCACCACACCTGGCATTAATACTCTTACAATGACAATTAAGCTTCAACGTGGGTTTTACAGGGGACAAACATTCAAACCAAAGCAGCGTCTGCCTTCTCTTTGACAGGCTCTTTTATATTTACCCTTCAAGACTCAATTCTCGCGTCCCTGGGAAACTTCCTTGACCTTACCAGTCTAGATGAGAAGCCCCAGAGATAATGTTTATTTTGTCTACATCTGTCATGGTATTTAATCATACTTTACTGTAACTACATGTTTACCATTTCATTCTCTCACATTACACTGGGAACAGCTTTGAGTAGAAATTTTGATAGAATCTTTTATGTGTTGTTACTCTTAGTTATCCCAGGCTGAGTTATTCCCACGGTTAGAATATGAGGTTATGATGTTGACAACAAATAGTGTATTTCCAGTTTTGCCTTCACTTTGAATTGCAAATATTCTGGTGCCACTTCAAGACTGTGTCTTCCCCTGATATTTTAAGAAATCTCAAGTGGTTGTTTCATGGGTGTTCTTAACACAACCTTCTCAGCTCCCACCTGGAGTCAGTCATTGAACTTCTTCTCTTCCCTTACCTCCTCACGTAATCTGCTACTGCCGATGCGAGTGCCCCAAGTGAGAAGAGAAAAGTGTGTTGGAAGCATGTGCCTGTTCTCTAGCCCTTCTCCCTGTGCTGCTTCTGAAGTCAGGATGCATCCTCACCAATACACTCTGATACACCGCGGGTTCTCTGATATTTATGGCAAATACTCTGTTTTTATTTTATACTCTGTTTCATGGACCAGGTTAATTCTGCCTTAACTTGACAACAAATTACAGAAATTATACACTGTGGAACTGCTTTTCTTCCTGAAATTTTTCTAGTCTGAATTCTATGTTACTCTGCCTTAAAAAAAAAACATTTGACTTCCTTCCCTGGGTCTCTTTCTTGTGCTTTTCCCATCAATGAAGAACAGAAACCCAAGGTCAGCACTGGCCTCCCAGTCTTTTCTATAAATACCTGTTTGAGAGTGTTCATACATTCATTTCCCTTGAATTACTACCTTTATGATGTTGGCTCCAAATGCTAAACCTTTAGCATTGCCATCTCGTTCAAGCACTGGTTATGTTCTTATTCTTGTCCACTTATGCACAGAAGTTTTGATGTTTGCCTGGTTCCATGAATTTCTCAAATCCATATTTGTCATATTTTATTTGCAAATCATCTGTCTCCACCCATCTTTTGGTAGTGGTCTTCTGTAAACTTGGAAGAGATCTGGATATTTTCTAACAAATGCAAACTTCTCAGATTATACAGAAACCTGATTTATTTATTTATTTATTCTATTTTACCTGCTAGCATTGGAAATCTAGCAGGTATTTAATAAGTAGTCATTAATCGGCTAGCCTCAAAAGAGAAGTATTAAATATTTGGGGATATGTGTCTTCTTTAAAGCAATTATTTATCATTTTATCTAATCAGTTAACAAGATTTTATTAGGTGCTCCTTGTGAGCTGGGCAAAGAACTGAAAGTAAAGAGTCACAAGCACACAGGTAAGCTGAACTCAGATGATATCTGCCAGTGTACATGTGAGATGCAATAGATCCCTGAAGGCCACTGGCTTTCTGATTTTTAAAACATATTTTTAAAATTTATTTTCTAAATTGACAAATGAAAATTGAATGTGTTCATTGTGTACAATATGATGTTTCAAAATAGAATTTGAAGCTAACATCATAAAGGTAGTAATTCAAGGGAAATGAATGTATGAACACTCTCAAACAGGTATTTATAGAAAAGATTGAGAGGCCAATGCTGACCTTGGATTTCTGTTTTTTGTTGATGAGAAAAGCACAAGAAAAATATGCATTGTGAAATGGCTAAACCGAGCTAACTAACATAAGCATTGCCTCACATAGTTATCTTTTTTGTGTGTTGAGAACACTAAGTCTACTGTCTTAGCAATTTTCAAGAATACAATAATTTGTCATTAACTGCAGTCACCATGTCGTATAATAGATCTGTTGAATATATTCTTTCTATCTAACTGAAGTTTCATATCTTTTTACTGACATCCTCCCAACTCCCTCCTCCTCCTCCCCTTACCACGTCTTCCACTGGTTATTATTCTATTCTCTACTTCAGTAAATTCAATTTTCTTGATTCCACATATAAGTGAGATCATGTGGTATTTGTCTTTTTGTTCCTGGTGTATTTCACTTACCATAATATGGTCCAAGTTCATTCATGTTGTTGCAAATAACAAAATTTGCTTCCTTGTTGTTGAATAGTATCCCATTGTGTTGATATATCATATTTTCTTATAACCATTCATCTGTTGATGGACACTTAGGTTGATCTATATTCTGGTTATTGTGAATAATGCTAATGGATACTTAGGTTGATAATGTATCTTTTTATGAATTATGAATAATGATGCAATGAATGCATTAGTGCAGATCTCTCTTTGACACACTGACTTTATTTCCTTTGGATATATATCCAGTAGTAAGATTGCCAGATCATATGGTGGTTCTATTTTTAATTTTTTCAGGAACTGTCACACTGTTCTCCATAATGGGTGTACTAATTTGTATTCCCACCAACAGTGTGCAAGACTTCCTTTTTCTCCTCATCCTTGCCAACACTTTTCCGTCACTCTTTTGATAATAGCCATTTTAACGGGTATGAGATAATATCTCATTATGGTTTTAATTTGAACCTGACAATTAGTGAGTTTGAGCCTTTTTTTCTATACCAGTTGGCCATTTGTATGAATTCTTTTGAGAAATGTCTATTCAGATCCTTTGCCCATTTTAAACCAGGTTATTTGTTTTCTTGCTATTGAATTGTTTGAGTTCCTTACGTATTTTGGAGAATAATCTCTCATCAAATATATGGGTTGCTAATATATTCTCCCATTCCATAGGTTGTCTCTTCACTCTGTTGATTGTTTCTTTTTCTATGAAGAAGCTTTTTAATTTGACTCAATCCCATTTGTCTAGTTTTGCCTTTTTGGCCTCTGCTTTTGGGTTCATATTTAAAAATCATTGCCCATACCAATGTCATGGTGCTTTCCTCTGTGTTTTCTTCTAGTTGTTTTACAGTTTCAGATCTTGAGTTGAATTACCCCATCCATGTTGAGTTTTTTTTTCTTGTATGTGGTGTTCAGTAAAGATATAGCTTCATTCTTCTGCACATGGATATTCAGTTGTCCCAGCACCACCTATTGACGGGATTGTTCTTTCTCCATTGTGTGTTGTTGGCGCCTTTGTCAATAATCAATGACTGTTATTGTGTGGATTTATTTCTGGGTTCTTTATTTTGTTCCACTGGCCTATGCATCTGTTTTTATGCTGGTACCATGGTATTTTAATACCATAGGCTTCTATTATGTTGTGAAGCCAAGTAGTGTGATGCCTCCAGCTTTGTTTTATTTGACCAGGATTGCATTGGCAGTTTGGGATCTTCTGCAGTTTCACAAAAATTTTAGGATTGTATTTTCTGTTTTTATGAAAAATATTGGAACTTTGATAGGGATTGCATTGAATATGCAGATCACTTTGGGTAGTATGAACAATTTAACAATATTAATTTTTCCAATCTACAAACACTGGATTCTTTTTATTTATTTGTGTCTTTTTCAAATTCTTTTATCAAAATTTTACATTTTCAATGCACAGATCTTTCATCTATTTGGTTAAATTTTAGGTTTTTAGATCATCATGCACATTAAGTAATACATTTAACAGGGCATCGAACATTTTGTTGGTGTGCACAAACCACATAAACACACACACACTTGTAACTGGAAAACAGTATAACATATAACTGAAATGGAAGTTTTCCCGAAACAATATTTATCTTATTGTATGAGATAGACTCTGATACTTTTAAGCCTAAAAACAATGCTGGTTGTTATCCTCTGAACTGAGTCCTTGAGCCACAATTTGAACAGAACTGCTGTGGTTTACTTGAAGTTGAAGACAATTGGCATTTATTTCTTTCCTCAACCTAGGAAATGGTAATTAAGCAACCATTATCAAGCAGCCCTGAGAATAATTAAGGTAATCCTTTATTAAAATTTTATGTTCAATTTTCTTAAAGAAAAATGAAAAATTTTAGGTGCCTTAAGAAAAACAAAATTAAATACCAATTTTCTACAAACAGTGCTTGAATTTTTCTCCTAGCAAAGATAAAGATGCCAGAGCTTCAGACGCACGCAGATTCCTCCCTTTTTTATACAAGGTATTCACTGTGCCAAAGCAGGGCCTGCTTTACATGGAAGTCGAATTGGCTTTGGTGAGTCCTGCCGACTTCCCCACTTCCACTGAATTTTTGCCTTGGGAAATGTCTCCTTGTCCTTTTGCCTCTCATGTTTCCAGGAGGGCTTGGCACATCAAGAGACATCATCTTTGCCATGCTTCCTTAGGTCTGCTTTCAATCAAAGGGAGGTAAGACATTGATGACTGACTGTAGAGTGTCCTGAGTGTGGGCACCTCGACTCGGTCTTTTCACAGAAGATTTGCAACTGTGGCAATGAGCATACAGTGTAGGGCTCTAGCAGGTGTTTGAAGATGAAATCTCCCTGAGGGAAGTGAGGAGAGGATGAGGCCTTGACTGTCTCGCAGCAGAAACCTCCTCCACTCACCTCAGCTCCCACGAATAGATTATAAACACAGGTACACCTTGGAAGTTTTTCCAGCACCAGCTGGCAGAGCTTTCTGCTCTTGATCCTGCCCCCCACTGTAACTTACACGTGAACACCTGCCACAGAAAGTCCAGGGTTATGACTTTGGGTACAAGGATCTGCAAGAGAACAGTTCAAACTCTAGGCAGGTGTAATATCCCATCCTTGGGTATCTGTGTGGAGAGACATGTATCATTGATCTTTTGTATTATTTTCACTTCACAATTCATTTCAAAAACCCACCATTTTTGTTACTTGTTCATGTGTTGGTGAGCACAGTTCAGTATTTGTGGCTGCTTCTTCACACAGACGAATGAAGTGGTGAACTGATGAGCTGCTGATTTTTTAAAAAAATTTGTATATACATTTCTTCAATAGCACTGTAATGGGTTGAATTGTGTCTCTGGAAAATGTTGAAGTCCTAACCCCTGTACCTGTGAATGTGACTTTATATGAAATTAGACCTTTACAGATGTAATCAAGTTGAGTTCATTAGGGTGAGCCCTAATCCCACATGACCGTTGTCCCTACAAGAAGAGACACAGAGATGTACACAGAGAGGGAAGTGTGTGTGAAGGCACATAGGGAGCACTCTGCGTGACCACAGAGGCAGAGACTAGAGTGACATATCCATATGCCAAGGATTGCCAGGAGCCACCAGAAACAAATGCATGGAGCAGTTTTTCCCTTTGAGTCTGCAGAGAGAGCACGCCCTGCCAGCACCTTGCCTTGGATTTCCGGACCCCAGAACTATGCAAGATTACATTTCTGTGTTTTTTGAGCGACCCAGTTTGAGGTGCTTTCCTTTTTCTTTCTCTTTTTTTTTTTTTCTGAGACAGAGTCTGGCTCTTGTCGCCCAGGCTGGAGTGCAGTGGCGCGATCTCAGCTCACTGCAAGCTCCGCCTCCCGGGTTCCCGCCATTCTCCTGCCTAAGCCTCCCGAGTAGCTGGGACCACAGGCGCCGCCACCACGCCCGGCTAATTTTTTGTATTTTTAGTAGAGACGGGGTTTCACCATGTTAGCCCAGATGGTCTCGGTCTCCTGACCTCGTGATCCGCCCGCCTTGGCCTCCCAAAGTGCTAGGATTACAGGCCTGAGCCACCGCGCCCAGCCTTGAGGTGCTTTTCTATAGCAGCCCTAAATCTCATGCAAGTACACAATCACTGTGCCAGTAAAGGTTCTATAAGAAAAACAAGGTGCAGGACCACTAAATTTTTCATACCTAGAAATTGAAAGCTTTAATTTTAGACAACTTCCCTGTATTTAAAAGTATAGCATTGTGACCAGATATTCAACCTGGAAATCAGTTACTTAAAAATTGTTATGGTAAACTAAAGCCCCTCTAACACCCTTCCTAATAGTACTGCAAGTGGGCTCATGTTCCTTTCTTTAGGGCTTTTAGAAGATGTTAAATGTGCACCTGCAGTGTTCTCTTTAACAACAACAATTAACCAGAGATTTTCTTTTCTAATGTTGAATTATCATTGCTTGCAATTAATGTTTCAGGCTAAGAGTAAGCTAAGATAAAAGAACTCCTATCTATGAAGGCACACTGCTGTCTGTTCATATGATGCAGTTCACCATACACTGGGATTTGAGCAGCAGAGCTTAGCTGGCCTGTTACCATGTTGCAGAGTTGCCATGGCAATATCAAACCAATGAATGGACCACCTCCCAGAGACAGGGTGGTGAGTAAGTGTGAAATTGATTCAGTTGTACACAGGGATACGCTCAAGCCAAATTTGTCAAGATAAAATTTCTGGTAGGAAACTGCATTTTAAAATAGACATTTTGAATATGATATTAAATATTTGCTTTGGGTATTCCAGTAAAACAGTACTTGAAAATTAAGTGTATTATGCTAATTTTATGCTTTTCAACGTACTGACTACTTTGTACTTATTTCGGATAACACTGATTTTCTTCCCACTCATTTAACTTTGGATAGCTAGAGAAGAATTTTACACTTTATATTAATATTTTAAATTATGTGTCTTTGAAGTTAAACTGGTGTTATTTGTTTATTTTATATTAATGCACTTAGGGAAATGACTTTTTAGGAAATACAAACCAAAGTTGTTATGTATATACATTTATTTTTAGATAACATTTATAAATTACATTTTGCATTACATAATTATAGTATAAATATTATAAGTAGTTCAAATCAGACAAAAATAACCAAGTTTTAATATTTTAGTACTTAAGGAGCCTTGTGGTTCAGCTTTACAAAAGTAATGTATTCATATGATATTTTATTGTTTTCAGAACTTACTTTTAGCACTCCATTGTTATAGAGTTATTAGATATTAAGTAAGTCTTGAACTTGGTCACCATAATCTTTTGTGATAAATTTTTATTTTGAGCTACCTGATAAAATAGATGTTATTTGCTTCCTATCTTTTCTTACTCATGATACATATACAAGGCTTTGTCTATCCCATAAGGTTGCTGAAAACACTAAAGAACAGGGACGAGTCTGTCTGTGATGCATCAATTACTGAAATGCCTCTCTCAGATATTAAATGCAGTTTATACTAACAAAATACATTGATCAGGTATAATCAGTTTGAAATTAGAAGATGACTAATCTCAGGAGATCCTTACATACTAAGGGCTGTCTCTTTCCCATTAGTTCAACTTGTAGAACAGAAGAGCATGACTTGTTTACGTAACAGAAACCAATATTTACTCTCTTTTATTCTCTTGGCATAGACTTCCAAGGGCAACGTTTGCCAGATCCTGGCAAAACTCTTGCTGACAATGCATTTCTTCTTGGGTAATTAAATGGAACCCTCTAAACTGAAGCAATGCTGCTTGAATATTTTTATAACTTTCTACTAGTTACATGTGAAAACCTTGATTTTTTTCTTATAAAAAGATACAAATGTTTTTAACTGAAACTGAGGTTGGGTATTATAAAGTGTGTTCCATTTTGTGTCTTAACCTAATACTGTGGTTTTACATTAATGTTTATTTTAAGGCACTAGCACATTAAACTGATGCATAGATTAAATCAGACTTTCTATTCAATCACACAGATATCTACTTGTAGCAAATGCTATTATGTATTCTTATTTATAAGCCCATTATTTCTGATTTGTAAACCATTCTTAAGGGAGAAAAATGTATATTCAAAACAATAAATAAGATGAACTTCTCAAGTGATTAAATCAAATAAATCCTCTTGCTACAAAGTCTTTTTAGAAGTAATGGTATATTGTGTGACATTAGTAAGCCTATCCAAAATGGAATCTCAGGAGACAAGGAAAATGTTTATAAGGACATCATTCCATCAATACATTTAGGCATTTGTGAGCCTGCACTCTGTAATCAATTAAACCTTCGAATTTTACTTTCCCAAGTAAGCTTTTTCACAGAAGGTGTCGGTCTCAGCTTGGGCTACTCAACAATGTATCGTAGATTTTGTTTATGGACTTTATAGTCAATACAAAATAAAAATTCATTTCTCATGGTTCTGGAGATTGGAATCTGAGATCAGATGCCAGCATAGTCCATTTCTGGTGAGGGCCCTCTTCAAGGCTGCAGCCAACCACCTCCTCAATGTCATCTCACATGACAGAAATAAAGCATTCTGGAGTCTCTTTTTATAAGGGCCCTAATCCCATTCATGAGGGTTCTACCCTCATGACTTAACCACTTCCCTAAGGCTCCACCTCCAAATACCATCACATTGGGGGTTAGTATTTCAACATATGAATTTTTAGGGGGTACAAACATTTAGTCCTTTGCAGAATCCCAGCTGTCAGAGAGTATAAGAAAATGTAGGAAGAGTAGAAAAAGGGCTGATTCATTTTAGAATCACTGTAACACGCACACTGGTACACCATTGGATGCAGGTTTTAAGGATGACATAGTTACATAACAGAGTCCCACTTCTGAGAAACTTACTATGCAAACTGCTTAGGGTATTTGCATTTATAACGGCTTTATACACAATTGTGATATGATTTTGGCATAGATACAGTCACATGCCACATAATGATGTTCTGGTCAACAAGGGTGGTTCCCATAAGATTATAATACCGTATTTTTACTGTACCTTTCCTATGTTTAGAAATACAAACACTTTTCATTGTGTTACAGTTGCTTTAAGTACTTAGAATAGTTCCTGTTGTACAGGTTTGTAACTTCGGAGCAATAGGCTAGACCATATGGCTTGGGTATGTAGGAGGCTGTCACAGTTACGTTTCTGTGTTTAATAATACTTTTCTCAGAACGTATCCTCATTGTTAATCGGCATGTGACTGTGTTTGTGATATCCATAAGTATACATAGGTATAAGTATGTATATGAACCAGTATTCATCTGTGAAATTTTGTTATTAATCTCTAATGAGTACAGGCATTGGCGGGATGTATCTAGAAGTATTTAGACCAATCTGACATTGCTGTGACATCCAATTGCCTGACTAGGAAACTCATTTCATTGGCATGGACCAGATAAGGGAAATGTTTTCTGTGTTTTGTTATTGGAGTTTTAAAAAATCTTAATTTTTTACCGTGAAATATTTTATAACAATATAAGTGTTTTTAAAATTGTTTATTTTTAATTGTTGTGGGTAGACAGTAGGTACGTATATTTATGGGGTTTGATACAGGCATGCAATGCATAATAATCATATCATGGAAAGCTAGGTCTCCATCCCCTCAAGCACTTATCCTTTGTGTTCCAAACAATCCAATTATACTCTTTTAGTTATTTTAAAATGTACAATGAAATTATTATTGACTATAGTCCGTCTATTAGGTGATTAAATGCTATGTCTTATTCATTCTTTCTAACTATTTTTTTGCACCCACTAACTATCACAATCTCCCACACACACACTCTCCCACCGTCCTTCCCAGCCTCTGGTAACCATCCTGCTAATCTCTATGTCCATAAGTTCAATTGTTTTGATTTTTAGATTCCACAAATCAGTTAGAACATTTGATGTTTGTCTCTTTGTATCTGGCTTATTTCACTTAACATAATGATCTCCAGTTCCATCCATGTTGCTGCAAATGACAAGATTTCATTCTTTTTTTATGGCTTGAAGAGTACTCCATTGTTTGTAAGTACCACATTTTCTTTACCCATTCATCTGTTGATGGACACGCGGGTTTGCTTCCAAATTCTGGCTATTATCAGCAGTGCTGTAACAAATATGGGAGTGCAGATATCTTTTCAATATACTGATTTCCTTTCTTTTGGGGTATATACCCAGCAGTGGGATTGCTGAATCATATGGTAGTTCTATTTTTAGTTTTCTGAAGAAGCTCCAGACTGCTCTCCATAGTGGTTCTACTAATTTACGTTCCCACCAACAGTGTACTAGGTGGTGGGAACATGTTTCTCTTTTCTCCACATTCTTGCCAGCATTTGTTATTGCCTGTCTTTTGGATAAAAGCCATTTTAACTGGGGTGAGATGATATCTCAATATCTTAATGTAGTCTTCATTCACATCTCTAATGATCAATAATGTTGAGCAATTTTTCATATGCCTGTTTGTCATTTGTCTATCTTCTTTTCAGAAATGTTTATTCAAATCTATTGCTTTATTTATTTATTTATTTATTTAGACAGAGTCTCGCTTTGTTGCCCAGGCTGGAGTGCAGTGGCACCATCTCGGCTCACCACAATCTCTATCTCCCAGGTTCAAGAGATTCTCCTGCCTCAGCATCCCAAGTAGCTGGGATTAAAGGCACCCGCCACCATGCCTGGCTAATATTTGTATTTTTAGTGGAGACGGGGTTTCGCCATGCTGGTCAGGCAGGTTTCAAACTCCTGACCTTGTGGTCTGCCCACCTCGGCCTCCTAAAGTTCTGGGATTACTGGTGTAAGCCACTGCACCTGGTCCCTATTGCCCATTTTAAAATCAGATGATTAGATTTGTTTTTCTATAGTTGTTTGAGCTCTTTATGTATCCTGGTTATTTATCTCTTGTCAGATGGGTAGTGTGAAAATATTTTTTTTCTCATTCTATGGGTTGTCTCTTCACCTTGTTGATTGTTTTCTTTGCTGTGCAGAAAGCTTTTTAACTTGATTTGATCCTATTTGCCCATTTTTACTTTGGTTGCTTATGCTTGTGGAATATTACTCAAGAAATTTTTGCCCAGACCAATGTCCTAGAGAGTTTCCCCAATATTTTATTTTAGTAGTTTCATTGTTTGAGGTCTTATATTTAAGTATTCAATCTGTTTTGATTTGATTTTTGTATAAGGCAAAAGATGGGGTTCAAATTTACTTCTTCATTCATATGGATATCCAGTTTTCCCAGCACCACTTTTGAAGAGACTGTCTTTTCCCCAATGTATGTTCTTTGCACCTTTCTTGAAAATGAGTTCACGCTAGTTGTCTAAATTTGTTTCTGCATTCTCTGTGCTCTTCCATTGGTCTATGTTTCTGTTTTTATGCTACTACCATGCTGTTTTGGTTATGATGGCATTGTAGTATAATTTGAAGTCACATAATGTGATTATTCCAGTTTTGTTCTTTTTGCTCAGGATACTCTTGGCTACTCTGTATATTTTGTTATTCCGTATAAGTTTTAGAATCTTCTTATTCTTCAAAGGATCTTTTATTTAGATTCTTATTTTTCTTTGAAGAATGTCATTGGCATTTTGACAAACATTACATTGAATCTACTGGTTACTTTCCGTAGTAGGGACATTTTAACAATATTAATTATTGCAATCCATGAACATGGAATATCTTTTAATGTTTTGTGTCCTCTTCAGTGTTTTCATCAGTGTTTTATAGTTTTCACTGCAGATATTTCATTTCACTGGTTAAGTTTATTCCTAGGTATTTAATTCTATTTGTGATTATTGCAAATGGGATTACTTTTTTATTTCTTTTTCAAATTTCCCACTCTTGGCATACAGAAATGTTACTGATTTTTGTACGTTGATTTTGAATACTGCAACTTTATTGAATTTGTTTATCAGTACTAGTAGTATTTCTTTTTGGTGGAGTTATTCAGGTGTTTCCAAATGTCAGATCATATCATCTGCAAACAAGGGTAACTTGAATTTTTCCTTTTCAGTTTTGATACCCTTTGTTTCTTTTCTCATGTCTGATTGCTCTAGCTAGACCTTTCAGTATTAAATTGAATAACAGTGGTGACAGTTGGCATCCTGTTATGTTTCAGATTCAGGAGAAAAGTTTTCCCCATCAGTATAATATTAGCTGTGGGTCTGTCATGTACAGCTTTTATTACGTTGGGGTTATGTTCCTTCCATACCCAGTTTTTGATGGTTTTTATCATGAAGGGATGTGGAACTTTATCAAATGTACTGTTGAATTTGGTTTGCCAATGCTTTGTTGAGGATTTTTGCATCAATATTTGTCAGAGATATTGGCCTGTAGCTTTTTTTTTTTTTTTTTTTAATGTGTCTTTGACTGGTTTTGTTTTCAGAGTAATACTGGCTTCATAAAATGAGTTTGGAAGTATTCCCTCCTCCTCTATCTTTTCAGAAAGTTTGAGTAGGGTTAATATTAGTTCTTTAAATATTTGCTAGAATTCAGCAGTGAAGCCATCAGGTCCTGGGCTTTTCTTTACTTGGAGAATTTTTATTATGGCTTCAATCTCATTGCTTGTCATTGGTATGTTCAGGTGACAGATTTCTTCGTGGTTCAATATTGGAAGATTGTATGTACCTAGAAATTTATTTATTTCTTCTAAATGTTCTAGTCTATTGGTATATAGTTTCTGATAGGAGCCATTAATGTTCCTTTGAATTTCTGCAGTATCAGTTGTAATGTCTCTGTTTTAATCTGTGATTTTCTTTACTTGAGTTTTTTCTCTTTTTTTTTTTCTTAGTTTGGCTAAGGGTTTATCAATTTTATTTATCTTTTCAAATAGCCAACTTTTTTTTAGCCAGGCATGGTGGTGGGTGCCTATAATCCCAGCTACTCCGGCATGAGAATTGCTTAAGCCCAGGAGATGGAGATTGCAGTGAGCCAAGATCATGCCATTGCACTCCAGCCTGGGTAATAGAGTGAGACTGTGAAGAAAAGAAAAGAGAAAAGAGAAAAGAAAAGAGGTACTTAATTGAGTGGGTGTTTAACTTGTGTTAAGTAGGTAGGTGATAACAAGGAAAATTAAACTTCCAAGTGGAAGCAAAATGTTTTCTACAGGCTAGCTGTGTTTTGGGTTGATAAATAGAACAGTTTGACTAGGATAGAAGCATAATGAATGTGGAGTAGTTGAAAGTAACATGGGCAAATGTGGAAAGGTGGCCAGTAGATGGAGATTTTTCAATGTCAAAAGATTGAATATAGTCTTGTGGGAGGTGAAGATCTATTGAACATCTTTGAGCTGAAACATTCCACAAAAACCAATAAACTGTAGGAATTTGTTTGCCATATAAGTTGGAAGAACTGTAGTCAGGATAAAAGGTTTGGAGGATATTGAAGTAGTTCAGCCTGGAGATAACAAAGGAAGGGAAGAGCAGTTAAGGGAAGTGTGAAAAGAATGAAAACTTGTGTGAAAGTGTGAAAACCTGACGACTGGCTATGAAGGGAGAGAGAAATATATATACTAACTTTAGAGCTTGGAGTGCAGACCCTTGGAGAAAAGAGGATTTCTTGACTGATCATTGAAGTTGATAAGGGAGAATGACTTTGTTAGCCCAGGTGATAAGATTTCCTTAATATCCGAATTGAGATACAGCAAATAAAAATGACCAACAGACAGTTCAAACCATGAGGAAATATGGGAGTGGAGAAAGAATTCAAAGATACATTGTGATTACCTGAACATTACTAAGAGAACCACAAGGAAGATACTCATGGCATCTCTTTGCTTTGTGTAATAAAATGAAGAGAACTTGGTGATGTAATGATGCTTTTGAAATGATGTCACGTGGCACATTAAAATGTGAACGAGCACGGCAAAGTCAACTTCTGTTTTAACATCTTTATTGAGATATAATTCACAAACTATAAAATTCACCTTATTAAAGCATAAAATTCAATAATTTTTAGTATATTCGGAGTTGTGTAACAACCACCACAATCATCACCCCCCTACCCACTCCCCTAAAAGAACTCTCTGTACTCGTTAACAGTTACTTCCTATTCCAACTCACCTGCTCTATTCCAACTCACCTGCTCCACCAGCTCCTGGCAACCGTGAATACATTTTCTGTCTCTTCTGATTTCCTTGCCTATACTGAACATTTCATATAAACAGAATTATACATGTGTGTCCTTTTGTGTCTGGCTTTGTTCACTTAGTATAATGTTTTCAAGGTTCATCCATGTTGTGGCATGGATCAGTACTTCTTTTTAACACTGTATTCAGTATTCCATTGTAGAGATATACCATCTTTTATTTTCCATTTATCATTTGATGGACATTTGTGTTGTTTCTACTTTTTGGTTATAATGAATAATGTTGCTGTGAGCATTTATGTATAAGTTTTTTATACATGTAGGTTTTCATTTATTTTGCATCTATGAGTGCAATTGCTGGGTCATATGATAACTCCAGTTTTAACATTTTGAGAAGCTATCAAACTTTTCCGAGTGACAGTGATATTTTAAATTCCACCAGCAATGCGTAAGGGTTCCACTTTCTTCTTATCTTCATCAACACTTGTAATTGTCTGAGTTTTAATTATAGCCCTCCTAGTGAATGTAAAGTATCTCATTGTGGTTGTAGTTTGCATTTTCCTAATAACTATATATTCAGCATCTTTTTGTGTGCTTATTGGCTGTTTGTATACCTTCTTTGGAGAATGATCTATTCAAATTCCTTGACCATTATTTACTCGGGTTGTCTAATTGTTGAGTGGTGAAAGTTCTTCATATATCCTGGATAGCAGACCCTTAAAAGAAATGTTTTGAAAATATTTTCTTCCACAGTGTGAGTTGTCTTTTCACTTTATTGGTGTTATCGACTCCATGACAAAAGTTTTAAATTTAGATATAGTTCAGTTTATCTACTGTATTATTATTATTTTTTTGCTACTTGTGCTTTTGATGTCATATCTAAAAAACCATTACCTAATCCAAGGTCACAGAGATTCACTCCTACATTTTCTTCAAAGAGTTTTGTGGTTTTATCTTTTAGAATTGGGTCTGGGATCTATTTTGACATAATTTTTCTGTCCAACTTTCTCCTTGTGCAGATGGATACCCAGTTGTTCTAGCACTAATTCCTGGAAACCTATTATTTTCCTAGTTATACTTTTTTTTCAAATTTAATTGACCATAAATGTGAGTGTTTATTTTTGGAATTTAAATTATATTCTTTTGATCTATATGTCAGATTTTATGCCAGCATCTCACTGTTTTGATTATTGTAGCTGTGCAGTAAGTTTTGAAATTAAAATGTCAGCTGTTCTCCAACATTGTTGTTACTTTCAAGATTATTTTGGCTAGTTTTGGTTCCTTGCATTTCCATACAAATTTTATGATCAGCTTGCCAAATTTATCACAAAAGTCATCTGGAATTTTGATAGGATTTGTATTACGTCTATAAATCAATGTGAAGAGTATTGCCTTCTTCACACTTTTGAGGCTTCCAGTCCATGAATGTGTAATGTCTTTTATTTATTTTGATATTCAGTTTCTTTTAACAATGTCTTATTGGTTTTAGGATCCAAATCTTCTACTTTTATTAAATTCATTCTTTAATGTTTCATTAGTTTTGATGCTGTTGCCAGTGAAATCGTTTTCTTAATTCTACTTTTTATTTATTCATTGTTAGCATAAAAATACAATTGATTTTTTAATATTGACCTGATAATTTACAAACTTGCTAAACTCAATTATTAGTTCTAATAGATTTATGGTGTATAAATTTCTAGAATTTTCTATGTACAAGGTTATGTCTTCCTTCAATAGACATAATTTTACTTCTCCCTTTCCTCTAGATACCCTTTATTCTTTATATTATCTAATTTTCCTGGCTAGAACCTCCTTTCAAATGTTGAATAGATGTGGTAAAAGCAGATGTCCTTATCTTGTTCTGATTTTAATGATAATATTTTTAGGCTTTCGCTATTAAGTATTATATTAGCTCTGGGTTTTGTGTAGATGTCCTTTATTGGGTTGAGAAAGTTCTCTTTCCAGTTGGGTGTTTTTAACATGGACTATTATTGTCTATTGAAATAATTGTGTGTTTTCTGTTCTTAAGACTCTAAATATGGTGTGTTTGATTTTCATAAATTAATTGTTGATTGATTTTCATACGTTAAACCAATTTTGCATTCCTCGGATAAATCCTAATTGGCCATAGTGTATAATACTTCTCAAGTGTTCCTGGATTTCATATCCTTGTATTTTATTGAAGATTTTTGCTTTTCTAGTCATTAACATTATCTATATATAGTATTATTATGATCTCTGCCTGGTTTTGGATATATGGGCCTCAAATAATTACTTTGGGTGTGTTTTATTTTATTCTACACTTTGGAAGTGTTTGTGAAGGGTTGACCTTTCTTGCTTGCTTGCTTTTTTCTTTCCTTCCTTCCTTCTCTTCTTCTGTTTCCTTTTTTCTATCTTTCTTTATCCTTTTTTTTTTATTTGTTCTATCACCCAGACTGGAGTACAGTGGTACAATTATAGCTCACTGCAGACTCAAACCCCTGGGCTCAAGTGATCCTCCTGCCTCAGCCTCCCTGGTAGCTGAGACTACAGGTGTGCACCACCATATTTGGCTAATTTTGTAAAGTTTTCATAGAGATGGGGTTCCTACTATTTTGCCCAGCCTGATCTCAAACTCCTGGCCTCAAGCATTCCTCCCACCTTTGCCTCTCAAAGTGCTGAAATTATAGATGTAAGCCATCATGTCCAGTCTATTTCTTAAATGTCTGTGATAACACACCAATGAAGCCATCTGGGCCTGAGAAGTAAACATTTAAACATAGCATTTCTTACCTGTTTGCTTACTCTGGGTACACGTTTCTGAAATACCTTGTACTTTCTACTAAACCCATGAATATTTCTGAGATAATAATTCAGGAAGTCTTTTTATTCAGAACTTTATACAAATTTAAAAGACTACATTGAGATTGAGAAAACCAGTTCATGATTATAAATGCCATGGTGGTAGCCAAAAGCCTTGCCTCTTTGCCGGCCAGCAATACTATTATTCTGTTTTTGAGCTATGCCTGTTTGGTGGTTCTGTAGAGAGATTAATGTTTTCCTTTGGGATGGCCATTATTTTGAATTAAAACATCTCTTGGGTCTATTAGGCACTTACTGAAAGTTAGCTTTAGGGACAAGTATTTATCAAAAACATCCTAAGGAAGTCTAAAGTAAAACTCACAGGTTATTGTAATTTTGGGTTTTTGGTATAGGTAAGTTTGAGTAAATATAGATCAGATTATTTTAGGTTTTGATATTGCAGAGGGAAAAGAAAAAAAAAGATAACACAAGTCAACCAGTTTGTTCTGCAGTTGCCATTATTATTTTTTTCTTCAGACTCTAAGAAAATACCTTTTTGATGACTGAATCTCTGTGAGCTGTGGAAACTTAGGAATTGGTTCACTGGTTAAGGATAAGAGGATACAGTGAAGATAAAAGTAGAGGATGACTCAGGACCGAGGATTAGCCCCGGGATGAAAAAAAAGACAAAATTGTCGAGATTTGTGGTCCTTTGAGAATAGAAAAAATAGTACAAGTGGTGCTGAAGTTGGCAAGGACTACAAGTGTTTATGTCATGATGTTGATAACTGATTTTAGAAATTTCTAAAATCCTAAGAGGCTAATCATGAGTATTGGAGAGAATTCTAACGTAAGGTTTTTGTTAGTTGTATACCAAGATTAAAATGTATTTTTTAAAGTGTTAAATGTGCCAAATATGGAAAAAGAAACAAGAGTGCAGCTGCTGCTACCTGGAGCCACTCTGAGTGAAAGAAGCCATGTGAGCAGGAGGTCTGCAGGTCTCCTGGTTCTCTGGCTGCAAATGGCGTTGCAGGGTGCTAGCCTTGCCCCTGTGTGTGCATGACCTTGCATATATGTGTGTGTGTCTGAATAATTTGAAACAAAACCAAGGAATGGTTCAAGGACTTTTCTATATTTGAAAAAAAAAAAAGTTGGCTGACTGTGAGTTCCCATGTGTGTTTTGCATGTAAGTCTTCCTGGAATTGACTGGAGAAAAGTTTCCATAAAAGCAATCACGACACAACCCCCTCATCAAGTTTTGTTGTTGCTTTTTCTTTCTCTTTTGTTTAAAAACAGGGTCTTACTCTATTGCCCAGGCTAGAGTTAAGAGGTGTAATCACCCTCACTGCAACCTTGACCTCCCAGGCTCAAGCAATCTTCCTGCCTCAGCCTCCTGAGTAGCTGGGACTACAGGTGCATGGACCACGCCCAGCTGATTATTAAAAAAAGAAAAAAAAATTGCAGAGATGGGATCTGGCTATGTTGCCCAGGCTGCTCTGAAACTCCTGCCTGCAAGTGACCCTCCTGCCTTGGCCTCCCAAAGCGCTGGGATTACTGGTGTGAGCCATCACATCTGGCCCCGTCCATTTATTTTACTGTTGTTTTCTTAATGCTGGCATTGAGTTTTACAAATATTGAAGCTTTACTAAGGCCTATTGTCTATAGCCTTCTCCCACTAGCCGTTGGGTATAATCTATATCATTTAAATAACTTAAAATACAAGTGGTACTTGTTCTATTTGGAAAAAAATACAATTTTTAATTTTCAAGCTATTATAATAAGTAAAGCATGGAAACCTGGGATGTGGAGGACCATCAAGATTATCTGCTCCAGGCTTCCCAACCATGAATGAATTCTTGTAATAAAAAGTGGTCACCTAGTCCCCAGGTGAATGTATTTTATTTCGGTAGATCACGATCTAGGAAGACAGCACATTCTATAGTTTTGCAGCCCCAACTGTTGCCTTGCTTTAGGCCCTTCCCTCTCCATTTTAAAAACGTCAAGTTCCTTTATCTTTTTTTTTTTGTGACATAGGTTACTGAAAGTATTACTATTCTGATTATATTCCTCAGGATTTGAATTTGGTGACCTCTACTTAATGGTATGCTTTAAACACCAGATCTATAGATATATTTGAAAATAGTGTTAAATTAAATGGAGAGGGGAGCATGTTAATAGTGGTTTCGTTAACCAGTTTTTGCTACAGCAACAGGCCACGCAAGAATCTTCTGTCCAACCAGAACAAGCGCTAATTGCTTGATGACCTTGCGTGAGGACTGTGGGTGTCCGCTGCAGATAAACTGGTTCAGCCTCATGGGTCTTTCCTTCTGGGACCCAGGCAGAAGGAGGGGCTACTATCTGGGGCCACTCTTACGGGATGAGACAGAAGCCTAAGCCAACACGCAGAATCTCTCAATGCCTCCTCCATTCTCTGGCTGTAACTGGTATGCTGTGCGTCCCACCCACATTCCATGAGTCAAAGCAAATGACATGGCCAAGTGTAAAACACCTGTACTTGTTGAAGCAGAGGTACAAGAGAGAAGATGCAAATGCAGAAACCAGCGACAAGGGGAGTGATGGTTGTGTGCTTTCACTCAGTGCAGTGGTTATCTTAGATGCAGATTATAGGTGATTTTTCTTTTCTCACCTTTTCAGTTTTATTAACATTTTTGCAATAAATATAGGTTACTTTAGAAGTTGGAATATAATATCATTTTTTAAAAAATAAAATTTTAAAAATGTAGGACTTTTAAAAATGCTACTTAAACTCAAATATCTGTGTATTTAAAAATTAATTGATGTACAATTTGCATATGCAACATTTATACTGTTTCGATACTTCTAGCTTATTAACTGAATGATTAACTGCAGAGTGAAATTATCATTGTAGAAAATGGGAATCAGAGAGACCAGGGATAGACTGGTGATAGATTCTGAACAAGAAATAAAGTAGGATAAGGAGGTCAGTTGTCTCTGTTGTGGTCTGGGAGTAGGGGGAGGTCAGAGACGACACTGAGCAGTTTGATATCCTTACCTTACTTCACAGGTTCAGAGATAGTGTAGCAGCCTCTCAGACTTTCATATTTTGCTCCTCATCCAGATGCACTGTTTTCTATTTAAAAAGCGAACTAATAAATACAGTTACTTACAATCTTAAAAGGTCAGGTTCAGTATTTTCCATGAGCCCTGACGGTCGCATTTCTTATGTATGTTTGTATGTATGTTTCAGGCAGGGCCTTGCTCCATTGCCCAGGCTGGAGTCCACTGGCACAATCATGACTCACTGCAGCCTGGACCTCCCGGGCTCAAGCGATCCTCCCACCTCAGCCTCCCAAGTAGCTGGGACCACAGGCACATGCCAGCACACCCAGTTAATTTTTTTATTATTTTTTTTTCCGTAAAGACAGGGTCTCCCTATGTTACCCAGACTGGTCTCAAACTCCTGGGCTCAAGCCATCCTCCTGCCTCAGCCTCCTAAAGTGCTGCGATTATAGGCATGAGCCACTACACCCAGCCGAACTGGTCAAGCTTCTCTTGCTTGGATTTGTCCTGAATACGTCAACAGCTGGCTGGGCTTGCTAGTGACATCCTTCATGGCTTGTGTGTCTTGTTGGCATCCAGGCTTCTGTAGTCCTAGGGGAAGGTCAGGAAACTGTCTGAAAGCTCCATGGTTATGTGAAGCAAGGAAATGGGATAAAGATCGATTAACTGTCCTTTCAATGAGCTTTTTCTAGTTGCAAGAGCCAAGCATAGCTGTGGTATCAGGAGTCTATTGGTATATGGGTTTCTTGATGGAAACCCATGAAATAAATTTTAAAATAAACTTTATCTCTCATGGATCCCATTAAACATGCTCAGTGAAGACAGTGCTAACTTTTAGGTAATAGGAAGAACTCTTATCTCTTTAATTCTCAATAAAGCTTCAACTCAATAACTTAAAATGTCCAGTGTCTGAAAATCCTCAAAGTTTCTGATATGAGGATAAAGTTAAAATCTTCTCCCTTTCTACAGGAGGGACCCTACCAATAACAAATTGTGTGTGTGTGTGTGTGTGTGTGCTTGTGTGGATTTGTATGTGTGTGAGTGAGAGAATAAGAGATTCTTTCTTTTCCTACCAAGCATTTCCTCTCCCTCAGTTTGCTAAACACAGTTGTTAATCACAACAGGGTCAAAGTTAGGTTAGGAAAAAAAGGAAAACTAGATGGGGAAGTTCTCACTTGAATAGTTCTAGTATAAGGTGTACACACACACTCCAGTGTGGCTAGTTCTAGTATAAGGTGTACACACACACTCCAGTGTGACTAGTTCTAGTATAAGGTGCACACACACTCCAGCGTGGTTAGTTCTAGTATAAGTTGTACTTGCACACTCCAGCATGGTTAGTTCTAGTATAAGGTGTACACACACACTCCAGTGTGACTAGTTCTAGTATAAGGTGTACACACACACTCCAGTTAGTTCTAGTATAAGTTGTACTTGCACACTCCAGCATGGTTAGTTCTAGTATAAGGTGTACACACACACTCCAGTGTGACTAGTTCTAGTATAAGGTGTACACACACACTCCAGTGTGACTAGTTCTAGTATAAGGTGCACACACACTCCAGTGTGACTAGTTCTAGTATAAGGTGCACACACACTCCAGTGTGACTAGTTCTAGTATAAGGTGTACACACACACTGCAGCGTGACTAGTTCTAGTATAAGGTGTACACACACACTCCATCATGGCTAGTTCTAGTATAAGGTATACACACACACTCCAGCGTGGCTAGTTCTAGTACAAGGTGTGCTCACACACTCCAGCATGGCTAGTTCTAGTACAAGCTGTGCTCACACACTCCAGTGTGTAGAGCTAACCCTCTCACACCTCAAGTATTCGTGGGTTTATCACATACCCTCTATGCTACAATGACCTTTGAATCCTTAGACATATTGAACAGTCTCTATTCCTGGGTTCTTCGCTTCTGCCGCCCCAAGAATCTGGTGATTCCAGTCCCAGCTTTTCATGTGCTTAGAGCTCGTACATCTCTCCATACTGCCCAGAGAATGGATGAGATCCAAGATGACCAACTCACCAGCTATGTCTCCTTGACCTGTATGGATCCTAGGATGACATATACATCCTTTGCCTGCACAAGCTCTAGGGAGGCTGATAGGTCTCAGTGTTGCAGACCTCAGGCCCTTGCTCTGCTGCCAAAGGGACAGCTAGTCCTTTTTTGCACTCTAGATGGCTGAAGGAAAAGCCAAGCCTGAGCCCCAGCACCTGTTAACTATGTGAAATACAACAAGCTCTCGGTCCCACAAAAGCCCTTTGAACCTTTCTCCCTTGGGGGAGAGAGGCACAGACCCATAGCACACTAGCGGTTTTCTCCTAATAAACTCTCTTCTGAAATTTCCTCTCCCTTGCCAATACTACCCTAGGTCCTTGTGATGTGAGTTTTACCAGTTATTGGTATTCTGCTTTCACTTTGGTTACAAATGTATGAAATGGTCCCCTGCCCGCCCACGTATACATTTCTTTTCTTTGTTCAGTGTTTCCGGACGTGGTGTGATGCCTACGCTCTGGTTAATTCTGTCTTTCCCAGCCCTATACCCAGAAAGGCTAATAATACCTTAGGAAGTGCAGGTGTTGCAGAAAGATTCCAACCTCATTTCCAGCCGGTGAGTGGATATGCCACAGAGTTTAAACCCTTCTAGCCAGACCCTTTCAAGTCTCATCAACTGAGGGCCTACAAGATAATGTCTAATATCAAATCAGCTGGGGCTGGAAGGAGTAGAGAAAGGCAAGGCCAAAAAGCTGATTGTCAAGCGCTCAGGGCGAGCACCCTAAGACTAAAGAAAAAGGCAAGTCTGGAGACCGGATTTGAACATGTAGGTCATGCTCAAAAAAGCTGGTAAGCCAAGTGCCAAAACTACAGAAAAGACTTACACATAGGAGCATGCAAGATAATGAAACAGATGGCAGATGTAGCACTAGAGACAGGTCAGAGGTGGAAGTTCTGCATATTGGACCTAGAATGAATCCTGGCTCCTAGAAGGAGGAATCCTCACTTAGCCACTGCAGTCTTTTGAATGCAGCTCTGCTCATGGGGGACTTCCACGTTGTAAGGTTCTTTTGGGAAGTACTGAAGCCTGAGAGTTAGTGCACTGGTCACTGTCACACTGAGGAACAACCAGCTGGTAATACTGTCTTCCGCTATGAACTGAAGGAGTAAAATGGAAGAGTGAAATGTGGGATGGAAAATAATAGTAATTATACAAAGCATTGTTATTTATTCGACACACAAAATGGAAGGATCTATGCTATCTGAAAAACGTGTTTTAGCTAATTCTTTTTGATTTTGAAAGTAACTGCTCTTAGTTATAAGAGATGTTATTCAAATAATCCATCGAACTATGAATATAAAAGATACTGTCCTTTTGGCAAAATTGACCGTAGCATTTTTAGTAATTTTAGGGGCATTTCAGCTTTAAGTTGAATTCCCAGTGAACTTTGCAGCGTTTTTTTTTTCTTTCTTTCCATTTTAGTTTTTTCTTTCTTTTTTTAGTTTTTTTTTTTTTGAGACAGGATCTCGCTGTGTTGTCCAGGCTGGAGTGCAGTGGTGCAGTCATGGTTCACTGCAGCCCTGAACTCCAGGGCTCAAATGATCCTCGCCTCAGCCTCCTGAGTAGCTGGGACTACAGGCATGCATGACCACATCTGGCTAATTTTTAAATTTTGTATAGAGACAGGGCCTGCTGTGTTGCCCAGGCTGGTCTTGCACCCCTGTCCTGAAGCGTTCCTCCTGCCTCAGCCTCCCAAAGTGTTGGGATTACAGGTGACAGCCACTGTGCCCAGCTTGCAGTGCCTTTTCATGTGATTCATTTTTTCTAAAATTCCCCACCATACAGTTTTCTTGAATTGTCCTTTTCATGAGGCATTTGGTCATTTTTTGTTTAATGCAATGTGACATCTCACTAACTTTTAACAGCTATACAAAAATGAGTGAGAAATGCCACATTGATGTAATTAACCTGTCCTTGGAGTATGCCTTCAGGAGAGTAGTGACTTAGAGGAGGGAATGGCTAAAGGCTGGATTCTCAAGGCAGATGGCCAAATCTGGCTATTAGAGAGCCTCAATGTCTCATACATAGGGCGAGGATAATGAGAGATCTCCTTACCATGTTGTTGTGTGCATAGAATACACATAGTAGAAGCTCTCGCTGTGCTCCAGCACCGGGCACCAGCACAGCGTCGCCTGGTTTATTATCTTCCTGCCTTCATGCCTTTAATTTCTGCCTGTCTCCTCCATCTGGAACACTACGTCCAACTCTTCCTGCCAGCATCAATCCTGCCCTGCCCTTCAAGGTCTCACTCACGTCCCATTCATCCCGGAATGCTTCCACCCCTCTGTGTGCTATATGATGGCTTTTTAATATCTGCTCCTGAAACAGTGTTTTCTCTCCCTCACTCGCTGTTTAAGTTGTCAGACACTTTGCACTGACTCCAAGATATACTTGTAGTCCCATTTACATTGTAATCATTTGTGAGGTTAGGAAAGTTGATCCAGAAGTCTTTTATTGAGAAGGTATTTAATAACAGCTTTTTAGATGACTAATTAACAAGAAAACTATGTATCCATGTATTTACAAAAATCCCCAAACTTGCCCCTTTGATCCCACCCCAATACCTCCTTCTAATCATCTAATTCTATTTTCATTCTACTTGAGGAATTTTATTTGAATAAAATAGCCCAATCAGTGATCTTTGACCCTTTACTAAGGAAGTATATATTTTGTGCTCCTTTTTATGTTTTGATCAAAAAGTTAGTTTTTAAGCAGATCTGCAAAATGAAATTTTCAGGATTAAATTACTTCTATTCCTTTGTTTTTACCTGGCTTGAGAAGAAGTTACCAATATTAAACTTGGCTTTAAGGTAACTATTTGACTTAATACTTATTCGACACATAAATAGCAGCCATCAGTTGCCAGAGTTTGTGCATTTGCCTGAAATGACTTTGTATAGCTGGGAAATCTGTGTAGGCTTTTCCCATGTTTAATTCAATAATTAAAATACTAAAAATGTTATGTAAACTGCCATTTGAAGAGTGAAAACCAGATAATGGAAAACATGTTTATATAACAAAATACCTAATTGCAATCCATTTCACAGTTCCTATTTTAAATCCAAATGGGAACAATTATGCAAAATTAAATATAGAGGTAATGGCAGTGCCAGATGCCCATTTGAGGACTTTAAGACTAGAAATGACCACTTAGAAAAGGCATGTTATAAACAAGGCATCTGGCCCAGGATTCCATATTCCTTTTTGTTTGGTGGGTGCTGTGTATTACTAAAGACTCTCCTTTTGAAGAAAGCTGCCAGCGTTCTTCCCAGGGGTCCCACTCTTCCCTCCGTGCCTCACCTTCCCCACTGGGATGTCTGGCTGGAAAAAAACCCTGGCATCCCAATGCCCATACATTTCTCATGTTCAGCTTCAGAATACGGGTACTATTGGTCGAGATACACATTGCTAAGGGCATTCGACATTTTCACATCCCCAGGTCCTTTACTTTCTAATTGGTCTTGTGGTATGTTCATAACTACGGACTGCATGTGGATTGTAATAATTGTTGGCAATACATTTTCAGCTCACGTATATATTTATTATATATTATAATTATATGTATTATGTATTTATGTATTACATATATTTATTATTATATAATAAATACATATTTATTTTATATATACATTTATATTCGAGTGTCAGAATACTATAAATATAATGGCTGGGAAATTATATATTTAAAGTCTTATTGTATTTAGGACCATGGAAAATTCGAAAGGGGTTAATAATATGATATTTTTTCTTTGTCGGGGATGTTGGGGTAGAAAGACCAATGACATCTTCAGAGGCTGCTTGGCCTCTTGTGGAAGCTTGGGCAGAGTGGTGGCCCACGCCCTGTGTAGTTATTTGCAGTTAAGGTTGTGTTTCCTTACCAGTGTGGAAGTAACTTGTATCTTTTGCCTCAGTCTCTTGCAGTTTTCCCACCAGTCACTATTGCCTTTGCAATAACCTCAGTAACTAAAATGAAAAGCTGCTAGAAATTTAGTATCTAGAAGGATCATCCCAAAGATGATTGAGTTAGAGTCTGGAAGAGAAATCTGTTTGAATGCATTTAGGTTTGAAGGATTAATGCTGATCATTGAATTTCTATAAATGCTAAAGGCAAGTTTTTTTTGTTTTGAAATGGAGTCTCGCTCTGTCACTCAGGCTAGTGTGCAGTGGCGCAATCTCTGCTCACTGCAACCTCTGCCTTCTGGGTTCAAGCAATTCTCCTGCCTCAGCCTCCTGAGTAGCTGGGATTATAGGCGCACTCCACCACACTCAGCTAGTTTTTGTATTTTTAGTAGAAATGCGGTTTCACCATGTTGGCCAGGCTGGTCTCAAACTCCTGACCTCGTGATCCACCTGCCTCGACCTCCCAAAGTGCTGTGATGCAGGCGTGAGCTGCCATGGCAGGCCAAGGCAAGCTTTCTTTCCTTTTCTTTCTTTTTTTTTGGTAACTCCAAATTAAGATAATTCTGTAGAAAAATGAAGAGCCATGCCTATTATTTGGGCATTTTAATTAATACATATAGCTGGCCACTTCCTAAATAATATTTCAAACTGCTATTTACAAAGACTGCTATTTGTTAAGTAAGAAACCATTTGGAGTTAGGTGGTTTGTGATCAGGCATTTTGAAATTCACGATACTTTATAGATCCAGGGATTCCTATGACATTGACTAATTGACTACATTTTCCTGAGTGGAAAATAATACAATTAAAATACATGATAAATCAGCGTTTGAGACTTAAAAATATAGATGATAAAAATAAATTTTAAAAATAAAGTCAATAAAAGAGTTCTAATTAATGCCATGCTTTGCACATACTGAAGTACTTAAATGTGAAAGTAAACAGAGACATTTTGCTATAGAGCATCCCTGGATAAACATCTACAGATTAGAGGCCAGTGTCTTTCTTTACTGAATCATACCCATATCGCAAACCTTGAGATTTCTATGCTTAAAATTCTTCAGGGTAACCTAGAACCAAAAGATACATGTGCAACAATTTGAGTGCAGAATCGTGCTAGGTTTTCCTCGGTTTACCAACTTCAAACGTCGAAAGTTGTTTATCCTCCAACTAATTGGACAGTTCTTTTCAGCCACTTAGTGTTTACAAAGAATTAATTTTAGTATTCCTAATAACAACTCTCTCTTTTCGCACTCAATTTATCTGTTTATTTGGTTAAATTTAAACTAGAACAAGTAAAATTGGCATATGCATGTTTGTTCCTAGTAACAACTCTATCTTTGTGCACTCAGTTTATCTGTGTATTTATTTACGTTTAAACTACAACAAGTAAAACTGGCATATCCATGTTTGGGACTGTGGGAGAGCGCACTCTTGGTAAGCTCACATCTCTACAGGTGGAAGTGGAATGCCCCATTCGACGGGAGATGAGCCCAGTGGCTGGCTGTGCTGGGATGTCACTCACACTGCTCAGAGTATTTTACAGTGGGACTGGAGGACAGTCAGTAAATAGAAGTCAATTGAAAACTTCAAGAGTAGCTACTTGTTTTGCATAATTTAGCAATTCAGAAAATAACATATGTAAATACATGTAACACTTAGACTGAAGGTAGACAGTCTAAGAATATTGAGAAAAATGAAAGTACATTAATTGTTTTATAAGCCTTCAACAAGCATGTTTCTTTCTATAATGAAAAGTAAAATTATGTTTTCTTCTTCTGTATGGAAGAAGATATGAATGGTGATTTAATTACATTAACTTCAAATACATTGAATGAATATATGCTGACACGTGCATGCATTGGATACATTTTAGGATATTATTTTTTGAGTACCCATTTTAGAAAAGTGAAAAGCGAGATGAGAACTTATTAAGATGATTTATGATTCACTAAAGTCATATAGCAAAAAGAACAAAGTATGTTACCTAATACAGAATTTCTAAATGTAGAACCATATCCTGGTAATGTGAATATGATTAGAGATTCCAGGTGGAAATCGTTTTTGACTGTCAGAATCTTAAATCATACCCAGATGATATAGACATGTAATATGCAAGCTACATTGAACATCCAAACTCTATTAGTGTCTAATTCTTTTCCAAGGATGTTCTCCAACAATTGAGGTATCTTTTTCTTTTTTTCTACTAATATCCCTCACCTTCTTCTTGCCTTTATTTTTTCTTTTTTGTATCTTGCCTGTATTTCTCTTCATCGTGGTTTCATTAGGGTTTACTCTATTCCTACCCTTTCTCATTGGGTAGCCCTAGGCAATGTTACAAAGTATGGGAAGTGGCCAGGTGCAGTGGCTCATGCCTGTAATCCCAACACTTTGGGAGGTGGAGGCAGGTGGATCACCTGAGGTCAAAAGTTTGAGACCAGCCTGGGCAACATGGTGAAACCCCACCTCTACTAAAAATACAAAAATTAGCCAGGCATGGTGGTAGGCACCTGTAATTTCAGCTACTTGGGAGACTGAGGCAGGAGAATCACTTGAACCCAGGAGGCTGCAGTCAGCTGAGATCGCGCCATTGCACTGCAGCCTGGGCAACAGAAGGGAAACTCTGTCTGTCTCAAAAAAAAAAAAAAAGGAGGGGAAGTTTGTCAGCCCTGTTAGAAATGTTAGAAACCAGTGAAACAGTTTGGATTTTTACAGCGTTCCCAATGTGTTTATTAGTATATTCATTGCTTCATTTGAGAGAGTGTGGATTATTGAGGTACATTCAATAATGTGTTTTCTGTATATCATTAAAGCCATTTTGCAGAAATATGAAGAAAAGATTTTCCTAATTGAACATATTTTTATGTAAATTAGTTCAGATTCCCTACTACTTTTCATCATGATTGTTTGATTTTTGGGACCTTCCCTTGACAGTTTGTGACTGTTTCAGGTTCACAGAGGTAACGGGGGTTCTGTGAAAGCATATCGAGTTGGATGATGAAACACCACCAAGTCATTTATGTTTTTTTTCTCTTGGCTTTGCATCTCGGTTTGAGATAAGTCTGCTTAGCTCCACATGTATATGTTCAGCCCGTTCCATATGACACATTCTCTCAGGTAATGGAAACACAAACTAAAAATACACACACTTCTAAACCTGACCAAGAGTGGTAGGTGGCACAACCCAACTGAGCACCCAGCACACCCAAACCCAGCCAGGGGAACAAGAAAGATATCTAAGCAGAGTATTTCAATTCATAGTGTAAGTTCCCAGAAGCAGTGTTGCAGGAAGAGAAAACAGGGCAATTACCAAATGCTCTTGTGTCTGTTTTGGAAATGGCTTCCATGTTAGGTGAAGATTGAGTTGAATCTTGAGAAGACTGGATATATGAGAAGGGATTGGACAGATCAAGGCTGTGGGTGTGTGTTTTGGAAATGGGGGTGGAGTTTGGGATGAAGGTGAAGACCCTGTCTCACAAAAGGAGGACGAAGTATTGCAGTTAGGAAGTGTTAAGGCACATGAGCTGGGTTATTGTTTAAAAGTTTCCAAATACTCCTGGAAGGTGGAGAATGATAAAAGTATTATCTTCTTTGCTGACCTCTGAGGATTAAAGGGTCATTCACCCCGAATGGGGTTATGAATGGAAAGTCAATTTAAAGTCACAAAATTGTAATATTATTATAATATTCAACTTTAGCATTGATATTGTAGATTCAGAGAATGCAACGGATAAAGTTTATGAGTAAATATTAGAATATTTAAAAATAGATTATATCAAAGAGAAGTAATATATTTGTAGATTTATAAAGTTACATGGTGTGCATTTTGGCTGTTACAGTTTATATAAAATGATAGGAGCAATAATGATTAGCTTGTTTTCATTTCTGCTTAAAAAAACAAGCTTCGTAGAATTCTTTTGTACACATTTATTTTCTTTATATTTTTGATTAACGAAGGTACTCAGGTTGTGATATAAAAACCACCTTTGGGAACATGTCCGTAAATCATGCTGGGGACAGAATAAAGACTCATGCATCAAGTTGACAGCATTGATGGCATTATCCATGCAGAATTTCTGCATTTGGATACAAAGGGTGCTAGAAGAGACTTCACTTAGAAAGGCTTCCCTCGTACATGATTCTAATATGCTTTTGGGTTGCTAAAATGGAATATTTTAGTACATTGCTAAACCTCATATTTTGATAGTAGGAATGCCACAAGTATGCATAGAGGACCTGGAATATTATAATCCAGTGATATATTATTTTAAATAATTGTTGAATTATTTAAAATGAAATCATAGCATGTATTATTGCATTTATATGGGTAATTCTGGGAGGGGATTTCAACGCATCCATTGACAAAGGGCTGGAATGATGAATGATAATAATTTGCTCATTTTTGAATTTTGTATTACTCAGTGATTTTTCTAAGTTACAAAGCTGATTCTGGCACAAGGTAGAATATTTGCAAAGCAAGATAAAGCAAAATGAAGGAATTAAATCCACCTTCAATGTCATCAGGCAGAAAACAGTAACTCCTAACTTTCTAGTGCCTACCCACGCAGTCTTTTAAAACTCTTTTGAAAATACATTATCAAAAGATTAAAAATTAAGAATTCAAAGCTAGGAGTGTATCTTTGAGATTTACCTGTTAAAGTAGTTTTTTTTGTTTTTTGTTTTTGAGACAGAGTCCGGCTCTGTCGCCCAGGCTGCAGCGCGGTGGCGCCATCTCCGCTCACTGCAAGCTCCGCCTCCCGGGTTCCCGCCATTCTCCTGCCTCAGCCACCCGAGTAGCTGGGACAGGCGCCCGCTACCGAGCCTGGCTAATTTTTTTGTATTTTTAGTAGAAACGGGGTTTGACTGTGTTAGCCAGGATGGTCTCGATTTCCTGACCTCGTGATCCACCTGCCTCGGCCTCCCAAAATGCTGGGATTACAGGCGTGAGCCACCGTGCCCGGCCTAAAGTAGTCTTTGAACCAATTTTAATGTAAGTAATTGGAGAAAGTTATTTGCATTGTCTATGATTTCTGGCCAAATGCTGTTGAAATCAGGTATTTTTACTGATACATAAAAATTGCACACATCTAAGGCGTACATGTGATGTTTTGATACATGCATACAATGTGTAATCAGGGTAGTTGGAATATCCATTACCTCAAACATTTATCTTTCTTTGCATTGGGAAACTTTCAAATCTTTCTTATAATTATTTTGAAATATACAATAATTTTTTATTAACTATAGTTACCCTACTATGCTGTAGAACACCAGGACTCATTCCTTCCATCTCACTGTATGTTTGTGCCCAGTAACCAGCCTCTCTTCATCCCCTTCCCTTGTGCCCCTGTCAGCCTCCAGGAGCCAACATTCTACTCTCTACCTCCACCAGTTACACTTTTTTAGTTCCCACGTATGAGTAAGAACGTGAGATACCTGTTTTTCTGTGCCTGGTTTATAAAATCAGGTACATGTCTGTTAGAGCAACTTTGGATCAAATATTGTGATGTACAACAATTACTACCATTACACATAATTAGATTTAATACCTTTAAAGTTGTATTTTTACAGAATAATTATAAATTGAAATCTGATCTTAGAGTTGGCCCAAGAGAAGTATAATTTGCCAATATGATTAAGAGAAAGTTAGAAATTCAATGGCTTTCCTCTTTTTAGGCCCATAACAAAAGTGTAATTTAGTTATGAGTAACATCTTATTTTCGTTTGTAGCTGAGAGTAATAGTGAATCATTGGGAAGATATTCTAAGTACTATCATTCATTATATTTATTTACTCTTAGATTTAGTTGACAGAAGAGTCAAACTCTAAAATATTTTAAGAGATTTATTCTGAGCCAAATATGAGTAACCATGGCCCATGACACAAGCCTCAGGAGGTCCTGAGAACATGCACCCAACGTGGCTGGGGTACAGCTTGGTTTTATATATTTTAGCAAGGCATGAGACATCAATCAAATACATTTAAGAAATACATTAGTTTGGTTCAGAAAGGCGAGACAACTCAAACAGGCGGCTTCTAGGCTATAGGTAAATTTAAACATTTTCTGGTTGACAGTTGAGTTTGTCTAAAGATCTGGGATCCATAGAAAGGAATGTTTAGGATAAAGATAAAGGATTGTGGAGACCAAGTTTTATTGTGCAGAGGGAGCTCTCAGCGGACCTCAGAGAGAGCAGGTTGTAAATTGTTTCTTATCAGACCTAAAAGGCTGCCTGGCTCTTAATCGATAATCTCCTGGATCTGGAAAGAAAGGAAGGAAAACAAAGGGGGAAAGGGATTCTCTATAGAATGTAGATTTTTTCCCCAAGAGACTTTGCAGGGCAATTTCAAGATATGGCAAGGAAATATATTTCGGGGTTAAATATTTTTTTCCTTGTCTCATAATGTCATGCCAGAGTCAGACTGAAAAGTAAGTCACAATATATAGGGTCAAATAAAACCCATCTGATGAGAATTTGTGGTTTATAGGGCATGACTCCCTAGACCCCTTAGGTAGGAATTTGGGCAAGATAAAAAATCAGAGCTTGGTCCTCAGTTTATATGTAGATAAAAATATAAATAATCGTTTTCCAAAATTATAAGAAATTAAAGGATGGAGAAATAACTCATTTGCTATTTATTACAATGTTCACTCTTTAGCAAAATATTTTAACCTCCCCAAGATTTGATCTGAAAACAGATGGATGAATTACTAGAAGTTTCAATAAGTTACCACCTAAATGTTTTTAGAATAGGTCTTGACACAGAGTAGGCATTCAATTAGCATTAATACTTTTAAATGGTATTATATTTATGAGATGCATACGTTATATACATTCATGTAATTTACACATAACACACACACACATACACGTTTCCCAGATAAAAAAAGAAGAGATCATTAGAAAAACATACTAACTTAAAATAAATGAATCCAAGAAAAATACACAGATTTTGGCTGAATTAATATGAACAAATAATGTTAATAAATGATAATTTTACACTGAATATGGAGAAATCACCTTTATGTATGAAATATCCTTATTTGACTATTTTTTAAAAAAATATTTTTCTTCAGAACCTTCCCTCATGTTCATAATATTTTAACTTTAAACAAATATTTAAAATGGCCTGGGTACTACTGAAGGTCTATTTAGTAGGCTGAGGTTCAGATATGTTAAGTAGTGTATCCAAAGAAAAACAGCGTCTAGAGATTTTTATTGCTGCTAACTGAATCTCAACTCCTTCCCTGGAGATAAAGGCACGTCACTGCAGGGCAGATACAAGGTGGTCACTTTTAAGGGACTGTATTTGTCCATTCAAGGTAATCCTTTTAAGCATCAAATGTCATGTAGGTGAAAAATGGGTCAGGTACTTTAGAAAATGGTGGAGTAAAGCAACTGCCAAATTCAGGTAAGAGATACCGGTTATTATGATTTAACAAGTGGCAGGATTCTTATACTGAATCTCAGAGCAGACATCAACTTCTGCTCCAGCTTGTCTGTCTTTAACCCCTCCGTCTGGAGTTACTTTCAATTTCTATAAGGACCCTTTATACCCTGTGATTGCATTATTGTTCCACAATATTCTGAAAAGCGCCTATTTTCCTATCTTGAGTGAGATCCACAGGAAATTTGAAGACAGGAGTTTTCTTTGTTACCAAAAACACCAGGGGTTCACTTTAGATTCTGCAGCTTACTGCACAGAAAGCCAATCACTGAGACAGCAGGTATTGCTAAGGACGAAGGCTTTATTGGGTGTTGCAGCTGAGGAGATGGGAGATCAGTCTCAAATCCATCTCCACCACCGACTGAAATTAGGGCTTTATATAGCAGGAAAGAAATGTAACCTTGTGTGGGAAAACAGGAATTAGGGAGCAGTAAGGAAGAGGAGTTGGTCAACAGGAAGCAGGTGGTCAGTTAAGCGATTCTGACCATGAGGGTGAGGAATCTGGCGTCTCATTGTCCAGATGCGGTGATTTTGTGGGTTTCAGCTCCTTCATATTATCTGCGTGGAATGCTGGTTTTCTGAGAAAGGGATTTAGATAAGACAACTGTAAGTTTCTCGTGTTTTAAGGCTAGGAGTGTCAATTTCTATGTTTATTTCAAAGGAACCATAAACATCAGTTCTAGGAGAAAACTGGGCTAGTTTCCTCATCAGGGGCCATATGATATTTCACCACCTTAAACTACCAAACAGTGTTATGTCAGAAATGTTATTCACAGTTTGAATTCAACAGCAAGTTTTAGCAACAAATTCTGATATCCTATAAATAAGGAATATGATTTTAATTGAGATTGACAAGGTATATTTTATGAAAGAGTATAGGATGAGGTTAGCATTTGCTCATTTTTGGCACCACTGAGAAGAAAAATTCATATGTAGTATTTTTCCACCATACAACATTATACATAGATAACCAACATTTTTCACATGAAGATTCTCCTCAAGGAGGGGAATGACCGCCCAAGGCATCAAACTCTACTTCTAAAACACCAGCTTACTATAGTCATACAGTCAAGTAGTGTTCTAAGAGCAACCTAAAGTTATGATACATCGGTGAGAGAAGCTAGCATCTGAGTTATATGTTACCTTCTCAGAAAAGACAAATATACCTGAATATAGCCATTACATGAAGCACTTAGTTCCTTTTCTCCAAAATAATATCTTTTTCTGTTTGCAGATATAATGCAAGTTTACTGCAGAGTATCTGGAAAACAAAGAAAATGTCTAAATAAGGAAATATGTTTTTAAAAATGGACTCTAATACTATTTCTTAGGAATGACACCCTTTGAAATATTTTTTCAGAGTTTTTTTTATTATCAACACATATTCAGTTAATGTTATAGAGATCATCCAATATATTGAATTTTGTGTGTGCCCTCTACTTGTCAGAATATTAACTGCAATCTACTGGTATTTCTGTGTTTTGAAAGAAACTATATTTTTATGTCACAATCAACACTGCCTGTGTGGGAAAGGGAAGTTTCCCTTATTTGTACTTGGACAGATGTGGCTATTTCCTAGGCTGTGCTGGTCCCAGAGACTGTGCCAAGAACCTGCATCATTACTTGCTCAGTGCTAGGTAGAGAGGGTAGTATGGAAAGTGGGGCATATGTAAAACATGGTTTCCTCTGCAGCATCTTTTAAACCAAGAGCAGATTTAGAAACAGTTTTTAATAGACTTTCCCTCCTCAAAATAGAAAAGGAAAAATACCAAGGGAGGTATTTATTAAGAGTCAGGTTCCAGAAGATACTGAGTTATGAAGTTATTTTTGTGGTAAACATTCATTATACTTGCAAATATTTCCACTTACCCCTTTCAGAACTTAGGTAGGATTGCATTTGCTAGTCTTTTCATGGTTGAGTGGTACTGTGTGATTAGTAATGGCGAATTGGATATGGAAGAATTGGCTATGTGTCATTGCCAAGGCGTGACACGCACTGTTGGTGAGAGGCCTTGGACATCCTTTCGTTTTCCTCGGGTTCCACGATTGCCAAAGTTCAAGACTAGGCTGAACAGAGACCCCTGCCTACCCACGGTGGGCAGGTAACCTGAGAGAGAAATATACTTTGTTTTCAGCCACTGAGATTTGGGGGCTGATTTGTACTGCAGTATAGTGTTAGCCTGTTTTTATTCTGAATAATCACTGAGTATTTGTGGACTGTGTGTACAACACATTGGAATTGGTGTTGAATAAATGAGTACTCCTTCCTATTTGATCACGGAAAAGACATTAGAATGGTATTTCAAGGGCTAAAGCAATGGCACAGGCAAAGGTGAACTGAGAGCAGTGGTGGGGTGGACTCAATTCATAGCAGCTGGGAACAGTCTCTGTTTACATCTATTTTGCTGGAATAATTTTTAATAGCAACTTATTTTTTCTCAAAGGCCCTGGTTTGGATGATAAATTATGTCTTAGTTTTACATAATCCACGTGTTGACTTCTTTATCCTTACCCTTTCCTACTGAACAGATTTTATGATCTATTTATCATTGTTTACCTGATTGCTGTGTTTTGGTATATTTTCATATTACTGTTTAACTTCTTATATTTTATTATGCTACATTTCTCAGTATAGCCCTTGATGTTTTCATTAATGGGGTTTCTTTTCCCCTGGATTATAAAATACCAGTATTTATTTAGCTCCCTACTTTACACTATATTGTAATAAACACAGTGAAATTTACTGTTTCATGAAATTGTTATTACCGTTTAGCCAGTAATCACTGTCACAACAAAGCAAATACCAATGCAGAACTGTCTTCAATCCAAAAAAGAAAATGACATCTGATGCCCCAATATTACTTATTTTACCTTTTCCGAAGTCTTTTTAGGGCTCCAGGTATGACCCTATATATATTGAACACCTCATTATTGTCTTCTCTCTCTCCCTCTTGCTGTCTGTCTGTCTGTCTCTCTCAAGCGAGTAGTGGCATCAATCTATTTGAAAAATTTAGAGACCATTAGCAAATGTTTCCTGGAATCGTGTGTCTGGAAAATTGGTGGCAACTGGAGAAAATAGTTTAAAAACAGTTCGATTTTCTAGTTCCTTTGGATAAAATTACACATATATCATCATGGGCAAGTCTTAAGAAAGGTGTTAAGATGTCATTAATTTATTCTGATTGACTTTCCTGGCTCAAATTTCCTCAGTTTAATTCTTTCACATGTACTTTCCTCTTTAACCCTTTGCCTTTATTTCTAAATGTGTGCAGTGATATATATATATATATATATAAATATTTCATAATCCATATTATACTCCTTTTTTAAAAAATCAAATTTTTAAAATCATCTCAATGAGAAGAAACTTTTGGTTTCTTGAAAACAATTATCAAAATCCTGTTTTCTAAACAGCATTATTTCCAGCATAGATTAAATTACCAGTATATTTGCATACTAAGAAAGCAGACATTCCATTTAGAAATACTACACATATTCACCAAAGTCTGTAAAATCTGAGTCTTATGCTGTGGTTCCCAAACCTTGGTATGCACTAGAATTACTTGGGAGGTTTTAAAGAAGAGTACTGCCTGCATTTAAGCCTAGAATCAGATTTAATTGGTTGTAGCTGAGTATTGATATAATTTTGAGTTCCTCTGGTGATTCTAAAGAGCAGTCAGTATGAAGAACTGCTGTCTCAGTGGATGCCAAACTTTGCTGTGCACATTTTGGGTTGAACTGTGTCCCCAGAAAGATATGTTGAACCTGTAATCCACGAGACCTGCAAATGTGACCTTATTTGGAAACAGGGCCTTTGCAGATGTCATCTAGTTAGGATCAAGTCATACTGGAATAGGGTGGGCCCTAAGCCAGTGACTGATGTTCTTATGAGAGGAGGGGAGTTTGGACACAGACACACACACAGAGAAAATACCATGTGAAGACCCAAGGGTACAAAAGACACAAAAGAGAGAAGGCTTTGTGAAGACGGAGGTGGAGATTGTAGTGATGCATCCACAAGTTGTAGAACACCAAGGAGTGCTGGCCACCACCGGAAACTGGAAGAGGAGAGGTAGAACTTTTTCTTACAGCCTTCAGGAGCACAACCTCAGCCGCTTGATTTCAGAGATGCAGCCTCCAGTACTATGAGGAAATATAGTTCTGCTGTTGTAAGCCACCATGTTTGTGCTACTTAGGGCAGTCCTAGGAAATTAATACAGTGCATTATGATTCTTTGTTGAATGTACTAAAGCCAAAGAAGTTCAGTCCTTGTGACACACAAACTTAACGGCGTTTCTGGGAGTAGGTCATGGACGGGCTGCTGAAATTTAATGCAGCTTTTTGGTCCCTTGTGGTCTCCAGCCTTGCATCCTTAGAAAAAGTCTCCTGACTCTTACTTGCATTTGAACAAGATCACCAGGTGACTCCCGGGAGTCTGTCCTGCCTTCTGGACGTCAGGAGGCACTCCAGGGGTGATCTTGTTTGCTGTAGCCAAGAAAATAATTTGTAAGATATGTAAGAGCTTCAATCTCCCAGAAATGGAGTTAGTTGTTAAAAACCCAAGTTTTTCCTAAACATAAAAGAGGAGCATTCAGGGTTTCATTGAAAATCTAGTTGAAAATTGAGTTCAACATGCAATAATAATTCACTTGCTCTTTAAAATAAAAAAAAAATCAGGCTCATAAATGGTTAATGTCTTTATGCTTTCATTTTGAGTGCCAGGCTTTGGTTCTTTTCTTCTTTCTTTTCCATTTTTAGCTTACAGTGAATGGCTTTTCATAATGATTGGAAGGAAACATAACAAAAATCAATTTCATGACTTATTTTTCCTAACAATAGTGGACAATGTGCTTTAGAAAAAAAAGTATTTGAAATAGGGTTTTACTGTTGTTGAGCCTTCATTTTTATGTTAACTGTTTTCTCTCTTTTCTTCCTTGTCCTTTTCACTGTGTAAATGACCTACTTTGAAGTTTCAAATAAAAAGAAGTTAAATAGGCTTTTATTTGGCTCTTGATTCTGTCTTTTTCTAGCAAATTTGGAAAAGGTCCTGACTTTGAGTGTAACATGGCTGAGTGTAGAGAAGAAAAGAAAGAGCTTACCCTGACTTGTCTCTCTTTCCTGGTGTGGTCAGGAGAGCTTTCCTAGCTTGGAGACGAAGCAACTAACCTGCCAATATTTGCACTCTATGAATAGAAACATTTGGATTAAAAAAATACAAAATAGAGGACGTTTATCTACTTTTAAAGACATAAGATACAAAAATTTAATTATATTGTGTGTGGGGTGTGTGGGG
>NW_012114252.1:19038598-19070458 GCF_000951035.1 Colobus angolensis palliatus
AATGGACTTTGGGTACTTATAGGGAAGGGTGGGTGGGGGAGATGTGGGGGTGTAGGGTGTGGAGTGAGGTGGAGGCTGTGGAGTGGAGTAGGTAAGGTGTGGTATGTGGGGGTGTGGAGGGGCTGTGTGTGTGGTGTGTGGAGCTGTGTAAGAGAGAGTGTGGAGTGGGGTGGGGCTGTGGGAGGCTATATGGGGTTTGTGGGGTGCGTGGTGTGTGTGTGAGGGTGGCTGTGTGCGTTGGTGTACACGTGTGTGTGTGTGTGTGTGTGTGTGTGTGTGTATGGGTAGGGAGCTGGCATTCATTCTCTCTTAGAAGTTTTGATACCAGCACAGGGCCATTCTCAATAGTATATGATGGCAATTATTGCTTTCTAATTAAAAAAAATTATATGCAATTCCTGAAATAAATTTTTGATGTAATTGTTAAAATTTGTGGGACATTGTACTATTCTCCAGAGAAAATTGCAATCGTGGTTCCTTCCAAATAAAATTCCCTCTGCCACCACACAGTTTGGTGAACGCCTCTCTAGTGTTCCTCCCTGTGAGTGCAGGTGGAAGCACCTTGTTGGCCTTGGGTCCCCAGGAAATGAACACTTGCACTGTCATTTCAATGTCATCTATGAGGGACCTGTTTTCTCTCTTGAAAGGGAAGAGTAAATGAAGAGTAGTAAAGCGGGGGTGAATATCATACTTCAGAAATGGAAAATTTGTTAGCAGTAATTTTATATGAACACATAGTGGCATTAAAATACTCAAATGGCTCTTCTAAGAGGAATTTAAGATGAAACATAAGCTTCAATGCGCCTGTGAGTTAAGCTGTGTAAAAGGTGCAGAAGGCATGCTGGAGTTGGGTTAATCCAACAGAACAGAGGTTTCTGGTAAAGGACTCTGGGAATCAGTTCCCCGAGGGAGCTGCCGGCAGGGGCAGGAGCTGCTCTCAAGACTGCAGTGTTTCCTTCAGCTGGACGCACCTGAGACACCACCCACGGCAGGGCGGTGCAGTCTGGGCTTCGGAGTATGAAGCCCCACAGGCAAATCGTTTGCCTGTGTATTTTGAAAGTGACAAATAAAGACTGTGGTTTACGTAGTGGAGTATCTTAACCCATGACATTCGGAAGCTGTTACCTGTAAAACTAGACATGAACAGATGTGACCAGCTGCTGAGGGTGTGGATACGTTTAGCCCCAGGCTCTGCCTGTTTCAGAGCCTCACCTATGAATCCACTAAACACACCTTTCTCCAAGGCCGAGGTCAACACTCCAACTCAGATACCCGTGATGAAGTCGCACTTAGAGTCTGCCGGGCTCCTGTGTCGCTCCCAAGCTCTGTTAGCACGTAATGCCCTCTGTCCCGGTAATAATACCTCACCTGCTGTCCTCCTCTGAGAAGCACAGAACAGCCCCTGACACCCAGGAGGGTGCACCTGGCAGACACAGCTGGCCCGCGGTGTTCCACTGAACATAAACAGTTTTTCCAAACCTCAACCCTCAGACCAGGTGTCTCTGCGCTCATGATGGAACAAGACCCCTCTGTAACATATGAACACAGACAAAACATGATCATTATTCAAGCCACCCAAACACCGGCTGCCCAAGACACCTTTGCTCACTAGTCTAGTGCTACTGCTTCTTGACCAATTACAGCCTTAGCCCGGCTCTTGTCCTCACTCCTTAGAGATAAGATTTACCATGAGGCACAGTCTTAGAACTCATCCATGTCCCAACAGCATCCAACTCACAGAAGATCCCGCTTCCTCCAACACCCTCTAAAATTCCCTAATACAACTCCACATCCTGTAAGTCCTTCTTGCTGAGATGCCCCACAATGCCTCACTGCCTGCAGTCTCCCTCATTGTAGCCATGGTAACCCTAACTTGTTTAACCTCAGGCATCCCTGCAGGTCTTGGTGAAGAGCACTGGCACTCCCTCCCGCCTTCACAATGCCTGCTTCCCTCATCCTTTGCCTAATAAGTCTCTCTTGAATTCCAGCTGGTTATTCTAGCTCTTGCCAGCTGCTCTCCTCCCTAGCCAGGTGATTATTATGTTGCCATCTTTGAACAAATATTTTGGAAATCGTATACTGGAGGATTGGCCTCAATTGACCTACACTGGAATTCCTCAGTTCCCCTGATGGGGCACTTTGGTGCTGGATAATTTCAGACATCCTAAAAGCACTGTGCAGGGAAACTTCTTTGCATGCTTTGTGGCAATCCCTGCAGCTGGGTCTGTTCTTTTAGCCCCCACCAGCCCAGTGTTGTTGAGCAAATGACAGGTCTTGTACCATTTCCTGCTTGATATGTGACATTCTTAGAAATATCCAGGCATACGTTTGTTGGATCTCTGCACTGGAAATGAGTGTGAACCAGTCGTCAACATTCTTCTAAGTAGAAGTTTCTCCTCTGAAGCTGAGGAGAGGAATAATTTTTTGCCTCTTTATCATCAGTTTTGGATAACTTTTGCTGAAGGGTTAAGACACAGTGAATTCTGGCTCATACGTATCAAAAGCAAATTTATTCCTTTCCTGACTGTAAATTCTTAAATATATTCAGTCTACATATTGCATGGGTATTTTGACTGTCTGAACTCTAAAGCGAAAATGCCAAAATCTTGACTTCTGTGGGGAAGTCTTTTCTTCCTGTACATGGCGTCTGTCTTCTTAAATTAGCTCTAATTGTTTTATAGATACATATGGATTTCTTTCAGGGACCAGACACAGAAGCCTGGAATATCCAGATTGGAAATTCACAGTTTATATTGGCTTTATTAGTTTTGCTCCGGTTTTCTTAGTAGTAGTAGGCTTATTTAATTCATTCCACAAAATTGAATGGATTACTGGAATCAGGTCAAATCTCTCCAACCCACATGGCTGGAACAGTCTGACTCTGATATGTTTTATAAAGAGCCAGACTTACAGCTTGCTCTTGAGTTAAAAAAAAAAAAAAAAGTTCCTTCAAAAACAGTTTTGCATATTATATAAGGTTACATCCCTAAGTGATTAACTAGCTCAGTGAAGGTAGTTCCGTTCTTTTAGTGGAAGGCTAATCCGGTCTCTAATACCCCAGGCAGCCGCTCCCCTGCAGTTGCTCAAGTCCCTTCCTTCTTGGTTCTCTAATCAGTAGACACTCAGCCTCTTCTCCACCTGCTGGGAGTGTTTTGACAGAAAGCAAGGACTTGGCCCTACGCAGCCTCTGATCCCTCCAATAAATAACACTGCTGATCTTCACCCTCCTCTTCTGTCTGCTGCACTTGAACGCCAGTCCTTCTGTGTAAACCTTTAACTTTTTTTATTGTATGGATTTTAACGTTCATTGCAGTGGCGACTTTGAGTGGTTTTACAGATAAAAAGGAGTGCACATGTCAGAGTTCAATGCAAATTCAGAAATTAAGTCTTTTTTTTTTATACCTTGAGCAGGCTAAGGCTTCCCTGTTAATTAAAGAGCTGCACTCCAGCTCTCCAGTCATAAAAGGACAGCAGCCAACCGCTGTGGGCTGAATTTGGGGCTGCCTTTGAGTCAACCTGAGCTGATGTGTTTTCTGGAATGACTTTTTTGCTTTTAAAGTCGATCTACAGGAATCGGCCTCATCAGCTGTGTGTGTTGAGAGGTGGTGACGGGGGAGGGATGTGTCAGACTCTGAGCGTGGACCAGAACTGCGCTCAGAGACTTTCAGTGAAAGCAGAGGAGAGATTTCCAAAGGTTGTATTTTCCTTCTGGTTGGAGCCGCTCATCCACATTGTGGTAAGTGGGTCAGCTCTGGTTCACTCTTCCTTTTAGAAGAACAGGAGAAATCCATGCAGAATTAACTCTGCATTTTCCGCAAGTGAATTTAAGTTCCCTTGTTTTAACCTTAAAATGTGCATATGTCAGTGTCAAAACCTTTTTCTTTGCTTTGGTTTTTGTTTTTGCTTTCTGATAGCTAGATTCAGCTCAGTCTAATTCAATCATTCTCTTTAAAATTTTAACTCTAATTAAAGCTAAAAAAAGTCCCAATTCTGAAAGTCTTTGTGAGTAAAGAGGAAATACTGAAAAGTTTTGAAAAACAGACAAAAAAGTGATTTTCTCAGGTAGAAATGTTTTAGCAAAATCTTGTGTACAATTTAAGATTGAAGCTCCTAATAGAAAATAGTATTTTTTTTCTTATTCAAGAGCACATACACATACATTTTAAATGCGTGTATGGTACGTGTCATATAATTAAAACTGACACCTTTGTTTTACAGTGTGTGATGTGTTTTGCATATATCATATTTTCACAAAGCATAACGTGCTTTTGGTAGAAACAGTGTATCTGGTTTGCCTGAATTTTTCAGCCTTGACAATATTTTTTTACAAAGCAATCGCTACCATTTGATAGAAGAAATAAAACCTAGTGTTCGATCAGCAGGGTGACTAAGGCTACAATAATCTGTACGTTTCAAAACAGAAGAGAATAATTCAAATGTTTCTAGCATAGAGAAAAGACAAATACTTAAATTGATGGATCCCAAGTACAGTGATTTGGTTTGTAAAAATTAAATGAATGTATTAAATTATCACATGTACCCTGAAACTACATACATCTATTATGCATCAATATAAATTTTGTAAGTTAAAAAATAATAGCCATCAGGTATGAATGCTTCCTTTATTCAGATATTAGTTCTTTATATGCATTATTTCACTACATGCTTACAAGAAACTCATGTGTTAGACACTTTTGTTACTCTCTTAAGATATATATTTATAGCAAAGTGATAACTACACAGGGTTAAAATAAACCAAATGATACTGAAGGTTCATGAGGAAAACGTACAATCTCTTTGCCCCATAAATATTCTTACCTAGTTTTGCACCCCAGAGGAAAACATTTAACTATTTATGTCTTTAGATTTGGAGAGATTTACCTCCAGATTCCTAAATAATATGGCAAGTCTGCATTTTTTTTTTTAGATATTGTCTTATTGATATACTGCTATTATGGATAGGGATTCAGCTCCTCCTACACCACCCTCCATCTCCTATCACCCCATTGTGTTTAATATATACAGGTAACTTTTAGTTTTTCTACTGTCACCTTGGTAACTGCAAAACCCTTAAGCCTGTATTTATTGTTCTATCAGCTATAGACAGTATTTCTCAACTCATTTTATAAAATGCAAGTGGTAGTTCTTCTGCCCTCTCTTGCTCTGCCATTCCCCTCTACTTTCCAATCTTGATCAGCCATGGCTTGCTTTTGATCAGTTGGAAACATACAAAGTTGCTGATGTGTGATGACTGGCGGTTTCATGCAGTCATGGTCAAGGTAAAGAACATTAGGTTGTGTTTCATAACCATTGTAAGGTCTACTATATCTGTGGGATGGTTTCCAGATGGAAAACCAATTCGTATTATTTATAATCTTGTAACTCTATGTTTGTGTTTATAAACAGGGATACATAATAGAAAAGATAACTTTTCCTTCTTTACCAGCCCTTATTGCAAGTGAGAAGTTGCCTTAGAATAATTACCCTGTTGAATAGTCCACCATTCCCTATCCATGACTGCTGCACTGCTGAAAATACCATTAGTACTGAAAAGGTGAATCACCAGCACCTTGGAGATAGCTGCTTTAGTGAGACATATGGGAAAGGGGGCAGAGATCAGCATCAGCATTACTTTCATTTGTTTATTCTGCAAATATGTATTCAGCACTTGCCATGAGCCAGAGATTGTGCAACAGGGCACAGAATGAATCACACAGCAAATCTGATTCCTGCCTTCAAGTTGCTGACACTCTAGTGGTAGTAATTTGCGTATGACTTTCCACAAAAAAACACTGGAGTGATAGAGAGAGAGAGACAGACAGACAGACAGAGAGACAACACTAAACTTCTCACCTCTAATACAGAAGTAGTAAAATTCTTATTTGTATTAAGTGATCTGGAAGATTTTCTTTTGTTTATTTTTTATTATACTTTAAGTTCTAGGGTACATGTGCATAACGTGCAGGTTTCTTACATATGTATACTTGTGCCATGTTGGTGTGCTGCACCCATCAACTCGTCAGCACCCATCAACTCATCATTTACATCAGGTATAACTCCCAATGCAATCCCTCCCCCCTCCCCCTTCCCCATAACGGGCCCCGGTGTGTGATGTTCCCCTTCCCGAGTCCAAGTGATCTCATTGTTAAGTTCCCACCTATGAGTGAGAACATGCAGTGTTTGGTTTTCTGTTCTTGTGATAGTTTACTGAGAATGATGGTTTTCAGCTGCATCCAGGTCCTTACAAAGGACACAAACTCATCCTTTTTTATGGCTGCATAGTATTCCATGGTGTATATGTGCCACATTTTCTTAATCCAGTCTGTCACTGATGGACATCTGGGTTGATTCCAAGTCTTTGCTATTGTGAATAGTGCCGCAATAAACATACGTGTGCATGTTTATTTCCATATTTTTAAGAATGAAACCTCAAATTCATATAGCAAACCAAAAGTGAATTGTCTTTCCATGGTAGGACAATATTTTTAAAGGTTGTTATTCAAGTGATAGGTTGAGACTTTCTGTTTTGTTTGTTTTTTTGCTGCTACTGACAATTATGAGTTGAAAGTGTCCACTTTCTGTTACTGGACTTGCTACTTCATAGAAAAACATGGTTTCAGTGATGAAATAGGCAGCAATGAATAAGTATGTGTTGAATTCTTATGTGATTTGCAAAGATAGGTATGATCTCCTCTTGCACCATTTTTATTCATTGGAACATAAAACTGCTTTGATTGAGATCGAGTGCAAGAAATCCATGTGTATGAACAACTGGAAGGCTGAACAAAATTACCTGTGGTTTATTTCTGCTTCTGTAGGTCTTCTTTTTCGTAAATACCTTGGAAAAACAAGGGTTGTGTTCACTCTCGGCTGTTACTTTGTAATTCAAGTACCAGTCATAGGTCACAGTCTGCTTATAGCTAAGAAGATACGTACCACATAGAAGAGTGTCTGGATCATAGCACTCCATCCATATGTTTGGAATTTGGAATCAGTGAAGAAGTAGAGCTATCCCAAATGCATACAAAAAATCAAATGCCCACTGGGAGGTTTCTGTGAATTCCTAGGGAGCTAAACATTTTTATGTTTCCTTTTGGCTCTAAATTACTCCTCCACCAATTACTATAATTTTCTGTTTGTCTCACAAAACTCACATGCTTTCCCAGTTTTGGGTTGAGAGAGTTCGGACATAAAATGAGGTCCTTTCTTTGTACCCTTGTACAGGCATGGAAAGAAAAGTAAACAACAGAAAATCCACTCACAAAGGCCACTTGTGAGCATAGCAGACTTTATGCAGAGTTTAGGAAAATTTTCTTCAAGTCTATGTCCAGTAATTTGGCCATCCATTTGCACAGTCATCCATTGTATTTTTAGACACACCCCCAGGACTTACTTGTACAAACACAATTATTCAGCTGAAAAAAGTCAGCAGTACTTCTCTAATTACTCCTATTTACCCTAATCCTTGACTTTTTAAGATTACATTTTCTTGGACTCTGATTCCGATGCAAAACTTTTGCCAACATTGCCCTGAGAGAGTGTAAGGGTAGGTGAAAATTGATCAACAAAGATTGTTCAAGAGTTTCTGATTATGTCAGGCAAAACTGCGTTTGCACTTTGGCTCTGATATTTACTGATCATTGGCATTGCTTAATTTGCTGAACTTCTTTCTAAGCTGCAGCCTTCTTCTATGAAATGTGGGTAATTATAACATTTTACCTACTGCATAGAGCTGTGAGCATTGAAATAACACAGTGCATCAAAGGTGCTTAGCATAGTGTCCAGTACCTTGTAAGAAGCCAATAACTTTCCTTTGTTAACATTGTATTTATTAACACTGCTACTGTTGACCCTTATACATTCAGAAGACTTTAGGTTCCATCAATCATCTTTAGAAATTTTTACTACTATAGAATTTACTACGTATAAAAATAGTTCCCTAGGAGAGAAGCAAAACTAGAAAACAAAAGGTAAATGGTGGGGAAACCATACCCTAGAGCTAGTGTCGTGACTGAACTATTTCACTTTCTCTTAGAAATTCTAGCACTTTGAAGTGAAAATACTTTGAAACTTAGCAACCATGGTATGAACAAGAACACTATCTTTTCTTTCATTTTATGGTTGCTTTTGCAAAATTTAGTAAATGTATCCCATAACAGACCTGTTAGTGATAACAGTCTTGCCTTAAATGCTAACCATTTATTTATTTTACTATGGTGTGTTAAAAGTAAAGAAGCTTCTTCAACTTTATATTTTCCAGCAGATCTTATTGAAAATGGGCTTATTTTTATGCCACTTTTCCTCATGAAGATTTTTTTTTTTAATTTTACAGAAAGAAATATGAAGAGAGAGAGAAAAAAGTAATCCCAGGTCCTTTATACTTGAGGGCTTCTTGTGTGGCTTTGAACTCAGCAGGTAGGGTGTTTTGACCCAGATAAAAGCCTTACAAAGGGACCACATTTTTGCAAGGTGGACAGAGATCACTGTGAACGTGTGCTTCATTCAATGCATCGTTTCCCTTTGCAGATGTGTGTCCCATGGAGCACCGCAACTGAATTTTAAGCTTTTAAAAGTAACATCTCGTATTTGAAGAATTTGGACTGTGTTGTGAGAAAGTGGGAAATTAGAGAGCTTCCTGAAACCTGTTAGAGAATTTCCTGTTATTTATTTTAACTGGACACCACCAGCAGAGTGATTATTTGAACTTTCAATAGGTGCCATGCCAATAGATATTTAAAAAAATGAGAAGGAACATAATTTGAAATCACATATATATATTTATATAAAAATTATATGCAGACGAAACAAAGGGGAAAACCAAATTAATTATTCACTACTTAAAGAACTATAAATTATGTGATCATCTGAAACTCAGATGGTGGACGAGACAGTTTATTTCTTTTTAAATATGACAACATAGTAATTTTTTTTCAAGTGTCAAGATGATTCTAAATTCTTCCATGCAGTATATATGAGGAGGCTGTGTCCAGAGAAGTTACAAGATAATCCTAGGGACCCAGAGGCTATGCACGTTCACCTGCATCCCAGACCTTTGTCCCAACCTCCAATCCCACCCTGAGCCTAGTCCTTCATATGTCTGGTCCTTGTATTTAGAATCAGGCAAGGTAGGCCGTGGGTGAACACCGCTGAGTGTTTGGTTATGTGACCTTTATGTTGTCTTGAGGCAGTTTTCCGAGACGTTCAGGAGCCTACAACATCTCCTCAGGCCTCTCAAATGGGGAGAGTGTGACTTTGAAATTGGCGCTCTCGATTCTTTCAACCTGCTGTCGACTGAACGTTTGTGACTCAACCAAACTCATATGTTGAACTGAAACCCCCAATGTGGTCACATGAGGAGGCTGGGCCATTGGGAGGTGAGGAAGTCATAATGGTGGGGCCGTCATGATGAGATTAGTGCCCTTATAGGAAGACATACTGGAGTTTTTTTCTCTCTCTCATTGTTACGTGAGGGTATGATGAAAACACAGCCAAGGAAGAATTGCATCACTGGACTCCAGGCCTGCCAGCGCCTTCATCCCAGACTTCCCAGCCTCACAACTCTGAGAAGTACGTGTTTGTGATTTAAGTCATGGCCTCAGGCATTTTCTTTTAGGCCCCTGACTGGACTGAGGCAGCACCCACACAGGCATACAACGTTTCATCAGTTTTTGTAAGATGTAGACCTCTTGCACCTTTGGTTCTTTATAGGCTATTTTTCCTTTCCTTAACTCTTGCCTCTCTGATGCACTCTTTGCTAGTCATTTTCTATATAATTGTGATTTTAAAAGAACGTGTAGATTCTTAAGATATTGGTAGGAGTTTTGAAGTGTTTTGACAGTAATTTAATTTCTTCTTCCAAGGGAATATTTTGAAAACCAACACAGTCATAGAATATGTCACTAATACATGAAAACATTAAAATATAACCAAATATGGGGAAAAATTCACATGTTATGTTGCAACTATGGCTTGGGCCTTGCTTTTGAGAAATCAATCTGTCTTGACTTTGAAATATTAAATCACGGCTACGTTGGAAGTGGGTGGTTTGGTCCTGCAATTTTCTGGACAATACTGATGAGTATTTTCACTCCGGAAAATAGTTCGATATTTGTAGAAGAATCTTCATTTTTAAACTACCACCAGTGGAATCCATTTTCCATCTCTACTCCTGCAGTTTTCTCTCATTGACTAAAGAGTTTCTACTGAATTTAGAAGCAAAACTAGAGAAAATACAACACTTGCTATGAAGTAGTGGAATAGATATGGAAAAGCATATCCTAAATTGAGGGAACATTCCTGGAGAAAGAACCTGGAAAAATGTCCAGTTTCCATTTAAGCTCTGATTAAGCAGTATGCGGTTTGAAAGTGAAATAATGAGCCTATTGAAAAGTATGTAATAAGTGAATATTTTGACTCAAAATCTAAAATGAATTATAAAGGATTTGCTCTTTGTTTTAAAAAATATATTCCAAGGGAATATTTTGAGATATCATGAAACACATATCTCACCTAAAAACCAACTGAGAATTAGATTTGATGTGTGTCATGATTGTGTTGGGGATAAAGGGACAGAGGGATCAGCCAGTTTTGCTAATTAGGAAAATCCTGGACACATTGGCATCATCTTACAATGTTTTGATCCATCTTGGAGGCATTAAATTGACTACTTTTCCTAATAGAGATAGTGCATGTGTTCTGAATTGTTAATTGGCTCTAAAATTAGTTATAGTTTATTTCTAAATTTAACCAAAGGTGAGAAAAAATTCATGGACTTAATCTGAAATACGTTATTCATTGATTTCATATACAACTTTGGTTTTTTATGATTTTAGATGTCAAATCTCTGAAATAATATTTATATTATCTAATGATAATGTTTGATGTTTGGATAGGTCATTGTCTTTACATTTTAAATTTAAGCTAATTTTTTTGCTTTCAATTCATGTGATTAACTTCTTTGGATGAACTTATTAATTTTCTCTTACTCTGAGTTCATTTGAATGGCTTATTTTGTCACTTACAGCACTATCTATATTTTGCTATATTTAGCAGTTTGGTGGCTATGATTGTACCAGGTTAAATGAACAAAGCAGTTCAATAAACTGTCCTGTTACAGCTGACACATATGCTTATGCTATTTTCCTGTCTCTGAGCAATCATGGCGGAAGGGGAAGCAAATACGTCCTTCTTCACAAGGCAGCAGGCAAGAGAAATGCAAAGCAAAGGAGGAAGAGCCCCGTCTAAAACCATCAGATCTCATAAGAACTCACTCACTCTTTTTTTTTTTTTTTAATGGTCTTATTTAGGACTTCTAAGTTCTAGGGTACATGTGCATAACGTGCAGGTTTGTTACATATGTATACTTGTGCCATGTTGGTGTGCTGCACGCATCAACTGTTCAGCACCCATCAACTCATCATTTACATCAGGTATAACTCCCAATGCAATCCCTCCCCCCTCCCCCCTCCCCATAATAGGCCCCGGTGTGTGATGTTCCCCTTCCCGAGTCCAAGTGATCTCATTGTTTCCCACCTATGAGTGAGAACATGCGGTGTTTGGTTTTCTGTTCTTGCGATAGTTGGCTAAGAATGATGGTTTCCAGCTGCATCCATGTCCCTACAAAGGACACAAACTCATCCTTTTTTATGGCTGCATAGTATTCCATGGTGTATATGTGCCACATTTTCTTAATCCAGTCTGTCACTGATGGACACTTGGGTTGATTCCAAGTCTTTGCTATTGTGAATAGTGCCGCAATAAACATACGTGTGCATGTGTCTTTATAGCAGCATGATTTATAATCCTTTGGGTATATACCCAGTAATGGGATGGCTGGGTCATATGGTACTTCTAGTTCTAGATCCTTGAGGAATCGCCATACTGTTTTCCATAATGGTTGAACTATTTACAATCCCACCAACAGTGTAAAAGTGTTCCTATTTCTCCACATCCTCTCCAGCACCTGTTGTTTCCTGACTTTTTAATGATTGCCATTCTAATGGTGTGAGATGGTATCTCACTGGAACTCACTCACTCTTACAAGAACAGCATGGAGAAACTACCCCCATGATTAATCACCCCCCATGAGGTCCCTCACCCAACAGTGGGAATTACAATTTGGATTGCAATTTAAGATGAGATTTGGGCAGGGATACAGAGCCAGACCATATCAGTGCCTATACCGTGTATAACCTAATGAGGCATACTAGGATATTTTGGTGAAAAAGATACCCCTGCACCAAGGAACTAAATCTGAAACTTCCTTTTGGGAAAGCCAGGCAAGGACTAAAATACTGACTTGTCATATTTGAAAAAAGAATGCTGTAGTAAGACCAAGGAAATGAAGTAATATTTAGAGAAGTATAGACAAAAATCATAGGAGTGAATGTGGCCATTTATTGCAATGGTGATGGCACAAAAGAACTAGCAGAAGGATCAAACCAAAGTTGAGATGCTAGTGGAGAAATTCTTGACAATACTAGCTCAAATATTAACATTGAAGTTGACTTGAATTATTTTGAATTATTAAATTATTAAATATAAAATATTAAATTATTTTGAATTATTAAAGTTATCTTTAATATATAAGTTCAGGTCCTGGATTCTGAACTTTTCTATCATAAATGTTAGTGTAATGCTTGATTTTTCTGATTTTGATCACTATTCCTTAGCTGATTTTTATTTTATGGAAGGATTTTAAATAAGCTTTTACTAACTTAATTGCAACTGTGTTTCTGTTTTCCTCACTACGTTGTCAGCCTTACAGGGCAAGTACAATGTCTGTTTTTCCACTTGTATACCTCTGCACAGTTCATGGTAATGGGTACCATATTATTGAATAAATGGATGCATAGATGCATGGATGGATTGGTGGTTGTTTAGAGGGATGAATGAATTTGGAATGCCCCAGCAGGATGATCCACTTTTGAAATATTCTATCCATGTGTAAGCATTTCTACTTTTTCAGGAATTATCAGTGGAGTGTTTCATGGGAAACAAACCATGTCTGGTAGTGGCAATGGGTTCTGATAATAAGCAAAGCCCTTGTATCCTTTATCATAGTCCTGTATCACAGTTATGTGCTTGTTCAGTTTTATATGATCATTTCTTAAAGGATTGACTCTTAGACATAATATAGACTCCTGTGAAAGAACTATATTTGAAAGCTAAGTATAGCCATAAGTGCCAAAAATGTAATTACCTCTGCTTTTAAGGAGCCCATCTTAGTAATCTATCTTTGTTTATCTTACAGGAATACCCAATATCTGATTTGCTTCATGTGGAAAAAAAAAATCCCTTCCAATGTCCAAGTATCCTGCAATGTTGTAGGGTACTGATATGGTCTGCCTCTGTGTCCCCACCCAAATCTCCTCTTGAATTGGAATCCAAATTGTAATTTGGATGAGGGTCCACGTGGGAAGGTTGGGTGAGGGTCCACGTGGGAAGTGATTGGATCACGGGGGTGGTTCCCCCATGCTGTTCTCGTGATAGTGGGTGAGTTTTCATGAGATTGATGGTTTTATAAGGGGCTATTTCTCCTTCACTTTGCACTTTTCTCACATGCCATCATGTGAAGAAGGACTTGTTTGCTTCCCCTTCTGCCATGATGGTAAGTTTCCTGAGGCCTCCCCAGTCATGCAGAACTGTGAGTCAATTAAACTTCTTTCCATTATAAATTTCCCAGTACGGGGTATTTCTTCATAGTATTGTGAAAATGAACTGATACAGTAAATTAGTACTGGGGTAGTGGGGCGCTGCTATAAAGATACCTGAAAATGTGGAAGTGACTTTGGAACTGGGTAACAGGCAAAGATTGAAACAGTTGGGAGGGCTCAGAAAAATACTGGAGAATGAGGAAAAGTTTGGAACTTCCTAGAGACTAGCTGACTAAAATTCTGATAGTGATATGGAAAATGAAGTCCAAACTGAGGTAGTCTCATGATGGAGATGAGGAATTTCTTAGGAACTAGAGTAAAGGTCACTCTTGCTATGCTTTAGCAAGGAGACTGATGGCATTTTTCCCCTGCCCTAGAGATCTGTGGAACTTAAACTTGAGAGAGATTATCTGAAATTGGCACTTATGTTTAAAAGGGAAGCAGAGCATAAAAGTTTGGAAAATGTACAGCGTAATGATGTGATAGAAAAGAAAAATCAATTTTCTGGAGAGAAATTCAAGTCTTCTGCATACATTTGCGTAGGTAATGAGGAGTCAAATGTTAATCACCAAGACAATGGGGAATTTGTCTCCAAGTCATGTCAGAGACCTTCTCAGCCCCTCTCATTACAGGCCCGGAGGCCTAGGAGGGAAAAATGGCTTTGTGGGTCAGCCCCAGGGTCCTCTTCCTCTGCAGTCTCAGGACCTGGCAGCAGGTGTCTCAGTTGCTTCAGCTCCAGCCATGGGTAAAGACCAAGGTATAGTTCGGGCCATTGTTTTAGAGGGTGGAAATCTCAAGCCTTGACAACTTCCACATGATATTGGTCCTCTGGGCACATGGAAGTCAAGAATTGAGGTTTGGGAACCTCCACCTAGATTTCAGAGGATGTATGGAAATGCCTGGATATCCAGGTAGAAGTCTCCTGCAGGGGTGGAGCCCTCATGGAGAACCTCTGCTAGGGCAGTGTGGAAGGGAAATACGGGGTTGGAGTCCCCACACAGAGTCCCCATTGGAGCACTGCCTAGTGGAGCTATGAGAAGAGGGCCACCGTCCTCCAGATCCCAGAATGGTAGATCCACTGACAGCTTGCACTGTACACCTGAAAAAGCAACAGACAATGCCAGCCCATGAAAACAGGGTGGCGAAAGGGTGGAAGGAGCTGTACCCTGCAAAGCCACAGGGGTAGAACAGCCCAAGGCCATGGAAGCCTACCTCTTGTATTAGTGTGACTTGGATGTGAGACATGGAGTCAAAGGAGATTGTTTTAGAACTTTAAAGTTTAATGATTGCCCCGTTGGACTTTAGACTTTCATGGGGGCTCTAGCCCCTTTGTTTTGGCCAACTTCTTCCATTGGAACTGGTGTACTTACCCAATGCCTGTATCCCCATGGTATCTAGGAAGTAACTAACTTGCTTTTGGTTTTACAGGCTCATAGGAGGGAGGGACTTGCCATGTATTGGATGAGACTTTGGACTTGGACTTTTGGGTTAATGCTGGAAAGAGTTTAGATTTTGGGGAACTGCTGGGAAAGCATAATTGTGTTTTGAAACATGAGAAGTATGAGATTTGGGCGGAGCCAGGAGTGGAATCATGTGGTCTGGCTTTGTGTCCTCACCCAAATCTTATCTTGAATTGTAACCTGGATTGTAATCCCTGCGTATTGGGGGAGGGGCCATGTGGGAGGTGACTAGATCATGGGGGTGGTTCCCCTATGCGTTTCTCGTGATAGTGAGTGAGTTATGAGATCTCATGGTTTTATAAGGGGCTTTTCCTGCTTCTCTTAGCACTTCTCCTGTGCCATATGAAGAAGGACATGTTTCCTTCTCCTTCTGCCATCATTGTACATTTCCTGAGGCCTCCCTAGCCATGCACAACTGTGTGTCAATTAAACCTCTTTCCTTTATAAATTACCAAGTCTTGGGTATGTCTTCATAGCAGCAGGAAAATAAACTAATACAGTAAACAGCAAACTAATACATGTATTTGCTCCCAGACTCTTAGAGGGGGTAGCGTTGATATAGAAAGAATGGAACCCCCACACCTCCACTGCCTCTTGTGGAACTTTTTGGGACTGAACACAGTGTGCTCACACTTTCTCCAAAGCCAGCCAATGACACCAGGGAGCTACGTACCTTGTCACCCTCTACAGTCCTTCCAGCTGCCAGGCTTCTGCTAAACCTTAACTACTGGTTGTTCTCTTAGGGTTTCACCCCTCTCTTCTCTCTTGTTCCTGTTCTCTGATCTTACAGTGCTCTCCCTCAGCTCAATCTCAGCATGTCTAAAAACTGCCCATTTTAAAAATAAGCAGTGTAAACATCATCAAGCTTCCCTTGATTTTCTCAGCTAGTCGGGATCTCTTTCCCACAGCACTTTGTAATTCTAACGATCGATAATTATCACTTTCAGTTTTGCAGATTTCTGGAAACTCTGATTTTAGTTTCTGTCACTGTTTTGGAAGCTTCACATGGTCATTTTAGTTGTGCACATAGACCTAGGGCTGCATCTAAATGTGACCTTTACTTCATGCATCAGGGGCCTGTTATCCAGCCTTTGTAGCTCCTGGTGGCATGGCTTCTGCCTTTGCCCTGCTCCCCTGTAGCTATATGGGTGTTTTCTTGGTTCCTCTGCTAATCATTTGCCATTATATACGAGTGACCCATGCTGCACACTCTGCCCAGGAGCCTTCCCCAACTAGTGCTGATTCATCGTGCACACCTCGTCTTAAAGCTTTCTCATCAGATCTAGCTGGAACCCTCCCTTGCACCCCCACAGCTGAATTACACCATTCCTGTTCTTCTCTTTCATCTTAACCTATTCCTGACTTCCATAGTATTTTTCATAAATGCTATCTATTTGTTAAACATAATAAATACACACATACATACATATACACACACATAAATACATATATATCTATGCAGAAACAAATATCTGAACCCACTTACCCACAAATGATTTTTTTTTTTTTTTTTGAGACAGAGTCTTGCTCTGTTGCCCAGGCTAGAGTGTGGTGACACGATCTCAGCTTACTGCAACCTCCGCCTCCCGGGTTAAAGTGATTCTCCTGCCTCAGCCTCCTGAGCAGCTAGAATTACAGGCATGCACCACCACGCTAGGCTAATTTTTTGTGCTTTTAGTAGAGATGGGGTTTCACCATGTTGGCCAGGCTGGTCCCAAACTCCCGATCTCAGGTGATCCACCCACTTCAGCCTCCCAAAGTGCAGGGATTACAGGTGTGAGCCACCCCACGATGATATTTTTGAAAGTATATCCTTGTAACCAAACTCAATGTAAAAAATTTTTTTAAATCTTTATTTCTTGAAGGACATTGAAAGGGACCCAATGTGTGACCCCAGCAACACTCTTCACAATCTCTCTTCCTCACTGCCTTATTTTCCATAGGCAGGTTCAGCACCTCTCACTGGCCCACAACCCAAGCCTCTCTGCAGGCCAGCCCAGGAAGCTATGGGGTCCCTGGAAGGTTCCTCCTCATTCTTCTCATGGCCTTCTCCTGTGCTTTCTCCCTGATCTGCCCACCTCTTCTTCTTATTTTGTATCACACACAACTGGGGCTGCAGGCTTTGCATGGGGGAGAAAAGGCTAGAAATGGGTGCAAAGTCAAAGGGGGATTCAGAAAAAGGGAAGATGGTGGGAGTGCTCTCAGGCCCCTGGACCACCATGGTTCCTTATCGCTTAGCCTTTCTCTAGATGATGAGTCCCATGAGGGCAGGGCCTGAGTCTGTTCTGTTCACGGCACATACACCAGCGAGGTGCCTGGCCCCAAACAGGTGCTCAGTGATATCAGCCAAGTGAATGAATGAAGGAACAATTTTGAAGTCATTAAGCTGATGAGTAAATGTAGTACTGAACGAAAGACACTAGAGGGAGATCAGAGAAGGACTTTAGCAACATGAGCACAGTAGAAGCTAATATTCAGCTGTGTTTGACAGCATGGAAATTTCATTTCTGCTTCTTTGTCTTCAATTTAAAAAATTTAAAAAATAAAGTAAAAGTAAATTATATAGATGGATAGATTTATTTATTTATCTGAACTGAATCCGATCCAAATCATTTCTGTTTTTAATATAGGTCATGATGGCCCTACGATTTGTAGAACAGTGTTAAGACTGTAGATAGACATTTTAAAAAGATACTTATTTGAGTAAAAGCCTCATGGAATGGCCCTGAATAAACAGATTGGCTAGAAGGAACACCACTAGCAGTCATCTGAAAGGATGAATCATGGACACCTGAAAGAGCACTGGGGAGGAAAACACTGGGCCCAAAAGGAAATTGTCAGACCTTCCTGACAATTTCGTAAAGTATATAGGAGAAACAAGAAATTATTTAGGAATAAACAGAATAAAATTCATGTGAAGCTCTGGGACTGACTGGCTGTTCCACCTGAAACCGGTATCCAGGCTTACTGTTTCTTCAACCTTGACAATCACCTCCCTAGACGTTGTTTGTGCATCTCTAAAATGGACTAACAGTAGTACGGAGTTTGTAGGATGAGAATGTGGCAAGGATTAAAGGAGAGAGCGCACATAAGGACTAACACAGGGACCGGACCAGCACACACATAGTCAGAATGTACCGCGCACGCTCCGTTGAGGCCTTTCTGTGAAATTGATTAAATTTACTAACATTTGCCTGCTTCAGCCGTTTCCTCTCTTGGGCTCTTTTTTAATGATTATGCTGCACTAGAAATTTTTTCTTGGACTGGACTTCAAAATATTTGGGACCTGGAGCGCTTTGTGGGTGAAGGTACTCTTCTCTTATTGTTGAAATCCTCCTGCATGTTGGTTCATCTGGAGAAACAGAATGACAAGGACCCCGCCCTGGTTTATGAAGAAGCATAGAGCACAGTGCTACTCTCAAATCATTTCAAATTGCATGCATAGGTGCTGATGGAAGCATGCGATGTCGAAGTTATACAAGCATTTTAAGTTCAGCCACATTCATGCTGCCATTTATAGTAAATCCTCCTTCTTATATTTGCTTTATTCTTGGCTGCAGTATTGTTGGATCTGGCAGAGACTCTGATAAGCAAATGGCCAAGAGCTATCTTAACAAGGAAGAGGTGACCTTGAGGCAGAAGAGAGGAGGAGAGCTGAGAGAAACAAGTAGGTAGAATTGCAGAATGGTTAAAAAGAAAAACAGGAGCTCTTGCCTTGACTTTCAGCTTGTCTGTATTAGTGCTCTTTTTCCTCTGGATAGATAAGTCTACCGGAAGTTCATTTCCAGATGCTTCAGTAAAAAATTAAGTTGACTCATAGTAATAAAAGAGATGACAGGAAAGTCTTCAGTGGGTGCAAAAGCCATAATATTTTGAATGATGAATTCTTATATGAGCTTTAAAAATTAAAGATAGCCATTAGGTATCACATATATCATTTTGAAAACGATGTCGTGTATTCTGTCTAAATTTGAAAGAGGTGAGGTATCACTTCAAAGATTTGAGTCCATGTAATTTAGCTTTCCATAAGTAAGAGTAAATCAACATAAAATAGAAAGAGACAATGGCATAGTAAGATCTTACAGCCTTTTAGTTTTAAAGACCTGGGTGGTGGACCTGGTCTATTGTTTTCAGTTGCGTTACATCACAATACAAAGAAAAAAAAAGGACCTTAAAAATGAATCAAATTAATCATTTTAAAAAGTTCTAAATTGGAAGTCACACTGAAACAAATGAAAAAGGAATTAATTTGGAACTACTAGAAAAATAACATGTAGCCAGTATTGGATTCAATTCAATTTCAAATCAGAACAACTTTTATGTTTTACCATCTGCCTCAGCAAGAGCCTCTTATAAAATTTGAACACTGCAGTCTTTAGAGATTCACATATGAGGAAAGCTTTTTAAAGACCATTTGATGAGTATAAAACCAGAATAAATAATGTTGGTGCTTGTCCAGAAATAGAGTTAGTAATTAGTGATTACTAAAAAGATAAGTCACATCTGTCATATCAGCTATTCCATTTAAACTTCTGCCCTCTACACAGTCCCACGGTAGTCCAGTTAAATGGTCTTCTGACCCATGGTAGGTAAGCAAATTGAGACTCAGAGAAGACAAACCGGGGGACTGTGTCCCTCCAAACTGTAAATAGAAAAAAAAAAAAGGAATTGAAGCTATGGCTCTAAACTGTTAGATTTAGGCATAATACTTATTTTTAAAAACAGGCAAGAAGCATGAAACAGAAACAACTTCTTTCTGCAAAATGCTTGTGTTCTAGTTATGTATTGAGATGAGGTAGATAGAAGGCAGGTAATATTCTGATAAACTCTACTTTCTTCACATATACGTGCATGCATGTGCGTATTTGTGAGACTTGAATCGCTTGTTAGCTTTACTTTATGGATAAGATAGGAACATTTTATTTGCCCATTTAGTTGACTCTTCTGCAGCTCCTCTGGACATACACTGTAACATATGTGCCTTTACAGTCCTGTGTCTTGAACGTTGCCTGCTTAATGAGTTAGTGAATGCTTAAGGAAAGGAATCCTCAACAAGGAAAAAGGAAAAAAAAGAGACAAGATGCTGATACTAGAAAAACAAGTAATAATATCATTGAATCAAGGTTTTACCGAAGCTAATCATTTTAAGAAAATATAAGATTCTACAGGAGACAGGATGCTTGGGTGGTAGACACTAATAAGACAGATCCAGCTACTGTCTACACAGTGTTGACAGAAATGCCTTCAGGTTTAAAAATTCTAAATCACTAACTGTTTATTGATTTAACATTTAACATGTGCCAACTACTCTGACTGGGTTAAAATGCCAAACAAGATATGGTCCTTGCCCAAATGGAGTTCACAGGAAACACTCAAGGAAATAAATAAATGGATTATAACGTGACAGGTGCTGAGATAGTCCCTGCACTACACAAAGCAGGGCTCAGAGGAAGGAGTACCAACTATCAGGGTGGGGTTGGGAGGTGCAGTCTCTGACTTTTGACAACACATTCCCATTTCCTCCTTTCAGACTGTGAGAAATGTAACTCATCAAGAGTTATACCTAGTTTACGTTCTTGCTGCCCTGTTAGTAGAGCCTGCCTTCCCTGCTAAATGAGAAAATAAACCAAGAAAATTATTTCAAGAACTAGGTCTTGAAATTAAACCAGTATGCAACTTGGGGAGATGTAGCCAGGTTAAGGAGAAGGGGTTATTCCAACACAAAGACTCTGAAGCCAGAAATAGCACTTCATGTTTGAAGACGATATAGTGTTTAGGGAGTGGAGCTGAGATGAAAGAGACAAGAAGTAAAGCTAACTGAGCTTGTCAAAAAAAGTTTATGGCTTGGAAAGATGGGATTGATTATGGTCACACTTTAAGGTCAAGAAAACAAATTGGGCACATTGTCTTAAGAGGGCTAATGTTTAATTAAATTTGATTAAAATATAAAAAGGAATTGATTTTTGCATTTTCTGAATATGGTAGGGCTCATTTGTGTGTCTGGGAAATCTACATAATCTTTCTGGATTTGACATTCTGTCTGCCTGTAAAAACATTGGAAATATGTAAATGAGTGATTGTATCTAAATGTGTCCTCAATTCTGGATATGCTTAAGATATTCTAAAATTTATCTTTACGTGTCTCCTCTTTTTATTTCTTGATATCTAGTTAGGTAATATGCCCTCCTGGTTATGTTCATGGAAGTTATCCTTTCACGTGTAAGAAGCCACCTTCAAAACTTAGTGTCATAATACATGAAGAAGGATCACTTCCCAATCATTCCATGCAGCCAGAATGCCCTTATCCCCAAACCAAAGACATTCCATAGAAACTACAGACCAAAGTTCCTTACGAATATAAAAAGCAAAGTATTTCACAAAATGCTAGCAAATCCATGCAGAAACATATAGAAAGATTTATTCACTGTGACCAAGTTAGACTCATCCTGGGAGTATCAGGTTGGTCCAAGACATGAAAATCACTGAATACAATGTATCATATTAACAGGCAAAATATTACAGAAGACAAATTAATGGGTAAAGTAATACAAAAGCCAAAGGATCATCTCAGTAGACTCAGAAAAATGACTTGACAAAATAGAACTCCCTTTTATGATAAAAAATACCCAGTAAATGAGAAACAGAAAGATGCTTCCTGAACCTAATAGAACTTTATTCCTAAGATGAGGAACAAGACAATAATCTCTGCTCTCAGCACTTCAATTCCATAATGTACTGCATGTTCTAGCCAGGGCACTTACATAGCAAAATGAAATAAAAGTAATTCAGATTAAAAAATAAGAAGCAAAATTATCTATTCTTAGATAACATGGTCTTGCATATAGAAAATTATAAAAAATCCATATAAAATGTAGAACCAATCAATGAGTTCTGAATGTTTACATGATACAAGATCTACAAACAAAAATCCATTGTCTTTCTACAAACCAGCAATGAACAACTTGAAAATGAACTTACAAAATAGCATCAAAAAGAATAAAGTGCTTAGGGATAAATTGACAGAACAAGTGCAAGATTGGTACATTTAAAACTATAAACTATTGTTTAGAGAAATTAAAGAAGCCTTCAAAGGGAAAGACATTCTTTTCCATGGATTGAAAGACATTATATTGGAAAGATGAAAATGCTCCCCCAAAGTGGCCTATAGGCAAAATGCAATCCCTACTAAAATTATAGCTGGACTTTTTGCAGAAGTTGACAATCTGACCTTAGAATTAACACACAAATGCAAGATATCTAGATAACTACAAACTATCTTTAAAAAGAGAACAAAATTATAAGTGACATATCCCAATTACAAAATTACTACAAAGCTACAAAACAATCAAAACAATGTGATACTGGTATAAAGCTGGATATATAAATCAATGGGATATAATTAAGAGTCCAGAAACAAACACTTACATTTATGATCAATCAATTTTGAAAACAGTGCCAAGACTATTCTACAGGAAAAGAAGAGTCTATTCAACAAATGTTGCTGAAACAACTGAAGATCCATATGCAAAAGAATGAAGTTGAACCCATACTCCATACCATATACACAAATTAACAAAAAAATAGACCTTGGAACTAAATGCAGTTGCTACAATTATAAAATTCTTAAAAGAAAACACAGGAGTAAATTTTTGTGACCTTGGATTAGTCAATGGTTTCTTAGACATCATGCCAAAATCACAGTGACAAAAATGGTAATTTGAACTACATTAAAATTGTTAACTGTTATGTTTTATAGGTCATCATCAGAACAGTGAAAACACCACACAGAGAATGGGAGAAAACATTTCAAAATATTATGTCTGATATGGGAATTTTTCTAAAATATTTAAAGTGATTCTTACAATATAACAGTAAAAAGACAAACAACCCAATAATAAAGGGTAAAGGACGTGAATAGTATGTTTCCAAACAACATAAACAATTGATCAATAAGGAGAGAAAAAGATGATCCCAATCATTAGTAATTAAGAAAATGCAAATCAAACCTACAGTGAGATAAACTTCATACCGATAACTGGCTAAAATAAAACGTCAATCAGACAATAACAAGTGTTGACAAGGATATGAAGAAATCGAAACCCTGATACGTTGGTAGTAGAATTGTAGAATACTACACCCACTTTGGAAAAGTTTGGCAGTTCTGCAAAATTTTAAATGTAGTGTTATCACATGATCTAGGATTCTACTCCTATGTATAGTCCCAGGAGAACTGAAAACATATGTCCACACGAAAACCTGAACATGAATGAATATTCATAGCATTCCTCATAGTAGCAAAACACCTAGAAACAGCCTAAATGTCCATCTACTGAAAGAAACAAAAAAAATGTGGTATACCCATACAATTGAATATTGTTCAATATAAAAAGGAATGACATATTGATTCATGCTGTCAAATGTATAAACCATGAAAATATGCTAAGTGAAAAAAGTTAGACACAAAAGGCCATGTATGGTATAATCTCATTTGTATGAAATGTCCAGAATTGGCAAATCCCGGAAACAGAAAGCAGATTGATTTCTAGAGACCTTCAGATGGTTCTGGGTTCTAGTTTCCAAACTAGCTCGTCTACAACTGGCTATCTCCATACTAAACAATTCATTAGTATAAAAGTGAAATATGCATTTTTTTCTTTCCTGACCTGTTTAGACCATTCTGTATTGTGAATTTTCTTGCCCACCTTCCTTTCTCTGCACAAATGCAGTCCCTTATATCCTGAAATAGAATGCATCACTGTCTTCACTGCTCCTGTGGCACTGCATAAACACTTTGATTTGGCATAAACACTTATGTTTACATGTGGCTGATGATTTTCACAACTGCCCTCCTTCCTCCAGGAAACTATAAGTTGCTGGAGAGCTGGACGCAATCATTTCTCTTCATTGTCTTATCCAAGTCAACTTTTATGAAAACATTTTGCACACGCTAGTCTTTCTATAACTATTTGTTAAATTGGATATTTGGAGAGTAGCATTTTCTAGTAAAAATGTATATGTAGTAGACATTAAAGAGAAAATATGTCCACGTTCTTTGTATTTTGTGCCTAAGTACAAAACAAGTTAAGACTCTTTCAGAGGCAAATGCAATGTTCTGAGTAAGTGCAAACCCTAGTTTGCCTGGGAATTCGAATTCCTTCACCATTGTAGTCTATGCTTGAAATCATCGAGAAAACTGTGGATGGCATCAACTCCATTTTCTCTTTTAGCTGTTCCTTGGCCGTTTAGTGATGGGTCATATGATGATGACTTGGGAACTGAACCATAGGCAGTAATCCTTTTTCCCTTGCTCATGTGTAAACCACACTGTCAGTGAATTAAGCTGAAGATTTTATCTGTGCCCTTGAAATGTGGTTCTAGGGAATTATGGCATTCTTGGTCTGGAATTTGAATTCCTTACTTACTGCTCTAAGTGCATTAAATGCTGCAGTATTTTAGAAACTACTTACCGGTTTAAGAAAGTGGTTAGAATCCATCAGTAAGTCAAAGCAGTACAAAAGTGTAGAAAGAAAGGGTTGTTAGGACCAATTCATTTATCTCGCTATGTCTTAATTGAATATGAAAAGATAGGAAAAGATTAGAGGAAAGATTAAGTATTGTGTACATTGTCCACACTATAACAAAAGTGATCTGCCTAAAATGTCCTTTATTTCTGGGGCTTGAAACCTGTGAATAGCTCCTTCCCCACTATCCCCAAGATAAAATTCAAATTGCTCCAAACCGTTTGGTGACCTGATCTCTGATTCCATCTCAGCGTCCTCTCTCATCTGCTTGCTCATCCTTCACTCCAGGCTCCAGCCATCCCTGAACGTCTTCATTTACACAAAAGAAAGCTGTTTTCCATTCTTTCTTGCCACAGAGTGTGCCATTTTCTTCAGGTTTTTGTTTTCCTAGAGCAGTGATTCTCAGACTTTGTGTGTAGCAGAGAGCCACCTGGAGGGCCTGTGAGATCCCCGAGAGCGCTGGACCCACCCCAGAGATTTGGATGCAGCACAGCTTGATGAGAGCACAGAATCTGCATTTCAAACAAGTTATCTGGGGATGCTGCTGCTGGTCCAGGGGCCACAGTTAAAATCACAGGAGTACATCACTCTTTCATACGCCCTTATTCCCTCATTCCTTCTACGCATTCTGCAGATTTCAGCTATGATAGCTAATTTTGGCCAAATCTTATTTGATCTCTAGCAGTTGGGCAGAGGCTTTTCCGTGTGTACCTGAGTGGTTTTACTCCACCTTACTATAGCACTGAACAGCCTGTTGTAAATGCCCAAATAATGTCACTGAAATGGTAAGCTCTTCACAGGCACGGGCTTTTATCTGTGCCATGGTTGTCTCTCAGGGCCTAGTGCCTGCCTGATAGTACAGGCTCCATAAACAAAATTACTAAAGGAAAATAAAGAAGAAATAAATGGAGACTAGGATCCATGTTCAGTCCATCTTGTGTTCTCTCTAATACCAGCAAAGGCTGTACATAGCAGAAGCCCTGCACACATAACCAGGGATGGTTTTACAGGGATCCAAGGACAAGACTTATTGAGTACCCACTAAATATACTTATTTATTCTATTAACCTTTCCTAGATATATCGTACCCAGATAATAATTGATTGTCTTTCCCTTAAACCATCCCCTTCCTCTTCCACGCTGTGTCTTCCTCCTCCACTCTCCAGTCCCTCACCAGATACACAGATGGCCTCACCAAACACCAAGTACCTGGAAACCTGGGCTTCTCTCTCACTTCCCAATCTTGCCAGTCTCCGGGCTATGGCTTCCTGAGGATTTACCCAGTCTGCTCTGTCTTCACTACCATGACTCCATTTCAAGCCCTCATGCTCTCTCCCTTGGACTATTATAAGAGCTTTTTAAATAAGTTTCCTTGCTGTCCATCTTGTCTCCCTCAAATCTGTTCCTCACAGAGCATCACGATTTAACTCCTCTGTTTAAAATCTGCTAACCACTCCCCATCTGCTGCAAGAGTGGTCTTCATTTTTCAGGTTAGGGATCCCTTTGAATAACTACAGACTCTCTCCCAAGATTCTATGGAAGAGGTGCATGTAATTCAGGCCAGAAGAATACCTGCAAAAAGGGGAGAAAAGACTTCCCAGCAGGAGACACCTCCTACAAGACATTGTGCATTAAGGCTGTGGTGGCAGTGGGTGTCCTGGAACATTTGCATAGAAGATGAGAAGCAGCTAGAGTTGAGCCTGTAGAGACAGACAGGAGCGCCTCACAGAGTACATTGTATGTGGTATGAAGGAGCCGTTGGCTGGGCCAGCCACCACCTCTTCTATGCCTCCATCTTGCTTTGTCTAAGCTTACCTTTGCATTTTCCACACTGTTATAGTTGCTGATTTGCTATGCTAGGAAATCGGTTTAAAGGCAATGACTGCCCCTTAGTTGTATCCGTATGCAAAAATACAGTAGCCTGTCAGTCAATAGTTGTTGAATGAATGAATGTAGAAAGAACCAATGCTTCTGAGTTACCTTGGTTTTACACACTTGGAAATCCTTTTCTCCCTGTGTCTGTTGCTGCTATGTTACTATGTCACTATTTACAACACTTAAACAATAGATTGTAATTTGTATACAGTAATACACACATATATTACATGTACAATTCAACCAATCTTAATGTATCTCTCTATATTTATACCTGTGCAACCACCACCAGATCAAAATATGAAACATTTCCATTTGTTCTAGAAAGTTCCCTAGAGCCTTTTTCCTATCACTAGTCCATTTCCCTGACTTCTATTATCATAATTTTTACCTGTTTTTGGATTTTATGTAAATAAACAGAGTCATACATTTGACTCTCAAAATATCCCCCATCGGATTCATGTAAGACTTTTATTTTGGTGATATTTCTCCACAACCATCGCACTGCAACTTACCTTAATCCACTCAATTAACACCTACATATTTGGCTTTAGAGATGTATATCAATATCTTCTGTGGTCTGAGTATAATTCTTATCATATTAGCAGCTTAGATGTAATTGCCAGTATTCATGATATGTTAAAAAAATTATTAAATGTCTACCAAATTTGCTACAGCTTAGCTACTTCATAAGAATCTAAAATTCGATTCCCTGCTGTACTCTGAAATTTCACATATAAACATATATACCTCTTCCCTTGATAAAGTCTCACTTCTGATCTGTATCTTTTCTTGACACTTTCCTTCTCTTTACGCTTTTGGTTGACTGGGGTCTGTATGTTGCAATGTCTGCCTTGATGGATACTCGAGGGTGTAAAAGTAAACATCACTGGCCGGGCGCGGTGGCTCAGGCCTGTGATCCCAGCACTTTGGGAGGCCGAGACGGGAGGATCACGGGGTCAGGAGATCGAGACCGTCTTGGCTAATACAGTGAAACTCCGTCTCTACTAAAAATACAAAAAATTAACCGGGCGTGGTGGTGGCGCCTGTAGTCCCAGCTACTCCGGAGGCTGAGGCAGGAGAATGGCGGGAACCCGGGAGGCGGAGCTTGCAGTGAGCTGAGATCCGGCCACTGCACTCCAGCCCGGGTCACAGAGCGAGACTCCGTCTCAAAAAAAAAAAAAAAGTAAACATCATTGTAGCAGCGTCACGTCAGCATTTTGAGAGGAAGCCCACGCAGGATGTAAATTAGCAGTAATAGGATGCAGCATCAGGAGGTATCGCGATACATCAGTGCAACTAAACTGGCCAAGAAGAAGGGAAGGGGCCGAGCGGGAGGCACTTTGCCCGCTGTGACTCTTGAACTCTTATTTCCTACTCATTTTACACAACCCCTTCCCTTCTCCACCTTCTCCTCTCCAGATGTCTCTCCTATGCGTGTCCTCCCCTCTCCCTCTCCCTCTCCCTCCCTGTGTACACAACACCAACATGTAGGGTTGAAGGGAAGATGGGCAGTGAGGAAGGTAGAAAAAATGTGACAGACAGAAGAAAGGCCTGTGCTAGGAGTTGAGGGCAAATGGCATACTGGAAACCTAAGCCTAAACCACCCAGCAGGAGCGGTATTGCCCCATGATGAAAGGTATGGTGGACTCTGTAGCCTGAATGACTTGGTCAACAGAGTCATGCTCTTTTCTGGCCAAATGATTTTGAACGTCTTGCTTAGTCTTTGTGCCTCAGTTTCCTCATCTCTTAAAAAAGCATTAGTACCCACTACATTGTTCCATTTCTTAAAGGAATTGATGCCTATGAAGAGATTAGAATGTCTACCATGTAAGAAGCACTTTTTAATTGTTTGCTATATAAGATGAAGGCTTAAGAAATGGAAGTCATTTCCTAGAAATATTCACTAAGAAGCTTATTTAGAATGTTCTTACTTTTGGAGTAATAAATCTGAATATTTATTCTGGAAATGCTAAAGGGAATGACACTAACATATTTATTTTTTGACTACCTGAGTGTTAGGGCTGCTCTGATGTTTGACATTGAAGCCACACTGAAGAAGAGAGGAAGCAGGGATGAACCATACTAAGAGCATGCATTCATGTTACTATTTTCAGGTATCCCAGCCTCATTCCCTTGATGCCAAGTCTATGGGTAGAATTTCTGGATTTTGGGCTTCTAGGGATGAGAGGTTTCCAGGATTGGCAACAGTAGATAAATTAAAGAAATACTGCATTGAGTCAGATCAAGTCTACTGCATTGAGTCAGATTAAGTCTACCTTTATGAGGAAACTGTGGAAAGAAGGAAGCAGAGATAGGGATGGAGATTTCGAGACAGGAAGAGGACTTACCTTTTGGTCGATGATGATGGGATGTGCTGTCCACTTCCCACTTGTCACTGCCTCTGCTCTGACCCCAGTGCTTCGCCCTTAGGGGCCTTGGGCGGCCTCACCTTCCCAAACACACTATCCTCTCTATTTCTCCTGCTCCAATAATTTCCTGCAATATTTATGCATTTCAGATCTAATCATCCCTCTCCTCTGCATTCCAAGCTTCCTTGTCTCTGTATGACGCATGAGAATGGACAGAGCCTCTCACCCCTACGCTGCAGCCTGGCCTCCACTTACCTCTTTAACTCACCTCTCAACTGGCTGCACCACGTACTATCCTTCAGCCTTGCCAAACATTTCTGTTTATTTCTTGAACATGTCAGGAAGACACCACACACCTCCCTTCTGCCCACCTGCTTTGCCTGATCTCTTCCGACTCATTCTCTGATGTCTGCCAAGCACCACATCTTCAGAAACACAGTGCAAACCCTCAAACTTCGGGTGCCTGCTCCATCCTGCCATGCATTTTCTAGTGTAGTCTCCGTAATTCTGGTTCCTAGTATATAATCTTTGTAAACTCCACAGGGTAGGGTCTAGGTCTGATTCATGGCTGTTGTATGTCGAGTACTCAACAAAGACTTCCAGGGTTGATAGAATTCTTTGGTAGTCCCCCTACTTATTTGCAGTTTTGCCCTCTGCAGTTTCAGTTAACCACGGCCAACTGCAGTCTCACATATTAAATGGAAATGTCTAGAAATTTCCATTTGATATTTGTATTCTATTTCTAGAAATTCGTTAATTTTAAATTGCATGCTGTTCCATGCACGGAGTAACATGATGAAGTCTCACGCCATCCAGCTTCACTTCTTTCTGGACATGAATCATCCCTTTGTCCATTGCATAAACACTACATGCTTCCTGCTCGTTAATCATCCACATCGTGTACTCCTGACATCCAGTCATCGACATTGCCGCGGCTCAGTGATCCTGGGCCATCTGAAGCGGATGATCCTCTCTTGACTGCAGTGTTAGGTCAATAGTAGCCTGCTCCATACCAATGCCTACGTCATTCCCCTCACATCAGGCATCAGTAGGCATTTTATCATCTCACATCATCACAAGAAGAAGAGTGAGTACAGTATAGTAAGATATTGTGAGAGAGAGAGAGACAATGAGAGAGAGCACATTCACCTAACTTTTATTACAGTATTTTGCTATAATTGTCCTGTTTCATCATTGTTGCTGTTAATCTCTTACTATGTCTAATTTATAAACTAAGCTTTATCATAGGAATATATGTATAGAAAGAAACAGTGTATATAGGGCTCCGTATTATCTGTGGTTTCAGGCATCCACTGGGGATCTTGAAAAGTGTCCCCTGCAGATTGGGAGGATACCGTATAATGTCTACTTGTTTAGCACCTGGTTCTTGGGTAAACATTGGCATATTTACTGTGAAGGGGTTCTACTAGTCATTGATACCTGCAAGACTACCAAAGGCAGTGATGTCTTCAGGGCAAATCACATAATAAATATTTTCACTAATATAAAGATAGCATTAGGTTAACACAATATCAGGGGTGTGTGAAATACTTGGGTAGTGATGGTTGGAAGTGTACTTGTTGAGTACCTAGCTTGTACGGAAGAACCCTGGGCACTAGGCATTATTGTTTCCATTTCTCATCACGGGAATTTGAACCTCAAACAGGTGACCTGACATTTAGGGAGTGACAGATGCAGGATTCACATCCAAGGAAGTTTACTGATGTAGGAGTAAGGAGAGATGACCCACTAGAGGAGCCTTGGTCAGGAAAACGATGCCCCAGTCTTCTAGGGTTTCATTAGCCTCACTCACTGTGGCCAGAATTTACCTGTGTCTGTTGCTTTACTCTGATAAGTCCTTCCAGTTATTTATAGGAGTGTTAAATATGGAGAGAGAGACAGAGAGGAGGAAGAGAAAAGGAGAAGGGGAGAAGGCAGCAGTTAGTGGGGGATGGAGAAGACAGGGATGGTGGAGGATGGAGGGGAGGAAGAGAAGGTAAGAGGAGTGGCCAAAAGAGGCTAAGAGAGATTCTGATGGGAAACATGAAGTCGTGGATCATGAATCTGAGACATGGATCAGAGCACAGACCACACTCACAAAGCATCCTGGCACTGGTTTCCAGAGCCCCACTATTCAAAAAGCAGTGGACAGAAAGCCTGATATTATCCTGCAAGGGTAGTGGAATTGTAACACAGGAGAGGAACCAGAGTTCAAGGACTCAGCTTTTATAAGCTGCACATATGCCCATTTGAGAGAGAGACAGCCCTTTCCTCTGACAGCCCAAACTGTGCAGATAGGAGAAAATATTTATGGAGAATAATATATGGAGAATAATATCCTAACAATGAGGGCTATTGAAACTTACCCAAAAGACTTGAAACTTCAGTTTGGGGAAATAATTTAATGACATTTGTGAATTTGGATATTTCAGTGTACATTTCTTTTTCTGGAACACTTTAAAATATTGTTAAATTTTGGGAACCTCTCTAGTGACTATATTGTGTACATTGTGACTCAAAGAAAATTAGCAACAAGGGAATTCAAATTCATTTAGAAGAAGAACGTCAAACTAGTACCCAGATCTCCCTATAATCCGTTTTAATGGAGCCTTCATAGGGAATACTGAAAGACAATATAAACTCAGTCTGCTTGTACCTACATGCTTGAATGAAGAAGGGGCTATACTCCAATTCTCTCTTCTTCTCCTGTCATGTATGGTAAGTTATGCTTACCTATGTGTTCAATAATCCTGCCTTTAATAAAATATTCCTCAAGACATTATATGTCATGCACCAGAAAATGTTTTACAGCCATTCTTATTCTCTGGCTCTCCATTTGTTGATCTCTGAATGTTCACTAATGTTTTGGACCTCTTAGGAAATAGGGAAAGTAGAAGGCTTGAGACTCAAATAATGAATTACCTACCTAGGAAGAGCCTTCTATATGATACTAGTTAAGAAAAATGCAAAGCATTGC
>NW_012114252.1:19074283-19079184 GCF_000951035.1 Colobus angolensis palliatus
CTTTCCACTTGTGCAAGTCTGTATTGTAAATTTCTTCTTGTTTACCCCGCAATTGCCCACATCTAACTTGAATGTCCATTTGTTCTGGTTGGAGAAATGCGAGACTATGTGAAGCTGAAGTGAACACATGGCCCTGTGGAATCCTGAATCCAAGAGCTAGTGGTTTCATGGGCAGGCCAAAATCAGGAACAACCTCCACAGTCACTAGACTGAGATGAAGGACTTGATCAGAGAGTCAAGGGTCTGTTCAGTCATTCAAGGTAGGCTTGATCCTGGTCCTGAGGCACCAGGGGTTGACCAGAGGCTGATTCTATAGCAAGAGCTGAGTGTGTTTATGCCTTATTTTTTGAAAACTCAGGTATTTTCTCCTCTATAGCCTTCAGTCTCAATTATTAGACCAGAGTTATGTTCCCAGGAGAGGTCTTGACTCCATTCACGTAGAAACAGTCAATATTTGTGATAGAGGATATTATAAATTTAGCTCTCAGCCATTGTGTGTGAGACACTTGTGGCTCAAGGTCTCTAAATGTGTGTAGTTTACTTCATCAAAGGCGAATATTTATAAGCCCCAACCTATTCACCGGGCAGAGGCAATGATGCCCCATCACAGAGCTTAAATTTGCATTACAGAAAACTGCTGTGTGTGATTTATATCTTCATTTAGAATTTTTGTCATGACCTACTGTTAATACATACTTCACCTAAATTGATGATGTTTGCAAACTTTAGTTTTAATTTCTTCATTTAATAAAGCATGACAATGCAGGAACTATTAGATTAGGGATTATCTGTCAGCAGACTGGCATTATGAAACTACAGATTGTACATTGTCCAAATAGGGTTTTAAATGAAAACATGAAGTAATATCTCACCTGGGGCCTTTTTGGGGCTGTGTCTAATGAATCCCATTTTAAAAGATATTTACTAAGCAATTTCTAACTTTTGAATGCTTATCTCTCATTAGAATCATTGCAGTTTCATTTTTTTTTTGGCTTATTTGAAAAAGTCTGGTGTATAATAATGCTAACATTTAAAAGAAAAAAAATCATGTGTTCATATCAGAAATAGTGTGAATAATGAGCAGCTGTATGGTGTATAAAAGAGATAAAGGGGTTTCTTGACTACTCAAAAATGAGTTTGAAATATTATGCATTCGTATTTGGGAAGAACAATAGTTCATTGTAATAATTCTGAAAAATAAAATAATTGTGCTTTATTTGTTTGAAAATTTTCTGGAAATGAAAAACAAGACCCTCTTTCAAATGCATGGATTTAGTTTTGTACTTAATGACCATATTCTGCAAAATAGATAAATAGCTAACAATATATTTAATTTAGCCTTGGTCATTTCTTGCTACTGTCATCGACTCTAATACCATATTTAAAATATAAGATTCAGCCGGGCATGGTGGCTCATGCCTGTAATCCCAGCACTTTGAGAAGCCAAGGTGGGTGGATCACCTGAGATCAAGAGTTCGAGACCAGCCTGACCAACATGGTGAAACTCCATGTCTACTAAAACTACAAAAATTAGCTGGGCGTGGTGGTAGCCACCTGTAATCCCAGCTACTTGGGAGGCTGAAACAGGAGAATGGCTTGAATCAGGGAGGCAGAGGGTTGCAGTGAGCCAAGATCGCGCCATTGCACTCCAGCCTGAGTGACAGAGTGAAACTCCATCTCAAAAAAGAAAAGAAAGGAAATATATATGTATATATAATAATGTATATATGTGTATATATATTATATATGTATATATGCATGTGTGTGTGTATGTATATATGATTCAAGGAGTCCTGAAATAATTGTCTGACAACCCAACATTGAGTTGAGTTTCTCAGGGATGTATATAGATGAGGAAGTTTTAATCAACTTCAAGTTACCATTTTAAAACAATTTTATGAAGGAAGTTAATAGAGCCAAAATTATTTTCCTCAGTACTAACGCGTGCATTAGAAATTAATTTTTGTTGTATAGTGATGAAATGTATAATTAGGTTTAAACATAGTTCTACCAGTGTTTAGAGGATGAGTATGTGGTTTCAAAGACAAAAAGTTAAAATGGCTTCTTAATCTGGGGAAATTATATGTAGATACAGTTTATACATAGGAAGCACATTCTAAGTAGTTTAACAAATCTGTGAATACATTTCTTAGTGTATCCTCCTTCAACTCCTCAAAGTGGATTAGATGTTGGCCCTTGTTGTTTTAGAGCTCTACATGTGCAGTCTTACAATTTCTAGCACACCACACTGTGCTATCTTGATTGTCTCTATTTTATCTGACTATAAGCACTTTGAGGTCAGGGATTCATGTTTCTCTTGTAGCACAAAGAGTTGCCAAATATTTATGGAATAAATGAGTCGATGAAAAACGAACACATTTGATAATGAGCCCCTGGAGATGAGATGTTAATTCTCACAGGGTACCTTGGTTAGAGTTCTGATAAGAAATGCCGTGAGTTATTAAAAAAAGTAGGACTCAAATCAAGTATATTTTTAATAACTTATTTTCTTTGTCAAGTGCACAACATGCCCCTCTGAGTGTTATGCTTTTTTTCAGTTTAAAGAGTGGATGGTATCGTTAAACTCAATTGTCTTAAGATGTTTGCTGAGTTTGTACATATGCAGAGAAATGCAATTTGCAGAAAATTAAGACATTCAGACATTTAAGGAAGGTCTATAGGCAACACACTCTTTATCTGGCATTGTATTAAGAAGAGTGGGTAGGGACATCTACATGGATACAACCTTACCCGAAGAGACATTAGGTAACATTCACATAAACTCACAGTTATTTTATGCACATGTAAAGATTTGTATTGATTTAAAGAGGAGCGAGCTTTACTTCCTGTGTTGGAAACAAATATAGTTGTCTCTTACAGTTTTATTGAAACATTACAAAACATCCAAGAAACTCTTTCAACGTACAGTATAGATTCCTGGTATATAAAGGCTTTGTTTGAGAATATTTTATTCCTGAAAAGCAGCCAAAATGGTGACTTGTGTGACAGTGACTCTCAAAAATTAATTGTAGAATCAATGAATGAATGAGGAATCAGCATTTCTGATGAAGGCTGCAAATCCACACTCTAATCGTTGGCAAAACCAAGTCGAAGTGTCCGTAATCATCATTTGGTATACATAACTAAATCTTTTTTTCCTTGTTAATGTTAATGACAACTTTTCACTGAACACCAACAACAGAAACCAGAAACTTTATGTGCATTATTTCTAACCTTCAGAATAAAGATTAGGAATTTTATTTCACATGCATAGATAAGGAAATGGAGGCTTTAGCAGGTTAAATAATGTGTTTACATTGATACTCTGGTAAGTGGTAGAACCTGGATTTGAAATCAGGCTGTTCTGTGCAAAATCTTTAACTTACTATTTTACATCACACTACTAAAATGTGTTAGAATATTGTTCAGTGAAAATTTAAGTCATGACCCCTTGTTGTATAGATTTGAATTTCATAATCTTCTAGTTTAATAAAAGCACTGCTCTTTGAGTTTCGTTCAGTAAGGAATACAAAATTATGTTACTGCCATCGGAGGATGGGTGCACTTAACATACTGTTCATATTTACCTTTCCGATAACCTCAAACCTGAAACATAAATTCTAGACTATGTCAGTTTGTCTTTGGAGGAGATCATCATAAAAAATGCATCAATTTGCAAAAAAAAGTATCACTTTGGATTTGTAAACAACCTAAAATATGACCTTTTTGTTTGCTACCATGGCTGTTGCATTCTGAGTATGATATTCACTTTTATAACAATAAACCCTGGCAGGCCATGTATTTCTTTCTGATTCCAATTCAGTCAGACTTACTTCATCCAATTGGGTTGTACAGTCAAATTCATTGCAGTCTGCAGAGGTAGGAGAATCCTAAAATTTAAAGCTATGCAAACCAAAAGCTTTTTATGGATAATTTAAGTTTTACATTCTGCACAGAAAAGCAGAAAGATGTGTTCTGAAATATAATGCAATTTTTTTCATTACTAGGGACAGATCAAAGATCTCTAACTCTAAGAGGTGGCTATTTTAAGCTCCTGCTATCAATTTCTTATTCACACACAGCAACTGGTGGCAACTAAAAATAATCCGCTTTACTACCAGCTAAGAATCTGGTCATATGTGGCTGATGGACAATGTGCACGAAGAAGATTTAGGATCCTTCTATCCGTGGCTTCTCTCCAGCCCACTCATCAGCTTAGTTTGCTGCCATTTGAAAGCTATTGAAAAGCCATTAACAGGCAGGACCGGGAGAGCCGCACTGCAGCACACCTCCGTGCAGCAGAATGTGGCTGCATGTGAACACCAATTAGAGCTGACTGTTCTCGGGATTGTGGTACTCGGGGCTGTGTCAATCAAGGGTGCTACAATAGCACGTGCAGCAGCGGTGCAAGACCCACCGGGGAGAGGCTTATCTTAACTCCAGCTGCCGAATGAGAATGAGTTTGAAGCTTTTTGCAGGATCATGGAACACAGCCTCCATGCAATAGTGCATCCGGAGGTAAACTGTTACCTGAGTAAGGGCTTTAAGTAATGCATTTCCTGGGAACGACAGTTGTGACAGAAGAGAATGCTGGAACCCGTAGCAAGATTCCTGTCTGAGATGGAAAGATGTCTCACTATCATTTTATCAAGTGCTGTAAGTAAGCTTGATGTTCTGCTCATGTGTTTATTTGTCTTATTGAAGTATCATTTTGTGCAGATGCCAAAATTAAGGCAGGTCTCCTGGTATACCACATTCCCATGAGTGACATGGACTGTTGACCTAGAAGAATATTTTACAGGCTGGACATATTTCCTTTTAATTTCAGATTGGGAAATAATTCCAGTGTGATCCAAATGCTAATAGCACAGAGATCTTAAAAACTTTAGCTTTAAAAAAAA
>NW_012114252.1:19079234-19080698 GCF_000951035.1 Colobus angolensis palliatus
AAAGTAGAAGGCTTGAGACTCAAATAATGAATTACCTACCTAGGAAGAGCCTTCTATATGATACTAGTTAAGAAAAATGCAAAGCATTGCATTATAAATGCTGGATTGACTGGTACAGGAAGAAAATGAATATAGAGTTTAGAGAAGGTCAGGACTAATTTAAGCAATAAAAACAAGAGGAATTTGTAGATTAAATGGGCTTGAAGTACATTTGAAGAATGCACAGAATTTGAATAAGTAACTTAGTGTGATTAAATTGTAAATAAGAGCATGATTCAACTAAAGAGGCATATTTTGTTTTAAAAATTCATGTATATCAATGGGAAAAGTATGAAAGAGAGGCTGAGGCTCCTCATTTAATTGCCTCACAATTCCTTTCATCCTTTTCAGGAAAATTAAGAATATCTTTTAGGTCATCAAAAAGCCTTCAGATACTGTCTTCTAAATGACAAATTTATAGAGATCTGTTCAAACATTTCAGCCTGGTGTCCCAGCTGTCTTATTTAGGCCATCAGTAATCTCTAAACTTGCTTCATCATCAATAAAAGTTTTTTTATCTGCCTATTCCTGGTAACTGGTTGCAGTATGCTATTTATTCCCTCAAACTGATTAAAGAACAAGGCAGAGAATACTTAATTATTAATGTGCTCATATCCATCCATATCATACACATGCACATAAACCTAGGTAGAGTCAAAAAGACATACAACAACACTGTCTGTTTCTTATTTACCATTAAGATACGCAAACTTTTGTTCAAGGTCAAACATTAGACAGGTGAAATGACATCTGAAAATGGGAAGGTACTCCTAGATAGTTGTAACACATATGCTGGAAAGATTTCAAAGTGATTGTTCGTATTCAAGTGAAAAACCTTACAAACGCTTTACAAATGGCTTCCTTTAGATACCCAGTTTAACTGGTCCTCACTAGAATTTAAAACATTTCATTTTGATTAGGGGAAAAAATCACCAAAGGAAGTGGGTGGCAAATGCCCTTAAGGAGCAATTAGAACATCCCATATAGCCTGAGTGTGTGTGTGTGTGTGTGTGTGTGTGTGTGTGTGTGTATCTTCATAGATCCATATCAATACACTTGCATGTATTTGCTATTATATTAATCTATATGGCATTACAGAGAGTAATTTTCAGTCTTTGGAAACAGTATTTAAGATTGCATTTCTTTTCTATATCACTACTTTATGAAAGTATTTGAATAATCAGGGGTATTTTCTAGCCCTTATATGACAAATTCACTTTTAGTCACTGAAGCAGTGCTCAGCTGGGTTAGCCCTCACTGCCCTCTGACATGGAGAGGGCAGGTCCTATTAACCCCTACTTCTTTCCACTTGTGCAAGTCTGTATTGTAAATTTCTTCTTGTTTACCCCGCAATTGCCCACATCTAACTTGAATGTCCATTTGTTCTGGTTGGAGAAATGCGAGACTATGTGAAGCTGAAGTGAA
>NW_012114252.1:19085528-19159164 GCF_000951035.1 Colobus angolensis palliatus
AGATCTTAAAAACATTAGCTTTAAAAAAAATGATTCAAAGAAAAAACAAAAAAAAAAAAAAAAAAAAAAAAAACCCAGGAACACATGGAAAGAAATTATAAAAGCATATTTTTGCTCATTGGCACATGTTAATAAAGTACATAAAAACTAAGTTTATTCGTATATGGCTGAGGTCATTTAGCTAGTATTTCAGTCTCAAGTTTTACTGCTTAAGCCTCTATTCGATGCTTTTTGTAGGCGTGATCTTTAGGTTTATCCTTAACTGTAAACTTTTGTCCTTGTATCATTCACCTTGCGGTGCTTCAGGACTCCAGGGACCCTGAACCAAATGCTCTCCACTGATGTTCATATGAGGAAATCTAGTTTGTCACCAGCTTCTTTGATGGGCTTATCAAGGGTTTCTTTAGTGTCTGAAATTTTGGCAGAATTTTCTGAGCTAGAGAATACCTTCATCTAAACCAACTCTGGATGGTAATAATGAAGAGGAAGACATATTTATGCAAAAATGGCTTGCTGGATATACATTTTTGTCCCCTGCGGCACTTCTGAAAACTTCTGTACATATATATCATGATCTTAAAGTGACAGATGACATCTGCAGAAAATGGTTTTCTTTTAGGCTGAAGGTTTTGCTGCCAAAGGACATCACAATGTTAAACTGAAGTGGCATATTAAGGGAACACATGTGTTGAAGGAATCTTGAGCTTTGCACTAAAGGAGACTGAGAAATGATGATTGAGAAGGTGAAAATATTTACCTTTCTCTTATTTTTGGTAGATAATGTATACAGGAATTAAAACTATGATTAATGGAAATAAAAATGCCTTACTCTTAAGCATTGCCAAGAATGGCATGCTTTCATGTTGCAGAACAATTTTAATTCCCAAAAGCATTCACTGGTCATCTCGTAAGTTTGTAGATTAGCTCTTTAACTAATAAGAATTAGACACATGCAGCACATTTAAGAATTTTGAGAATAGTCTTCTGTTTTAATCTGTTACATCTTGGGGTTATTTTCTTGGAGAAATAGACATAGGGCAATACTCTGACTGGTTTTTGTATTGCCTCTCATGTTTTACTGCACTAGCAGAATGTCATTATTTTCCTTTCTGTGCCTCTGCAGAGGAAAAACTGCATCGTTCCCACAAGGAAACTGGGGGCTCATTAGGCACAGTGAACACACCTGGTGGAGGGCAGCCATGGAGCACGGGCAGAAGCACAAAGGGACAGTGACATGGACGTGAGAGATGCAGGGAGCAGCTGGTCACCAAACACAATATGAGGCTGCCCTTTCTTGCCTTATGTTCTGTTTTAGTTGAATTATTTGATTGCAGAATTTCAGAAAATTATAGGCATTTCAGAAAACTGATGATGTCAATGGGAGCCTGTGAGATATTTCTCTTAGCATGCTAGTATAAGATATGAAATCTAAAATTAATGAATTTAAACATTCCTGATGCATTTCTGAAAGTAATTAGCAACTACTTACTAAAGATCTGACTGCTTTCTAAGCTTTGAGTGTGACAGTCTATAAAATGGAAAGGAAGCATGAATATTATGAGATGCTTACTTTACTAGAGAAACGGTGCGATGTGTTAAGGAGTTCAGAAATTTTACTGCATTCTGTGCTGAACTAGTGAAGGGTATTTTATGAAAAGAACACATCTTGAGCTGTATTTTAGAAGGATGAAAAAATATAGACGGCCAGGCGTGATGGCTCACGCCTGTAATTCCAGTACTTTGGGAGGCCAAAGCGGGCGGATCACCTGAGGTCAGGAGTTTGAAACCAGCCTGGCCAACATAGTGAAATCCTGTCTCTACTAAAAATACAAAATTTTGTTGTGTGTGGTGGTGGGAGCCTGTAATCCCAGCTACTAGGGAGGTGGAGGTAGGAGAATTGCTTGAACCCGGGAGGTGGAGGTTACAGTGAGCCAAGATCGTGCCATTGCACTCTAGCCTGGGCGACAAGAGCAAAACTCCACCCCCCAACACCCCCCGCAAAAAAAAAAAAAGTGAATGCCTTCATGGTATCCTAAGGGTTTATTGATAAGGGTCATAATTCATGGTTTAATGGTTGTTCTTGATTCATAAGATTTTCCCAAATTGTTGTCTCCCATATTGGGCTGTTCTGCTGGCGAGGTTCCTTGGCCTTTGTCACACTCCATTCCTTCTTCGCCTGTCCTGCATTTCTACCACATATCTGTCTTTCATTCTGAGCCAGATTTATCACCATAGCGTGTTCACTTCCAAGCCAGGCAGCAATGCAGGAACTGGATGAATTCCAGGGCAGGAGCAGGATCTTCTGAAAAGTGCAACATTAGCATCCCATGTGCTCCTAGCGAATCAGAAGCCTGCGGGTGGGATGCTGGGTGACCGATAACTAATGCTCGCAAGGAAATTTTAGTCACCTGGGAAAATACTCATCATCTAAGGTGAAAAAAATTATACACTTCAAGGTGGACAGTTAATCTAACAGTTGTTATCTCCAGTTTATGATATTACCTGTTACTTTGTAAAAATAAAAATTACTTTATTTTAGAGAAGGGTTAAAAACTAGAGTGTAAAAATTTACTGTGGAAGCAGGATGTAGCAGGAAAGTGTCGGAACACCACAGCAAAATGTGCAGGCGTTTCATGTATCTTGGTAGCTGAGAAGTAGCTTTAGACGGATCTGCAGTGAGAGCCAGTCTCAGAGCCCTGTGCCTGCTGAGAGGTAACACGTGAACGTGACCAGGCCGCAGATGAGGAGCAAGCAGGAATGAGAAATGGAACGCGAGGGAGTAATGGGCTCACAGAACTTTAAGGCCATGTGAGACTTGAAACTATTTTTGTTTTACTCTTAATGAACTGAAGTGGAGACTTGAGGTTTACCTGTGGAGTTCCCTTCACATGCCTCTGGGGGTGAAGCATTGAAATAACTACACTTGGCCTATTTCTCTCCTGGTTCAGCTCTTCTCTAGGCATACAGGTTTGGGGCCGCATTGTTTGCAGCAGGAGCAAGGTTAAAGTTATTTAAAATGAATATTCTCCAGAGCTGCTAATTCATTTACAACAACTAAGAATGAATTGTACCAGAAAACCTGTTACTTTATATGTTGTATTAGTCAGGGCTCTCTTGAGGATCAGAACTAATAAAATAGATGCATATATAAAAGGGAGTTTATTAAGAAGAATTAACTCACACAATCACAAGGTGAGGTCACACAATCACAAGGTGAGGTCCCACAATAGGCTGTCTGCAAGGTGAGGACCAAGAAAGCCAGTCGGAGCCCAAAAATATCAAAAGTAGGAAAGCTGACAGTGTAGCCTTTAGTCTATGGTCAAAGGTCCAAGAGTCTAAAAGCGGAAGAACTTGGAGTCCAGTGGTCAAAGGCAGGAAGCATCCAGCATGACAGAAAGATGTAGGCTGGAAGACTCAGCTAGCCCGGTTCTTCCATGTTCCTCTGCCTGCTTTTATCCCAGCTGCACTGGCAGCTGTTTAGATGGTGCCCACCCAGATTGAAGGTGGATCTGCCTCTCCCAGTCCACTGACTCAAATGTCAGTCTCCTCTGGCAATAGCCTCACAGACATACCCAGAAACAATACTTTACCAGCTATCTAAGCACCATTCAATCCAACCAAGTTAACACTCAGTATTAATGATCACACATATTAAACATGTTTTATGACACCAAGGTTAAAACCCAGTTTTTTCCTCAAGGCACTCATGCTCATGAACACCACCTCCAGTAAAATGCTTTCCTCACTTTTCTAGCTATCGCACACACTGTACGCTCGTTCAAGAACTTTCACTGCAGTGGTTCTGCAGTTCACTGACGCTCCCTCCATCTCCTCACTCTCCCATATCCTGCTCTCTGCCTGGTCTAGCCCCCGTGGTCCATTGCTGAAGCCACTTCACTCCTTGCCCTCACCTCCCTGTGTTCCACTCAAGTGATGAATACCTACCCGAGGTGGAACCCCCCTTTCCAGCGTGTCTGTCCTTGTCCCAGAGCAGCTGGATGACGCTTGAAGGAGGACATCAGAGCAAAAGCAGACTGATTTCATTTAACGTCATGACCAAATGTCTCTCCCAGGTAGGCGACAGTCTCCTGTACCCTCGTCATGTTTCTATGGTAGGCACGACTGCTCATGCCTAGAGACCCCTTCTTCTAACTCTAATCTCCCAGGCTGAGGAGTTCCAAACCTACCCTCCCACCATTAAGTCTGCAAGGTGTCTGCACGTGAATTCCTCTTTGCCCACTTCTCGTCTGCCGTCCTGAATTTCCTTCTGTGTGTCCAAGGCCAGTGTGCTTGGGATTCTCCTTCTGCCTCCTCCAAGCTTGCATTCCCCTTCAGCTCTCCCCTTTCTCTCCTGCATCAACTTCCATCAGAGTGCATATGTGGCCAATGCATCCATCTTCCAATAAGCAAACGTCCCCCCTTGTTCTCTCTTCGCTCTGGCCACCACCTCATTTCCTTGTTTGCAAGTCATACCTTGAAACCATCGCCCACGCACGTGGCCTCCAACCCTCATCTCTTTGTCTCCTCTTCCATGACGGCATCCCGCTGCTTTCCTTCACCACTCAACGGAATCCACTTTATGTAAACCACCTTTGTGTGGCAAAATCCAGTGGACACCAGACCTGCCTCATGTGTGTTAATTTCTGGTGTGACTACCACCTCTTCTTTTGTAGCTCCTGGAGGCTTTCTCTTAATTCGCTGGCAGCTTTCCTCCACCCCAGTTGCTGGCTTTCTCTTCTTCTTTGGCATGGCGCTAACACTTTCTTTTGTCAAGCTCATCCATTCTTATGGCTTTAGGCATCATCTGTGTTTTCCCACACATGAACCTTTAACCCAGATGTCCCCTTAGGCAGCCCTCCCTTCTATCCGTTAACAACATGGACATCTTTTCTGGCAAATTATATATCTAGGTATTGTTTCTTGATAGCTAAGTATGGTAATAGTCTACAGCATTTATAAAACCATGTATTTATTAAACTGTTCTTTTTTGACAGGCATTAAGACATTCTGTTTAAGTATTTTAGCTTCTAGGAATATTGATTCATAAGAGCAGTAACACTGAATCAAATGGTAGGTGTAGTTTAAGGTTTTGTAGAAACTGCTAGATTTCTTTCCAGTGTGGAGTAGCACTTCAGATTACCACAACCAGCAAGCAAAGAACGTGCATCCCTGCACCTCAGCCAACCCGGAAACATGCCATCCTCACAAAACGATGTCAAATCCATCGTCGAAATATGGTTTCCTGTGAGGCACTCCATTTTATGTAATAAATAGTTAAGGGTGTTCTCCCACTTTATCTAGTCCAATTTCTTCATATCTGTTTTCATTATTTACGTTGGGTTTTTAATCCTTTTACTTATCAATTTCATGTAAACTTTTTCGTAAGGAAATATTAATGTTTCTCTTGATATGAATGTGGTGAAGATGGTTTTCCTATTTTTTTCTTTTTTTCTTTTTTTTTTTTTTTTGAGGGAGTCTCACTCTGTCACCCAGGCTGGAGTGCAGTGGCGCGATCTTGGTTCACGGCAATCTCCGCCTCCCTGGTTCAAGTGATTCTCCTGCCTCAGCCTCCCAAGTAGCTGGGATTACCGGTATGTACCACCACACCCAGCTAATTTTTTATTTTTAGTAGAGATGGGTTTTCGCCATGTTGGTCAGGCTGGTCTCGAACTTCTGACCTCAGGTAATCCACCCGCCTCGGCCTCCCAAACTGGTGGGATTACAGGCGTGAGCCACCTTGCCCAGCCAGTTTTCCTATTTTTGACTTTTGCCTTTGTTTTGGGTGTTTGATGGCATCTAATTTTTTACTAATTGTATAGAAAAATATGTCTCTGTTTTGCGGATTTTGGTTTCATGTATTGCTTTGCGTAGCCTATGTATTCTAAAGCTAAATTAGTTTTCTACATCTTAATCTAACCTTTTATTTTTGTATTTTAAATTTTAATTCATGTGGAATTAAGGTGTATGTGTGATTTAAGAGTTACTTCTTTCCCCCCTTTCATTTCTGCATGCACAATACCTACTGAATTGAAATTTGCTTTTATCGCATTCTAAATTTCTAAGTATATTTGCATCCATTTCTGCTTTATGTTTTGTTACACTGATCCATTGATTTAGTGTAAGGTTATCCTGTGTTCATTATCTTAGCTTTTGATAACTTTTGAGATATGATAAGGTAAATCCCTCCTGATTAGTGTTCATGACATTCTTAGATATTCTCAAATATTTACTTTTCTGTTCAATATTAAAATAATTTCAACTAGTCTTAAATGAAAAAATATTTCTCAAGGTTTTTTTGTGTGTGTGTGTGTGCGTGTGTGTGTGTGTGTGTGTGTGTGTGTGTGTGTGTGTGTCTTGCTCTGTTGCCAGGCTGGAATTCAGTGGCACAGTCTCAGCTCACTGCAACCTCCACCTCCCAGCTTCAAGCAATTCTTCTGCCTCAGCCTCCTGAGTAGCTGGGACTGCAGGTGCATACCACCACATCTGGCTAATTTTTGTATTTTTAGTAGAGACGGGGTTTCACCCTGTTGGCCAGGAGGGTCTCGATCTCTTCACCCCTTGATCTGCCTGCCTCGGCCTCCCAAAGTGCTGGGATTAGAGGTGTGAGTCACTGCGCCCAGCCCCAAGGTTTTTTGTCGTTGTTGTTGTTTTACAAATGCACCCAGCGTTTCAAATTAAAAAATGTATTATAATAAGATCTAGAGATTTATAGGACCTACATTCTCCTAAATAAATTAGTTTCAATACATAGCGTTATGACTCCAAACTGAGGCTGATCTTGATGACACTGTATCTCTAATTATAGGAATCTTATATTACTTTTACCCACACTATTTTATAAATATTGTTCAAATAAATGATGTCCTCATACTAGTGTTAAGTCTAGGATGTATAAACATAACGCAATTAAGAGAAAGATAGAAATCATTAAATACGCTGCTAAGGGAAATCTTGAACCTCAGATATCCATATCTGTGTCCATATCCAGATCTATTCTATGCCTCCATCTCTATGTATGTATGCATAGATACACATGTATGATATATAAAATGATAAACTTATCGTATATGTCTCTTGTTCAGCTTTTATACATTTGACTTTTATACAGACTTTCAAGAACATCATGGGCTGCTTTTGTACTGATGACCTGATGATATATCTTTGTGTTTTGCTCCGTGTTGAAGTTGCATTATTTAAGGCTTGCCATTGTATTTGGAGGGTTACACACTAACATCCTTGCTCGGCATCTGTTGTTCTACTTGGATACCCTTCCTTTTAGGTGGTTTGGTGAATGGGAGAGGATCCCTTATGCTTTCAACAGTTGGCCCAGACTCAGTATCACATTAAAGACATAAATATGCCACAGTAACTTAACTGAGCTGGATAGATTAAGTAGGTTTTAGTTTCTTTTTATTTTATTCATTTATTCAGTCTTTAATTCATGTATTTATTTATTCACGACTTCAAGAAATATTATTTAACTCCTGGTCTTTTTCAAGGACTAGTCTAATGGCTAAATATACAAAGATGGCTAGGCACAGTGGCTCACACTTGTAATCTCAGCTCTTTAGGAGGCCGAAGCAGGCACATCACTTGAGGCCAGGAGTTTGAAACCAGCCTGACCAACATGGCAAAATCCCATCTCTACCAAAAATACAAAAATTAGCTGGGGGTTGTGGCATATGCCTGTAATCCTAGCCACTTGGGAAGCTGAGGCAGGAGAATCGCTTGAACCCAGGAGGTGAAGGTGGCAGTGAGCTGAGATCACACCATTGCACTCCAGCCTGGGTGACACAGTAAGACTCTGTCTCAAAAATAAATAGATTGATTAATTAATTAATTAAAAATAAAGATACAAAGATGAACAAGCAAGCTAACATTCCTACTCTCTTCAAATCACCATACCAGTATGTAAGACAGAGTAGGTAAGTAAAGAGATGTTGATAACAACTTTTGATGGTAGCAACTAACTTGAGAAAAATAAAGGTGTTTAATGAACTAATGAGTGACCTGGAAGCAGAGTGGATGTGAGGGGTAATTTTAAATAGGTTGTTAAGAGAAAATCACTCTCAAGAAGTGTTACTAAGTTACTAAGTTACTGAATGGAGTGAGTGAGTCAGCAACATGAAGACCTGTGGGAAAAGTGTGCCACACATTGGGAACAGCAAGTGTGAAGACCCTGAGGTGGGAATGAGCACGTTCCACATTGTTAAACTAGAGAATCTAGGCTGTCAAAAGTTACGGTTTTTGTTTCACTTTTTGTTAATTCTTCCCAAACTAATAGGTCAATACTACTTTTTATTTCAGAGTTACTTACTCAGGCTAATATCCCAGGTCTCTATGTACCTTTACTTCCAAACTTTTTAAAAAATTCATTGCTTCATGCTGCTCAAATACCTTTCCATTCAAACATGGCATTTTATCTCCCACACTGTTACTCTACTGAGACAGCCGACTGTCTTTTTGGTTCCCATTTATCTCAAATTATTTGCACATTTTCACTCAGTGACCATCTTTAACTTCTTAGCCTCTCGCTGCTTGCTTTTCTAAAAATAATTGTCCTTGTAACACTGACTTGTTTCTGCCCCTGTCACTTTTCCCACCTACGCCCATGTTTTAAGTTTTTTAATCATTCACTCACGCCAGACATTTTGCTACGCACTCAGTTTATATGTATAAATAGCATTTTTTTCTACAAGACATTCACCATCTAGAGGGAAAATTGAAAATGAATAATGAATTTTCAATTTCCATCTGTAAGTCAGTATTATGACACAAGACAGGGAAAGGCACCCAGTTGTGCCATGAGGAAGGTGTGCGCGGAGCCGGGGCAAGCTCCTCAGAGTGGGCAGAAGGCGTTTCAGGATGAGGAGGCATTTACTGAAGATCAGTGGATGAGGAAGCCAGGGAGGGAAGAAGGCCTGCACAGAGCACCATGTGGTGACCGCAGGGTGCATTCAAAGCAAAGAGATGGAGGAAGAAGAACAATGTGCAGTAGTTGGACAATCTGATGCGTTTTTGTGTTACTCATCATGCCAGGGAGGGAGTTCCTCGAATGACTTTCAAGAGTGAGGGATGTGATCAGCTTTGCATTTTAGATCTGTCATTCTGATGGTACTGTAGAGTATGGATTAAAGGAGAGACTGAAAATGGTAGAAGCCTTGAAATAGCCCAGGTGACAGCTTAAATCAGGAGGGTGGAGATGCGGATAGGGAGGCATGGTCTGACTAGAGAAGTATTTATAAGGTGGAATTAACAGAATGTATTATCTTGATTAGTGAAAAATTCTGTGTGTTGCTTTGCTCTTTTAAAAACGTACATATCCTATGTAGGGTAATTACTTCGTCTCTACCATCTTTGTGGCTGGGTTCCAGGAAAATCCATCAGACTGTGTCCTTCATTAGGATCTCCTGATTTGCACTATTCAAACCCAAGCAGACCCCTGTATCCTATCAGCACTTCAAACCTGCACTGTCCAGACTGAATCTGTGCTCTTCCTTCTTAAACCTGAATGTCTCGACCCTGAATGACATAGGAGCCATAGGTCAGGTTTAGAATTTTGTAAGGAGTTTTTCTGAAAGCAACTGGAATCCACTAAGATGGAATTCTTAGGAATTCCTAAAAGTGGAAAGTAAAGAATTGTGTTAGAAAGATCGACTATAGAGAACAAATGGGAGGGATCAGTGGTGCAGTCTGGGAGGCCAGGTAGGTGCCTCTTGGGATGACCCACATGGGTGAAGAATTTGTGTTGGTGATTGACCTGAGCATGGAGAAAACTGGATGAATTTGAAAAATACTTCAGTTCCAGGACCTTGAGGCCTTGGGACAACTTAGGCATTGTGGAGTACACAATACATGGAATATTCAAGGCACTTAGGTTTGCATGTGAACAGCTATGTGTATGGTGTTACTAAGCTTCAGATGGGAAGGACAGGCTTGGACATGCCGAGTCCCACGATATCCAAGAGGAGCTGTCCAGTATGTAGCCATAGACACATACCTGCAGCTCAGGTAAGAGATGTCTATTTGAAATAGGCATGGGAGTTGTTAGCATACTGGTTTCATTTAAGCCATGGGAGGAGAGGAAATAGGTGACAAGGAAACAGATGGCTCAGGTCAGAAATTTGAGAAGGGCAGATAAAGGATGAGTGGTTTGCAAAGGAGTTAAGATGTCTTCAATCAACAGCTCAGGTAACACTGCTCCAAGAGGCAGGGTCTGCTAAGCAGCCTGGCTTAAGTGAGAAGATCATAGTGCAGGCTGGAGCAGCACTCTCTGGAGTAATCGATGAGGAGGCCGTTAGTGATATGGACACAGAGCAGGGCCAGGAGAAAGGAGCGTGGGGTTCTACCTGCAATGACTTGAGCTGCAATTGGAAGGGAATGAAGAATACAGAACACATATAAGCTTTGGCTACTGAAAGGAAAAATACACACAGGGCAGTTGGTGGAGGAGGTTGTGCCGCTCCAAAATGCTTTATTCTTTTGAGAGAGGAAGCACATGAGCAGTCTTAAATTTACTGTATCAAAAGTAGGTCACACGTGTTGATATGTGCATCTTCTTCCTCATCTTCAGAAAGTGAAACCCATCTATCCTTTCACACTCAGTCTCTGCCTGTAGTCCAAAGCCCTCGAGAATTTGTTCTATATTTACAGAGAGTGAACAGAAAATCATCAAAGGCCACGTGTTGGGTCTGGGTTTTGTTTTTAAAACTTTTGGCATCCTACAACGATTTGAGAAACTGGAGTAATGGTAACAACAACCATAGGAACAGCAAGACAGGTTTGGTTGAGGTTTGACATAAAGGAAACTTTGTTTTTCACTAATTTTCATAAATTCATGCTAGAATAGAACACACAACATCATGGTTTAAGAGTGGCTGTTCTGTCAAAATAAGCCTTCTTGGCAGTACTATGAAAACCTGTTCCAAACCACAGTTCAATGATGCTTTGCTTTCTAAGGAGAAAGCTCCATATTGTGGAGTCCATTTAAGTAATTCTTAAACTGGAGTTTTAAATTGACTTGTGCATTCAGAAAATGCTCAAGAGGTCACTGTTGAAATTTCAGTGAATATGTCATCTCCACATATAGTCATGGTTGCGAAAGTTTATTGGATGCTGCTCAATACTTTAAAACAAGATAAGAATGCAAACGGAAATTTGACGAAAGTTTGAGACAACCTTGTGTGAATCAACGGTGCATTCTAACTACTCGACCGTTTTGGCTAGTTCACCTTAACGCAGTCTTTTGCCAATAGAAAGGGGCTGAGAGAAGGATAACTAAAGGCAAACAGCTTCAGGGTCTTCTGAATGAGGAAAGATGAAAGAGACTTGAGTTATTGATTATCTAGAAATGAGAAGTGACAGGAAAGACAGGCACAAATTAACTAATGGTTTTGTGGAAATCAATTGGCCATTCTCCTTCATTCAAGCTGTTAGTGGAAGAAGAGGAAGAGAGTCGTTGAAGTGGGCCAGCAACAAATATGAGATTAATGAAAGACATTCCTCCTGCTGCCCCTAACTATATTAAAGTCATTGCTGTGAAGTATTATTGGGGGAAAATGCCATTCAAAAGTTAAATCGTTTCTACATGTCTAGTTCATTATTGTCTGCTCTGAACAACTTTACCTATTAGATTTATCTTTGGAGGACCGAGTTGAGTTTGAACCCCTTCCGCACAGCACTCATGAGCTGAATTTATGCAGGGTGACACTTTGCTTCGCCTTTTACATTCTTAGGGAATCCTAAACAAGTTTTAATTTCCCTTTCATCTCACAGTGATACCTAAAGCACATCACCTGTGATGTATCCACAAAATCAGTTGAAATGAAATGCAGTAAATCTTGGCCAGTGTGAGCTGTGATAACAAAGGCAGCTGTGCAGGTTGGGCAGGGAGGCAGCACACCCCTCCACAATAATCTGGGGGGACTCCACGGCTACTTAAGGGACCACAGGGACAATCCTAGGGTCTCTTGGCTACTTTCCAATTTTTATCATCGCTTTACTCTTCTAGGGGCTTGGTACTCGATTTCCTTATTTGAAAAATGAGGCCGATGATACCACCCCAATTCATTTCTTAGGTAGCTGTGAAAGTCAATCCATTTCTTAATAACTTCTCCCTCCCTGTATTCTTTCCTTTATCCATTACACAGTCACCCAACTATGCAGTCCGCTCTAACTGAGCCACTGCAGGATACAGTGCAGGTGCAGGCACTGCCCGTGGCATGAGACTGTGGATGTGAAAGGACGTATTTTTTGCCTGAACCCCAGTCTGCAGTCTAGTGACAACATGTGAAAGCTCTTGCAAAGGTGTGATGTACCATGCAGATGGAGAGACTGGGGCAGGAATGGAGTTACTATGCTATTCCCCACTATAACCAGACACCTTGGTAACTTTGGGCGTTTTCCGTTTGTTTATTTTTGGAGACGATGTCTTGCTCCATTACCCAGACCGGAGGGGAGTGGCGTGACCTTGGTTCAAGAGATTCTCATGCCTCAGCCTCCCGAGTAGCTGAGATTACAGGCATGCGCCATCATGCCCAGCTAATTTTTGTATTTTTAGAAGAGACAGGGTTTCACCGTGTTGGCCAGGCTGGTCTCAAACTCATGACCTCAGGTGATCTGCCTGCCTAGGCCTCCCAAAGTGCTGGGATTACAGGTGTGAGCCACCATGCCCAGCCTTTGGGTGTTTCTTTTATCTGACTCCTCTGATTTGTAGCAAGTGACAGAGGCTGGCATCTGTTTACAAGACTTCTTTTCCATCATTTAAAAAATAATTAGTTTTATTTATCATACCCCCCAAATTTTCTCTTATTAGAAATGTTCATTATGACAGCACATAACTGAATCCCCTCAGTATCTTGTAGATTTATTTCCATGCTTTGCCTTTTAACTTTCTGAAAGTCTGGTTCCAAATGTAACTATATTCCATTATTGTTCTGGTCTATTTTGTTAAGTCAGGTTTATGGAAGTATAATTTACATACAGAACTTATTTTTAGATGTATAGTGAAACAAATTTTGACAAATGAAAACCACCAAGTAAGTGACCCACAGCGAAGGTACAGAATATTTTTCTCCCTCCAAAGAGTTCCCTTGTGTCCTTTATGGTCCGTCTCCTTCCATAATCACCAGCCTCTGCCAATCACAGATCTGATTTCTGTTTTTATAGCTTTGCCTTTTCCAGAATGTCATGTAAATGATGCTGTGTACAATATGTGATCTTCTGAGATTGGCTCTTTAAATTCAACATCATGCCCTTGAGATCCAGCCAAGTTGTTGTCTACCAATGCTTCTTCCTTTTAATTGCTGAGTGGCATTTAGTGGTGTGGGTGTACCATGGCTTGTTGGAACTATTCACCTATTGAAAGACATTCTGGTTGATTGTAGCTTTTGTCTATTACAAGTAAAGTTACTATGAAGAATCCTGTACTGGTTCGTGTGTGGACATAAGTTTTCATTTCCTTTAGTAAATGTTCAAGGGTGCAATGGCTGGGTATGGCAAGTGTGTTTAGTTGTTTAAAGAGACTGGCTTTCATTCTGTAGCATGATGCATCTGGCAATCATCCATGTTGATGCATATGTCGCAGGTTTATTCCTTTTTATTGTTGAGTAGGATTCTCTTTTATGGATATATCACAGTGTGTGCACCCCATTCACTGGTTTGCTGGCATTTATTTGTTTCCAGTTTGGGGCTATTATGAGTAGAGCATTTATAAATATTCAAAGACAAGTTTGTTTGTTTTGCATGGGTGCATGGTTTTATTTGCCTCAGGTAAACACTTAAATACTTAGGACTGGGATTTCCCTTGTATCTTGACACACTGAAATTCCTGGCCTGCCATGGAGGATTTCACTGGCAGAAATCATCAAAATGCTGTAGTCAAACCTTTGTGATTTAATTATTAAGCCATGAGATGGGAAATACTAGATAAACCATTCTACTTTCAAAAAAATCTCAGTTGGGCAAGTTCATTACAGAATATTTCTGGACTTTCTTCTTCCATTGCATCCATTATGTCCTGGGTCCAGTTTCCTGGGTCCAGCCTGGGGTTCCTCTTTCCTTACCTGGCTCTTGAGTTTCGGATCCTCAGCTCTGAGACTGGGAGAAATTCCTGAGCTCGTTCTGCTTACATAATAGGCTTCTGGTTTCCATGGCTGTGTGGTTGGTCTAGCAGTGTCAGCCCAGGGATGCTCCCACTGTATCACTTTTGATGTCTTCCAGCTTCTGATTTCTAGGGTTCTTGCACTCCCACCACTCCACCCACTTTTCAGATACCTGGTCTCAAATGGTTGGAGCATTTATTCTACCATCTATCTGTCTGTCTGTCTGTCTATCTATCTATCAACCATCTGTTTAAATGACTGCAACCCATGAGCTGAAATAATAAACCTTAATCCTCTTTAACTCTGTTAACACAATGGGAAAGCTTTGCTCTTTAAATACTTAGTAGCAGTGGCATTTTTTAATGGAAGACCCATAGTCTGTTTACATTTCAAACTGCTTTGTGAAGAAGAAATTCTTAATGAACTCAAGCTCCAAATTTTTAATTAACAGTCTCTAAAATGCATAGCATTTAACATCTTTTTTTTTTCTCATTTTCTTACCTAACATTACCCTTATCTTCATCATTGATTCAAGCTTAAATGACATTTCAGAAGTATATTTAAATAATTGGTTTTCGGTAGTGTCAGTGAAGGTCATAGAAAGACAAACCTGTGTTCAATCCTCACACCCATGAACAGGCCAAAAGACACTGGTTTAAAAATATAGTCTGGAGTATAGTCTGAAAATATTTTTAGGATGTTTGGTTAATAATGTTTGATGAAGTTAATAGTGGCAATTTTATTCCAAGAGTATAAGTAGAATAATACCAGCAGCATTCTTGACTGGTTTTCTGAAAATTTAGAAGTTCCAGAGTGTTGTTTTGGGCTGGTTTCTAGCAGTTCTGTGCCTTATCCCTGTACCCCCAGGAAACAGTAGCAGAGACATCGGGGTGGGGACAAGAGAAGAGGCAGTGGCCATGACAGGTCTCCTGAGTCTTCCTCCCTCGTGGTGAGGACTTACTTTGGACCAGATCTAAGCTAGGTCTGGGCTGTCAGGTCAAGACTAATCCTACAATAAAGCTGGTTTGGAGTTAAAACCAAACTTACATTGATAAGATCTGACACAATTTCATGCTACTTACAATAGTATTTGGTAAACGAAATTGAGTCATCAGTAGTAATCAGTGCACATAAAAGACTGTCATAAATGTTCTTTAATGAAGTCATGTTTCAGCAGTTCTTTTCTTGATTCTCCAGTGTCTACGATAGTTTGCCGTGTTGAAAATGATCACTATATCTTGTAAGTTTGGTATGTACACTGTCTCCTGTAGCTTTAAAAAGGCTCTCAATGTGATTCCTAACATTCAGAGAACTCGAACTTGCCTACTCTGTGCCCCCGGTCTCTTTCCACCAACCTCCTTCCACCTCCCACAAAATAAGGAGAATGGATTCTGAGGAAAAGATCTCCAGTGGTTTTGTCCTTACCAGCTGTGACTTGCTGAGGAAACACACTGAGTTGCAGAAGATGTTGGATCAACGTTGGCTGGAATTACATGGAGGGTGATAGATCAGGAGGAGGCTCTGAGTATCTGAAAGGAATGCATATGGCCTCAGGTAGCAGTACCACCCAACACTGCCCGTCTCACCCATTTTATCCTCCACATCTACCTTGTGCATCCGCCACCTTTCCCTATGCCAAAGAGTTGATGCTGGATCCACAGAGGAAGTGGAATCAGTACCTCCAAGTTTCCCAGCTCAGACTGAGCAGAGCATAAGTAGCCCTGCCCCAGAGTGCAGGAAGGTGGGGACTCAAGAGCCAGGCAGGAAACCCTCTTAGAAGTGCTTACAAGGCCATGCACTTACTCCCAGCCCTGCTTCAGTTCTGCCCAAGGTTCAGGCTGACTGTAGGTGACCCCTGTCCCCTGGGACACCACATTTTCCCTGGTTCCTTAGTTTGTGATCATATGTCTGCATGAGGAGAAGATGGTAGCTCCCGTGAAAGGAAAGTAAGAAAGAGAAGGGCTCTTTCTGTTTGTTGCTTTGATTTTCTTTCTTTCCCTTTTTAAAATTTTCTTAATGTATGTGGATTATATCATCCATGATGTAGTTTTTAGCATGCTTTTCTTTCTGTGTTATTCAATTAATTTTTAATACATGACCAAAGATTTTAGAGGCACACAGATGAACCACGTAACCCCATTGTATTAATATATTTGGAAAAATATTTTAGTTGACTCTTGATTCAAAATCAGCTATGAAATTGTTGTATTAAAGGGTAGTAAAAGTTATGGAAAAAATCTGTGATGCATTAGGGAATTCCTCATGTCTCTCTTCAACTCATGATTAAGCAATTTATGTCATTGTGTAGAATTTGTAAATTGGCATTAAGCATTCATCTTTGAATTTCAAAGTTTTAGTCTTTATTAAATTTCAGATCAAAAGCCATGAACTCTAACTTCTCCAAGCACTACATTCTCCTTCCATCTGAGTGAAATGAGCACTTTCTCTTCTCCTCTCCTTTAGATATACATATATTTAGGCCATTGTGTTATGAAAGTATTCTAAGACTAGTATAATCTGTCAAAAAGAGACAATATTGGTAATTTTGACATTATTTGGAAATAATTAAATGCACCCCTTTGAAAATCACATATTGCAATATTTTCTCATCTTTACAGCTTTAAAATATATAATAGGATGAGACTTCTGCTTGTGTATATAAACTTACAGCTGGTTTAAAGAAATTGTATGCAGCTAATATCTGTAAAATATTCCAGTTGCTTGATTGACATTTCCTACTAGAAGCATTGTCAGCAAACACTATAAATATGTATTCTGATACATATGAATTGATAATTGATACATTTGTATCACAGTCACATGCATACATATATTTGCCCCTCTTCTAAATCCATGGCATTTTCCCTTGTTATTGATGGTTTTACCTTTATTCTAGTCACTGCAGGTTGAAAGTTCAGAGACCTTTATTTCTCTACTTTCTGACTCCACTTTCTCCCTTGTCACCCAGCAGGGCAATTCACCATCTCTCAAAGGTTCTTTCTTTTCACAATCACTATCATTCACCCTGGCATTGCATTTTTTTTTGTTCTAACTCAGACTCTCCTAACTTTCACCCAGAATTAGTGCATATGCTTCCTGAAGATGCTCCCCACTGTGTCTCTCTATCAGCTGCTCTGGAAGCCTCCAGATTTTTGATGGACTCCACTATTTTTTTCTAATGCTGTTTGCAAATCTTTAATGGCTTCCTGTGGCAGAACCAAAAATGATGAAACTATTTTTATTCTCTCAGAAATGTGGAGATTCCAATTCTTGTTTTAGCTTTATTTTCAACTTTTCACCCTTATGTATCTTTGCTTCTGCCAAACTGATAAGTGCTTGAAATTATTCTATAACTTCTGCCTTTCTTCCATTTTTTTCTCAACTTAAAATTGAGAATTTTTTTCTCATCTTTGAATTTAAAATTTTTAGCTGTGATCAAATTTCAGATCAAAAGGCACAGAATCTCTAAGTACTAAATTCTCTTTATACGTGAGTTAACTTAGCACTTTGTGCATTCGTCTTTTTTAGATATAGGTATATTTCGGTGGCTATATTCTTTATCCTAGTTGGTAAACAATATCAATGCAAAGTAACTGATTAAACTTGTAACCATCAAATGTCTAAATACAAAGCTTTGCATATAGCAAATTCTGAATAATAGATTTGAATGACTGAATACATTAGCAGATGAATGAATGAATGACCTTTAACATAACAGGACCCTTGATATGCTCTGCAAATGCAACTGTAATCAAAATGGAGATGGCCCCTGTATTCATGAAGTTTATGGTCTATAGGGCAGCGGGAAAAGAAGAATACTGATTAAAGTCTCCCTTTCATCATAACAGCATAATTATGTGGTGAGCCAACTGCTTTACGTCAACTTTTCAGACACCTTCAGATGTTAGAAAGAGTACAATGCAAGAATTGGGCTCAATGGCCATAATGGGACAAAGATGGTTAAACTTAACTTTCATGCTCCAGGAATATGCTCTCTGATCGTTTTCCAGCTTTAACATTCCCTGGGCTTGGTCAGTGGTTTCTCCATATCCCAGGAAGAGAAGCACTAAATACTGATTTCATTGCCTCTCAACTCTTTCTTACATGTGTGCACGCTCAACCCTACGGTTATGTCTTCATGACCAAGGATTTCATCTTCTGCCTTTTTATGTCTTAGTTCATAGCCAAGTGCACAGAAGACATTCAATGAATTCTTTGTTTATGAAGGATTGACTGACTGAAGGGAATTGTTGTTCTCATTATAAGCACAGCACATATCGAACACAAAATATGAAGCTTTCTGACATCAGAAAATGTATTATTTAAAAATAAATAATATAAATATTCTATATAATACAAAATATAAACTCTTGTTCTACTTGTGGAAATAAGCTATACATTCAAAAGAGGACAGCACTAGTTATGCGAAAGGCATATGTCCTTTGGCACGAAGAAATAGATCATTATGGATTTTTATATTACATGAGTCACTTGGTTGCCACTGACGGAAATCAACTCATAATGGTTTAAATACAAAAAGGAATATATTGGGTTTTATATTTGGAAAATGGCCCTTATACTCAGAAAATCTGAATGCCAATGGCTTCATGTATTGCTGGATCTGGGGTCAGGGAATTTGACTGGTATTTTCTATTCTAATTCTCTCTCTCTCTCTCTCTCTCTCTCTCTCTCTCTTTCTCCACTTCTTTCTCTCTCTTTTTCTGTCTCAGAAGAGATTCACCTTGACAGCAAATGGCTATATCCTCATGGACTGATATTAAAACAACAGAGAGGGCATTAAAAAATATTCCTGTGTCTATTTATCAAACTCAAAGGAAAGATCCTGAATTGCCGCACTAGGGCCATGTCCTACACTGGAATCAGTCATCGATTGTCAGTGTCAGGGCCATTACGGTGGGTTCAGCCCAGTTCAGATTTCCAGTCCTGTGGGCAGTTGACTTGGACAATGTTTCTAATAACTTTCAGGACCACAGATATGAGGTGATTCTCCAGGGGAAGGATGCTCCCAGGAAAAATAATGGACCACTCTAGATAGTTAATGAAAATGGCAGAATCTGTATAATGGAGTAGCAGGAAAATAGGAATAAAGATGGAAGATATATGGAAAAAGCTGACTTTATTTGGAATACAAATTAGTATTAACCTTCAATAAGCAAGGTAGACCATTGACTATTTCTATACCATTTTTTCTATACCGTTATTCTGAATTAGTATAATAACAAACATGTTTTTGAAGTCTACCTAGTACAGTGAAGTAGTGAGAGAATAAAGCCAAGGGTGTTTAATGCAATAATTAAGACTTGTGACGAGGAGGGTTCTTATGTTAGACACAGAGAAACTTATCTGTGAATTGATTTCTGTGTTCTCGCATTGATCTTTAAATTGACCTTGCAGAATTTCTTTCATCTGAATGTGTCTTAGAAATTAATAAAAAGGGCAATGAAAATCGTTAAAAACTACACAATATATGTAAAACCTAAAAATGACAATAGAGATTTTAACATCTTATTTTTCCCAAATGTATTTCAATGAAAAGGAAAATAAAACAGGCATCATAAATCCAAAATTTAATATTAATTGTGAACTTGAGTTTTGTCTCAGGCCTTTTAGTACTGAAAATGTTTTATATCAAAAAACTAAATAGCAAATATTTTATATCAAAATAATATTTTAAATAAAATTATTGTCAAGACGCAGGAAAATCATGATTTTTTTTTCAGTTTTACTTGCAATCATGAAACTTAAGTTACACACATACATATACTTTTAAATTAAAGACAAAGGAATTTAAGAGAAACTATTAATATAAAGCATATGCTCGTTAGTCTTGTATCTAAAATGTGTAATGTTCATTTTGCAATGTTGCTTCAGACTCAGACTAAAGGCATCCAGGAAGCTGCCTGAATAGAGCCAGGAAGGGCTTCTGTTTCTATAGGAGGGAATCCTGTCTGAGACAGTCTGAGCACCAGAGAATTTGTCTATTAAATACCTTTCTGGCAGGAACAGTGAGCTGAATCTCCTCCAACCGGAATTGAAGATGTTGATTAAAGATGCAATATGTAGATTTGGATTCAGAGCAGAAGGTTGTTCAACATTTGAGGGTTCAAAAATGTATATTTGGGGTAGTGCATCTAAATTTATTTTACTGAGTATAAAACCAAAGAGAACTTCTCTTTTGGGATATAGCCTGTTTGAGCCAGGAATCCAAGCTTGTCTGAGATGGTCTTAATTCCAAAGCATCATCCTGTCTTGGAAGAAATAGAGCAACAATTTGAGCTCTTAAATCTTGAAGACGCTCAGTAGTGGAAGCATGGTGTTTAGAATGGCAGGAGCATTTAGGAAAAGACAGGTTCTGGTGTCCGGCATATGATGTGTCATCCGAAGACATCTGGAAACAGCCATAGGAAGCAGTTCTGATCTTAAAGGAGCCAGATTTTTTAGAGAAATTGTCATCTGATAAGTCAATAGCTATGAAGGGATGTGCCAGACCCTTGGCTGATGCTTCACATGCATTTTATCATTGGATCATCCCTGTGAGGTAGGCATGAGACACAGAAAGCAAAAGGAATCTGTCTAAAGTCACACAACCAATAAATGATTGAGTGAAGATTTGACACCATGCAGTTGGTTCCCAGGGCAGGGCTTCAAATCAGCAGGCTCTCCAGAGCCTGGATGTAGCTGGCTGGTCTCTGCAGGGAACCTGGCCGGTGGGTGCCCTGCAGCATTTTTTTGCTCTGGGGCCTTAGCACTTAGATATGACTTTGGAGCTGTCTGTGACACAACCTGCATGGCATAGTACACTCCATCAGCCATAGGTTTGACTGGACATCTGGGTCTACTGGGATAATGAAGCAGAAACATCACATCGGGGGAGAACCTTCAGTTTTATTATTACCTTGCAACGAACCCTAGCAAGAATTATGACTGCAAATCTATATTCACCGATAGGTTTTTATCATAATCAAATCACTTGTTATTTAAGAAATATGGTAAGGGAAATATTAAGTGTCAGAAAGCATAGATGGATGTGCAAAAAGTAAATATACCTTACATTATACAGTAATTTTTATGTCATGTGTATTTGTGTTATTTCCATTTTAAAGAGAAAATATTTATTACATTCTCTCACTAGATCAACATGCCCAAATAATTGGATGGAAACACAAAAAATGGCCTCGTGATATGATACATAATTTAAAGAATTAAGAGAGCTGTAAACTAGTGAAGTGAAAAATATTGTTGACTTTTTTGAGAAGAATTTACATTATTTACATTTATTTCTCTGTCTTTCAGATAAGTGTTTAAACGCATGATTATGTGTAGACCTAAATCCTCAAATATTTTAGGGCATAGCATCTATATCTTGCCAAAATGTAATTTGTTTCAACTATTTTTTGTTCTATAAAGAGGGATATAGACCTGAAGCTTGATTACAAGGATGGTAAAATCCAACACTTTTTCAAGAATTCAGTGCTTAAGGAGGTTTTTTTTTTTTTTTAGACTCTGGGGGAGTAAGTTGAAATTGATTATACTCTTGTCTTTGAGAATCCTCATTGTTCCTTTGTTTCATTGTCATTGTATATGTAGTAAAAAAAAAAAAAGAAGTCTTTGGAAGAGTGTTATAACAATGGGTTCTGAGAATAAAACTTCTGCTAGAGGAGTTGTTAGGAGAACAGATACCAATTGTGTGTGTGTGTGTGTGTGTGTGTGTGTGTGTATGAATGTGTGTGTGTGTCTACAGCACCTGCACGTAAGCATGCTAATTCCTGAACAACTATCTTTTAGGCTCTCAGAATTCCTAGAAAACACTTTTATGAAATAAGGTAAACAATAAGTTTGTGATGACATTATTTGTGAAATACTTCAGCTATGTATATGTTTTCAAAGCCCCATAATGTAGCTCCTTGTGTCTTACCACTTTCTTTCATGTTCCTATAGTGGTAAAAACACATAACATAAAATGTACCATTGTAACCATTTTTAAGTGTACAGTTCAGGAATGTTAAGAATATTCTCATTGTTATGAAACAGATTTCCTGAACATTTCATCTTGCCATTCTGAAACTCTGTACCCATTCAACGTCAACTCTCATTTTCCCTCAGTCCTTGGCAACCATCATTCTACTTTCTGCTTCTGAGTTTGACCTCTTTAGAAACGTATAAGTGGAATCCTACAGTATTTATCTTTCAGTGATCAGTTTATTTCACTTAAAAAGTGTCTTCAGTATCCATCCATGTTGTGACATGTAGAAGGACCTCTTCCTCTGTAGGCTGAGTAGTATTCCATTATACATGTATACCTGTTTTGTTTATCCATTCATCTCTGGACATCTGCTTCCACTTCTTGGCAGTTTTGAATAGTGCTCTTATGTACATGGGTGTACAAATATCTCTCCAACACCCTGCTTTCAGTTATTTTGATGTATACCCAGAAGTAGCATTGTCAGATCATATGATGGTTCCATGTTTCATTTTTTGAGAATACTCCAAACTGGTTTTCATAGTGGCTGCACCACTTTACAATCCCAACAGTGAACAAGTGTTACAATGTCTCTATATCCTCACCAACGCTTTGTATTTTCTGTTTCTTTGATAGTAGCTATTCTCTCAGATATGAGGTCATAACTTGTTGTGGTTTTGACTTGCATTTCTCTGATGATCAATAATGTGGAGCACCTCTTTATATGCTTGTTGAGAATTTGTATATCACCTTTGGAAAAGTATCTATTCAAGTCCTTTTCCCATTTTTAATCTGATTGTTTGATTTTTTTTTGTTGTTGAGTTCTAAGAGTCCTTTATGTATTCTAGATATTAATCTCCTATTAGGTATATATTGGTAAATATTTTCTCCCATTCTGTAAGTTGTCTTTTCACTGTGATGTTTATGTTCTTTTATGCACAGAAGTTTTTAAGTTTGGCGTATTCTCATTTGTCTATTTTTGCTTTTTCTGTCTGTGCTTTTGGTGTCATATCTAGAATTCATTGCCAAGTCCAACATCACAAATGTCATTAAAATTTTTTCCTTGTGTTTTTTTCTAAGAGTTTTACAATTTTAGGTCTTCGATCCATTTTGAATTAATTTTGTATATAATGTAAAATAAGTCCAATTTTATTTTTTTGCATGTATCTTGTTTTTGTGCTTTTGTTATTTTTTTCAGTTTTGAAAACTGGTATTACTAAGTATGTTCAATCTTTGATAACATTTGTATGTATTAAAATATATTCTTCCCCCAGTGTAAAAGATGAATGTTATAGAAAATGAAAGAGGATATATATATGCTTATATGCACACACACGCCTATATATATAATATATATATAAATGTACATAAGCATATTCTTTTTTTTTTTTTTTTGAGACAGAGTCTTGCTCTGTCACCCAGGCTGGAGTGCAGTGGTGCGATCTCCACTCACTGCAAGCTCCGCCTCCTGGGTTCACGCCATTCTCCTGCCTCAGCCTCCCATGTACCTGGGACTACAGGTGCACCACCGCGCCCAGCTAATTTTTGTATTTTTAGTAGAGACGGGGTTTCACCATGTTGGCCAGGATGGTCTCGATCTCCTGACCTCGTGATCCGCCCGTCTCGGCCGCCCAAAGTGTACATATGTATAATCTTATATAGACTGTGTCCCCTAGAAGCAGAGTATGAGAAGTCAGGTGCACATTCCTGTGTATTGAGACGGCTCAACAGAGAAAACCCATAAGGGAGTGAAAGAAGCGGGGCATAGAACAGAAAAGAGTGGAAAAACTATGTAGTCTTCGGCAGAGTCTATTATCATTCGAATCCACTTTGCTTTAGGGTACACATCACAGCATGGAGTGTCTCTGATTGAGTCAAGGGGACGTGTTTTGTATCCTTGGGTAGGTTTCTCAGTAACTACGGCTTATGGGACGGGGTTGGGATCTTCCACTCCCTGGGAGGCTGAGGCTGACAGGGCAATTGTCTAGAGGAGAGGACAGCTGTGAATCCTTCCAGCCAGCACCGAGGTGACACGGTTTGACTCTGTGTTCCCACCCAATTCTCATCTTGAACTGTATTCCCATAATTCCCACATGTTGTGGGAGGGACCCAGTGGGAGATAATTTGAATCATGGGGGCGGTCTCCCCCGTATTATTCTCGTGGTAGTGAATAAGTCTCACGAGACCTGATGGTTTGATCAGGTGTTTCCGTTTTTGCATCTTCCTCATTTTCTCTTCCGCTGCCATGGAAGAAGTGCCTTTCGCCTCCCGCCATGATTCTGAGGCCTCCCCAGCCATGTGGAATTGTATGTCCAGTTAAACCTCTTTTCCTTCCCAGTCTCGGATGTGTGTGTTTATCAGCAGCATGAAAACTGACTCATACAGTAAACTGGTATCAGTAGAGTGGGGTGTTGCTGAAAACATACCCAAAAATGTGGAAGCAACTTTGGAACTGCATAACAGGCAGAGGTTGGAACAGTTTGGAGGGCTCAGAAGAAGACAGGAAAATGTGGGGAAGTTTGGAACTTCCTAGAGACTTGTGGAATGGCTTTGACAAAAATGCTGATAGTGGTATGAACAATAAGGTCCAGGCTGAGGTGGTCTCAGATGGAGATGAAGAACCTGTTGTGAACTGAAGCAAAGGTGACTCTTGCTTCATTTTAGCAAAGAGACTGGTGGCATTTTGCCCCTACCCTAGAGAATTGTGGAACTTTGAACTTGAGAGAGATGATTTAGGGTATGTGGTAAGAGAAATTTCTAAGCAGCAAAGCATTTAAGAGGTGACTTGGGTGCTATTAAAAGCATTCCATTTTAAAAGGGAAACAGAGCATAAAAGTTCAGGAAATGTGCAGCCTGATGATGCAGTACAAAAGAAAAACCCATTTTCTGAGGAGAAATTCAAGCTGACTGCAGAAATTTGCATAAGTAACAAGGAGCCGAATGTTAAACCCCAAGACAATGGAGAAAATGTCTCCAGGGCATGTCATAGGTCTTTATGGTAACCCCTCTCCTCACAGACCCAGAAGCACAGGAGAAAACAATGGTTTCATGGGCCAGGCCCAGGGTCCCCATGTTGTGTGCAGCCTAGGGACTTGGTGTCTTGTGTCCCAGGCACTCTAGCTATTGCTAAAAGGGGCCAAAGTCCAACTGGGCTCATGGTTTCAGGGGGTGCAAGCCACAAACCTTGGCAGCTTCCGCATGGTGTTGAGCCTGCGGGTACAGAGAAGTCAAAAATTGGGGTTTGGCAACCTCCACCTGTATTTCAGAAGATGTATGGAAATGCCTGGATGCCCAGGTAAAAGTCTGCTACAGGGGCAGGGTCCTCATGGAGAACCTCTGCTAGGGCAATGTGGAAGGGAAATGTGGGGTCACAGCCTCCACTGGGGCGTTGCCTAGTGGAGCTGTGAGAAGACGGCCACCATCTTCCAGACCCCAGAATGGTAGATCCACGGACAGCTTGCACCACACACCTGGAAAAACTGCAGACACTCAATGCCAGCCCATGAAAGCAGCCAGGAGGGGGGCTATACCCTGCAAAGCCACAGGGGTGGAGCTGCCCAAGACTATGGGAACCTACCTCTTGCATCAGTGTGACCTGGATGTGAGACCTGGAGTCAAAGGAGATCATTTTGGAGCTTTAAAATGTGACTGCCCCGCTGGATTTTAGACTTGCATGGGTGCTGTAACCCCTTTGTTTTGGCCAATTTCTCTCATTTGGAATGGCTGTATTTACCCAATACCTGTACCAGCATTGTATCTAGGAAGTAACTAGCTTGCTTTTGATTTTACAGGCTCATAGGCAGAAGGGACTTGCCTTGTCTCAGATGAGACTTTGGACTATGGACTTTTGGGTTAATGCTGAAATGAGTTAAGACTTTGGGGGATTGTTGGGAAGGCATGATTTGTTTTGAAATGTGAGGACATGAGATTTGGAGGGGCCAGGGGCAGAATGATATGATTTGGCTATGTCCCCACCAAATTTCATCTTGAGTTGTTCTCCCAAAACTCCCACATGTTGTGGGAGGCACCCAATTGGAGATAATTTGAATCATGGGAGCAGTTTCCCCCATACTATTCTCGTGGTAGTGATTAATCTCAGGAGATCTGATGGTTTTATCAGGGGTTTCCATTTTTGCATCTTCCTCATTTTCTCTTGCCACTGCCTTGTTAAGAAGTACCTTTCGCCTCCTGCCATGATTCTGAGACCTCCCCAACCATAAGGAACTGTGAGTCCAATTAAACCTCTTTTTCTTTTCAGTCTTGTGTATGTCTTTATCAGGAGCATGAAAATAGACTAATATACCAGGTCAGTGGAGGATGGGTAAAGGGAATTGGGCAGGGCATCAGTAGCACCCCCTTCCATGTTCTAAACATCTGAAGAGGTCTTTGATATAAAGCATCTCCTAAATTGAAAATATAAGGAGAAGTGATTGAAATATAATTCATCCACATCAGATAAATAAATATATATTCTTACTCACAAATGATAAAGTCAATTTTGTTTTCTTTTATAGAAAATATTCCAACAATTATTTTATTTCCTTCTGTTGATTCATTTTCCTTTTGGAAAAAAAAGTAGGGCAATAAGCAGTTTATTTCCATTCATGCCCATAATATATTGAAACTTTCACCAGAATCCACTTCATTCTCAGCTTTTTGAGTTATACTCAAAAGGGTGAATAATAACCAATAAAATCTAGCACAAAAATTAAAGAAAAAGCAGTCAGTAAAAGCAGTACTCCATCCTAAATGTCCTGCTTCCCTGATGCTCCATGGAGACAGCTGACTCAGCACCAGATAGCAGGCTGCCAGTGTCCACCACACATCCCTCTAACAGGCTCACCTAAGAAGGCACACAAGCCTGCTTGCAGCTGAAGCTTCCAGGCCTCCTGTGTTGAATATCATCTTGAATGATCTTAATGAACCACATAATTTCATCTAGAACTGTTACTACATAATGTAGCTAAAGAAATTGCCAAACTATTTTTCTCAATAGCTGTAATATTTTCATTTTAATCATAATCTGAAGATGCTCCCTCCATTGACTATTCTTTGGACCTCTGTCACCAGTCAAGTGGCTGTGTTTGTGTAGAGTTTGTGCTTTATTCTGTTCTGTTCCATCACTCTAAGTGTCTATTCCTCTACCAAAGCCACAGTTAGGAAATATCGAAGAGAGAAGGGAAGGTGGCTTAATAGATTTATATCCTCCAAAAATAGAGGAGAAGTTATTTGAAAGGTTTATTTTTGTTACCTGTAGTTTTTTTTAATGCATGTTATATTATTTTGTGTTTGTTTAATTTTATTTGCAGCATATTTTGAGAGGTTGAAGAAATATATATCTGGGTTGTAGGAAAGATGATTCTACATTTTACTAAATATTTCCAGTTTGCTTTTTAACTGTAATGACAGTTTGTAAACTTAATCAATGATGTTTTTTATCTTCTTACATTTTGCTATATGTTAACAAGGTGGAGCATCTTTTGTTAGGTTTGAAAATGTAGCTCTCTTCTGTGTGTATTTTGACTTACATTCAGCAAAGTTCTGGACCATCACTCCTAATAGCTGATTCAGGGTGTGTTGGTTTTTCTATGTAGATAACAGTATTTACAATAATAACTGATTATTTTTTCCTTCTGCCTACCCACATTTTATGCTCCTTATTTATTTTTCTGTTTCTTTCCTATGCTAAGACCTTCATTTTGAGGTAGAATAGAAGCAGCAATAAAGGGCCTTCTTTTTCTAAATTTTAAACAGAATTTAATGTTTTAAAATAAGCCGCTCCTTTCATTCTGCTGACAAACTATACATTCATGGGTTCATTTTGCTAATGTGTATGCATGTAGGCTATTTGCATGTATTTATACAAGAGATTGACCTGTAATTCTCCTTTTTCGGATGGCCTCATTTTGGTATCAAACTTATGCTTGTCTCAGAAATGAATTGAGGTAATTTTCTTCTTTTTCTATTGTATGAAAGAACTGGGTGAAAATGCAGGTTACCTCTCCCTTAAAGACAGGTTAAATCATTTGGGTCATTTTGTTTGTTTGTTTTTATTTCTGATCTATAGATTTTTAAAAACTGATTTAATTTATACAATGATTGCATAAATTGGTTCATTTTCCACTTCTTCTTGAGTCACTTTTTGTAAGTTATATTGTTCTAGAAATTGTCAATTTCTCACGTCTTTCTTCACCTTTGCTCTTTTCTTGTTTCATTTCTATTAATTAATAGCCTAATTTTGTTTTATTCTTTCTTTTTTTGTTTCAACTTTGTGTGTTTGTGTGTGTGTGTTTTCTGAATTCATGTGCCAGATACTTTGCTTATTGACTTTAAAACTATATTCTTTTCTAAAATGTATTTAAAGTTATGAATTTATTTCTATGAATTGCTTTAGTTTTATCCACAGAATTGTGATGGATTTCCTTTCATCAATGGTTAATTCTAAAAATTTATTATTTCTGTGATTTTTTTTCTCTGAACCATGCTTTGTGTAGAATTGGCTTTATAAGTTTCTGAACATATGGGGAGGTATGGTTTCATTTCTGTAGTTGATATTCCCTTTTCAATTATGTTAAGAAAACGCCTGTGTAATTTTGGTTCCTCAGAATTTATTGAGATTTGCTTTGCTTTATGGCCTAAGACACAGTTAATATCATAAATCATCTATGAATTCTTGAAAAAGAATGTTTCCTGCAAATTTGTCGGCAAGTTTTTATAAATGTACTTAGATCAAATTTTCTGTGCTCTTAGTAACGTTTTGCCTCTTTAGCAATCACAGAGGGATTTGCTTAAAAATCTTGGACACTAAAAAAAAAAAAAAATCTTGAACACTGAGTGTACCATGGCCACAGGAAGATTTTTATTCTAGATGACATGGGGCATTTCTGGTAGTTGTACAGCAGAATAATTGTACGCATTTTTTTTGTTATTTTCCTCTTTACTCTTTATATTTCTAGTTAGTTGTAACAGTGTCTTGACATCATGACAGAGTACATAGGGTCCTCCAAACCAAGGTGTGGGGAAACTGTGTATATAAATATGTAACTAGATGTCAGGTATTTGCTGGCTTTCGAGTTTAGTCCCACAGAGATACACGTTCACTGAGCTGGGGCTTCTGGCTGTAAACTGTTATCTCGAATTGCAGGATAACCATATATGTAGGATCCCTGCCACCTCCCTTACCCTCCTAAAAAAGTGTAACACTGGAGATAAAGAAATCCAATACAAAGATGAGCTTGGTGACACTGCCTCGGGCCAGATAATTCTGTAAGGAAGAGCAGTTACATGAGAGCACAGTGTCACCTTGCATTTCTGTAAGAGCAAGACTAAGCATTTACCTGCCATGTGTTAAGTGCTGGATTAGATCCTAATAAAGAGTGTGATGTTTCTGCCATCAATGTAATTGTCTGTTCTGCAATTTCATTCAGCAGCAACAACAACAAAACTGTTGACTACCTCCTGTTCTGGATGCTGAAAGTAAGCAGGGGATGAAACATCCTGAGTTCCTGCCTTTATGGGGCTTACAGAGCAATAGGAAAATATATAGTATTGTATTTTAGGAAATCAATTAGTATAGATATTAGTATAATATACAGTTGAAGCATAGTAACTGATATTGCAGGAGAGCCGAGTGTGGTGGTAAATGCCTGCAGTCCCAGCTACTTGGGAGGCTGAAGTGGGAGAATTGCTTGAGGCCAGGAGTTCGAGGCTGCAGTGAGCTTTGATTAGGCCACTGCACTGTAGCCTGGGCAATAGAGCAAGACCCCATCTCTAAAATAAATAAATAATTAGATAGATAGCTATTGTAGTATAAGAGTGATAAATACCAAGGAGAAAAATGAAGCAAGCAATAGGAATTGAAGTGCTTTTCAGGGGACATTTGCCTTAGTAAAGGGGGATTTTGAGTGACCACCAGGAGGAAGGGTGTCTGTTGACCAGTCTTTAGCTGTCAGAAGTCCATTTGTTCCAAGGTATAGTTTAAATTCATTGTTTCTTTGTTGACTTTCTGTCTTGATGACCTGTCTAGTGCTGTCAGTGGAGTACTGAAGTCCCTTACTATTATTGTGTTGCTGTCTATCTTATTTCTTAGGTCTATAAGTAATTATTTTATAAATTTAGAAACTCCAGTGTTAGGTACATATATGTATAAGATTGTGATATTTTCCTGTTGGACAAGGTCTTTTACCATTATATAATGTCTCTCTTTGTTTCTTTTAATTGCTGCTGCTTTAAAGTTTGGTGTTTTTTTTTTTTTTTTTTTTTGGTATAAGAATAGCTACCCCTGCTTCCTTTTGGTGTCCATTTGCATGAAATGCCTTTTTCCACCCCTTTACTTTAAGTTGATGTGAGTCCTTATGTGTTAGATGAGTCTCTTGAAGGCAGCAGATAGTTGGTTCGTGAGTTATCCATTCTGTAGTTCTGTGTCTTTTAAGTGGAGCAATTAGGCCATTTACATTCAGTGTTAGTATTGAAATATGAGGTACCGTTGCTTTCATCATACTGGTTGTTGCCTGTGTACTTTTTTTGTTTTTGCTTTTTAAGTTGTATTTTTGTTTTATAGATCCTGTGTGCTTTATGCTTTAAAGAGGTCCTGTTTCGATGTGTTTCCATGATTTAAGGCTCCTTTTAGCAGTTCTTATAGTGGTGGTTTGGTAATGGCAAATTCTCTCAGCATTTGTCTGAAAACAACTGTATCCTTCCTTCCTATATGATACTTAGTTTCTCTGGATACAAAATTCTGGGCTGATAATTGTTTTGTTTGAGGAGGCTGAAGATAGGTCCTCAATCCCTTGTGGCTTACAGGGTTTCTACTGAGAAATCTGCTGTTAATCTGATAGGTTTTCCTTCGCAGGTTACCTGGTGCTTCTGTCTCAGAGCTCTTAAGATTCTTTACTTCATCTTAACTTTAGATAACCTGATGACAATGTGCCTAGGCGAAGATCTTTTTTATGATGAATTTCCCAGGTGTTCTTTGTGCTTCTTCTGTTTAGATGTCTACGTCTCTCTCAAGGCTGGGGAAATTTTCCTCGATTATTCCCCCAAATATGTTTTTCACACTTTCAGAATTTTCTTCTTCCTCAGGTATACTGATTATTCTTAGGTTTGGTCATTTGACATAATCCCAGACTTCTTGGAGGCTTTCGTTCATATTTTCTTATGCTGTTTTCTTTGTCTTTGTTGGACTGGGTTAATTCTAAGACTTTGTCTTCAAGCTCTGAACTTCTTTCTTCTACTTGTTCACTTCTATTGCTGAGACTTTCCTGAGCATTTTGCATTTCTAAAAGCACGTCCAACATTTCCTAAATTTTTGATTGTCTTTTCTTTAAGCTATCTATTTTCATGAATATCTCCTTTCACTTCTCATCAGTTTTTGGATATCCTTGCATTGGGCTTTGGCTTTCTCTGGTCCCTCCCTGATTAGCTTAATAACTAACCTTCTGATTTCTTTTTCAGGTAAACCAGAGATTTCTTCTTGGTTTGGATCCATTGCTGGTGAACTAATGTGATTTTTTTGGGATGTTGAAGAGCCTTGTTTTGTTGTATTACCAGGGTTGGTTTTCTGGTTCCTTCTCATTTGGTTAGACTCTGTCAGAGGGAAGGTCTAGGGCTGAAGGCTGTTGTTCAGATTCTTGTCTTATGGGGTGTTCCTTTGATGTAGTACTCTCCCCATTTTCCTGTGAGCCAAACTGCAGTGATGGTTGTCTCTCTTCTGGGTCTAGCCATCCAGTGAGTCTACCCAGCTCCAGGCTGGTACTGGGGGTTGTCTGCACAGGGTCCTGTGACATGAACCATCTATATGTCTCTCAGCCGTGGATACCAGTACCCGTTCTGGTGGAAGTGGTGAAGGCTGCAATGGACTCCCTAAGTGTCCTTAGCTTTGGTGGTTTAATGTTTTATTTTTGTGCTGGTTGGCCTCCTCCAGGAGGTGGCACTTCCCAGAAAGCATCAGCTGTAGTAGTCTGGAGAGGGACTGGCAGTGGGTGGAACCCTAGAACTCCCAAGATTAATGCCCTTTGTTTTCCACTACCAGGGTGGATAGGGAAGGACCATGAGGTGGGAGCAGGGCTGGGTGTGACTGAGCTCAGACTCTCCGTGGGTGGGTCTTGCTGTGGCTGCTGTGGGGATGGAGGTGGGATTCCCAGGTCACTGGAGTTGTGTACCTAGGAGGTACTGCCTCTGTTGAGTCATGCAGGTTGTCAGGGAAGTGGGGGAAAGCTGGCAGTCACGGGCCAGGCAAACCTAAGGGCCGATCTCACTCCCACTGTGCCCCCCAAACCAATAGCCCTGAGTCTGTTCCCAGGTGGAGGGCAAGATGGGTTTGAAAACTTGCCTGAGGCTATCCAACTTCCAGCTACCAGAGAAAAGGGCTTTAGTTCTTTCACCGTCTGTGGAGTCTGCATTGATTCACAACCTCCCTGGCTAGGATGCTTCTCATCCTGTTCAAAATGTGACAAAGTTCAGCTAGAGAATTCCTTCTGTCTCTGGCCCCCCTCCCAATGGATCCCTGTGGTGCCAGGCAGGAACGGGCTGCTTGGGGACCCAGTGAGCTCCCAGGGCCTTTTCTGCTGCTTCCTTTACCCGTGTATTTTGCTCGGCTCCCTAACTTGACTCAGCGCCAGGTAAAGTTCAAAACTTCTCCCACGGACAGAACTTCAGCTTCTCCAGTGGGGGTGTGTGTTCGGGAGAGGAGGACCTCTCTTTCCCACTTCTGCAGTTGGGGCACTCACAGTATCTGAGGTGTCTCCCAGGTCCTGCAGGAGCAGTCCACTTCTTTCAGAGGATCTGGGGGTCCTCTCGGGATTGCTGGTTTCTTCTTGAAGTCAATCTGGAGCTAAAATTCACAGTGCAAGCCTTCACATGCTGCGCTGTCCAGAGCTGCGGTCCACCCCTGCCTCCCGTCCACCATGATCCCCTGAATCCCTGTGTTATCTTACAGATTTTTTCTTTATTTTTTTTTAGATCAACTGGTCATATTGTATATCTTATCGATTCATAGACATATACATACATGACACAGCTGACCCACTTGTACTTAGATTAAAACAAAGTCAAAATGCCCAATAAATTTTCAGATTACAAAAGAATCAATTTATAAACTAATGTTTTAGATCGAAACATGGGGAATTATTTAACAAAAATACATTAAAAATCAAGATTTAAGACATGAATTGATTTGAAATTTAACATTCGTGGCCTTTGAGTTTTCCAAATCAAAAAGGAAAATAAGAAAATTAATTTAAGAGCCCCCTTCCACATTCCCTCTTGACAGCCTGTGAGGGATAACTCAATGAATCATGATCTGTCACCGTGGAATCCTTAAAAGTTAATTGAAATTTCACCAAGAGACCCTTCTTGAGAGTCACAAACTAGAGGACTGCTGCAATGTTTATTAGATTATCCTCAGCCATCAACTGCTGGCTAATCAACACATGGCACTCTGCGATGTTATTTGTTTTAATTCTTCAGGCTTTTTTTTTTTGTGGCCCTGTTGATCCCCTGGGCACCAAATGACAAGCCAGGAAAGTCACAGAAGTCAAAGTGTCACAAGCATCACAGTCAATCAATCAAGCCCTGTGCAGTTTTCTACACAGATGTGAAAGCAGAAGACATTTACGGTTCTTTATTTATGAGCTTTCTCATACAATCTGTCTCTGGCAGTGATCATAGCTTTTATCAAATAAGTGTACTCCAGAGCAATTTGTCAGCATTTCAGAACCGCTGTTGTCTATTTGCGTTTAGGTCACTGGAAAGGGAACATTTTCTGTATAGCTATTTAATATTTCTCACATCACTTTTACGAATACTTATGAACAGTCTTATGAAAACATGATACTAAAATGTATAGCTTTTGTCAAATGCAAATAAATGAACACAAAATCCCCCAACACGGCTTCTTGATCTTCCTACATCATATGTAAAAGTACTTACATATTCAATACCTGGCATTAGAGAATCATGGAGCTTTGGTTTGTTTCTTCTCTATGGAGCATTTTTCATTCCGTTTGCCTAATTGTCTCTTTAATCTTAGACAAGTCACAGCCTCTCTCAACTTAGTTTTCGTTATATGCTAAACAGGAATGGTTATGCTGGTGCACCTGGGGGCTGTGAGAATAAAGACTTGCAAAGTGTCACAAGAAACAGAAGTGGAAACAGTGTTGTCATGAGTTGTTCCTTCAAAGGACCAGGGCATCTTTCCAAAGATGAACTATACCCTTAGTATATAATCTTCTCAGATATGGCGTATGATCAACCACATTTTGTTCATGCATAGTGACTTTAACCTCCTTGGGACCTTATATCATAAATAGCTTAAGAATATATAAACACATCTGAATCTGTGTTTGCAAGCCGGCTTCTAGAATTTTTAATGCTTTAACATGGATTTTCTGCCAATAGTAAAATTTTAACCTAGTGGTAAATATAAGTGTTTGTACAATTCCATTACAGGTGCTTTGACTGGTGTTTATAGGAAATAGACTTTTGAAACAAACGGGATATTTTAAGTTTCAGAAATGGGAATTCAGTTTGTTAATCACTATATAAATAAAACAAGAACTGTAGCAGCCAAAATTCTCTCCACAATTTTGAGAAATATCTCTGTGCCAACCCTCAGTCTTTATACTTAACCACAGGTTTCTTGGAAATGAATGTCACTGATTATGAGAGAAAGAATTTAGCAATAAATTGGTGAAAAATGTCTACTGTGTCATATAAAGAGTTGATAGCATATATTCTCCTTTTTTCCCCATTCTGTCACCCAGACTGGAATGCAGTGGTGTAATCCTAGCTCACTGCAACCTTAAGATCCTGGGCTTATGTGATTCCCCACCTCAGCCTCCAAGTAGTTGGCACTACAGCCACATGCCACCATGCCTAGCTAACTTAAAAGTTTCTCTTTTTTTTTTTTGGACAGACAGGATCTTCCTATGTTGCCCAGGCAAGTCTTTAACTCCTGGCTTCAAGTGATCCTCCTGTCTCAACCTCTCAAAGCACTGAGATTACAGGCTTGAGCCATTATACTTGGCAGCATATATATTCTATTACATTAAATTAACAGCATCTTGATTAGTCATCATGATATGCAAAAGCAATTCTATTAGGTTGTTCTGAAAAAGTTGGAATGATTTTATGCCCACATTTAACATGCAAAATTAGTTAGTATTATTCAATTAGACAGAAGGAGCCTGACACAGTGGTGAAATCTGGAGGCTTTGGCTATGCATTGAAAGAAACAGGAAGGGGATGGATGGTTAGTAATTGAGTTGAGCTTAACTACATATGCATGTCTAATTCTACCATTTGTTTTATTACCACGGAATCTTGAGAAACACACGAGCGGCTTTCCCCCAATCTATAAAAAGGGCTTTGGATTTACAATATCAAGTGCAGGGAGAATTGTTCCGTTTATGAGCTGTGCAATGGGCAATATAAAAGCAAACGTGCTGTGGTGCACACCTATAGTGGTTATAATAGGTCTGGTGACGCTCCCCTTGCATTTCTTCCAGGTTGCTTTCAGCTATGTAACGTTTTTCGATCCCATGAGATGGAAATCGACCAGTGCTTGCTAGAGTCCCTTCCCCTTGGCCAGCGGCAGCGTCTGGTGAAGCGCATGCGCTGTGAGCAAATCAAAGCCTACTATGAGCGCGAGAAGGCTTTTCAGAAGCAGGAAGGGTTCCTGAAGAGGCTGAAGCATGCGAAGAATCCAAAAGTTCACTTCGACCTGGCGGACATGATTCAGGACGCGATTATCCACCACAATGACAAAGAAGGTACATGATAAGAAAGAAGGACCCGCTTTCTGATGTGATTTTTTAATGATTGATTTTTGTTGGTTTGTTGTTTTTTTGTTGGAGAGATGGGGCCGAAAAGTCCTTTTAAATATTGGAGGCTACTATCTTTTAACTGTTCGAATTATTCAAGAAAAAAAAAAATGCGGTTTGCAAAGAACATCATTAAAAGTCCTGCCACCCAGTAAGATAAAAAAATGTAAAAATTGTGGTGAAAGTGGGTTTTTTTGTTTGTTTGTTTGTTTTTGTTTTTTTTTTTAAGAATTACCTGTCAGAAGAGCAAGCGAGTTCCTTTCAAATTGTTCAGTTCAAATTGTTAGGGAAACTTTTTATCAATGAATTGGTTTTCTATTTAGAAAATTTTTATAGAGACAGGGTCCCACTATGTTGACCAGGCTGGTCTCAAACTCCAGGGCTCGAGCAGTCCTCCAGCGTCAGCCTCCCAGAGTGCAGGAATTTCAGTGAATTGTTTTTCCTGATGATGATTTGGGGCTGTGGAATTTGTTAATCCTTAGCTCATGCTTTGATAGATGCAGCAGTAATGTGACTTCTCCTGACTCTCAGGAATCAATTTCTTTCTCCCTTAAAGTTGTTTGGCTTGTGGTATCACGTTTTACTAAGATTACCCAATGCAAATCTCAATTGTCTTCACAAGACTGTTACATTTTTTACTTTTTATATAGTCTTGTATGTGAATTTTTCTGTTTTCCTATATACAACCCACTTGCCCAAGTTCAAATGTGAGAGAAATGTTCCAGCTCTGAATGTAATTGTTGTAGTTGTACAAGGCTTCAAAGAAACAGATATAAATCAATTTACCTTGATTGGCTCCCAAATCAGTGTTTGAATGAATCTAAAATGAGCATTCTTCACAATTCATTATTCACAATTTGAAATCCAAAAAGCTCTGAAGCCATTATTTTGATAGATCATTTAGTGGCAAAACTTTCACTGACCTATTCATGGTTTATAACCTGTTCAGTTTGGAAAAATAATAAATTCAATAACATACGTGCTTTGAAGGCTTTCGAATAGGGATTGTGGATCTATTAGCTAAGAAAACCTATAGCACGTTATATAGAATAATAGTTATACATAGTAAGAAGACTCAAGTCGTTCTTTTCATGGTTTTGTGTGGGCTTTTTCTAGTTAAACTGGAATACTCTGAGAATTTCTGATTTTTTTTTTTTGTCTTAAACTGCAATGACAGTAACAGTGAATCTTTGAGCTGGAAAGTACCTAAAAAATTTTGGTGTGGTCCACTTACTTTACCCATGAAGGAACTGAAATTCAGCCATCGTGTAATATTCTCTGGAAAGCTGTCTGCAGCACTCTGACCTTTCATTTTGTTGTTCTCTTCTCACCTATGGCTGTTCATTTAATGGCCACCTCCTCCGTGAGTCTGTGAGCACATCGAAGGTAGGGACAATGTCCACAAGGTCATTGCTCCCTCCTGCCCATCTCATACCTTCCAGCAGCATTGAGTGAAAGAGTAAAGTGATCAGTTCTTGTTCAACACGCAGTAGTTGTTACAACAAACTTAAATGAGAAAGCAGGTCTTGAAATTTAAGCCCTATTTTGATTTAAAAGTAATAAAACACAAAAATTAATTGGTGCCAGTGTGGTGGCTCACACCTGTAATCCCAACACTTTGGGAGGCAGAGGTGGAAGACTCTCCTGAAGCCAGGAGTTAGAGACAAGCCTGGGCAGCATAGCAAGACCCCATCTCTACAAAATATTTTTAAAAATGAGCTGTACACAGTGGTGCATGTCCAGCTACTCAAAAAGCTGTGGTAAGGGATTGTTTGAGCCTAGGGGTTAAGGCTATAGTGAGTCATGATGGTGACCTGAACTCCAATCTGTGCAATAGAGCAAGACCCTGTCTCAAAAACGCTTCTTTTAATGTATTGGAAACGTTTTAAAATTTCTTGTACCAAATACCTACAGTACACAATTATGTCTAGATTAGGGTTAAAGGAAAATTCGTAGTAGTAAAGTACTAACTCAAAAGCCAAGAAGCAGTTATTATATAAGTCACGTTTCCACAAACATTCATGTCATACAATCTGAATTAATGCCTTGTTAGGAGATGTTGTAGGTGTGAAACTGTGCAACCTAGTTTCTAGTGGCAAGCTAGGTGAGAGATTCTGGTGGCTTGGACCTAAGTGGAGCAAGGGTGTGGTGAGAAATAGTCAATTTTAGGATTTATTTTTAGGACAGAGCTGACAGAAAATGCTGATTACCTGGTCAGGTATGGGCTTTGGTGAGACGTAAACAAGGTGTCATCAGCATCTGGTTCAACAATTCTAGCTTCCAGAGGCCACCTGCCTTCCTTGGATCAGAGCCCCCTCCTCCGTCTCCGAGGTCAGCAGTGATGGATACAGGGCAGGGACAGTGCTCCTTCTCACGCTTCAGTTTGCCTGCTTCTTTGTCCATCCTTGTATCTGACTGAATCTTCTGCCTCCCTCTTGCACCTTTAGGGGCCTATGTGATGGCACTGGGCTCACCTGGACTATGCAGGTTCACCTCCTGTTCCAGAGGCAGCTCACTAGTAACCATACGTCCCTTAGTAACCATACGTCCCTTTCTCCAGATCACATTGCATAGTTGCAGGTGTAACTCCAGAGGGTGAAATCAGGACAGTCAAAATGTTCCCTACTACGGGGAGTGAGAATTCCAGGATAACATCAAGCTTTTGGGGCCTCAACAAATAGAAGAATGAAACGCCATTAGCCGCAGTAGGAGTGCCTCTAGGAGTTGTGAATGAGATGGGGTGGCATCCTGACTGGAGGTGTAAATTAAAAACTCATGAGCATATAGATGATACTGAAAACCCCGAAAGTGGACAGAGTGACATAGGGAAAGGGTTTAGGTAAAACGATAAGAAGTCTAAGAAGTGAGTCCCAAGGAATTCCAATATTAACAATTCAGTGAAATGAGGTCCAACCATAAGGAATGACCAGGAAGAAAGGATGAAAATGAGGGAGGGTGCTTTCTTGGGAGCCAAGATAAGAAGTTTTCAAGGAGGAGAAATTTTTATTGATCAAGCAGGAGGAAGCCTGAAAACTGACCATTACATTTAGGAGTATGGAGGTGATTAGTTTTCACGACTTGTTGGGAGCAAGAATTTTAATGGATTAGATTCCAGACAGAGTAGGAAAGCAGGAATGGGCACAGAAAGTATAAAGAGCTCTTTAAAGGAGGTTTCTGTAAAGAGGTGAGAAATGGAAAGATTGATGAAGAGGAAACAGACATTAAGAGCTTTTTTTAATGATGGGAGAATTAACAGCAAGTATATGTGCTGATAAAAATAATTCATTTGCATTTCTCTAATGACCAGTGATGATGAGCTTTGTTGGCCACATAAATGTCTTCTTTTGGGAAGTGTCGTTTTTTTATTGTAAATTTGTTTAAGTTCCTTGTAGATTCTGGATGTTAAATGTGGTACATAAACACCATGGAATACTATACAGCCAGAAAATAGAATGAGTTCATGTCCTTTGCGGGACATGAATAAAGCTGGAAACCATCATTCTCAGCAAACTAATACAGGAAGAGAAAACCAAACACCACTCATTGTCACTCATAAGTGGGAGTTGAACAATGAGAACACATGGACACAGGGAGGGGAACATCACACACCGGGGCCTGTCGGGGGTTAGGGGGTAATGGGAGGGAGAACATTAGGATAAACACCTAATGTACATGGGGCTTAAAACCTAGATGATGGGTTGATGGGTGCAGCAAACCACCATAGCACATGTATACCTATGTAACAAACCTGCACGTTCTGCACATGTATCCCAGAACTTGAAGTAAAATTTAAAATAAAATAGAAATAATTCATGTGAGAGGGAAAATCTGGTGACGCTAGAGTAAGAGACGCTAGTGCATACTGTGATGAGGTCAGCTGCCCACTGGAAGGGCTTGGGTTCAGCTGGGATCACCTCTCGCAGTCGTTATCAATCCTGGCTGGATAACAGAATCACCTAGGAAGATTTTATTTTTTAATTTCCATGTCTAGGACCTGCTCATAAAGATGCTGATGCAATCAGTCTTATGTGGGGCCAGGATGGTTTTTAATGGTGCCTAGGAGACTATGGTGTTCAGAGAGAGCTAAGAGATGTGGTGTGAACCTGTGGTGATTCTCCTCCTCGTTTTGATACTAATTAATGAAAGAACCATGGACCTTGGCTAAGAGTGAGGGTGTGGATGACCTGAAAGTAAAGCAAAGAAGGGAACCTGCAAATATGGGAGAAAAAATGGACCAAGGCAAATACTGTATTTTTTAAATGGGACCTATAGAAAAAAAAAAAAGATATAAAGAATAAGCACTACAAAGAAGGATCAAATATGATTCAAGAGTTTCAGTAATGGTTTGGCATGGACTCACCACTCCTTTGTCCTTATTCTTAGGACATAAAGAATTTCCCGTCCTGAAACTTCCTATAGTTGCTAGAATGCATCAGTGCTAAATTTGCCTTCCCAGAAATTATTTCACATGTATATATGGATACCATTTTGGTGGAATACAATATAATCTTATCAATAGGCAGTCAATATTTGTTACATGGTTAAAATCTGTTGGTAACCACAAATGCCTGGCAAGGATTTCTTAACATGTATTTTTAAGTGTAATAAATGGATAAGCGTATTATGTATGACAGCTTGTTTATATTATGAATATTGGTATAAAGACACTAAAATCTAAGCAAGCAGTCAGATCTGATTTTTTAATTCAAAAGAAGCAAAGAGTAATTTTTTATTTGAATTAATACATGATTAACTTTTAGTTGTGTTTTATTTTATTTAAGAAATTGCTTTTTGTGTATTTCTTTTTTGAATGGCAAAGGAGAGAAAGGACTGGATAGAAAAGTCTCACATTTTGCATGGTGTGATGATCATGTTAAGGTCCTCAAAGTGATAGGAACAATAGGAAGCAGACAAAAATAATCACCCACACAGAAACATACACATGTGCACAGACACAATGTGTTTTGCATGCTTTCTCTGTGTATACAGCAAACTGTATACACCTTTCCTATATGCTATGTTAATGCTTTATGACAGTAATGACACAAAAATTTCTCAAGATATTAGAAGGAAATATCCTCAGCAAGGCAACTATATAATTTCATCTCTTTTAGTGAATAGTTTCCATTACTAATGGAAGCAAAGTGATGGACTATAGTGAAGGTTATCATCAGCATCAAATGATGAAGAAATAGTTGACTCCTAGAACTCAATGAAAGAGTTTGAATATGTAACAATTACTATAATTTCAAATGCACTATTGCAATGTAAAAATTAAAATATTTGGCTCTAGAGGGTGTCTGTTCAGCTCAGACTGCTATATCAAAATATCATAGACTAAGTGGCTTAAGCAGCAGACATTTATTTCTCACAGTTCTGAAGCCTGGGGAGTCCTAGATCAAGGTACCTGGCTTGCTGACAGCCACCTTCTCGCTGTGTCCTCACATGAAGAGGAAACTCTGATTTCTTTTCTTTTAAGAGCGCTAATCTTATCATGGGACTCCATCTCATAAACTCATCGAACCTAATTCCCTCCCAAAGGCTGCAACTCCTAATACCATCACCTGAGGGTTAGGGCTTCTACGTATGATTTTTGAGGGAAAGGAATATTTAGTCTGTAATAGGGCATATTTATTTGGTACTTGGAGCTGACCCAAGTATAAAATAATGGATATACATGTATTACTTCCCTTGAGTTTCTCAACTACCTTGCAAATACCTTTGTGAGTACTCATATACCTCACTGTGCTAGGGGAAAAATAGGAATTTCTTACAATTTAAGAAATTTGGATTGCAAATGAAAGTAATCTGTTTAGAGACAGTGTAATGTCTCTAGCATATGTATTACTTCTCTCAAAAATGCATACAAGAAAAAGTTTTCACTTCATAGTAGTGATATTTTTATTTATCTTTAAGCTATTGAAATAGTCAAATGCATTTGTTTATGCAATTGAGAAAGTAAAAAAAAAATTGCTATAAGAAAAAAGTTTCCATTTAAATTATTGTTTAAGCTTGCAGATTGTGTATTTGTATGAATAATTTTATCTCTTATTTCCAAGTACTTTTATTGGCTGGCTGAGTATAAAGAATCAAATATACTTTTTCAAAGACAACATGTCTATGGTGTTTTTATGTTAAGGTTTGTAGTATGTCATTTAAAAGTAATTCAGGATTTTTTTTTTTTTTTTGCTTTATAAATGCTGTATTTTTGTTAGTGTCAATTTAGCGTCTTTGATGTTTTTATTGTTCTGGGAGTTGGTGATATTTCAGTGTGCAATTTGTTGTTTTAACATGCTGCATCAATCCAAAATGTATTCAACAACTCTTTTGCCCTCTAAAAGGAAACTTGTCCTAAATTTTCTTTTAAGGCTGTTAATTCAACTCTATTTGAGTTACACCACATGAAAGAAAAGGGAAGACCGAGGGAGAGAGAGAGAGAGAAATAGAGTGAGTAGGGGACTTAAAGATCAGAGTGGAAGCACATAGGGAAAATTTAAGAAGGAATGTGAATTCCCCTGTTGGAATTGCCACTCCCAAATATTGCTTCTTACTAATTAGTCCACAATGTGTTTCCATTACAAGTAACTGCTAACGTTATTATCTGGTGCCTTGCTGGTATGCTCGGTACTCCCCGAGCTTTACATGACTTGACTTACTCCTTTCAATCACATATGTAGTAGGTACATATGCTATTGGAAGTAGCTAGGACGTGCACCCCACTTGGTGGGTGAAGCAGTGGAGCCTTTGAAGAAGTAACTGCTACCTCAGGGCTTCCCAAGTTGAGAGACCTTGTTTTTATAGACAACATCATCCTGCAAAACTGATTTATGTGGTATAGTTAGAGAAACTGTTAACTCCATTGGTTGATTTACCTTCCTTGCCATTTGAAATTCTTTCTTCCTGCTTTCTAGTGGAGCTCTCTGCCTACTGTCAAGGGAATGTCCAAAGGCCAGGAGAAGTATTTTTTTCTGCTTTGGGATTTTCCATCTTCTTTCCCTGATCAATCCCTCCTCATTCTTCTTCCTTTTTGTTTTTTCAAAAGCAATATTATTTATTTACTACTTAATATGCCAAATGTTTACTAAGGACCTATTTCAGTCCAGTCACACAAAGAACTTGTAAGCTTATTTACAGAACTATAATATCATACTTTATTTATATCCCCATTTTATCACAAAATTGTAGGTAATCTATTAGGAAAATTGAAAAATATCAAAATGTAACACTGGGATACCTCTGTTTTCTTCTCCTACTCCTCAGACTCTTGTACCAGCTTCCTTGGTTGGTTCCCTCTTCTAGTAATCTCAGACTCTTGATTCTAACTGTCTTTCTACCCATCTTCTCTGGGAGATCTCATTTTCCCCCATTGCATCCACCTCACCCACTCTAACTATGCTAAATCTGTATCCAGACCTTTTTCCTGAGTTCCAGTCTTAATTTTTCTGATGATCTTGCCTTTATTGGTTGTCGTGTTCAAAGCTGAATATATCCACCCTCATCTTCTTCCCAAACCAAAACTTCCTCCGTGATTCTCAGTTGATATTGCCATCACTCCCCTGGTCTTCCAGGACAGAAGCGTTGAAGTCACTTTGATTTTGGTGCAATTTTGTAAAGTATTGATGGCTTTACCTCTTCTGAACAATCTACAGGAAATATCAACTGTCTGCCTGTCATTCAGAGCTCTCTAAATAGATGCCTAAAATATATCGATGTTCAGTACACGTTGGATGATGTATTCATTGATAGGCTGGACATCTCTTCATTTAGAAGTTCATAGGTAAATCATTAGGACCAAGCTTTCTCTCCCCTATGTACCCCATTCCCAAAAGTGTAGACCGAGGTCAAAGAACAAATTTCATATATGCCTTTAGTGTTTTATACATAAAAAGTGAAATAAGACTGCCTATTTACTTAGTTTGTGATTATTTAGTCCAGCTGTGTCCTTGTATTTACTAGATTGCCTCAGAAGGTAAAAATTCTGCAGTAGTTGGTTATCAAGTAAGCTTATTTAAAAAAAAATTGTCTCCTAGTATCTAGGGTATAAAGATAGAAGGAGCCTGTTATAATTTTCACAACTAGCGTTTGGTGAGTGCTGTTTTTACGAGTGTGACCCATCTGGGCTGGCACTGTTTCCACAGTGGTGGTGATGGCGTTTTATTGGATGCAGCTTTTTCCTCTCTCCCTGACCTCCCCACAACCAGCTACACAAATTGGCAGTTAGAAAATGTGATGCTCAATAAGCGGATTTAAGCTGACACTTCAGAAATTGAAATCAGAGCCCTGCCACCTTTAGAATCCGTCAAATCTACTAAGAACGTGACCAGGCCTGGATCCATATATGCATTTTTTAAATGAACATTACTGGATGTGGTGTATGTTAAGTACTCTGCAAGGATGACTATTTCTCCAACTCAAAATTCGGAGTGTATTTGACATAGAATATATATACACTCTCCCCAAAAGAGTCAGATTTAACCACTACGAATATCTCCTATATTAGATACTTCGGGTTGTAGAGCAAATATAAAACATCAGCCTGTCCTAAGGAAGAAATGGGGAGGCAACATTCCCAGTGAAAAAACGTTGACAACATGGTGTTGTCTGCATCTTCCCTGTTCCAGAGTGGCACCAAGCCTGGCACCAAGCCTGGCAGAGAGGGAAGTGGCAGCTTCCTCAGCATCACTCCCATTTCATTAACTGCTCAATAGGATGGGAACATACCACCCTCTGAATGTGAAGCTGTGGATTCATCCTTTCCTCTTACTTAGCACAGGAGGGGAAGGATGCAGGAAGAAGTAGCTCAGATAAGATGTTTGCTGGGGCAGCTACAAGGTACAAAAGAATGACTTCTGGATTTTAGACAAAAAGGGTGAGTTTTCCAGCTCCACATACATACCTACATCACAGATTTGTATGGCTAAATATGTAGAGTGGCTACTATACATACATAAAATGGCTAAATATGCAGGCACATGCTGACTCCAGCCCTCCGGGGCAGGTTAGAATATCACATAGATACATTCAGTGCGTTATGATGCCTTCAGTTAATAGGTAACAGCTGCTAGGTAATGAAAGGTGCCTATTTCCAAATCAGATATAAAATTACAAAAGGTGGCAAATTAATTGCATTTAAATTCTGAAGGATTCTGTATGAAGTGAATGCATGGCTTAATATTTCATGAACACAAATTCTTATTTCTGAGAAGTATTAATTATTTTGATTGTCTGCTATATAGTCACAACTTTCGTAGGTGTTGTGAGAATAATTGAATAAAGAGGAAAAAATAGACTTTGTAATCATTTGTAACCTAGATGGAAAGATGCACCATTCATTAACAGGGAGTTGCTGCGAGCGTTCACTGGGCTGAGGTAGGATGACAGATGACGTGAATCTGAAACCGTGCTCTCTTCAACATTTTATGAGTTGGGTAGGAAGAGAGAAAGGGACTCTTTGGCTGTAATCCACAGCGGGGGGGCAGCGATGGAGCCAGAGGAAAGCAGATTACTGATACAAGAGCATCATGACAGAAGCAGCATTACTTAGGTTTAGCATCAAGGATCTAACTCTGGAATTCAGTCTGGGGGTTGATCTGTTCTCTGATACTTAAGAGCTTTCTGTCCCCAGCCAGGGCGCTTTCTGCACCTCACCTTTCTGCAAATAAGATTACGAGGTGTACCTCTCCTGTAAGTGGTCGTGAAGACTAGTTGGTTAGATAATACATGCAAATACCTGCCAGTGGAATCTGCCATGTATTGCCACATGCATAATAAATGTGAGCTACTATTATGATTTGAATTAAGAGATACTATCGGAGTAGCAAAGTGGCTAAATAGTGACACTAAATAATGACACTGGTATGTGATTCAATGATTGTCACCGTGAGTGTAAATTATAGGAATAACAGCATAGCTTTAGGAATGTTTGAGGCAATCATATTTTAAATTATAATGAAATGGAAAAAGGTTGAAGATAGACACATAAGCTAAGGGCACTGATGTAAACAAGATAATGAGAAACAGGAATTTGATAGCACCTTTGGAAATGTATTAAAAGGGAAAAAATTACATTATTAAGAAGCACTGAGCAATATTTTTATTCATTGTTTTCTGCTAATGTCTGATTATATGTACGTACGTGTGTGTGCCAGCCATCTCTCTGAACACTTTATACGTATTTTCTCATTTAATCTGAAAATAATCCTGTATTGGGTTAAACATTTATGTCTGCTGAGAACCTGTATGATGTTATTTGTAAATGGAGTATTTGCAGATGTAATCAAGTTCAGATAAGTCGTCAGATCAGGGTGGGTCCTCGTCCAGGTACTGGTGTCCATTGAAAAGAAGGGAAGAGTGTGGGCACACACAGAGGGAGGACAGCATGAGAATATGGACCAAAGCCACGTGGAGTGAGTGGCACTGCTGCAAATCACGGGACAAACCTTCTCAGCAGCCCCAGAAGACAGAGGAGAGGCGTGCTGGGTTTTTCTGGTAGTCCCAGGGTCGGCAGTTCCCAGAATGTGAAAGGTACTTGCTTTCTGCTGTGTCTACTGTGTCTTTGCTCCAGAGATTTCCCAACCCGCCAGGAGCACCCTTCCTCTATTCCTTGCAGATGTACCTCTCCTCTCCCCTGTGGAGCCCTCCCCGACATCCTCAGGTGAAACACACAAAGCCGTTCCCCTGCAGCATTGCCAACATGAATTCCTTGAAGTGTAATCTCTTGTTTGCAAGCCCGTATCTCTCACTAAAATGTGTGTTATGCAAAGGAGAGAATCAGAATTCCTTCATCATTCATTCATTCATTCATGCATGCATGCAGTAAATGTTTATTGTATCCTTGTCATTTTCCATTTACTGTTCTAAGTGCTGGGGATGTGCAGAAGGAGGAGGGGATTCAGGGAAGAAAGAAAAGCTTGAGTAAAGACACAGTGAGAAATAAAGTTCTTCCTGCCCTAATGAACTTCGTAATATTTCTATCTCTATTCCTAGCACAGAGACTGTGTATGAATCAGAGTTCTCCAGAGAATTAGAACCAATACGGTGCACATGGATGTGTGTGTATATACATATATAGAATATATATGCATATATACAGGTCTATATACAGTATATACATATATATTCAGGTATGTATATACATATATATGTACCTATGTATATATGATATATATGTATATATACTTACATATACCTGTGTGTATTTATACATGCACATATATATTTATTTTAACCCAGTATTTTTGTATATTTTAGGGAAGGGGGAATGCAGGAATGAGTAATGGGTTCTGGTCTTTATAATTAAAAATCTTCTCCTGATTTTGTAGTGTCACTTCCTCTGTGTCACTTTCTCGCTCCATACGATGTTATTTCTTAGAGCCGCTCCCTTCTCCTAAGCTGGATGTCTAATAAGGATTAATGACAAAACATGAAATCTGTCATTTCTGTCTCTTCACGGTCAAGTTTTGATTAAATTGAAACTGAAAAAAAGCAAACATTTTAGTTAGCTGAATGAATGCTACAGCTCAGGTCTCCGATCCATCAAGTTTTAGACAGCATTGCCGTCGTTGGTATAAACCTAGAGTTTTCTGATTTATTGTGCTATGAGAAAGAAGAAGAAATGACTGGTGAGTTTCCTAGGAAAAAGGCACAATCTGTCAGCAGCCCGGACTGCTGCTTAGTTTACAAGTGCAGCTGGAAAACAATCTGTAGATGCTCGCTGCCTCTGACAGTGCCACCATAGTACACACAGAAGTCACATGTTCTACAGGGAAGATGTAGATGTGCCATTTATAAGATCAGAGAAATCGCTTACTGAGTGCAAGAATGAACAGAACAGAATATGTTATCTGGGTTTTTTCTGAGCCTTTTCAATACACAGAGAATTTCTAAAACTGGACATGCATCAACACTGCTTCACAAAGCAGCATTTGCAAACAGTGTCAAACTACTCTGCTGGAGCCAGTGCCTCTGCCCTTCTCAAGATCATTACTCTTTCAGCCTCTCGTGATCCACAGAACAGGATCATATCCATAGAAGGGGAAAAGAATTTTAATGTCTCCCAAAGTAAAAAGGAAAGAAAACCAAACCACCTCCCCTTCATTTCAGTTTCCTTCATAACCAACACGCCTCGGAAGGTGTCTGTACTCATGAATTGGACCTTCTGTCTTCCATTGTCTCTTGAAAACACCACTACCAGGCTTTTCCCCAGTGATTCCACCAAACCCACCTGTAGCAATGATCTCCCTGTTGCCAGGCTCAGAGGATACATTTTTAGTCCTTGTCAAATTCATCTACAAGCATCATTGACATCCATAATTTCTTCCTTTTCCACTGACTTCTTTCATTCTGTTTTCTTCAGTTGACTTTCTCTCCTGCTTCATTGGTCCTTCCTTCTCAGTCTCCCATGCAGGTTACTCTTTGCCTCTGCAAATTCCAGAGATGGTAGCTGTATTGGTTTGCTAGGGCTGATGTAACAAAATACCACAGGCCCAGTGGCTTGAACAATAGCTCTCAAAGGGCTGCAGGCTGGGAAGTCCAAGGTCGAGGGTCTGGCAAGTTTGATGTCTGGTGAGGGTCTGCTTTCCGGTTCATCGATGGCAGCTTCTCACTAGGTACTCACAGGATGGAAAGGGCAAGGGAGCATTCTGTGGTCTCTTTTATGAAAGCACAAATCCCACTGATGAGGTCTTTACCCCCACCAGGTAATCACCTCCCAGAGGCCCCACCTTCTAGTACTATCACACTGGGAATTGGCTTCAACATAAGAATTTTTTCTTAAATACCTCTAGCCTGCTCCTGCCTTGGAGGTCTGTGTACTTGCTGGCCCAGATTCTGCATGGATCGCCATTTGCATTTGTCAGCTCTCCACTCAAATGTTGCCTAATCAGTGGTGCTTGTACTACTGGCCTACATCAACCCAACCCTCTCACTCTGTCCACTCACGTGCTTCCTTCTTTTTCATTGCACTTATCACCTTGCAGCAAATTCTTTATTTCCGTGATGTTTTATTGTCTATCTCCTCCCAGTAGACTGTAGGTTTACATGAGTAAGAGATTTCTTTGCTCAGTTTAGTACTGTTCCCTGACTTCTAGAACAATGACTTGCACAAAGTAGGTGATCAGTATTTGCTTAGTGAGCAAATAAGTAAAGGGAGCCTCTTCCTAAGCATCTTTTACATATTCGAGAACCCTCAGTCCCCACCATCATGACCTGGTTGTGGTCACCATAATTTTGCCTCTGGTTTATTGCAACTGTCCCTAAACTGATCACATTATCTTCAGTCTTGTCCTCCCTTAGATCCATTCTCCCTCTCTCTCTCTCTAATGAAAATAATCCTAAATGTATTGTTCTTGCTTCTGAAAAAAAAAAAATCTGTAATAATGCTTAGTTTCCAAACTTGTTTTCAAGAGAGTACTCCTTGTGGATCTTTAATCTTTCCAGAGTGATTGTTGACATAACCAGCCTTCACCCTTCCCATTTTACACCCAGCCCACCTCTCACACCAGCATTTCCCATTGTACGTAGGCTCATTCAGCTCCTCAAGCCTTTTGTGCCATCCCCTAGAACATTGTGTGTTCTAGTCCCAATCCTTTCAGCTCTTTCTGTGTGGATAACCCCCATTCATCACTTACATTCCAGTTTCTGTCTGAGCTCTGAACCTAGAGCACTTCTTCAGAGAAGGCTTTGCTGCCTCCCAGGTTGGTCCCACAGTGCCTGGAGCTGCTCCAATCCCAGCAGATGTCACAGAGTGTATCAGGGCATCGAACATTTGCTTCACTGGGTCCAGAACTCACAGCGGGCTCCATGAGAGCAGGGCCTGGCTCTCATCCAAGGGGCTGGATCCCCGTGCCTGGCAGAGTGTAGTTGCTCACATATTACAGATGTTTCAATCACTGTCCATGTTATTTTTTGCATATTTGTTTTGCAAATTAACATAAGATGTCCATTTCTAGATAGCCTGCAACTGTTTGTACAATGCAAAAAATATCAATGAGTTTTTTCCATTCATCTTATTGAATATTAGATGGCCAGCTGTCTAGTCTATTATTTGCCCACATATGGTGTCCGGATTAACCTCTCCAAAACTCTATAATGCGGGCTTTGCATAGAGTTCGACACATTTTAAAAATCATTCACATGGAGAGAGAAGCAAAATTATCTCTATGAGCACAATCAAGAATACCACTTTTTAAAACACCTTGAGGCACTTTTTAATCCATAGCTTATGTTTCTACTTATTTACACGTGTGGAGAAACTGGTCTTACTACTATGCCATAGGACAAGGAGGCATAATGTTGGTAAGAATCCAAATTTCTTCTTTACATATCTCCTCTCACAATTGTGGACTCCCAGTGGATCCAGCCTACAGATGGGGAGCTGAGGGAGTGCATGGGAGAGGTTCAGGGCTTTGTTAGGGCCCCAGATTTCATGCATGGACAATGCTGTTGTAGCATTTATTTTGCATTTGTGCAGTGACTTCTTAAACATATATAGTGATTTTGTTAAAATCTCAATGGCTATTCACAAATTCTTGCCAATATGATTTTTGAGTCAAACATGTCAAATGTCCTTCTCGTGGTCTTGGTCTCTTTCATGGGATCATATCCAAATTTGATTTTTCCAGAGTCCAGTCACTGCTCTAAATTTTCTCCTGGCATTTTTAATCAAAAACCACGCAGCCCTGTCAAACCATTTGTGTCTAACGTCGATGTGTTTTTCCACATACCCACTCTTCCTTCCTCACCAAAATATGCTTCTCTTTTCCACATGTGTGTGTGTCAATAATATGGCCATTTTTTTTTTCTAGAAACTTCAGTCTGAAATCTAACAGTTATATTGGATATTTTCTGTATAAACTGACCACGGCTCTTTCACATCTCCCTTCCAGCCTCCACTAAGGAATTTCAGTAAAAGGCTTTGCCCTTCACCCTGCATGTGACTTGGTGCCTAAAGTGATGCTTGCAACTCTTACATCGCCCTTCTCTATCGCCTACTCTTCACTTCCAACGTTGTTTCAGCTCTCATTCATTCATTCGTTTGCCAAATATGTCTTCTGTGGCATATATGTGCCCAGAATTGTGTTCTATGTGGGAGGTTGTACTGAGCCAAGGCAGGTGAGTTTCTTGATTCTTGGAGCTTATGCTCCAGAATAAATACCAGTCCCATTGGTCTTGCTTTTCTCATCTTCCTCGTCTTTCTTTTTTTTTTCATCAAGAAAGTGAACATGTGCTCCTTGTTATTACTCTGCTAGCAGTGCTGTTCCACAGCTACAGGGGGTAAATAAAGAGAGAGAGAGCCAGAGTTTTATTTCTCTCCTAAGAGATTTCTAAAGCCATCCATGTTTCTCTTTTACGTTTCTCTCCATGTCTTGAATGAAATGGTAGAAATGTAGTTAGGCATTTGACTTCAGAGACTCCTTATCCTTATAACTACATTGCTATTCATGGTCCTTCACAATCTTATTATTCCAATATGACTTTCTGTTTCTCTGTTTTACACTCCATAAACAATGGTGCCCTGAGACTGTTCCCAGGACAGTGGCATCCTCCTCATCTGAGAACTTGTTAGAAATGCAAATGATCAGGCCCCATCACGGACCTGCTAAATCAGAAACTGGAGGGTGGGGCCAGGAATCTGTTTCAGTAACCCCCACCACGCTCAAATTTGAGTTAGATTCTAGTGGTTTTCAACTTGATATATTTGCCAAATTACTCTTGGATACCACTGAAATTATCTGTTCAGGGGATAGACATGCTAACTGTTGTGCAGTCTACGGCACAGTGCTAAACAAAAAATGCCTGTCCCATTCCAAATGCCTCAATCATCTCTGTTGAGAAACATGATGAATCTGATCTAACAGGGACCCTGCCATTCCTTGAATACAGTGGTTGATTTCCTGCCTATTGTGAGCAGTGCAAGGTCAGAGATAACAAGAGGCCCAGGTTTGTGTCTTTCCACAATGTCAGGCTTTTATTGATGTTATTTCAATCACGGGCTGCATGGAATTCCCACGGAGACAGTTCTCGGTGGTGCTTCCCATTCACTCATAGTCAGAGCCGTGGGCACACAGGCTCAAGCCACTCCACACATCAACCAAGATTGCAAACCATATGTACTAGTATATTTAATCAATAGATAAATGCTATAGATTAAATATTCCAAAACAAACAAAGTGACTTTTAACATCAAGGGGAAGGAAGAAGGGTTAAAGAACCAGTCCAGGGAGAACGATGTAGACAAAACGAATATCCTGGTCTGGCCTGGGCAGACCACGAGTCACGCGTGGAAGAGTCAGTGATGTGAGCAGAGCCTTCAGTGGGATATTCCAGGTGCTTATCCCAAGCGACAGTAAAATAGTGTCTGTTAAGAGGCCATTTCGAGCTGCTAATGTCTTGCTCTTTTTATGGGCGAGAGTCCTCTGATTAGGACTGATAGTGGAAGAATGTGCTTGGTCATGTCTTTATCTGGCTGAATGCAGTCTTTATTGATCAGGCAAAATATCTGGTCCCTGCTGGCAAGGTGCCTTATGAAATGTAATATACAGTCTTTTTCTAACATGGAGCCACTTGCATCAAGGGTGCTGTATAAATGGCCTCGTGTGTTTCCTCTTCCTGTTTCTCATCCTTTCTCACCCCCATCTCAAAATATCTAAATTCTATTCATCTTAATACCTGAATTAAATAGTATCTCCTTCAGAAATCTCCCCTGGATTCCTCGGCTGAGTTATATTTCTCTTCTGTACGCCCACAGGCATTTTATCTGTGGATCTATAATTCGCTTATTTATACAATTATGATTCAATTCTCGATATAAGTGCCTTATCCTTCCCTCTCTAAGCAACTCAGATGTGAGATTATGTCCTCAATCATTTACAATCCCAGGCAGAGTTGCTGGCTTGTGATAGGTTCACAGGAGAAGCTTCCCTTTCCTTCCTTCCTCCTGTTCTGTAGTAGCCTTTGACTACAGGCAGTAAGAATTACTGATTAATTTAGCAATTGGCCAAAAAAAAAGAAAAAAATACCCAAACCTTATAGTCCATGACCTAACTCTCGTGGGAAGCATTTACAAGCAGGAAATCTGTGTCTGACAAACGAGCCGCTTTATGCAGAATTGGCGTGTGATCTAAGAAGCTGTAATTGGGCTAACTACTGCTGCGTGATTGTAGAAGTCATTTTTGAATACCCTGGGGCAACACAGATTTCACAACTGCCTCTGTTTCCTTCTCAATGGAAAATTATTCTATAAAGAAACAGAATTACCTTCTTGTTCTAATAAAATAAAGATCACAAACACAATTTTACATCCCATTTGAATTGCAGAAAGGTAAGGTTTAGTGTTAAGCCTGAGAATCCGGGGCCCTGGTGTATGTCCCCTGAACTTCTTTTTTGAGTAGGACCGATGATAGGAAGACACATGCTTTATGCCTCTGATGATTCTGGAGAAGTGAGATGTGTTGCTTTTTTTTTTTTTAGAAACAGAGTCTCTGTCAGCAGGCTGGAGTGCAGTAGTGGGGTGATCTCGGGTCACGGCAACCTCCGCCTCCCGGGTGCAAGCGATTCTCTTGCCTCAGCCTCCCAAGTAGCTGGGGTTACAGACGTGAGCCACCACGCCTGGCTAATTTTTGTATTTTTAGTAGAGACGGGGTTTCACCATGTTGGCCAAGATGGCCTCGATCTCCTGACCTCAGGGTCTGCCGGCCTCAGCCTCCCGAAGTGCTGGGATTACAGGTGTCAGCCACCACACCCGGTCACATGTGTGGCCTTCTTACATGCCACAGGAGGGGTGTGCAGGCTGTATTCCAAGCAGGGACAACCCCTAGGGCATTCTCTTGTCTTTTCACCGTAGGAGATTGTTTCAAGCATGAAAGGCGTGTTTTGGCTTGTGTCTCTTTTTAGCAAGCCTGGGTTAGTTTGGATCCACTGAGAAGTGAACACCAAGAAGAGGTTAGATATGCAAGAGATTTGTGAGGGGAACAGCAGCAAGAGGAAAGGGGTTATGTGCTATTGTGATAGAATAAGATATGCATCTCTTACTGTGTGTGTGTATACATATATCTCTGTCTATTTGTGGATCTGTGGATCTGTGTGTATATTTGATCTCTGCCCTTAGTTTCTGGCACAGAGTTCCTACCTGATGCAGAGCTCCTAATCCCTTGGGACTTCCTGGGTGACAGGGACATGTTTTGTTCTAATGAGGCAGTCCCTGATGGCTCCTGGCTGGGGACCGGTCACCCAGCCATAATTAGGAGCTTGGAATTCTCAACCCCAACCCCTAACCTTTGGAGGAGGAAGAAAAGTTGGACGTTGAGTTAATAAGTGATCATGCTTACATAATGAAGATTCCATAAAAACCTCTGAACTAGTTGCCTGGTGAGCTTGGAAGCTCCATGCCTGGCCCCAGACCCACCTAATGTGCCCCTTTGCCGGCCGTTCATCACTCTGTGTTTTAATACCCTTTACAATAAATGGTGAACACAAGTCAAGTGTTTACCTGAGTTTTGGGAGTTGTCCTAGCAAATTATTGAACCCAAGAAGAGGGTCATGGGAACCCTAATTTTATTAATGTATTTATTTTTTATTTTTTTGAGATGGAGTCTCACTCTGTTGTCAGGCTGGAGTGCAATGGCGTGATCTCAGCTCACTGCAAGCTCTGCCTTCTGGGTTCAAGTGATTCTCCTGCCTCAACCTCCAGAGTAGCTGGGACTACAGGTGCACACCACCACGCCCAGCTAATTTTTGTATTTTTAGTAGAGATGGGGTTTCACCATGTTGGCCAGGATTGTCTCTATCTCTTGACCTCGTGATCTGCCTGCCTCGGCCTCCCAAAGTGCTAAGATTACAGGCCTGAGCCACCGCACCCGGCCGGGAGCCCCAATTTGTAGCTGACTGGTCAGAAGTACAGGACACAACCTGGGACTCTGAACTGGCATCTGAAATGGGAAGAGTTTTGTGGGACTGAGCCCTGACCTGTGTGAAATTGAATGGAATTGCTGGTGTCCACTGGATGATTGCTTGGTGTGTTGAAAATCCCTACTCATGTGATCACAGAAGTGTTTGTGTTGAGTGTTTAGGGTGTAGTAGAAGGAAAACCAGTTGTTTGTTTTTGTTATACAAGGAAGGTCCCAGATGAGGCTGAGAGGGCGTTCAAATGCCCCATCCTGGTGTGATCCTCGCTGACAATCTATATGGCTGCCCAGACTGCTATCACAAAATGCCACAGCCTGGGCCGCTTACACGACAGACATTTATTTTCTAACAGTTCTGAAGGCAAGAAGTCCAAGATCTAGGTGCCATGTCAGGAAGTTTGGTTTCTTCTGACACTCTTGTCCTTGGCTTGCAGGCAGCGGTCTTCTCACTCTGTCTTCACTTGTTCATCCCCCGTCCTTGTGTGTCTGTGTCCTAACCTTATTTGTGAGGGCACCAGGTACATTGATTGGATTAGTGCCCACCCTAATACCTCAGTGAATCTTCATGAACCTCCTTAAAGACCTTCTCTTTGAATATGGTCGCATTCTGAAGTTGCTTCAATGTAGGAATTTTGGGAGACCCAGGACAGCCCATAGACCCAGAGAAGGAGAGAAGAAAGCAGCGGATCTGGTAGGAAATGTTTCAGGATGTAGCAGAGCTCTAAGAATTCTCCAGTAGGCTGAGAGGTAGTCCTCACCCAAGCAGAGTTGGCTGTGGGAGGGTCCCACACCTTGCAGGAGTGGAGCCGCCTTGATGAGCATCCCTGTTACACTCAGTTGAGCGGGCTGGGAGCACCTGGTGATGTGTGGCCGATGTGGGACTCGCACAGCAGCTGGGGCCTGGGCCACTCACACTTTTTGCTACAGGAGATTTAAATAGGCCTTTCCATGGGCAATGCAATCCTTTTTGTCGTATTTTAAAAATACTTTAAAGATATCACAGGTATTAAAATATCTTTAAGTATTTTAAAGACAAAGGCCTGTAATATTTACACTGAGAACTGAGATCCAGGCAGAAATAGAAGGGCAGGAACTGAAATCGGCACATCTAGGCCGGGCGCGGTGGCTCAAGCCTGTAATCCCAGCACTTTTGGGAGGCCGAGACGGGCGGATCACGAGGTCAGGAGATTGAGACCATCCTGGCTAACACGGTGAAACCTCGTCTCTACTAAAAATACAAAAAACTAGCCGGGCGAGGTGGTGGTGCCTGTAGTCCCAGCTACTCCGGAGGCTGAGGCAGGAGAATGGCGTAAACCCGGGAGGCGGAGCTTGCAGTGAGCTGAGATCCGGCCACTGCACTCCAGTCCGGGCGACAGAGCGAGACTCCGCCTCAAAAAAAAAAAAAAAAAAAAAAAAAATCGGCACATCTAGTGAAGGAAGCTGTGGTGACACCAGGCCAGAACAGGGTCAGGGGCCCAGCCAGGGGCTACGGAGGTGATCACACGTCAGCTCTGAATACTCTGATTCAGAGTCACAAAGAAGAGACGGCAATGATCGTTCCTAAAACTAGTTGAGGGCTTAAACCAGAGGACCGAATGTCTGAACCAAAATAATTCTCTAAATTTTTTATTTTTACTCATAGGAAGTCCTAACTTCCTGAAATGTTATGAAATTGGTGCTGGAAATCATGATGAAGGGATAAGACAACAATTTTCCTGGTCGATCTGGATGTTCAGCAGCCTGACGACAATGTGGCAGAGTGGGAAGAGGGGTGGTGTGTAACTGGGAAGTGAGATGCTTCCTGGAAAGTAGTTTATTTACTCTGAAGGCAGTGGAAGGCATGGGTCATGGGTGGTACAGCCAACAGCAGCAGCCCAGGCTTGACAGGGCCCTGGAACAAGGGCTGCTTACCCCATCAGTCCCCTAGGATTCCACCATGGTCAAGAATAATTATCAAGTTCATATGGTTCTGCTTTGGTTTGGCTGCCTATTCTAAAATGTAAAAGGGAGCTATATAACTTGGCACTTATTTCAGATAACAAGGATTCACGTATAATGACTGATTCCACACAATGGAAGAAGATTATGCAGTTATTAAATATGGATTTATGTTAAGCATAAATATATGCATAGCAAAGTATAATTACAATATAAATCTCTCTTCTCTGTAGATTAGTAGACTAATTGCAGTGCAGTGTCTTCTCCCCAGGGGTTTGATAAATAACATTGGCAGAAATGGTATGGATAAGCCCCTGTTCTAGCCTTGTGATTTTCAGTATCCTACATAATTATAATCACACAGTCTCTCCTGTGTGTTCCAGGCTGATGTTTTCTTCACATTAAACCAGACCAGGCTTGTCACTTCTCCCTCCAGAGCTGATCTACCAACTGCAGACAAATCACAGCCGCTCACAGTTGCACAAATTCTTTACTTTAAGGTTCAAAATTCCTTCAGCTTCCTGGGTTTTTGCTCTGCATTTGTTTTAAACCACTCATTTCTGGGCTATACACATTTTCTAAGTCTGTAGTTGGAAGAAGTGGAAAACACATTGAGTGTAGAAGGAAAATCTAAAAAGAATTTGATGTATCTGAACAGTGCACTTAACCCACAATAGAAAAATTAACAAGGGCAAATGTAAATTCCAAACTACTGATTACTTAAATAATTTATAAAGTGTGATTTTTTTGGCAATAGTGTAATATGAGTGCTACCCTTTCCCAATAAATAAAGCCAAAGTTTGCATTGGTAGAAATACATTATCTAAAACAAGGGGGGCAGAAGGACGGGGACAATAAAATGTAATTTGAGAGCCTTGGTGCATCTAGCTATAGAAAGGAGATTCTAGGAAAAAGGACATTTGGACTGTGAGAAAGATGAGGAACCTAAAACCATATTATGTGAGGAAGAGGCAGAGTGACTGTGGGTTTTTCACTCAAAGAAGAGAAAAGCTCAAAGCAAAATAGCTTTGAGTATCTGAAGCATTTGCCATGTAGAGTTTACTCTTATAGCTTATTCTTCTTATTGTGACTTATGTTTGTTCAGTATTGGAGCTGGGTAAAAGAAGGCCCTTGTACTTCTTTCTCTTGTAAAAAAAATAGGAAATTATAAGACCCTAATTACAAGGACCTTAATTACAAGGGCCTTGTAATTCTTTTCCCTTGTGAAAAATTACAAGAGAAACAGAATGTAGCTCCATGCAAGGAAGCAGATTTACACATAGAGAACAGGATGCCCTAGGAGGTCATGAACAAGTTGGAAATGTTAACTAAACTTTCTAAACTTTCTCATCGGTAGGAATAGTACTGACATGACAGATCATATGAATATGAATTTGAGGCTTTATAACTAGAAGTTACAATTCTCAGTATTATTTTATAATTCTGTACATAACTGAATTAGTTCATCTTTAAAATTTCACCCACTATTATCACCATCCTATTCTCCACATTCTTTATACTCAAATGATTACATGCTTGAACTGGAACTGCAGGTTGAGCAAGAGCCGCTCCACAATTCCTGAGTCTGTCAGGGACAGACTTCCCATGGGTTTCATCATAAATAGACATTATTTTCAGTACAGAAGTAGGAGTTGATTTAGGCAGAAAACAGACTTCCTATGAATTCTTCCTTCTTTTCTCCTGAACTTTTTATGCAGGTGGGTATTTGAGGGGCCATGGATTAAAGAATACACAGTTGTATAAATTTATTAAAGTGCTTCATGAAAATCTATTTTAGAAAGACCATCAATTTTGGAAGCAGTGATGCGTGAGTTACAAGTGTCACACAGTGCTTTTATGTGCCCTAATGGCATGATGCAAGTCAAGTTACTGTTTTTGAGCCTTGGTTTCCTTACTAGTTAAGTGGAGTTAGTACTGGCTCATGAGCTTGTTATAAAGATTTGACATCAGCTAGATAATTGTTAAATGGTAGCTTTCTTATTAATAAACTGTTAAGGGATCACCATAAGTATGTATTGTCTTTATGTTTAATACAACTTACAGTTATTACAAGGAAGAGATGATTAAACTATTGCTATAAAATACTGTGACAATTTTAAAACTTTAGGTGATAATCTTTAATAACATATTGTTGATATGACAACAATTTGCTTTTCAGTCAAACTGAATTTTATTGTCATAGTTCAAATGGGTTTCAAATCTGCTAATCATAAAAAATAGTTTGTATTTTAAATTTTCCAATTTTTTATTATACTATTATTTTTATCACAAAGAACCTTCAAAAATGCATCGTGGACATTAAAATAAAATACATTAAATAATATAATTATTTAGCTACATTAAATAATTGTACATTTATTTATCTATGTCCCTGTTTGCCTTTAAATACATATACAGACATTTTCAATCATACTTGCTAATTAAACTGATAATTGTAAAGGAGCCCATTTTATTATGATATTGTATTATAATAGCTAAATCTTTTTACTTGAATGACCAATAAGAATTTCTAAGGAAATAATAGACATTTTTATTATCTTTGCAATTATCATATTTAGTAAGAATTCAATTAACTTTCATTGTCAAAACTTAGCTATGTTGAACTCAGACAACTAATCTATTTCCTTGCCTAATTTTATTAACTGCCAGTTTGTAGAAATGTAATAAGTGTACAAATACAGAGTCTTTGAAATATAAAAGATAAAAAAAAAAATAGCAGCAAAGAAGTTAAAGCTGAAAAGCTCAAACAATACCAAACCAGACTTCTAAACTCCACCACAGCCAACATTTTTCTAGTTGTTTCATTTCCAGCAGAAAATAATCAATTAATCAAGGAACAATATGTTATAGAAATAGTATTCAAAACGAGATTCTACATCTAACAATTTGTAGTGGGAACTGTAGCATGTCACTTGCTTTTCATATAATACATTGAGTTGTATATGTACCTAAGTTATTTTACTAAATGTGTATATGAACCAACTCTCATCTGATGTCCCACCACTTTTCCCATTTATTGTATACAAATTCTCATTTCTCAGCTGAGTAAGCCCAATGCCTTCCACCAGATACTCTCAAATTCTGTTTAGCACGAAGGTCGAACTCAGCAACTCGGAAGGTGGATACCATGCAAAACAAAACAAAAATGCACTTGCACAAGCTTTTGTGAATCCTTCAGGCTTCAGTGGGAAGGTTTGGGAGCTGCAACCATCAACAGCTGAATAGCCATCCTTGATTCTTTTCTCACCTTTTCCTTCTTGCCTTTATCGTCCTTTGCACAAAATAAAAATTCCTGCTATTTTCTTTTGCAAGTTATTTCCATCTTTTCATCTTACCACCCAACTCATTTCCTACCTAAGAACGGGAAGGGCTTGTACGTAAATGACTGATTGAGTTTTGAGCCAAGGTCTTTTCTTTTTCATCAGCGTCTGTTTAGTGGAGAATTATTCTTTCAGAATATACACGATCTCATTGATTCTTCTTCTTAATGTCTTCATTTCGAAGTCTGAAATTAATGAATCTCAGTGAAAACTTCATTAAATAATGAGAGCCACAACTATGTTGACTTAAAGTTTATGTTTGAACAATACTTATTCAGGACTGATTGAGTTGGGCAGACCAGAGTTTTCACCAAGCTGGGCTATTCTTAGATGATTGTAATAATCCTCTACCTGGTGTTTCTACCTTTAAAGTTTTCTTTTTCCAATCTGTCAGACCCAGCAGTATATTACACTATTTTAAGAAATATCCTTTTTACCATATTATTCCCATTCTATCTGTCTTCCTTTCCCTAGCAGGATAAAGAATGCTTTTCTATGTTGCTTAGTTTCAAGATTTGTTGTAAATTGACTTTACCATATTTTTCATCCTCTCTGATTTTACTACAGAGAATGCTCTTGCTCTAGTTCCTCTCTCTGTAGTTCTTCAAATGTATCTTGCCTTTTCTTGTTCCATGACTTTCTTAATAATATTAGTTACACTCAAAAGGCTGTCTTCAATCCTCTCAACCTCTGCTATGAATGCCCTGTAAATAAAATGTCTGTAATTAAAACTTTCCAAAAACCTCTCTACTCTCCTTTCTCTCTCTTTTCCTCCAGACATAGTCAGTAAAAATTAACCCACAGGTAGTGAAAAATTATGGAAGTATTTTTTTCTTGGTTTATATACTTGTTTTTATGAATGGCTTTAGGCTAGTTTAGTTTTCTATCGTCCTGTAGTAACTTAGCATGTGCCTTAAAACGCACATATATCATCTCAGTTCCCATGGGTCCAGAGTCTGGTGGTGGCTTACCTGAGCCCTGTGCTGAAGGTCTCGAAAGGCTGCAGTGAAGGTGTTTTGGCAGCTGTCTTCTCCCTTCGGAGGTGTCACGGGAGAAGAATCCACTTCAAAACTGACTAGATTGATGACAGAATTCATTTCTCCGTGGTTCAGGACTGAAGGCTCTGGCTTCCTGCTGGCCATAGGCCACCCTCAGCTCCCTGCACCTGGGGCTCTGCACCGTGGCTGATGACAAGGCCAGACCCTAACAGAGAGGCTCCAGTGTGAGTCCACCAGCAAGATTGTGTCCTGGGACCGACGTCCCACTACCTTTTCTACATTCTGTTGGTTAGAAACACATCACAGGTTCTGCTAGCACTCAAGGGGAAGGGATCATAGAAGAACATGAATACCAGGAGGTAGGATCCTGAGGAGGGGCACCATGTGTGTGCCCACCTCCTGCACTCGTCTGTCTTCTCTGTGACTGAAGTCTGGTGGAAAAGAACCGCACAGTATCCCCTCTTATCTGAGGAACATACATTCCAAACCCCCAGTGGATTCCTGAAACCGAAGACAGCACCGACCTGATCACCATCAATCAAAATACATGTTCATGTCTTTGACCCACAAATATGATGCCTTTTCTATCTTGACTAAGCACGTATTTCACTTTGTGGCTGTAATTTTTGCAGGTTGAAATGTAACCGCAAAACTAGAATGAATTTCTTTCTCCCTCCTCGCATTTTCACAGATAGAAGATTCATTTCCATTGTTGGTCTTAGCAACTTCTCAGCATATGTTTTTTTTTTTTTCTTTCCTGAAGTCGAGAACTCTCACCTTTTCACTAAAAGGAAGCGCTATACAGCTTCTCTTTGGCATATTTGAATTGCCAGCATCACTACTCTTGCACATACTCTTAACACAAGCACTGCGGGACCACGACAGTTGATCTGATTGTCGCCATGGCTCCTCATTGACTAATGGGTAGATACTGTGGAGTGTGGACGAAGGAACAATTCCCATCCCGAAAGGGACAGAGGGGAGCTGCTCCAGATGACGCAAGATTTCATCACGCTACTCAGAGTGACACACAATTGAAAACTTATAAATTGTTTAATTCTGGAAGATTTCATTTAATATTTTCAAACTGTGGTTGACATCAAGTAACTGAAACTTTGAAAAGGGAAACCTCAGATATGGTTTTATGAATCTAAAGCCTTCTTTATAATTAAAGTTCTTTAAATTCATTTTATGTCAACTGTCCTTAATTGCTAAATAGTTTTTAAAAGATCCTTCAGATTTAAGTGAATTAAGCATGATTCACAGCATTTTAACTTATTATGAAATGGTTAGAGTATAGGTGCGATGGCTCATGCCTGCAGTCCCATCACTTTAGAAGGCTGAAGTGGGAGAATTGTTTGAGACCAGGAGTTCCAGACCAGCCTGGTCAACCTAGTGAAACCCTGTGTCTACAACCTTTTTCTAATCAGCCATGGGTGGTAGTACACATCTGTAGTCCCAGCTACTGGGGAAGCTGAGGTGGGAGGATCTCTTGAGTCCAGGAGTTCCAGGCTGCAGTAAGCACTACCCTCCGGGCTGGGCCACAGAGACCCTGTCTATAAAATAAAAATAAATTAAAAAATGCTTAGCGTATAAACTTTGAAAGGAAGTTCCATTACCCAATATAAACCATTTCCAGTGGACAAAATTGTGCATGTATGCCCTGCATTATTTTTCATTTTTATTTTGATAGGTATATGTAATTTGGAAAACTCAAATTAGGTAATTGACATAGTTTACCACAAAGGATTTACAACTATTATCTATTATCCATGCTATTTTTAGCCCGGGCTATGGTTATAGTCTCTTTATACCAACATACTTTAAATAAGCAGTTCTTTTGATGTTGATTTGGAATCACCTTTTTACTATTTTAGATCTGTATTATAAAACTAAAGGAAAAAAGTTCTATTGAAAGTAACAATTACAAGATACTGTGCGTGATCAAGTTAGAAGCTTAAACAAAAACTCTTTGGGAAGAAAAAGGAAAATTTGAAAATATTTTAAAATATAGGCAAGTTAGGTAAGACTAGAATATTACACATGTATGCCAAGGATCTCCTTAACATATAAAATCTATTGAACCAGTTAGCAAATCTGTATGATAGAGTATAATCACCTTTTGTTCTACATAAATTTCATTCTGCATGTGTTCCCTAAACTTTGTTCTGTGTAATCACACCAATTTTCTAATTAAAGAACTTGAACTGATTGCTTTGATAATCAGGAGCGATTGTAATCAGTGAAATTAAGATAATCGTATCAGCACAAAACACTGCATGCCTCTCTCCCTCTCCCCTTCTCTCTCTGACACACACATACACACACACTCACACATGCACACACACACATTCTCTCTCTCTCTCTTTCAATTATGCTCTGAAATACCATGATTGGGCTTTTGTGCCTAGGAGGCGTTGTCTTCGAAGATTTTTTCTATCGTTGTCCCTTGTCATCTGTGGTTGGCTTTGCTGGTGGAGTACCCATTACTTCCTCTCCTGCAAGGAAGCTCTATCTGGTGTTCCTATCACTTGGCTCACCAGTCCCGTTATTGTACCTCTTCCTCTATCTCTGTATCTCATTGCTTCCCTGATATCATCTCAGTCCTTTAATTCTTTGGGGATATTGCTTGTCTCTTTTCTTTCAACTCACTCTTTAATCCCTTAATCTTCTAGTCAGCCGCCTATCTTGACTGTCAGCTGTGGTCTAGACTACAGCTTCCTGTGCATTAAATGTTTCAAAGTTGATAACTTTTTGATCCAATCAAAATCAAAATAATTGTCTTCTTACTTTGGGGCTTACACATTTTTTATTACACATACGTATTTATGGTAAATTCTTTTTTACATAAGCTTGGGTAGGTGATTATAATCTAAAAAGGTTTTTTGATTATTTGAAAATACAAGGTTCTAGCTTAGTACAAAAATGAAACATTTCATAATTCCTGGAGCTAAGCTTTGAATGTAGTACACAAGTATATAAAATAATGATAAACTAGATGGGCAAAAATTGCGAACATTGTTTAAGTAATTATTAGGAAATAGTGTTTATTAGACCTGAATATATGATAAAGAATTTACAATCCAGGAAAAGTGAGATGGGATTAACAAATGGAGCAGGATAAAGGACTAATCTGGAAAAAATAAATCCATTTGTGGTGATATTTTTTGATTATTCAAATAGGGAAGGGGAATATGTTACATAAGAATTTCTTACAAGTTTTTTCCAAAGTACCCATTCCCTCCTTTATGGAATTTCCTGAAGTCTCCTTGGTGTTGTGGTACTCAGCATCCTGCTGCCACCAAAGCTACGGAGATGCTTTGGAGCAGAAACAACGTTGGGAATCCCAGTGTATTGTATGTCATGCCATGGTCTTAATTAAGTTGCAGTCGTATTCATAAGTTTTATGTCAAAAGGACTTTTAAATATAGTTAGATGTTTAACTGACTTCCAGAAGGGTAAAATCTTCCTAAATCAAATTGAATAAATTTTGTTTATTTATTTTACTCAAATTTCTATTTTAAAGTTGGCGATGAATCTAAAATTTATGCAACCATTTGTCTCCAGCACATTTCTGGGTAATAAACATCAGTGTGGCCAAATGTCACCTCATTCCACTTGTGTGTCAATGATAAATCTTTCTAACAGACGTTACTGAAAAAAGTGTAAGACTTTTCTTGTAATTATTTTGTTTCTAAAATAAAACACTGTTTAAAAAATAGTATTATAGTCCCACAAGACACACTCTGAAAGGTATGAAATTTGTGTAGGTGGCGGGGAGGGGAAGAGTTTCAGCTCAAGTATATCAATTCCTCAGATTGCTAAGGAACATACCTTAATACCAAACTGTGATGTAACTAGGCTTCTCCATGTTCTGAGTCACTATTCTCTCCTGTTTTAAAAATTATGATTCTTATGGTAGATGTAGGTTTTGATTAATTTTAACACAGCAACAGATTAACAAATCGTTATTGATATGGGCTTTTCAATTTGCTCTTTCATGTGTCCCAATTAGAATCAGCCTCAAATCTTCACAGCATGTAGACTTGCAAGGCATTGGCCAAAGGTCTGTTTTTTTATTGAATGAAATATATGCTTATGTAGCTTAAGTAAGTATGAGGTTCATAAAAGTGTCTCGGTGCCACTTCATTTACTTCACTTATTCTTTACACAAATGATTTATTTTGTGAGCAATCTGCCAGGTTTTTGCCTATTAGATTGTATTTCAAATAATGGGAGGAAACCCAGAAAACCAGAGTGATCTGAGTTCTGTAGATAAATTAGAGGTGTAGGGGTGTGTGTGTGTCTGTGTGTTTGTGTGTTTGTGTGTGTGTGTGTGTGTGAGAGAGAGAGAGATTAAGAGAGAGGAGAAAGAAGAGAAAAAGAGTGAGACATTTGTACTAGAAACAGTTATCTCCTAGCACAAATTTACTGTTTACTTGCTTTTATGATTTGTTTTGTTGTTTTCTTTAGAGACAGGGTCTCACTGTCCTGCCCAGCCTGGAGTACAGTTACAGATCATAGCTTACGGCCACCTTGAACTCCTGGGCTCAAGCGAGCCTCCTGCCTCAACCTCTCATGTTGACTTGTAAAATAAGGATTCACTTCATCTGAATTCAAAGGGATAGAGGATGTACTTATTCAGTAATTCTTGTCACTTGCTTAGTCACTCTGATTTCTAACTCAACCAATTCTTTTGGGTTTAAAGCCAGGTGACTTTTGCAGTCCACACTAACAGCTGATGATATATTTGAGGAACAGAGGTAAGCTGGAAAAATAGCTAAGACTATTAAAATAGTCATATTTCTGAATTTTTAGGAAACCATTCTCTATATGGGGCAAGACCTTGTTTTAGAGGTCACAACTCACTGGCAACACAGGAAGCGCCCCGTTTCCCAACAAAAGCAGATGCATTTTTACTGTCTCTAAGTTGACTGAAAGACATGACTTCTAATAACAATATTTTCCGGCCGGGCGCGGTGGCTCAAGCCTGTAGTCCCAGCACTTTGGGAGGCCGAGACGGGCGGATCACAAGGTCTGGAGATCGAGACCATCCTGGCTAACACGATGAAACCTCGTCTCTACTAAAAAATACAAAAAACTAGCCGGGCGAGGTGGCGGCGGCTGTAGTCCCAGCTACCCGGGAGGCTGAGGCAGGAGAATGGCGTAAACCCGGGAGGCGGAGCTTGCAGTGAGCTGAGATCCGGCCACAGCACTCCAGCCTGGGTGACAGAGCGAGACTCTGTCTCAAAAAAAAAACAAACAAACAATATTTTCCTAAATCTTCCTAAAGTCTGACTCATTCCCTCTAATGTTTTTGACTGACTGTTTACATTTAATAATGAACTTAGAAAAAAGACATCATGAATCAAATGTGAATCTTCAGTATATTTAAGCTCATCAGATTGGGGCACCAGGAAAATATGCTCTTGAGGCAGCACTTGCTCTTTAAAGAATGATCTTCATCATGCAAGCTTTCTATTTCCTGGAGTTTTCCCGAGACAGAAATGTCCTCAGCACTTCCGAAACTGACTGAGGTATTTGGTATTCATCAGTATAACCTAGTTGGTTCACACAAAATGGGATTTTAAGAAATGTTGCAGGTAATAACTGAAAGTGAGTAAATTAAAACAAAATACTCTTCATGCAAGCACATTAAATACTGTTGATTTTGCCTTTGTGGGGCAGTTGTCTCCTGTGAAGGCCTAACCCTGACAGACAGATTGTTCCTGCAGCTTCCGTGGTCTTGAGCAGCCCGGGAAGGAGTAGGCTCAGGCAGTTTTGTCGAGTCCTGAAGCCTCTGGTGAACGTTGGAATTGGAATTGGTAATGTCCTAGGGCCAGCATTTATCTCTCTTTCTTAATGTGTCACCCGGCGCGTGTCTTTCTACATGAACTTCTCTTGGGATAACAGTTATGAATGCTTAACGGGGCATATGTCTGAGGGTTAAAAGAAAAATGTGCTTATTAATGAAGTACAAAAAGAAGGGTAGTGGTTGAACCAGGAACCTGGGAAATAACTGGGTAAATGGTCAACTTCCGAGCATGCGGCTTATCTGACTCTGAGTAGAGACCCTTAAAAGCTGATGTCCACATTGTGGACCGGACTTGAATTAGCTCCTTCTCCATGGAGTCATTCTAAGGTGATCAGAGACCATAACCATGAACTTAAAACCATTCTCACGACTAAATGTACATATGTCTTGCATGTCAGAAGAAAATTCCAAATGAATATTATACAGATAAGAAGGCTTAATTATCCCCCAAAGTTGCTGTCTTCATACCTCAGAATTACTAAAAATCACAAATAGGATTTATGGAAATAAAATTATTTAACATTAGACTTTCTATACAGATAGTCTTATAAAATACAACGATAATAAATAATATATGGCTTAAGAAGTTTATAAAGTTTAAGAACAGCAGTGTCAGGAAATTGTGGCTCTTTATGGTGATAAAAGACACCTAAAATAAAATTCATCCTTTTGACCATTTTGAAGCATATAATTCAGTGGCATTACTACATGGAGAATGTTGTGCATCTGTCACCACTATCTGGCGCCAGGACATTTTCATAGCCCCAAGTAGAAATATTGTGCCAAATAATCAGTCACTTTTCATCTCCCCACTTCCTCTAGCTTTTGACAACCACAGATCTGCTTCCTGTCTCTGTGAATTTCCCTATTTTTGATATTTTATGTAAGGGAAATTACACCATATATAACCTTTGTATCTGGCTTCTTTCACTCGGCATACTTTTAAGGTTCATTCATGTTGGAGACTGCGTTGGTACTTCATTGTTTTCTTATAATAATATTGCATTGCATAGATATAAAAAACTTGGTTGATGCATTGATCAGTTCATGGGAATTTGGTTTGTTTCCACTTTTAGCTGCTGTTGATAGGGCTGCTATAAACAGAAGTCTTTGTTGGACTACCTGTTTTTCTTAACTTTTAAGTTCAGTGGTACATGTGCAGGTTTGTTTCATGGTGAAGTCATGTCATGGGGGCTTGTTATACAGATTATTTCACCATGCAGGTATAAAGCCTGGTACCTAGTAGGTGTTTGTTTTTGTGCCTCTGTCCCTCCTCCTACCCTTCACTCTCCAGTTGGCCCCAGTTCCCCACTATATGTCCATGTGTTCTCGTCATTTAGCTCCCAGTTATAAGTGAGAATATGTGGTATTTGGTTTTCTGTTCCTGTGTTAGTTTGCTAAGAGTAATGGCCCTCAGTTCCATCCATGTCCCTGCAAAGGATACAATCTCATCCATTTTTATGGCCACATAGTATTTCATGGTATACATGTACCACATTTTCTTTATCTATTCTACCATGGCTGGGCATTTAAGTTGAATCTTTATCTTTGCTATTGTGAATAGTGCTGCAATGAAAATGTTCCTTTTCCTCCCCAACCTCACCAGCACCTGTTATTTTTTGATTTTTTAATAATAGCCATACTGAGTGGTGTGAGATGGCATCTCATTGTTGACTGCCAGTTTTTAATTATTTTCGGTTTATAGCCAAAAGTGGGATTTCTGATTCATATGGTAAATTGTATGTTTAATGTTTTAATAACTACTAAACTGTTTTCTACAGTGGCGAAACCATTTTACATTCTCTCCTGCAATGTAGGAAAGTTCCAATTTCTTCACATCCTCACCGACACTTAATGTTCCTTTAAAAAATTTATTTATTGGCCGGGCGCGGTGGCTCAAGCCTGTAATCCCAGCACTTTGGGAGGCCGAGACGGGTGGATCACGAGGTCAGGAGATCGAGACCATCCTGGCCAACACGGTGAAACCCCGTCTCTACTAAAAATACAAAAAACTAGCCGGGCGAGATGGCGGGCGCCTGTAGTCCCAGCTACTCGGGAGGCTGAGGCAGGAGAATGGTGTAAACCCGGGAGGCGGAGTTTGCAGTGAGCCGAGATTGCGCCACTGCACTCCAGCCTGGGTGACAGAGCGAGACTCCGTCTCAAAAAAAAAAAAAAAAAAAAATTTATTTATTATAATCATCCCATTTCCCAAGCATCTTTCATGTCTTGTTGGTCATTTTTCTCTTTTCTTTAGAGCAAAGTATTTTGTCTATTTTTGTTCTTCAGTTGTAAGAGTAAGAGTTCTTGGTATACACATTTTATATACTAGACATCTATCAAATATATGCTTTGCAAATATTTTATCTCATTCTGTGGGTTTTTAAATTCTTTTGATAGTATCCTTTAATGCACATTTTAAAAAAAGTTTTGATGAAGTCCAATTTATACATTTTTGTTCTTTTGTGCTTGTGTTGTTGGTATCATATCTAAGAAACAATTACCAAGCTCAAGGCCATGAGGATTTCCTTCTAAGAGTATTAGAGTTGGCCAGGTACCATGGCTCACGCCTGTAATCCCAGCACTTTGGGAGGCCAAGGTGGGTGGATCACCTGAGGTCGGGAGTTTGAGACTAGCCTGACCAAGATGGGGTTTAGTAGAGAAACCCCATCTCTACTAAAAATACAAAATTAATCGGGCATAGTGGCACATTTCTGTAGTCCTAGCTACTCAGGAGACTGAGGTAGGAGAATCTCTTGAACCTGGGAGGCAGAGGTTCTGAGCTGAGATCGCGCCGTTGCACTCCAGCCTGGGCAACAAGAGTGAAACTCCATTTAAAAAAAACAAAACAAAACAAAACAAAACAAAACAAAAAAAACCAGAGTATTAGAGTTTAAGATGTTATATTTGTGTCCTTTATCCTCTTTCAGTTATTAGTTTTATATATGTTGTAAGGTCACATCCCACCTTCATTCTTTTGCATGTGGCTATCCAGTTGTCCCAGCACCATTTGTTGAAGACGCACTTCCTTCTTCATTGAATGATCTTGGAACCCTTGTTGAAAATCTGTTGAACATTGACATATGGGTGTATCGGTTCTGAATTCTCGATTCCATTTCATTGGTCTATAAGTTTATTCTATTTCAATACCACACTGTTTTCATTCATGTAGCTTTACAATAAGTTTTGAAATCATGACGAGTAAGTTCTTAACTCTGTTTGTCTTTTTCAAGATTGTTTTGGTTGTTCAGCGTCCCTTGCAATCTCATATGAATTTCAGGATCAGCTTTTTAATTTCTGCAAAAAAAAAGAAAAAAAAAAGTTTTGGGGATTTTGATAGGGTAGATCAAGGTTTTCTTCATGGTAAGCAAAATATGTTAGTTATTGTAGGTCAATTTACCAAAAATAGTATTACTTAGTAAGCAGTTACTTACTGAAATGTTAATCCTCATTATTTTAACAGTAATGTAGCAAAACAATTTATATTCACTTGGTATAAATAAAACACAAAAATTTACCAAAAATGTGCAACTATGATTTATCAGAAAGTGAACATATAACCACCACTGAGGAAACCAAGTAGAACAATGCCAGGATCCTTGGAATGAAAGGTTGATTTAACAGTTGAAAACTAATGTGATTTTCTATGTTAACTACATAAAGGAGAAACAACCATATGCAATGGCTGCAGAACTTTTAAAAATCAGAAAGAAAAACAGCTACTAAAATGTACCATAAAATATTTAACTGCATGGTTTTGGTTTTTTCAGTTGTTCGACTTTAAAACATAAGTATGGCTTCATTAAATAATCAATAATCAATGGACAATAGTATTGCTGTGAATGTGTAGCAGCTGAAATTCTCTTGTATTGCTGGTGGGAGTATAAAACAATACAGCCACTTTGGAAAGCTGTTTGGCAGTTTCTAATACACTTTAATTTATGCCTGTGTTCCAGCAATTCCACCTCTAAGAATGGGTCTATACAAATGATTGCATGATTTTACAAAAAGACTTGTGCAAGAATATTAATAGCAGCTTTATTTAGAATGGACAAAAGCTAGAAACAACCCGAATGTCTACCAATGGGAAATTGGATGCACAAAGTATGGTATACTTATATAATGGAATCCTACACGGCCAAAAGAGGAAGATAAACCATTGCTACACAGAACAATATGGATAGATTTCACAAACGTAAGACTGGAAGAGGCCAGACACCCCAAAGAGGACATGCTGCATTTTTCTCTTTAAATGAAATTCCAGTGTAGGCAAAACTATTATCATTGACGGTGGATTTCTTCAGAATAACAGGTTGTCCCTGGGGATACCTGTGGGGAAGGACCAGGAGGGAACTTCCTGGGATGATGGAGATATCCTTTTATCTTGAGCTGAATGATAGTTACACAGGTGTGTATACAGGCAAACATTAATTAGATACATATTTAAGATTTGTATGTTTTACTAAATTACACTGTACCCCGAATGAAAACTACACTGTACCCCGAATGAAAAACAAAAGACTACTTTTTGACTACATGGAACTGCATAGTTGCAGGAAGTCAGAAGACCCGACCTGTGTGGGCCTCATTCTGGACCCTATTGTTTCTTTCTTCTAGTTGTCTATTCGTGGATCAGTGCTCAAAGGTTTTAATTGCTGTAGCTTTCTAATAAATCTGATTTCTGGCTATGTCATACTTTGCTCTGTTTTTAACTCACGGATGAATTCAAGCATTAAAAAAAAAAAATTACCCGGCCCTTCTATTCATCTTCCACGAATCAGTTGACAAAAAGCATCTAGTCTGGCAGGGCAAACTTTGCTCCTATGAAATTTCAGTTTTAAAATGAATTTAAATGAGTGAATATCTGTGATGTATCCTATGCTCAGTGTTGTGTCTGTCCATTTACCTGGTGAGGAAGACTTGAGGACAACAATAAAAGAAAAGTAAACCAAACAAGAAGTACGCCGACAACAGCGAATCCATGAACGTTCAATACGTTACCCACGTAGCTCTCCTCCTTTCACTCTCTCTTGCTGCCAGATGCCCTTTCCTTACTTCCAGGACCACCCACTCCCCTCCACAGTGCTTCTGTTTACCTTCCACTGTGATCACGAGGTTGGCTCAAGTCCTACCCCCAGCCATCTGCAGAATTCCACCCAAAGGAGGTCTAGAGATTACTCAGCATGGGCTGCCATTTCTTTTCCAGGAATTCCAGTTACATCTTGAAGTTCAGTTGCGTCATTGATTGTAACACAAGGGTCTAATGTAGAACAAAGGCATTAGGTCATATGTAAACTGTATGCAAGTTCTTATTTAAATTGCCTATCATTACTGATGATGAAATAAAAAGAAAAATAAGAGTATTTTTAAGTATCAATTTACATGTTTTTATTTTTAGTATTTGATTTATGATCAGTTATATTAAATTTTATTTATAAAGGGATGTGTATTACTCTTTTTTTTGTTTTGTTTTATTTTGAGACAGAGCCTCACTGTGTCACCTAGGCTGGAGTACACTGGTGTGATCTCAGCTAACTGCAACATCTGTCTCCAGGGTTCAAGCAATTCTCCTGCCTCAGCCTCCCTAGTAGCCGGGACTACAGGCGTGCACCACCACGTCTAGCTAATTTTTGTATTTTTAGTGCAAGCAGGGTTTTGCTATGTTGCCCAGGCTGGTCTTGAACTCCTGGCCTCAAGTGATCTGCCTGCCTTGGCCTCCCGAAGTGGTGGATGACAGGTACGAGCCATCATGCCCAGCCAAGATGTGTACTACTCTCATACCAGATTAATATCTACGTCACTCTACTTGCCCTTGAATAATATTTTTTATTAATTTGTGCCAAGTGTAAGAAATGGACAGAACAGTTTACATAACCTAATAAGGTAGTATATTATTCTCACCTTTATCAAGAGACTAGAGCTATAAAATTCTTATTACTAGTTCTTTAATCAGAATTTTAAATATTTTTCTTCTTCTTACAAGAAACAAGAATATCTTCATTTTATTTTGTTACTATTTGGAAGAGTCATAACTGCAGTAAAGGTAAGTCTGTATATTTTATAATAAATGAAAAAGGAATGGATAAAATTAACAAAAATTACGGTTTGAGAAATATAAGTGTTTGATGCGCCACAACTTTCATGAATTTCAGCATTTACTTAACGACGTTGCTCTAAATAAAACATCTACTTCCATAAAAGATACCCCTTTAGACTTTATTGTGGTATTTCTTTAAATATAGTAAAACCAAAACATGATTACATTAAAATATATTATACATATTGCAAATTTGTTCTCATCATGCTCACTCTCATCATGGAAGTGACTGATGTGACATTTCAAACCCACTGCAAGGCAGTGAATCCTCCAAAGCTGTCTCCCACTGAAGGGGTGTAAAGCACATCAGCCAGTTCTTTGCCACTCCTACCATTGAGGCTTGGAGTCTACATCCTTTCTCCTTGCACTTCGGCAAGGCTTTTTGGTTGCCAATATACAAAACAGAGCACAGCCCATAGATGCTGCAAGACTTCCAGACTCCATCAGAATCTGGGGCATGTGCTCTGTGGGGTTCCAGTTGCTGTGCAAGAAGTCCTGACTGCCTAGAACCACTGTGTGGGAACTACGTGGGTAAAAACAGGTAGAGAGGCTGAGGCAGGTGGATTGCTTGAGCTCAGGAGTTCAAGATCAGCCTGGGCAACATGATGAAACTGTGTCTCTACCCAAAATACAAAAATTAGTTGG